>NC_141689.1:347093995-347736995 GCF_964263255.1 Lissotriton vulgaris | reverse complement strand
TGAGATGGTCAAGAAGGTTCTGGAGGCGTCAACTTCCAAGAAAGTCAAAATGGCCGACTCTAAGAGCCACGCCAAAATGGCCGACCCGAAGCCCTCGGGGTCGGTGCCGAAGGCGAAATCGTCCGACGCGTCTGCGTCGGCTTCGAAAGGGGTCGCGGACCCGAAAAAGGCTCCGAGGAAGCGTCAGGGCGACGACGCTCATGGCCATGGGGCGTCGGCTCCGAAGAAGGTGGCTGCCGGCGATCAGGCTCTCGACGACGGGGGGTCGCTCGGACCGGTCAAGCCCTCTCCGGCCTTAACTATGAAGGTAGCGGAATCCCTGCAGCGGATCCGAAAGGACAGTGTGGTTCCCGCTCAGGACGCTGTGGCGCCTAAGCTCCCGCCTAAGCCTGCGAAGGGGCAAACGCCTATTCGTTTCACCCTACCACCCAAGACGGCGCCGAAGGCCTTCGCGTCGACACAGGGCGGACACTCGAAGGAGGTACTGACGCCGAAAGCTACCTTGGTGGCGTCGAAGCTTCGGCTCCAGCCGCTTGCTGAGGAAGAACGTCGTGAGGTAATCATCGACGCCAACACCGGAAAACTGTCTCTCCTCAAGAGGAAGATCACGACGGAGCCGGCGTTGGAGCATTTCAAGATCCCTCTCAAAAACAAAAGGGACTCTGCAGACTCTTCGACTCTGGGGGAACCTGTGTCCCCACAAGCCCTGGGACTCTCGCCAACGCATTCCCCCGCAGGCGATGTGGACGAAGACGATGCCGAGTACACCTATCCGGCGTACTCGGATCCGGAGGAGGAGCGTGCCCCTTGGTCCGCCGGAGGCGACACGGAGGACCCGCAATCGGGTCAGGACACGCAACTCTTTGCGGCCAAGACGTCCCCGACGGAGGACTCGGCAGCCTTTAATGCTCTGATCGAGCGAGCTGCGGCTAACCACGACGTCGAGCTGCACTCGGACCCCGTGGATGTGGACTTCTTATTCGACACCTTCTCTGTGGCTGAGAAGACAGTCAAAACGCTGCCGATGCTCAAAGGTGTGCTTAAACATGCAACGGAAGTCTTCAAGGAGCCCACACGGGCGCGTGTGGTCAACCCTCGAATCGACAGGAAATATAAGGCGGCGCCGACGGATCCTACCTATATCAGGGGACACTTGCCATTAGACTCCTTGGTTGTTTCCAACGCTCGGAAGAGGGCGAACTCTCAGACTACTGGTGACGCTCCTCCCCCAGACAAAGAGTCCAAGATCTTCGAGGCCTCAGGCAAACGGATTGCTGCACAGGCAGCTAATATCTGGAGGATTTCTAACACCCAAGCCCTGCTTGCACGTTATGATAGGGCCCATTATGACACCTTAGAGGCCATACTGCAACACTTACCTGACCAATACAAGGAGGCAGGGGAGATGCTGATTCAGGAAGGCAAACTCATTACGAATGCATCCATCAAATGTGCACTAGACGTGGCAGAAACAGCCTCCAGAGCTATCAACACCAGTGTGTTGCTTAGACGCCATGCCTGGCTTCGAATTTCAGGGTTCAAACCCGACATCCAAACTACGATACTGAATCAAACAGTGAATCCTGACCACCTGTTTGGACCTGAGGTGGATGCCACCCTGGAAAAAATGAAAAAAGATACGGAAACTGCCAAATCAATGGGGGCTTTGCAAAGTCAGCAGTTTCGGAGTGGTTCCTTTCGCCGCTCAAACTCCAGAGGCACCACAAGGGGGCAGGCATCCCAATCCACACAGTATTACAAAAGTAACACCCAGACCCCGTACAACAACAAGGGTAGAGGTGGTTACAGAGGCAATAATGTCAAGGGCAGGGGACGTGGAAACAATAGCTCCAGGTCCACCACCACCAACAAGCAGTGACGTCTTGTCACTGCCCCCCGACCATACAACACCGGTTGGGGGGAGACTCCAGCAGTTCCTGCCGGCGTGGAAGAACATCACCACGGACAGGTGGGTGAGGTCCTTTATCCAGTACGGGTACTGTCTAGAGCTTACTTCCATTCCACCGGACATACCCCCAAGAAGCCGTCCTATGTCAGGCGAGCATTTGACCTTGTTGCAGCAGGAAGTTCTAGTCATGCTGCAAAAAGGGGCAATAGAGCTCGTTCCTTTGCGAGAGCGGGGAACAGGGGTTTACTCCCTGTATTTCCTGATTCCAAAGAAGGACGGATCCCTCAGGCCCATCCTGGACCTCAGGCCCCTAAACTGGTACATACTCTCGGAGCACTTCCATATGCTCACGTTGCAGCAAGTGCTTCCCCTGCTTCAGCAAGGGGATTTTCTGGCTACGCTGGATCTGAAAGATGCCTATTTTCATATCCCCCTGCATCCTTCCCACAGAAAGTATCTCAGATTCACGATCTTAGACCAGCATTACCAGTTCAAGGTCCTGCCGTTCGGGGTCACTACGGCACCAAGGGTATTTACGAAGTGCCTAGCGACTGTGGCGGCGCATCTCCGTCGCCAACACGTCCACGTCTTTCCTTACCTGGACGACTGGCTCATTCAGGCAAGGACGGAACGACAGTGCGTAGACCATGTGTCACGCACCATTCATCTCCTGCACGATCTGGGTTTCTCTCTGAACTACCCCAAGTCCCATCTCCAGCCCGCCCACGTGCGACAGTATCTGGGCGCGACAATCAACACTCTGGCAGCCACTGCGCAGCCAAATTCAGTGAGAATCGCCAGTATCCAGGCGCTGATCCAACGATTCAGACCCCAGCACTCGCTTCCAGCGAAGGTGTTCATGCAGTTGATAGGCATGATGGCCTCCTGCATCTCCATTGTCCCGCACGCGAGACTACACATGCGTCCGCTTCAGGAGTGCCTAGCACGTCAGTGGACTCAGGCTCATGGGCAACTGACAGACCTAGTGTTGGTGAGCGGTCGGGCATACAACTCTCTGCATTGGTGGAATCCACAAAACCTTTGCAAAGGCCGACCATTCCAAGAGCCTGTCCCACAGATTGTCCTGACAACGGACGCTTCTCTCCAGGGTTGGGGAGCGCATGTACTCCACTACACGGTGCAGGGACTATGGACACTACAGCAAAGGAAGATGCACATCAATGTGTTGGAACTGATGGCAATCTTCATGGCCTTAAAGGCGTTCAAAGTACATCTGTGCAACAAGGTCGTGTTGATCCGGACGGACAACATGACGGCCATGTACTACATACAGAAGCAGGGAGGCACACACTCTCCACAGCTGTCTCATCTGGCTCAGAGCATGTGGAAGTGGGCCATTCAGAGGAACATCTTCCTCATGGCAGAGCATCTCCCGGGCAAGGACAATCAAATGGCGGATCTGCTCAGCAGGCACAGCCATCAGATGCACAAGTGGGAGATACATCCATCAGTACTCCAACCGTACTTCCAAAGGTGGGGTCATCCAGAGATAGACCTATTTGCCACAAAGGAGAACGCAAAATGCCGAAACTTCGCCGCCAGGTTCCCACACCCGCAATCACAGGGCAATGCGATGTGGATGAACTGGTCAGGCAGATTTGCGTACGCTTTTCCCCCAGCACCTCTGATACCGCTGGTGGCACGCAAGCTCCGGCAGCACTCGATGACGCTCATCCTGGTTGTTCCGACGTGGGCTCGCCAACCATGGTACACCACGTTTCTGGAACTCTCCGTGGTACCGCATCAGAGGCTTCATCTCACTCCCAGCCTTCTGACGCAGAGCCATGGCGACATTCAGCACCCAGATCTACAACAGCTCAACCTGGCGATCTGGCTCCTGAAGTCCTAGAGTTTGGCTACCTCAATCTACCTCCCGATTGCATGGACATCATTCGGGAGGCAAGGAAGCCCACTACTAGAGCTTGTTATGCGGCTAAATGGAAGAGGTTTGTCATCTACTGTGCTAACCACAATATTGACCCGCTAGATGCTTCCATTCAGAATATCATCTGTTACCTTTTCCACCTGTATCAATGCAATCTAGCGTACTCTTCCATCCGTATTCACCTGTCTGCTATGGCAGCATACCTCCAGAATAGGCAGCACCTGTCTCTCTTTAAGGTCCCTGCTATCAAGGCCTTTCTGGAAGGACTCAAGAGGGTCATTCCACCAAGGACCCCACCAGCTCCAGAATGGAACCTCAATGTGGTTCTTACAAGGCTGATGGGTCCTCCCTTTGAGCCACTGCACTCTTGTGAGCTTCAGTTTCTGACTTGGAAGGTTGCGTTCTTAGTGGCGATTACATCGCTTAGGAGGGTTAGCGAGCTGCAGGCGCTCACCATCCAAGAACCTTTCTTCCAGGTACATGCTAACAGGGTGGTGCTCCGCACTAACCCTAAATTCCTACCCAAGGTGGTATCACAATTCCACATTAACCAGACGATCGAATTGCCAGTGTTTTTCCAAAACCAAGAGACGCTGGCGGAGCGCATGCTCCACACCCTTGATGTTAAGAGGGCCTTGATGTATTACGTAGACAGGACGAAAGATTTCCGCAAAACCAAACAGCTTTTTGTTGCTTTTGCTACTCACCACAAGGGAAACGCAATCTCCAAAACGGGGATTGCTAGGTGGATAGTAAAGTGCATCCAGATCTGTTACGCTAAAGCTAAACGCACTCTCACTATCCCACCGAGGGCCCACTCCACCAGGAAGTTGGGGGCCTCTATGGCTTTCCTAGGTAACATTCCCTTAGAAGATATCTGTAGAGCAGCCACATGGTCTACCACACATACTTTCACTAAACACTACTGTGTAGACGTACATTCCAAACAGCAGGCAGCTGTTGGTCAGGCTGTTCTAAAAACGCTTTTTCAGACTGCTGCAGCTGGCACGGGCGGCCGCCGTTAATGGAGGGACTGCTATGTATTCTATGCACAGATATGAATTCAGCAGCCCACATGCCTCGAACTGCAAATGCTACTTACGAGTATGCATCTGTTCTTGGCATGTAGGGCTGCTGACATTCATATCGCCCACCCTCCTCCCTGGCGCCTGTAGCAGCTGCAGATTTTTATCATATACATACATATGCTCATAGCATGGTCATCACTCACATTCTTCACTCCATCTCTGCCAATGGCTAAAAACAATCTGGGGATGGAGGCGATGCCCATGCGCACTGTAGTCCAGGGGAGGAGCCACCTATCTCGTGATACTTCGAAGACTCTTCCAGGACAACAATGTGCAATCATCCGGACCCAACACTAGGTGGCGATCTATGCACAGATATGAATGTCAGCAGCCCTACATGCCAAGAACAGATGCATACTGGTAAGTAGCATTTGCATTCAGTGCTTCAATAAGGACTCTAAGTGATATGATTTGATTGGACTTATTGTGCAAGTGGTGCTGTGCCAAATATTCTCCACTACTCTCTACTACTTACTCTCTCCTACTCCACTACTCTCAAATACTCACTCTCTACTACTCATTCTCTACTACTCTACTACTCTCTACTACTCACTATCTACTACTCTCTACTACTCACTCTCTACTACTCACTCTACTACTCACTCTGTACTACTCTCTCTTTACTACTCACTCTCTACTCACTCTACTTCTCACTCTCTACTTCTCTCTCTCTACTACTCTCTACTACTCACTCTCTACTACTCTCTCTACTACTCACTCTCTACTACTCACTCTCTACTACTCTCTACTACTCACTCTCTACTAGTCTCTACTACTCACTCTACCACTCACTCTCTACTACTTTACTATTCTCTCTCTGTGCTACTCACTCTCTACTACTCTCCACTACTCACTCTCTACTACTCACTCCCTACTACTCTCTACTACTCACTCTTTACTACTCTCTACTACTCACTCTCTACTGCTCTCTACTACTCACTCTACTACTCACTCTCTACTATCTACTACTCGCTCTACTATTCACTCTACTACTCTCTACTACTCACTCTCTGCTACTCTCTCTACTGCTCTCTACCACTCTCTACTACTCACTCTCTACTCTCTATTACTCACTCTCTACTCTACCTCTCTACCTCTCTCTACTTCTCTCTCTACTAGTCTCTACCTCTCTACCGCTACCTCTACCTCTACCTCTCTACCTCTACACCGCTACCTCTCTACACGCATACATATACACATATATATATATGCATATGCATTTATATATATATGTATATACATATATATATACATACATATATAAGCATATATAATCTGTATATCTATATAAATACAAATATAAATGCATGCATACATATACATATATGCATACAGATGCATGTTATTTACATGAAAGTTTAAAAAACACTAATAAAAGCAAAGCTAAAAAGCCACCTCATTACAAACAGAATGGCTTTAACATAATCAACAGAGTTCCTACTATATGTGTATGTAACCTGTAGGTTGAGGAAATTGTCGTTAAGTGATGATAGAAAGTCCTTCAGATCATCCTCCTCTCCCTCCCATATGAGGAAGAGGTCGTCGATATAACAGGCCCACAGCACCACCCTCTCCAAGTTGATGTTATTGATTTCTGACCACAAACATTCTGCCTCCCAAAAAGCCCATAGTCAAATTTGTGTAGGCTGGAGCGAATGATGTCCCCATGGCAGTCCCTTGAGTCTGCCTATAGAGCTTGCCATCGAAGATAAAAAACATTGTTGGTAAGACAAAAGGACATCATTTCGAGGAGCTTTTTAGTATGACTCAACTTGTTAAGGGACCTTGATCTCAAAGTATTTGCACGCTTTTAGACCATCCTCGTGGACAACTGAGGTGTACAAGGAGACCACTTTGACAGTGGCCATGATATAACTTGGTTTCCAAGGGGTATTGTTGATCCGGTTCAGAAAATCCATTGTCTCGTATGTAGGATGGTAGATCTGCGACATAGGGAAGGAAAAAGAGGTCTATGAATCTAGAGGTGTTTTCAAGAAGAGATCCACACAAACTGACAATTGTGGGTGGCCAGGGGGATTTTCAAGACCCTTGTGTACCTTGGGCAGTACATAAAGGACCGGCATGATTGGATGGTCTATCCTTAGATATTGTAATTCACCGTCATCGATGAGACCCTCTTCATGCCAGTGGTGCGGCTTCGCATGGTAGGTGGATTTAATATCATGGATCGGGTTGTTCTTTAACTTCTCATAGTTGGTCGAATCCACCACCTGTCTTCTGACCTCCTGATGGTATTTATTGTGGTCCATCACCACGATATTACCGCCCTTATCGGACTGTTTGATAATAATGTTCATGTCTTGCCGTACATCTGTGAGTGCCACCAATCCCCCTTTTTCATATTGAAGTTCTTGTGGTTTCTATGGACTTTTTCTTTAACGTAGATGTCACTCAGGTCTTCTGCCACCAGTTCCTGAAAGACATCCGCCCTATTGCCAGGAGGTAGCTGTGGGCAGAATCTGGATTTCCTTTTGCATCCTACTTATGGACATATTTATATCAATGCCCATAGCTTTACAAAGATCCGAAGTGGTCGCCCCCTCAGGCATGGTCACATGTGATGCATTTTCGCTCATTAAGTCTTGCATTGTCCTCAAGGGTTCGATGTCTTCTCCTGTGAGGTTAGTTTGGGATGTTCTATATTCAGTTCTTTGGATATGACTGGACCTATTTGCAAAGGACTTCCTCAGTTTAAACTTCCTGCAAAATTTCTAAAGGTCCACCCAAGCTGATGCAAGATCCATGCCAGAGTCAGGGCAAAATGTCAATCTCTTATTTAGCAGTTTCGTGTTTTTCTCATTGAGATTCTTGCTTGATAAATTGATCACCAGGTTATCTTCCTTTTTGGACTCGGAGTTTATGTTCTTTACTGCTTCCCTTTCTTTTCTCTTCCTCTGCCTCTTCCTGCTGCGCCTTGTTCTTTTCCTTCCTCCGTTCGGGTTGGTGGAGGGGCAGGGAGAACCTTTTCCCCTTCCCCTTGTCATGCTTAGCAGCCGCATCTCCCCTGGAAACCCCATTTTTGATCTGACCATCTGGGTTCCCTCTTCCCCCGAACTGACCGCAGAGCTTTCTACACTTGAAATGTAACTATGCTCCTGTACTTGGATCTGTTCCATAGTTTGTTCCTTAAAGTTTGAGTCATAACGGCGTGCAAATGTGTAGACTCTGCCTGTGGCATAGCCAATTCTGTCTCTATTGAATTTCTTCACCTTTTTCAGCTGGATCTTTTTCATGTTTTTATAGTCTATTCTCAAGTTTTTCTAATGCCTTTTTCTCGTCTGCAGTTTCAGATAATTTTTCGAGAGATTTTTGCAATGTTATGTTATGTTAATTAAATTTATACAGCGCACGTATACCCTCAGGTGTCTTGGCGCTTCCAGTGCTGCATACTGTGCTATAGACTACTGCTTCTAAAAGAGCCAGGTCTTCAGATGTTTTCTGAACTCAAGAAGGGAGGGAATTTTTCTGAGATATAGCAGAAGGGAGTCCCATTCCTTGATATAGTTATAACTGAAACTCCTCCCCCTCAGTTCATCTTTTTGATCCTGACCACCGGCATCAGATTGGCATTAGCCGAACGCAGAGGTTCTTTTAGGGGAGTACCATCTGAAAAGGTCCCCTAGAAATGTTGGCCCTTCTTTGTGCAGTGCCTTATGGGCAATGCAAAGTGCCTTAAACTTTACCTGCTAACCGACTGGCAGCCAGTAAAGGTCTCGAATTGCTGATCCAATAGACTTATTTTTAGGTATATCCAGAATCAGTCTTGCGGCAGCGTTTTGTACTGCCTGTAACTTCCTGAGGAGAGTTGATTGCACATTGATGTATAATCCATTGCAGTAGTCCAGTTTGGACAAGACTAAAGAGGTTACAACCAGTTTTCTGGAGGATTTTGGAATAAAAGGGAGAATTTTTCTTATAGTCTTGATCGTGAAGAACGAAGAAGACACAACCTTGGAAACTTGAGCTTTAAAGTTTCTCATTTATGATAACCCAAGGTTCTTAGCTTTATCAACAGGGGTAGGGGGAGGGCCAAGATTATCTGGCCACCAAGCTGGGGACCAAGGTGGGAAAAGGTTTCCAAACATGATCACCTCTGTTTTGCTTGAGTTTTATTTCAAGCAATGAGTGCTCATCCAGCGACTCAGGGGGAGCATACAATCATGGAGTTTTAAAGAGTGATTGGTGTCCTTATCCACTGTCGAGATCACCAACTGGGTGTCGGCATAGGAGGTGGGAATCTGATTAAAACTTCTTATCAGTGGTGCCAGTTCCGATACATAAATATTAAAGAGTGTGGGACTCAGCGAAGAGCCCTGTGGAACACCACATGGAATGGTGAAGGGTGCCGACTTAAATTTGCCCAGAGGAACTGTTTGAGTCCTCTCTGATAAAAACGATGTTAGAAGGGAGAGGGCTTTCTCTCCTATCCCAATTGATTTTAGTCGATGAACCAGAAGGGTATGATCCACCCTATTGAACGTGGTGGATAGGTCAAGCAGCACCAAGGCTGCTGACCCACCACCGTCTAGTGAAGAACACATTTCTTCTGTAGTCTTAATCAGGGCTGACTCTTTACTATGATTAGCTCTGAAGCCAAACTGGCTGTGATCTAGAATCTGATCAGCTGCAATAAAAGTGGAGAGTTCCACATTTATGGTTTTCTCGATTATTTTGGCTAGTAGTGGAATTCTCGCAATGGGCTGATAGTTGGCCATGTCAGTTGCATATAAATTGTTTTGTTTTTTTAGAAGAGGCAAGATATAAGCTTGCTTCCACACAGTGGGAAAGGATCCTTGTGCTATCAACTGGTTAAACATCTTGGATAGATACGGTCCAATGAAATGGCAAATATTTTGTAGAATCCTAGGAGGGTAAGGATCTTCCAGAGAACCTGATTTGGCTGTAGGTATCAGTTTGGTGATTTGCGTAGGAGAAAAGTTAAGAAAAGAGACTTTCATACTGTTTTCTTGCTCAATGGTGTTATCATTTGGCTTGGAGTCGTCGAACTGATCAAATATTTGATATACCTTAGTTCTAAATAAAGGAGAGAGCCAGAGCATCACAGAATTCTTGATTATGATTAACTAAGTCATTGTTTGTAATTGTGGTCAGATTTTTCGCAGTTAGAAATAATTCTTTACTGGAACTGCCGGCTTTTTCAA
Source organism: Lissotriton vulgaris (assembly GCF_964263255.1). Lineage (NCBI taxonomy): Eukaryota > Metazoa > Chordata > Amphibia > Caudata > Salamandridae > Lissotriton > Lissotriton vulgaris. The sequence continues at coordinate 347,726,909 of NC_141689.1, read as the reverse complement.
TCTGTGTTGTATAGTAGAGACTTTTCTTCAAAATCAGCTTTTTTTTAAAAAATCTAAAAGCATGGATTTATATCAATTTTATTTATTTATTTCTTTTATTTTCTGGTGGCTCATAATTTTGACGCCAAATCCTGCTGCAACCTTCTCCATTGCTGCTTTTAATCTCCTCTCTGCATGAATAATCAGGGTCTCTATTAATTTCATGGAGCATTCTGTGGTGCCGTTTGAGTAATAGATCTGGGTCCAGGTCACTGAGGGTTGGTAGGACAATAATTCTTAATCCCCTAGGAATGCGCTTGCATTAGATGTATTTTTTAAGGGTGACGCTTTCCCATCATTTATTCACCTCCATTATCCTGGCTTGCTCCAAGTCTCTAAGCTGCTGTTGTGGTGTACTCAATGTATTCAGAATTTGACTACACCCTGGTCCTTCTTGTGAGTCTCCGTCATCATTGAACATATCCTTGAGCATTAGTTCGCGTTTGCTCCACCTGTCTGTCAGCCATGTTCTCAAAAGGCAAACCTCGTAATTGTGGTCCCTGTTAAGAATGTAATGCTGCAATGTGCCACTTTAAAAACCGATGTGCCTCCGTTCATTTTCAATGTCAACGTCGAGAGTATGCACCCCAAGGAAATAGTTTCTTATATTATTGTCCCCTCATTAGTAGTGGATTTGTTAAACACTTGCAGAACTGCCTTTCAGTTTCGTGCTGCCTGCTGTATTCCTGGAATGCGACTCTTGGAGCCTCTGAGTCACCATGCGGATACAATGTTGCGAGGTGGGTTTGGAGCGAAGAGTATGCTGGGCAGAGAGGCGCGAAAAGCAGGGCGCTCGCAGAACGCCTACCAGAGTTGCGACCTGTCTCCCCTTGCTCCGGCTCACCGTGTACGTAATTCTCAGTCTCCAATGCTATGTATATTGTCTGTGTGTACAAAAAGATGAGACAGCCACAGCTTTCAAACACCAATGCATTTCAGCCTCCAAGTTCGTGTTCACAGCTTTACGTGTCTGTTTCTTTGTATCCTTGGCCTGTACCAAGTTTTCCTAGGCTCCCCCACTGCACTCTGGAATCCATAGCTGATGTTCTCCATCACAATCTGTACAAATGATACACATTATTTAGCTTAAATGTCCTATTTCTTACACCTTTCTCTTGATGAAGCACACTGGCACAGCAAAAAAAGACAACCGCACACCTTTGGTCATCGTTGCCAACATTAGGTCTATTACTACAGAGGCTCACTCGCCTCCATCCAAGCACACCCAAGGTGTAGTGTGCCACCAGTCCGCAAATGCCCTTATTTTTCTAAAGAGCTTTTCTTTGTGTTAATTTAGAACATTTGGTTTTTCAGTATCTATGCTGTATTGGTTGGCACACAATGGTGTACATATGCTGCTGCTTTTTTTTTTTTTGCTCATATCTGCATACAATATTAGCCAAGAACATATTGTCCTTTGGAATAATCCTTTTGGCCATAGGAGATGTGTAGTTTGATTTTGTTTATTGTAACAGCTCCTCACATATAGTTGACACATTTTTTTCTCTATTTTGTATTTCTATTAAGAGATAAAGCATCATAATTGTGTATAATGTATCTGAAAGAGAAACGTTAGTGATAGATTCCTTACCCTAAAATATCGCCAGGCGTCAGACTAGATCCGGAAAGATTTTCGTCAGCAGTACCCCTGCACATCGGTCGGTGGCGTCGTGCGGCTCCGAGTAAGTCGCAGGCGCCATAAGCGCTGAGATAACGTCACGGACACTACTTAGGCGCCACCCATGAACGTTGACATCAGTACTTTCTTTTTCCGCGCCAGCAAGTGCAGATCCGGTTAGAGCTTGTACCCTAGTCACTTTTTGACTAACTTTTTTGAGACTTTTTGTCTTTACTTCTTTTGAGTCCTTGACTCCTGGTGCCACATATGGATGCATGGGTTTAAATTCTGCGGGGCCTGTCGCAGTACGATGTCGGTGTCCGACCCCCATGGTGTCTGTCTCTACTGCCTGGAGCGCGACCATGACTCCCGGTCACGTTCCGACTGTCTGACCATGGCTCCGAAGGCCTTGCGGGAGCGGTCCCGAAAGCTGCTGGAAGCCAGGCCGTCCAGGTCCAGGGGTCGCTCAAGGGACCGACCGCGGAGCCATCACCATCGCTCCTCTGGGTCGAAGTCTTCCCCCTCGGAATCGGGTAAGAGACATCACAAGAAAGCTGAAGAAGCATGTTCGATCTCCGACATCCCCCGTCTGTCTCCGGACGTGGACGAGGGGGCCAAGGGTTCGTCCCCCGCGGCTCCGTTGGAGCCTAGGAGTCCCGTGGCCTTCCCATCTTATCCGGGTCCATCGGTGACTCTGGCCTAGGTTCAAGAGTTTCTTGCTGCGATGAACTGCCTTTTCAGGCTTAGGGCTCCCGCCAACGCGCCTTCGGGTCCCGTGGTCCCTTTTGAGGCCCTTGCTTGCCATCGGCTCTGCCGTTGGCACCACTGTCGGCTCCGGCCCTGGTGCCGCAAGGTCCTTCGCCGGCAGCTCCTGCCCCCCCTGCGGCGCCGTCCCAAGCATCGCAATGGTTTCCGTTTGTTCCACCTCCACCCTTGCCCGAATTCCCATGCAATTTTGCTCTGGCTTGGTACCCTAATTAGGACAGGGAGCCGGATCGGCGCCGTGCCCGGTGCTGTTGGAGCACTTGTTTTCCCCTGTGCCTCTCCCGCCGCTGCTGCCTGTACTACGGGCTATGGAGGAGCAGGATGACTTGGAGGGCTCGGAAGACCCTTTTGCATAGCAGTGCTGGTCTGACGGATAAGGAATCGAAAAAGCTGGAACAGTTCGGCAAGAGGTTATTTTCCTTCGCCATCTTGGGGCTGCAGGCAGTCAACACTGCATGCCTTTTGGGCCGCTACTCTCACACTGTGTGGGACACACTGGCACAGAAACTGCCCCAGTGTCGGGAAGAGGTTCGGGCTGTACTTTCCCAGGCTGTGGCTGAAGGAAAAGATGCAGCGAAATTTGCCATTTAGTGTGGCTTGGACACCGCGATTCGTTAGGGAGAGCAATCTCCACCACAGTGGCCCTGCGTCACCATGCCTGGCTTAGGTCCACTGGGTTTTCGGGGAATGTCCAGAGTTCCCTCATGAACATGCCTTTTGATGCTACTCACCTGTTTGGAGATAAGGGAGACAGTGCACTGGAGCATTTCAAGGACTCTCGGGCTACGGCCAAGTTCTTGGGTCTCTTCACCACCTGCCCGGCCACATCTACCTTTTGTGGCCACGGAAGGGGTGCCCCTGCCTGCTCGTTTAGTCAGGTGCCTGCGCAGAACCGAACTCAGAGCGGCCTTGGTAGTGGAGGACGCTTTGGCGGCACAGGGAGCCAGCATGCAGGTCATTTCACCTCTGCTCCCGCAGCATTAGCCTCAAAGCCTTCCTAGTCTGAGTTTTGGGGTGCATCCCTCGTCAGTGGGCTGCAGTTTTTGACATCACCTCCCCCACTGGCGTTCAGTCACTTCCGACAGGTGTGTGCTGCAACTCGCCGGAGGGGTTACTCCCTCCCCTTCGAGACTACCCCCCCAGCCATGCCACCTCAGTTCCACCGCATGTCGGGGGATCACTTTGAGCTTCTCCAACAGGAAGTCATGGCCAAGGGAGCGCGTTCCTGGGCCAGAAGTAGGACATGGTTGTTATTCCCACTACTTTCTGGTCCCCAAGAAGGACAACTGGGGCTTGCGCCCCCATCTTGGACCTCAGGAACGTCAATCACTTCCTCCAGAGGGAGAAGTTCAAGATGTTGACTCTGGCTCATGTCTTGGCTGCCCTCGACCCTGGAGACTGGATGGTAGCGTTGGACTTGCAGGACGCATATTTTCACTTCCCCCTCCTGCCGGCCCACAGGCGTTACCTGCGGTTCACTGTGGGCCAGGAGCATTTTCAGTTTGCCGTGCTCCCCTTTGGCCTTACCAGCGCCCCTCCGGTGTTCACAAAAGTGATGGTGGTGGTCGCAGCTCACCTGCGCAGGTCAGGGGTGTCAGTTTTCCCCTACCTCGACGACTGGTTGTTGAAGGCGGGCTCGCCCCAGGCAGTTGTCTCCCACCTTCAGACTACGGCCGACCTCCTGCATTTGCTGGGGTTCTCCATCGACGTGCGAAGTCGCACCTGAGTCCCTCTCCGAAGCTCCCCTTCATCGGAGCGGTTCTGGATTCGACGCGGTCTCGGGTTTATAATCCCAAGCAGCGAGTCCAGGATATTTAGGTTATGATTCCGATCTTTCAGCCTCTTTCCCGGGTTTCAGTCAGGATGACCCTTCGGCTCCTGGGCCTGATGGTCTCCTGCTAGTGCAACATGCCAGATGGCATATGCCGGCTCTGCAATGGGACCTGGAGTTCCAGTGGGCGCAGCATCAGGGCAACCTCTCCGATCATGTCCAGATCTCGGAGGGCACTGCACGACAATTGCAGTGGTGGCTCATGAATCGCGATTGGGTCAATGGCAGATCCCTTTTCCTTCCCCAACCGGAGCACACAGTGGTGACCGATGCATCTCTCCTTGGATCGGGAGGCCACTTTGGAGAGGTGGAGATCAGAGGCCTCTGGTCTCAGTCGGAGTCCCAGCTCCATATCAACCTTTTGGAGCTTCGGGCGATCCGACTTGCACTGAAGGCATTCCTTCCCTCTGTCCAGGAAAGTGTAGTGCAGATGTTCACAGACAACACCACCGGAATGTGGGTATTGCAACAAACAGGGCGGGGTGGGGTTGCGGACCCTTTGTCAGGAGGTTCTGCGCCTCTGGACATGGCTGGAACATCAAGGCGTTACCTTGGTGGTTCAACACCTGGCAGGTTCACTGAACGCCAGGGCGGACAAACTCAGCTGCCGGTGCTTGATGGATCTCAAATGGCGTCTGAACTCGGAAGTGGTGCAAGGTCTCTTCCATCAGTAGGGAGAGTCTTGGTTAGATCTATTTGCCACCGAAGAGAACGCAGAATGTCATCAGTTCTGCGCGTTGGAATTTCCAAGGCGGCACTTGCTCCGCAAAGCTTTTCATCGCTAGTGGAGTTGTGGATTATTGTACGCCTTTCCGCCTAAACCACTTCTGCCCAGAGTGCTGAAGAATGTTCGGAGCGACCAGGCCCAAGTCATTCTTGTGGCTACGGATTGGGCACGAAGATACTGGTATCCCAAGCTACTCAACATGGCGATCGATCCCCCGATCCGACCGCCTCTTCGGGAGAATCCTCTTTCGCAGCAGCAGAGGACGGTCCTCCACCCGAACCTGTCCAGCGTCCACCTCCATGCGTGGAGATTGAGCGCCGACAGTTGACAGCTTTCGATCTTCCTCCCGAAGTCTGTGATGCCATTCTGGCAGCCAGGCGTCCCTCCACTAAGACGGTATACGCCTGCAGGTGGAACAAGTTTGTGACATGGTGCACAGCAAAGTCTGTGGATCCCCTTTCTGCCCCTCTTTCTGAGGTACTTCTGTACCTACTATCCTTGGCCCAGCAGGGCTCTGCTGTGGGCACTATAAAACGTTATCTTTTGGCCATCTCTGCCTTTCTACGGCTTCCAGACAAGCCTTCTCTTTTTAAGTCTCCGGTTGTTAACCGTTTCCTGAAAGGCATTACACACACATTTCCTCCTGTGCCGTTCATTATGCCTCAATGGGACTTAAACCTTGTCTTGACATATCTAATGTGCGCTCCGTTCCAGTCCCTTCATAACTGTCCTTTGAGTCTTCTTACTCTCAAGACAGCTTTCCTGGTAGCTATCACCTCTACCAGCAGAGTGAGTGAGCTGCAGGCTCTTTCTTCTAAACCTCCTTTCCTTTCTGTTCATCAGGACACGGTGGTTCTTTCTTGTCAAAGGTTGTCACTTCCTTCCACATCGGCCAGCCCATCACTTTGCCCACCTTCTTTCCTCCTCCACATCCTTTAAAAGAGGAAGAGAGGCTCCACCGCCTGGACCCAAAACGTGGGCTCTTGTTCTATCTGAAACGCACACAACAGTTCCGGGTGGATGGCCAGCTCTTTGTTGGCTACGTGGGCGCCAAAAATGGTCGGGCCGTGCACAAATGGGCCACCTCGCGGTGGGGTGTTCTGTGCATCAAAGCATGTTACTCTTTGGCAAAGAAGGAGCCTCCTGTGGGGCTGTGTGGCCATTCTACCAGGGCAACCACAGCCACTACTTCCTTGGGATGCAGCGTTCCCTTGCAGGACATTTGTCAGGCAGCTACATGGGCTTCGCTGCACACATTTACCAAGCATTACTGCCTTGACAGTCCAGTTCGAAGAGACGGCTTCTTTGGCTGTTCTGTTCTCCATGACTTTCTGGTGTAATCTTGTTCGCAGACCCACCACCGGGGTTGGTATTGCTGGGGTATCTATTCTAAGGTAAGGTATCTATCACTAACGTGTCTCTTTCAGATGCACAAGTTACTACTTGTGTAGCAATATATCTGTAAGAGACATTAGTTAGTGATAGATTCCTTACCGCCCCGCCCATCCTGCCTGTTCTGCGAACTGATTTCTAGGGTTAAGGTCATCCCTTTCAGGGCCTTAGTTTCATGGCACCAGTGGTCAGTTTCTTGCATGGCTCTGCGTTCCTGGCGTGGAAAGTCGTGTACAGAACTGATGTCAGTGCGCATGGGTGGCGCCTAAGTAGTCTCCGTGACGTCATCTCAGCTCTACGACACCAGCGACAGACGCGGAGCCACATGTCGCCACCTACCGACGCGCAGGGATACTGCTGACGAAAAACTTTCCGGATCCAATCTGAAGCCTGGGGATATTCTAAGGTAAGGAATCTATCACTAACTAATGTCTCTTACTGATATATCGTTACACAAGCAGTAACTTGTGCATTGAGGTGCTGCTCATTTTACTTCTTGGTTGCTTTGTAGGTATTCCTCACCACCTTCACCCGCATTGCTAGAGCAAATAAGCATTGGTGTGATGGACACATTGGTCAAGTGATGCTCTCGAGTAGATCATTTGGAATTTTGTGGATACACTCAGCCATGGCTGTTTGTTTGCTCTGACACCAGTTCTGAGTCAAGTTACACAAGCCAGTACTATGATGTTTCCAAGCACTAGGTCAGCCCTACAACCTGTTGAGAGGATCACTTTTTAACATCTTGGGCATCAGAAACAATCATTCTCGATCCAATGACAGACTATCTGACTTTCTTCTGCCATAGAATTTACAGTAAAACGTTAAAAAATATGAATAGAGACTACTAGCCGCAGATTCCTTAACGTAGAATTATCCCCAGGGGTGAGACTGGATCCGGCAAATTTTCTTTGCCACAGCAGCTCTGCTCGCCGGGGGCGGTACCACGTGAGTCGGCCCTGACGTCGCCCGCGGGTGTGACATCAGCGAGGTCACATAAGCCCCACCCCGGCTCGCTGCGTGTTTTCAGGCTTTCTTTTCACGCTTTTGCGTTCAGGAACAGTGTGCGAATGCCATCGGGCTTCAAGACGTGTACTTCTTATACTCAGATGTCAGCAGCGGACCCTCACCCTATTTGGGAGTGGTGTTTGAGCGAGCACCATGATTCTACTGACTGCAACGCTTGCCAGCATTTGCAGCCAAAGTCCCGGCGGGAGCGCTGGATGAAACTTGTTTCGGTCCAATTGTCCAGATTGGTCTCGTCACTGCGTCCGTCCCCTATCTTGGAAGGGTCCAGAAACCGCCGATTCAGACTATGGCATTGTCCTTCCCCGAGGCCCTATCGGCGTCGCTCACCCACCGGTAAGTCTTACAGCTTGTCGCAGAGGCCTGGTCCCCGTTCTGCAGAGGGCGTGGGTTCTCCTCACTCGTCACCACCCTACCCGCCGTTTCCTGGTGTCGGGTGACTAGGGCCCAAATGGAAGCCTACGCTACCGCTCTGCAAGCTTCTTTATCCCCTCCTCCTCTTCCTGAGACGTCCGCAGGTCCCTTACCATGTGCGAACCTTCTGCGGAGTCCCGGCGCCAACTAGTTCGGCTTCAGGTTTTGGGGGTGTGTTGTCATCGAGGTGCAGCCCTGTGGGGTTCCCCACTTTGACCCACGCCGTCTCTGCCTTGCTGCAAATCCCCGAGGGGGTCCCTGTGGTGTCGCAGGAGGTCTTAGGGACTCGCGGTTCGTCTGAGTCCCCCTCGGTCCTCTGGGCAGGCGGCTTTCCTCCCCGGCCCTGGCGGCGCTGCAGGTGGTGGCTAGGATCCAGGGTGCCTCCCCAGGTCCCCCTCAGCCCTCCACGCAGGCGGCTGCCTCGTCGGAGGTAGAGTCGGTGCCTTTCTTTAGCCGCCCCGGTTCCAACCCCGCCCCATTCTCCTAGGCCCCAAGTGGTGGTGGAGGTCGACTCGGCACCCCAGATGACCGCTCTGCCGCCAATCGTCATTTCACCGGCGCCTGCGGTGGACTCCATGGCGCCGTGCCAGCGTAGAGTTATCGACTCGTTCCTGCAAGGTCCCCTCCTCTGCGGAGGCTTGTCAGCTCCTTGTCTCCTCTTCTCCGGAGACGGGACGCCGCGTCGTTGCTTTTTTCCCGGCGTCTTCCAGGGAGGGCTCTTCGCCGTCTCCGCTGCCACAGCCCCCGGACCCTCTCTTCCGCAACTCGCTGTTGGTTGCTCTGCATACTCTCCACCTTCCCCGGAGGAGGCTCCTGAGGCCCCCCCACTCGTCCGTGGATATTCCACCATTCAGGGGCTGGCCGTTTCTTCCTCCAGCTGGTCTCTGGGATAGAAAGCTTAGTTTACAGCCCTAGCTCATGGAGGAATTGCTCTCTACCTCATGGAGGCAAGTGCAGCCTTTGTCCGGTCGACTCCGTCAACCCATTCCCTACTGACCATTTGTTGGAGGTTCTCCACCAGGGCTCTGGTGGACGGGAGCTGCTTCTTCCATTCAGAGCTTTGCTTCACAATTCTCTTCTGGGGGCCTGGGGTCGTCCTGCCACGGGTGGTCCGGTGCCTCAGCCAGTCCTACACTGCTACCGTCCTGCTCCGCACAATCCAGTCTGCCTTTCTTTCCACCCTTCTACCCAGGCCCTCTTCTGCAGACTACTTTTCCTTCCTTGCCTTTGGTGGTGTTTCCTCCGTCACTGGAGGCCCGGTGGTTGGATTCATGGGGGTTTAACATCTTTGCTTCCTCTAGTGCCACTTTGCGAGCACTCAACACACTTTGTGTGTTGGCCAGGGCTCCATTCAGCTTGTGGGATTCTGTGGAGTCCCTTCTGTCTCACTTAGTTTCTGTGTTTTGGGTAGTGAGGTATATATTGTGCAAGTCTGATGGATGGGTATTTTTATATGGTTAGATATCAGAAAGTTGCTCCTAGGGATCCCAAAAGAGCCACCACCCTATGCTGCTAATTTGCAATTGCAAGCAATTGCTAAAACTATAATTCTATCGGAATCCCTGAGCATTCACAGTGCCTTCACAGTGTCCGTATTATATCTCAATAAAGTTTTCAATCATAAATTCAAAGAAAATTGTTCAAATGAAGTTCAATTTCTGTCAGTGGTTTTTATTCTCATATTCTTCAATTTTCAAACGAGGACATGTTCGCAGCACAGGTCCAAGTGCACATGATACAGCCAATATCAAAGATCAAGATCTTGATCTGTGACTCAAAAGTAGTCTCTTGCTATGCCTCACCTACCCACAACCAGTGGCTTCGAAGAACATTCTAACAAATGTCCCACGCCCCATGGATTTGCTGTCTGAAACTTGTGCTCTTGGCCACGCTATGGCATGTTATGTGGCTCTCCGTCGCCATTCTTGGTTGCGGGATGCTGTTTTTCCAGAGAATATTGGGGACCGTCTGGTTGATCTGCCCTTTGATGGGGTTCTTTTGTTTTACACCCATGTGGACTCTGCCATTCAATATCCTTGCGGGGCTCCATCCTTCTCCCCCTCCGTAAGCTTGGCTTGTAGGTCCTCCGGTGCTTTATCTGAGGCGTTATCCCACCTTTTTTCTTGGGTCTAGTGTTTCGGTTGACCCGTCTGTGTGTTCTGTGTGGTTTGAAGTGCCTTCAGGGTCCTTAAGTTGGCCCCTCTGTACTGTTGGCTGCTGGTACAGCCCTTTGGCTTTGTGGTGTGTTTTTTTGGCTATTGGTAAACCCGTATAGGTCCTCGGGTTGGGCCATCTGTGTATTTTTTTGACTAATTAGTAAGCCGTCTGTGGTACTGCCCGCAGATCCCTTATGTTCTTGTCCTGCAGGATTTTTTCCCTAAGAGGTGTTCCCATTTTTTCTTTGGGACGTGTAATACCCTTAGTGGGGTACTTGTAGCTATTGTGTAGCGCTGCCCTATGCTGGGAGGATGTGGACACCCTTTTGTGGGTTCCTCGCCTTTCCTGGCATCACGGTATTCCACTGGTGCGGTCTTTTTTGTCTTTTGCCTTGGCGCAGCTGGCGCTGCTCCTGCTTCTGTCACTCTCAGTATCCGCTACATCGCTAGTCCGGCTTTGGCATGCAGTCTACAGCATCGTGTCGTGGTGTTTCTGCCTTCCTGTCCAGCGTTTCAGCCTGGCCCTCTGTCTTGTGTTCCGGGGGACTAGGATTCTCCTTGTCTCTCCTGTGTTTTGGTTGACGTCTTAGGTCCGTCCTACATATTTCTCCTCTTTCTCTTCTGGCTTGTTCCACTTCTTTTGTGGATCGGCTTGTGTCTTTGGAATGGTCCTCCTTTGGGGTTTGTTCTGGATCTCCTTGGCCTCTGCCTTCATCTTGCGCTTGGCTTGTTCTGGGCGCACTGTCTCATGGTATTTTCCAGCTGCAGGCTGCGCATGCCTGATCATTGTGGTCAGCCTCCATGGGCCTTGCTGTGTACCCTTGTGCTCCTGCCTCTTGTTCTGCTGAAGCTTTGCGCGACTGTGTCTTTCTTCTCATGCCTGCGCTTCTTGGCGGTGGGGCCGTTCCTGCCTTGTTCGCTGTCTAAGGCTTATGCCTGTTCGGCTGTCCCCTTCGCTATGTGTGTGTTCTCCTGCAGCGGGCTCTGCCTCCGTTTCTGCCTCTTCTCATTGGAGTTTGGGGTGGTTATTTTCTTCCTTGGTACTCCTCTGGCGCTGTCTGTCCCTCCGGGGGTTTCTGGCGGATGTCCCTTGTACCTTGGATAGGTTTGGGGTATCCTGGCCTTCCCTTCGCCTTGTTCTTGCTTACTTCTGCTTGGTGGGGGCTGGGCCGCCCTTCCTGTCCCCATGACACATTCCCTGTTGGAGCTCTGTGTTTCTTCCAAGCTAGGGAGGTTCACTCGCAGGCCCTCCTCCCCCCTGGGTATGGCTCTGGTATCTATTCTACATTAAGGAATCAGCAGCTAGTAGTCTCTATCAGATGTAAAGTTACTTACCTTCGGTAACGATGTATCTGGTAGACAAAATTCTAGCTGCAGATTTCTTCATGACCCGCCCTTCCTCCCTGTTCTGTGATGGCCTTCAGCTTGGTTTACTGCACTCGCTTCCCTCCGGGTGGCTTGTCTTCTGCGAGTATCCTCTTCACTTCTCCCTGGCAGGAGCCTTTGTTCTGTTTAATTGTTCCACCCTTTCCTTACTGGTACTGGGAAGGTTGATTCATGTGCTCTTCTGCATCCCTAAACCCTGGTCTTCCCGTGTGAGGACTTACTTTTACTTTTCTTCCCTTTTAATTGCTTGTGGTTTCTGCCTCCTCTGCAGTCTGGGTCTTATGGCTGTACCTCAGCCTTCAGCTCCTTCCAGGGGATACAACCCTCCTTGATGGTGTTGTCTTGGGGTGAGTTGCTGTTACTCATCTGTTCCAGAATTGTTGCCCTTCACTGTTGTAAATTGTGATTGCAGACTCTCTTTTGTCTGCTATGATGTTTTTCACATGTCTTCTCTGCCTCCAGGGAGGATGTCGCCTTAGCTTTGCAAGGTTGCTCCTCAGATCGGTGCTCTGCTCTTTCCCTGCTCTGGCTTTCAGTGCCACAGTGCTTGGCACTTTTCCTACTGGTGCTGTTTCTCACCTTTGGTTTTTCAAGGGTGTGCCAATCCTTCTGCGATTAGCTGAACTGATTACTTGGCACATGTTTCAAAAGAGAACATAACTTGTTAAACAAAATCTATAAATATAGCATGTAACACAATGAAAATGAATGTAGGTCAGCTGTCACTGCAGTGCAGGGGTCAATGTCTACATTATTACCACTGCTTAAGTCTTACTAAAGAAATCACTGCCTGCTAAGTCATATACTCCATGCTACGATCACTTTAATTTAATGAGACTTTATCTCAGTGCACGGATTAATCTCCACACGCTCTGGTACTACCTCAGTAGCTTTTTTTGTAACTTTTGCACATGCAAAAAGCGCGCAATAAACGATATATGCGATCCGATGAGCGTAATCTGTTGCATTTATAAGTGTTGCTAAGGGGCTGTGTGAGTCATGGCTCCACCCCAACACCAGACAATTAACAGCCTATTACACTTGCTGTAGAGTCATGTGCACTGTGTAAGAGGTTTAAGCATTTCCCACCAGCTTCTTTAGAGTTCATTTTCCTGCAGTAACATTAGCTTTTGCTCTTTAGAGCCTTGGTAAATAACTAATCTATGTGTATTCTTATTTTCAATAGAGCAATGTCACACTGATTGGACACTACAACTCCTTGTACAGTGCATCTGTGGATAACCTACATCCGTTTAACACTTACACCTTTCGCGTGAGGTGTGCCGCCTTGGAGCACTTCTGGAAGTGGAGCGTTTGGAGTTCTGAAAAGACGCATACCACACCTGAAGCACGTAAGTTCTCTTTGGTATTACATTTCACTTAAAGTCTATTTCACAAACACTTCCATGATGAGGCCTAAACAATGAAAGCAATTTACGTAAATAATATGCAGTACTGAACGTGTTTGCAATCCTCTCTGCGAGTACTGCGGAATGCTTCAGAAACCCAGGTCGTACGAATGAATCTGCAAATGGAGTCCTATATCTCCATCATGAATGATCCACGCAGAGTCAAACGTATGTCCCATTGCTGGCATCTTTGTAAGAATTTAAAGTGGAAGAGTTAATGCCTGTAGTTCTCCACATGTATTACAGTGGCAACAACTATCATTGGTTAAAAAGGTGCATTGTGTTTTGATAACACCCCTAAAATTAACTAAGGGTCTGGTAAATACACCTTTCTTTAAATTGTTCAAATGACGTATTTTTTAAAATGTATGTGCAGACACTCTAAACAAGTCCACTCTATACAACTTAGTAGGTCTCTAACTGAACGTTCAACTGAGAGACAGATATTATGGTTGTTTTAAAGGGCGATCAATGGATAAAACACCTGTGAGTAGCCTGCCTGTTTCCATCGTGTAAACCATGTTTTATCAGTAGTAGTATCTGAATGGTTCTATGGATAGGACATTGGACTGGATAATGTGGTGTGCCTTTTGCTCTGAGGTCAGTTTCCATCACTGTATGCGGAATGAAAAGCAGTGGATAGAACCCGTATGCAGCATTATGTGCCCCAGTGACAAAGAAATAAGATTCCAAATGAAGTCCTAAAAAAACATTTTTCGTATGGCAGTGTCATGACATGGCATCTAAACTTGGGTTGCTTTCTTGCCTAAATCAATTGTGAAAGCAAAGTTTGAATATTAGCAAAGAAGAATTGAGGCAAAAGTATAAAATTATTAGTGAAAATATAAAAGAATTTAGGTCAAAATCTTAATTTGAATTGAGTTTATCTTGCGCACTTACATGTCGATAAGTGGATCCATCTATCTACTTTCATAGATAACCTTTCCATGCCGGCCCATAGTGTCTTTGGTTACAATTTTTTTGGAGCTATTAATATTTATTTATTCAAAGTTGACTTGCAGGCTTTTTGCTCCAGCAGAACTTGTACATTAAGACAGCTGATCTCATACACTCCCAATTTCCCTCAGTTTATCTTACTACCGGAGTAGAAGCTAAACCACACCCCCTTTTAAATCTCTGGTAGGTTTGTCTCCGAATGCTTGGCAAAAAGTAAGAGCATATAGTTTCTCATCCATTTGTTTCTTCATTTATACCCTAAAGAATCCAATGCCTGCTTGTTGTCAAGGAACACGGAGACAGCAGATGATATATTTGATACAGTATTGCAATGAATATGTGTAAGGTTTGTGATGTCATTCTGGCAATATGAATCACAAACTCCACATCATGGTGTAATCTGGTTGTCTGTGACTCAAAGTAGTCTCTTGCTATGCCTCACCTACCCATAACCAGTGGCTTCGAAGAACATTCTAACTAATGTCCCAGGCCCCATGGATTTGCTGTCTGAAACTTGTGGTATACACATTGGGGCTCAGAATGGAAAAATCCCACCCCACAGTCCGCATCAATGCTGAACATTATTTACTTTATGTTCATAGCTTGCACTGTAGAATATATTAGTGTCCTAAGTAATCTTTTTTTTTTTTTACAAACTTTATTGAGCCTTTATTCAGGGTGCATTACATCATAATAAACGTTCTTAGAATTTTACTTTTTTCGTTGTGGTGTAACATGACCCATCATTCACTTTAAATCAGTGTATTTACTGCAATCTTTGTATCCATCAGTTCTTCAACATTATACGTATAATGCAGTAAATACTCCTGTGGACTCATCCATATCCATATTAACGACTAATGTCATTAACGTGTCATGACAGAAATTTGTATTTTCTTACCCCTAATCTGTTAACTACCCCTTCCCTCTCCCTCCCCCCCCTTCCTGGTCTGTCAGTGTGTTGTCGTCTATACAGTTTTACATTCATACGGTATCATGAGTGTCAACCTATATCTTCAGTGTACTAGGGCTTTTCCTCATAGTCTACTCTGATTTTCTCTGGTGATGTGATGAGTGACATAGTGGCTCAGGGTAGTGAATCAAGAAAGGAAAGTGGGAAATCCAATTGCGTGAAGTCTTCTAACATAACAGCCCAGTCCATGGAGATGGGACGCCTCCGCAAACCCCTTGGCTCCTCTCTCCTAAGTGCGGCGCTTTCCGCGTTACCCCATCTGAGTATCTCCTCTCTCCATATATGTAGTTGGGGCTCCTTGGAGATTTCCATCTCATAGTAATTGCCCTGATTGCCAGTGTAAGCGCTAGGTC
The DNA here is from genome assembly GCF_964263255.1 of Lissotriton vulgaris. Taxonomy (NCBI): domain Eukaryota; kingdom Metazoa; phylum Chordata; class Amphibia; order Caudata; family Salamandridae; genus Lissotriton; species Lissotriton vulgaris. The sequence continues at coordinate 347,711,863 of NC_141689.1, read as the reverse complement.
TAGAAATCTCAACTGTACCTTCTGGGCTTTGGTGCGCCTGCGTAGACCCAATAAGCACTCCAATATGTTGTCTGACATTGGAAGGTGTGTGATGTCCCCGTGTACATTGCAAATGTGTTCCCAGTAATCTTTGAGACGTGGGCAAGCCCATAGCATATGTACAAAACCGGCCTCCTCCTCCCCACATCTTGGGCATGGCTCTGGGTTTCTGGGAACATGCAGTGTATCCGTTTCGGGGTTAGATATGCTCTATGTAGTAACATATACTGTATAAACTAAAGTTTTGCATTCAGGGAGACCCGGTTGGGATGTTCCAAAATGCCCTCCCAGGCCCTATCAGTAATTCCCATATCCGTAGTGTCTGCCCATTTCCCACATAGGTCTGTAAGGCTGATAAAGGCCTGCGATCGGATGCCGGTATATAGCCATTTAACTAGGTGGCCACCTCTCCCCGTGTAATAAAGCAGATGCACCGTGTCATGCTGTGGAGGCTCATTACGCTGGGGTGCCCATGTGGTCTTGATGTAATGTACTATCATTGCGCGCAGTAGATAAAGGTGTTCGGAAGCCCCAGTCGTCCTTACAAATGTGCCATGATCCATAAGCACTCCATTGCCGAAGAAGGAGCCCACCTCCGCTACTCACGCGGCCTCTCAAGCCTGCAACCTAGCCATCGTGAGACCCCCGCCAATGGCAGCCCCAATAGTGGGATATTGGACGCGTAGGGGATCGCATCCGATGTGTACTGCAGTGCTTTTATCCAGCATTGCAGTGCCGTTCGCAGTAGCGGTGGCCCTTCCGAAGGCACTTTCGCCCACGGAAGCAGCATACTATATAGTGTACCCCTTTCCAGATCCTTCGTAGCATAGTTTATTTCTTGCAAGTTCCTGCCTGCTGTCCAGAAAGACAACCATTGCAATTGGGAAGCATAATAATATGCTAGGAAATCAGGGACTCCCAGCCCTCCCCTGTTTGATTTTACCTGCAATTTCTTGAGACCCTCCCACCGCCGCATATAAGTTCTATCAAGAGTGTGTCTAATAAGCGAAATGTAGATTGAGGCACCACCAGGGGCAAATTTACTAAAAAGTATAATCTAGGAGATGGCTATCCTCCCCATCACGGACAGTGGCAGGGATGTCCAGAAGGAAATACTAGGGCGTAACGAGGTGATGGCCTTCATCAAGTTGCCTTCTAGTTGGTCCGCAGGAGTCCTATAGACGTGGATACCCAAGTACTTAAAGGTATCCTGTGCTACCGGTATCTGATAAGTACCGAACTGTATTATTTCTGGACGAAGACATTCTTGGAAATAAAAGGCATGGGACTTCCCGGCGTTAATAGCCAACCCCGATATAGTCTTGAAGGTGGAGAATATTATAGGGAGCGGGTTCGCCTCGCCCTCTAGGTCTCGCAAATATATGAGGATGTCTTCTGCATTGATTGAGATAAGGTGTGTATCATTCAGTATGGGAATACCCAAAACTTCAGATGACCGCCTCAAGGCTATAGCCCGCGGTTCCACCGCAAGCATAAACAGGAGCGGGGAGAGTGGGCACCCCTGCCTAGTGCCTCTGTGTATTGCGTATTCCATAGATATATACCTCCCGGTACGTGCCCGTGCTGTAGGGTCAGTATAGAGTAGGCGCACCCACTGCAAGAAATCCAGAGGGAGACCAAAACGCAACAGGGCTGTGAACATGTACTCCCATGTTTTGGAGTCAAATGCCTGACGTAGATCTAACGCTAGACATGCCGCCCTGACATATTAGTTGGGAATAGACCTCATTTCATGATGAAGTCTCCTAGTATTGAGTGAGGTGCTACGCGCAGGGAGAACCCCACATTGGTCACTGTGTATAAGAGTGGGGAGAACCGGGGCCAGTCTGTTTGCTAGGGCCTTACTGAGAATTTTGTATTCGGTGGCCAGTAACGATAGTGGCCTATAGTTAGACATCTCTGTGACATCTCGCCTTGATTTGGGGAGTGCCACCACCATAGTTTGCATCGTGGATTGTGGCAATCTACCAATCTTCCAAGCTGTCTTATATAGTTCCGTTAATTTAGGTGCCAAGACAACCGAATACGTCGCATAAAATTCCACAGGTAGACTGTCTAGTCCCGGAGTTTTACTATGGTAAAGGCCCTTTATCGTTGTTTTTACTTCCTGATGGGTGATGGGATCGATAAGGTTTTTTCGCATGGCCTCTGCGATCTTGGGGAACCGCAGGCCATCAAAGAAGGCCTCCATGAGACCATTGTCCATGTGCTGTGGTGCCGCATATAGGGTAGTGATATAATTACAAAATGCGTCATTAATCTCACTTTGAGTGTGAATCAGTCCCCTCTGTGGTGAACGAATGCAGGTGATCATTAGGATATTATTCCTCAATATCCGGGCCAGCAACGTACAGGATTTGTCAGCATCCATGTGTTTCAGTTGCGTATATGCTCTAAGTGTTTCCAGGGTCTCTGCATGTCTAATACGGGTCTCCTGGAGAGAGTCCCGTTTCTCGTCATCTGTTATTACGGCTGGTTCTAACTCGGTCATCAGTGCCTCCTTATCTGTAAGTATTTTATGTATCTCTTGGCGAGCCCCTATGGTAGCACTAATTGTCGAACCACGGGTGTCATAAGTAATCAGTTGATATCAAACAGAGACAGCAGGTAGAGAATATTTATTTATATCTTTATTGACTAAGGAGCTTACTTAGTTGCTGTTGCCAGAGGCCAAGAAATCACTGTGAGAAGCAGTTGACTACACAGTTTTATCTTTCTTAGCATCTCCTTTTGACTTGTTATATTCTTTTAAAAACGTTAGTAGTCTTTTTTGCCCTAAGTATACGTAGCTAGGCTAGCAGTGGCGGCTGGTGACATTTGAAAGTGGTACGTAGCTAGGCTAGCAGTGGCGGCTGGTGACATTTGAAAGTGGTGAGGCGTAAAATGACAATCATATTGCCCCGTAGCGAGCTGCGCACACTTCTGTGTTATTTTTTTTTAAATAATATACTTCGGGTAATTTTGGCACAGGAAAGGCCACCGAGGTTCAGAGCTTCTCCTGTTCTTTGATGCATGATGCATCTAACGTGAGTTTGCAATGTTCGAGGGTCAGTGGGCAAGCATTTTGTAAGTGGTGGCCAATGTCAAGCCATGGATTCCCAAAATGTGCCAGAATTTTGCAACCAACATGCGTGGGTCAGCATTTTGCCAGAGGCGGGCTGATGGGCACCATCACACCGACAGAGCATATTCTGCATGCACACAATATTGTGGCCCATGCATTTATTTGACAATTCAATAACGTGACTTGTGTTTCCTCTGGGCCAACACACAAGCCCTCCATCTGTCTCTTAGCCTCTTCATCCTACTTTTTCTCCCCTCCCTTTTAGTCTGAAAGGAACTGGGACCTACACAATGAGACTGGAAATAAGAAGACAGCCTGCCTAATGTGTGGCCCACGTAGTAGACCGAGAAAAGTTAAGGCCATAGGAGTACTGCTTGGTGTGTGTGTGTAGTGGAGGGGGGCCGAGGGGGAATGTAGGGGGGACACAGTGGTCATGTCATGTGCAAGGAGGTATGAGGGTGATCTAATGCAGGTCCTGGTATTTCACCAACAGCTCCAAGGCTGCAGGAGTTGTGGTTTCACATTTACCCTTTTGATCAAGAGCCTACAAGATTAGAGGGATGTAATGAAAAATAAAATATTTACGACTATGAGGAAGAAAGCAAGGCAGTCACTGTCCAGTGAAGCTGACACACAGAAGTAGCCCTAGCCACTGAATATACACAAATGAACACCGCAGAGCAGACGCAAAAGCAAAGCAATCACCTAGCAGAGTCCAGACATACAAGTAGGCGCACAGCGGTTGTCTCGGAGCAGAAGCACGCAAGAAGGTACACATGCAGATAAGCAGCACCCACGGAGACAGGGACATTGCAGAACTTAGCAATTTCCGTTTGCTCTCACAGTCTGTGGGTACTGTATGTGACTGTTTGGTGTGTTTGCTATTAGCAAACACACCAAACAGTCACATACAGTACTCACAGACTGTGAGAGCAAGCGGTACAGACATCGCAGCAGGGGTGGCTGCGAAGATCGTATTTGATGCCGACGGTGCAAAGCTTAAGCAATTATACACAAACTCACTGACACTGTACTACTGATACTAGAGACTAGAGGTAGGGTGAGCTGGAAGGAAACATGGTGGCGTGGTGTCGCTTTCGTCACAAACATGACGAGCCGGGGTTGTGCAGGTAAAGGGCCACACAAGCATCGGACAGTGGAGGGAGCCAGAAAGGAACATAATGTCTCTTTCCACAGAAGCCTGTTGGACGGAGCCCGGGTTGTGCGCCACAAAAAACAATGACGACATCAGACACTACAGGTGGCGGGAAGGGGCTGGAAACAAACATCAACATGGAACACCATGAATCATGGTGTTGTGATTTCAATACAAACATGTCGGGCCGGGGTTGTGTGGTGTGACACGAGTGACGGGAATTCGACTCAGACACAATAAAATACACAAACCTTGTGCTAAGCAGCTCAGTGCTCACAGTCACTCACTCTTTGGAGTTCTGACTTCTTCTAAGTTGTTCTATGCGTCGTTGTTACTGACAGTCACACAGAGAAAGATCTCGAGTCGACTGCACGTGCTCTCGTGCAGAGAGGAGAAGGAAGGGTGACTGGCCAGCCCGATGTGCGCAGCAACGGCACAATGACCAATCACTGCATGGCTTAAAAATAAGCCATAACAGTGATTGGACATTGCTACGTTGGAAGCTGGGCGGACCCTCCCACCACCACGGACGCGGTGCCTCTCCAAGTCAAGACTAGACTGGCAACCAAACAAACAGGCAGACTGATTACATACAGGTCAGGAGGCAGCAACAGTAGCCAATCCTGATGCTGCTCTCTTCGGAGGAGAGATGCTCTCTGAAGAGAGCAGCGTCCGGATTGGAGTTAGCAGGCAAACTCGCTGCTCATTTTGTAACCACTAGGGGTCTGTGGTTTTGGGCTAAACCACCAGTCACCCTGTGCTTGCTTTCCAACAGCCGCTGTGCGCATGCTGGGTTCCTGGCTACAAAAAGGCAACCGGTCAAACCCAACATGCGCAGTGCGCACAGCCGCAAATATTGTGCATTGGCAACATTATTGCCAACAACAAAGCTTATGGGACTTGACAGACAGACTGCCGGTAATGTCACGTGATGTGACGCCGCCGCGCGACGGGGCGCCGCTTTAAATTAATAATTTTAACATTGAAAGTGTGTTCATTTAAAGCAGCACGCTCAATAAATTAATTGACCAATAATTATTAGTGGGGCAACGCCCTAACGGTAAAACCGCCACTGTCGGCTAGATAAAGCAGTTCATGCTGTACATCACAAGAGTGTAGCTTCTTGATGTCTCCTAAGGTCTCTTTTGCTTCCTGCAAAGTAGCTGTAAAGTCAAGGTAGAAGGAAAATTAAGCACATTGATGTTGGCTTCTCTTTGCCTCTTGTCATCTTCAGGACCATGTCTCTTTCACAGTAGTTTTGCAGTCAAATGATAACAGGTCGTATTGGAGCACCAGGTAAAGGGGTAAGGGTCTTACCGTCCAATGATCTGTGTGTCCTCTGCGCAACAAACACTGGGGAGAGGTTGTCTCTACTGAAATCTCTGAAAGGCGTAGCTCCACAGATTTCTCTGAATTTTCTTGTCACTGGATTCCAACAGGTCTAATATGCAAATGTTTCTGGTTAGATCTCACTTCCAGTCCTCAATATCTCAATTTAGTGCAAAATAGATCCAATTTTGTCTCCATCTACAGGATCTCCTCATTTGATGGTGCCCATCTTCTACATCTGCAGTGTGTTGCATCTGATTTCTATCAAGTGTTGTCGACACAATGTTGTGAGAGGGAGGCTAGGGATAGGTGGCATGGTGCACAAACACAGTGGCGGCCTCCGGCACACTGGTTTCCCTTGTCACCGCTGGGCCTCCACTCGCATGCAGCTGCGGCCAAGTTTGCCTTGCCTCCTGAGTTTAGCTCATTACCGCCTTGCTCTATTCTGCTGACCTTGAAAAGTCTTAGGGCCGTATTTAAAGTTTGGAGAATGGGCTACTAATGCCTCATCCACCGTTTACAAGTGCAATATAGCCTATGGCACTCATAACATAGTGGAAAGAATACCTGCCACATTTTGACAGAGTGTCCTGTCCACCAACCTCGAAATGATGCCCTTAATCTCATTCAGCCTCATTTCTGGTCTCATTCCTGCAGGTGGTTTAAAGCGTTACACCAACTTAAATGCCTCTTGCATATCCATCTTGCTGGGTATTTTATTTAGTATTGGGCATCAGACTCCATCTCAACCTCCATATTAAAAACATGGTAAAAGGTGGAATTTCATCTTCTTCATTTAGAGAATTATATGGAATGCTATCCACGGAGCTGGACTGGAAACCCTAACCAGTGCTGGCAAAACTGCTGAACCAAGCTCCACATGCAGAAGGGCCCAACAAGAAAGGGTTTCTGGACTCTCGTGGCTGGGTGATGGCAGCCCCTCTACTCTGAAAGCAGCCGCCTAGCCTGCCGCCCACTGGGAAGATGCCAGAGTGACAATGGCCACTATGGCGCGACTGTTACACAGCAACCTTCAAAAGTGCAATGTATACCTATCTACTCACCTTTCTTCAAACTGTAATTAAGTATTAGCCATTGAGAGCGCTCCCACACTATGTCAGTGTTTAAAAAGTTTTAAGTATTGTAACCTTGTTGATTGCTCTCAATCCGAAAGCCTGAGGTAGCAGCATTCTGTCTTGCAGCTTTAAAAGAAACATGTTGGACCATAGTGCAGCTTGGAGCCAGCACCCCCCTGGACATTCAGCCCTATCCAAGTCCTAACCCACCGTCTGAGATAGGTTGAGAGCTGTATTATTGGTCAGTCTGATGCCTGAAGGGGACATGAGTGCCGCACTTTGAGAGCCAATGAACTAGATGACAACGCTTAACCGTTTCCAAACACTTACATACCTGAAGTGTGAGAGGCTTGTCAGATGGAGTAATACCTTGAAAGTTATTTAAACTGAATATAGGAATGAGAACAGAGATCAGGCTGATTAAGATACCTTGATCAGCACATCTGTCAATAATACTGGAACTGACCTATGCTTTAGTTTGAAATAAAAAGTCTCCGGTATATTATTGTAAATTCAACTGAAAGGTGTGGATATACTACAATTATATAAATGTATAAAGCAACTTAAACGATATAGGATAATTAAAAGTTCGGGCTAAACGTAAATAATGCATACATTTTCTACTGTGAGAGGTACTTTCATAGTTAAATAGTGTGTTCTGTATTCATGTAAAATGGAAACATTCTTCTTTAAATGAAATCCATAATAAATTCTAAGCGGTCCTATATGCCATCTCCTGTAGCACGTATACATGCATGTATTTGTCAGTAATTGTATTTTACATTCTTGGCTTCAGCTCCTGAACGAGAGCCGGATGTCTGGAGAGAAATCACGTGGAGTTCAGAAGGACGGACACTTTTCTTATACTGGAAGGTAGGCTTCAGTTGGAATACAGACAACTGCCCAGGCGTGTTCTGGTGTTTACTGCAATTAAATGTCTTTACTCACAATTTGTATCAGAAGGTTGTACAAGAGGGCAGGGCCTGCAGTGTAATTTACAGTGGAAGAACGGATGACACTAAAGGCAAAGGAGGACAGTGAAGGGCTGGGTTTGCCATGGTGCTGGCTCTCTGTTTTGACTGTGCTGAGCATTGCGAGCCATCCCGTGTCATCTAAAGACAGCCTGTTATATTTTCTGTGACTGTTCGTTTAGCTCTTGGTGCAAAATGTGTTCACAGGAATCCTATGCATAAGGTGTTGTCATATTTGAGTGAGCAGCACAAAGTGCTGGATTGCCTTTTGGTCCCCAGGTCTTTAAATACCCACCAGGCTAAGCTGCACTTGTTGAGTTTTGACCTTTACCTTCGTCCTTCCACACTGTGTGTACTCAAGTTATCAGCTGCTGTCACTAACATGACCCTGGACGTCCATGAAGTAGTTTACAACGGGGCAAGGAACAAAAGTGAACGCTCCAAGGGTTAATGAGAGGACCACTCACTTCAATATTTCGAGATTTAAGGTGCTGTTGAAAAACATACTTGTACAGAAAGGTGGGGCTTGTTTTGGTTTTAAATCAGATGTTTTTTGTGTGGAATTTAATCAAAATAAAACTAACAATATAAACAAAGAGAAGAGGAAATTTTGTGGCATAAGCAGGGTTTGGTGTGTAGGATAAGATATGCATATCAATTATTATTGTATAAACATAGCATAACATCCCATGTAAGAAAGCTGCGTACTAAGTATGAGACAAGAAGCACATAGTATATGGTCTTTACAGTGGGTGACACCCAGTAGAATATCAGGCATTTTTGTAGGGGAGGTGGGAAGTCTGAATCGAGAATAGCATGGAGAAGGCAGGGTGGGCTAATAGGGTGGGGAGTCTCATCAAGAGTTGTGAAGTTTTTAGGTCTCCACTAGACCGCACATGCCCTGTCACTTGGAGACTTTTTTTTTTACATTCAGTGGGCTATGGGTCCATAGTTTACCATTAGTTATGTTTTGTTCTGTTAGGTGTTCTTCTAAAGGGCTTCAATACCAAACGAGCATTTGTAATGCAATCGGTCTCACCTTTGGGACCTTATATGTAATTAGATATGCAGCACATTGGCCTGGGTGCTGAAACATCTACTGTTCTTCAACATGGAAGGAAAGTAAGCACCAAACTGCATGACACACCAGGTATGGGAACACATGGAGAGAAAGATTGCCTTTCAGCTGGAAATGGTATAGTCCAAAGCTCTGTATTTAATATAATCAGGGCCTTCTGTGGTCATATCACTGAAAATACAAGATTTAAAAAAAATATTATTGTCTACAGGTGCTCGTGGAAGACAATTTCTATGGACTGGAATCCAGAGAATGCTAAACTGATTCTGGTATTTTACTGACCTCTGCTGGTCGTTTTCTATCAAGAAAGTTAAATAGAGGCATTTGCCTGAAAAATAAAAAAAAAGTCTGTCAGCAGAAAGCAATTCTGGTATTTTACTGACCTATAATAATCTTTTTCTATCAATACAGTTAAATAGAGGCAGTTGAACAGAAAAAAGTCCCTAAGTGGAAGCAGAGAAGCCCTAGGGCTGATCTCCAGAGCCCACAAAGTACATTCACATATAAGTATATACTAAAGTCTATACAAGAGGTCTCGAATGCTCGTCCTAAAAAGGCATCTTGGCGGTGACTGAGATAAAAGAAAGCAAGACGAAGAAGAAGAGTTGGCGCCAGCTGTCGTTCTCATTTTCTTTCTTCCTGTTATGTCATGTGGATATTTCAGGACCAGGACCAACTACTTGTGTCCATCCCTGCCTCCGTTTTTGGAGCTACTTTTGCCTTTGTGTTTAAGCACTCCAAAAGAGTGCTTGTGTTTCAGGCCGCCTCCTGCTCATTATCCAAGTTGCTTCTTTTTTATTATTAAAGAGCTTTATTGGATAAACCGAGAGGTTTACAAGAAGAAATACCAGCAACAAATTCAATTATTGAAGTATAGCGATAACAAACAATATAGCTAGTATAATAAAGGAAATAAAAGCTATTCTAAGGTTTTATGTATAAAGGAATAGGAAAAGGAGACAGGAAGGGAGAAAAGGAAGGGGAAAATTATTGACACATTGATATGAAAAAAGAATGCATAATACATTGCAAAAACAATTAAATGTGAGCAAGCTACCAATCATCTAACAATGAATAGCAACTTATACAGAATGATATGAAAAGAGAACTGAGAAAGGGAATTCAGGGAGGTTTAACATTTTCGGAATTGGAGGAATTATGCTTAAAAGCAATCTGATCTAAATAAGTCGTAAGAGGTAACCAGAAAAGTTCTCTATTCAGTATTGGTTTACGGGAGGAGGCGAAGGCAATGTCAAGTCTATGAAAGTGGCAAAGACTATTCCACCAATGTGTAGTGAAAGACTATGGAGAGATTTCGAATTGAGAGTGCTGTGCTGAAAGGCTAGAGCAAGCATGAGGTCAAAAAGGCCATGATTGTAAGAGGGTATAGATAAAGAGTCCGAGAGGCTTCCAGTAAACAAAAGGGGTATTGAATAAGAGAAAGATAGGTGATATGAGTGCTTGTGTTTCAGGCCGTCTCCTGCTCATCATCCAAGTTGCTTCTTTTTACCTCCCACCCGCCCACCGTTCTTGTTGCTGCTTCTTCCTCCCACTCCCTGCCCCCTCAGTTACTTCTACACCCTCACCCGCCCCGTCCGTGTTTCATCTTCGTTTGTGTACACATTTTACTTTTGTTAAGGAGCGAGAACTCTACTGCTGAAAAGTATGACGTTTGTTTTGCTTTTTACCCCCTATTTATTTTGTTTTCCCTGGATTCTTTTAAACTTGCTAATGAGGTTCAATAGGGTTCTGTTAATACGCATCCTTAGAGTTCTGTTAACACACATCCTTCGGCAAACGTTTTCGTTCTCCTGTCCCTCACTGCTTCTCTGGTGCTGCCACGTGTGGCTGTGTTCACCCCGACACGAAGGCTAACAGAGTGAGGTGGCATTCAGAGAGGAGTCAGTGGAGAAGCAGATATTGCCATATGGTTTCAGTGCTTCTGTAAGAGTTGAATTCACATCAACTCTCACGCATTCTAGGGATCTCCCACTTCTCTTAAGCATTGATTGCTGACCCCAGAGTATTCAATGCAGTCTCAAACTGGAAATCCTTTTTTTCGAATGCCATATATAATGCGGGAGGGCTGGATCTATACCTGCGCCTGAGAAGGCAAACAATTGCGCTAGCGCAGTCATGTCGGTTGCATCATTCATGTTCTCGTATTTGTTTCCTGTAAGGTGGTCTGTTAAGTAAAAATGTGCATGTTGGAAAACGGACAGCTTTAGCTGGAATACCACACTGAGTAGTGTCACATCACTAGGCTTTTCTTGTATTTACGTAGAGCGCAAATTCGACCTGAAGGATTTGGAGACCTTTACATGAGCCTCCGTTCCATACAGAAATATGAGTGCTTACGTTTCATGCCGTCCAACTCCCAGATCCCCGTCCACGATGCTTCTTTTTCCTCCCACCTCCATCCTCCCCGTTTCATCTCCACCCCAGCCACCCTCGTCTGTGTTCGGCTTGTACTACTGTGACAAGCGCTGAAATGAATGCCATTTGCGTGTCCTTTTTTTCTACTTGTTAGGTTTCTGCAGAATCACCATGAGGCATAGACTCCACAAAAGAAAGGTTCCACTTTCAATCTTATTTTTAGTAACCAAGAACGCCCACTACAGTAAGAGCAGCCCATGGGCCCACGTGGGCATGGTTGTAAATGTTTCCCTTCATTGGAGTGTGTGGATTTCCTAACAAACCTGTTCACTTTTTTTACCGCCAAACACTATAACAATACAAGGGATATGGTAACTGTTGTGCGCTGCTTTCAGTGTGCGTTTGTTTCATAAACATGCAGCATTTTATAATCAAGTCCTTGCTGTGCTAGTGATGAAAGGTGGTGTGGACACATATACTTTCGTTTTCCTTATTTTTTGACATGGTAAAATGGGGACCGGTTGTAATTTTGTGGTGTAAGAGACCACCAAGACATGTACTTTTAAAACCAAAGCTAGAACTTGTGGGTTAAGAATAGTTTTGATAGCACATGGATGTATTTCTTACACAGCAGTATTACTTTTGGGGATTGTTGTTTGGAAAATAATATTAAAGTAAATCAAAACCTGTAACATACTCTCTGTCCAGAAAAGCAGTCTTACTAGGAGTACTATGTGATGCAAAAACGCATTATGCACCATTTGTCACGCAGCCATTTCCTTGGGCATTGGCTGCACAAAAGAACTAGCATGGTTAAAAACACCTAGTCAACAAGGATCGTCAAAGCCAATGGTTCTTGCCTGTGCGAGAGTTTTTGACTTTGTTAATTTCTTTTAGCCTTGCTGTACAGCTGTGTGGCTGTGCAGCAAGGCTAAAAGTAAAGTCAGAAAAAAATCACTAAGGCTTCATGGCACTTTTTTCTAACTTTACCTTTAGCCATGCTGCACAGCCACACTGCTGTACAACATGGCTAAAAGACATTAGCAAATCCAATAGCTTACGTATAGATGAGACCTATTGGCCTTTACAGTGCTTGTTACTTAGGCGTGTAAGAAGTTCATTGTTTGTAATATTTGTTTCATGTTTTAAGAGTTGAAACAACTTCACATCATAAGCATATATTGTCTTCATAGTACATATCTTTAATTATGAATAACAAGTACCTGAATCTGAGTTTACTACACAGTTTAGTGACACAGCTGGGCACTGTGATTACCAGAAGCGATACATATGTACATTCCGAGTTTACTTCTGGGAAATGAGGTTTTGCGTGCTAAATTGGTGCTCTCCACCCAAAATGTAGAATGTTTTGGAATGTACCACATGTTTTTCCCCTTACTGGACCAACCGACATTCATTAGGACAAAACTGATGAGCTGCAATGTTTACTACATAGCTCAGAATCCACTCGTGCACATACAGGGCTTCACCCATACTCATGCCAAATACCCTCACTTTGAGTCAGACTTTTTGTCCCAGAAGTCATTTGTGTCTGCAATAAGATAACAAAGGCCACATGTACAAAAAATGTTGCCGGTCGTAAACGGGCCGATGCGCAGGCTCTGTCCGTTTGCAAACTCAAAAGACTTCTTGACATGTACATTGCCCAAATAGAGATTCAGTAACTTGTTACTGAATGGCTATTTGGGTTTTGCAATTCGCTATTAGGAAGGGGCATGTTAAGGGCCTCCCTTCCTAAAAGCGACTTTCTCTGTCCTGTACAAATGTTTTGTGACCGAAATGCGGTCGCAAAACATTTGCTTTTTTCTACCAAATTCAATTTGGTGGTAATCCTTTGCGAATGAATTTGAAAACGTTTTTTAGGAGCATGGTCCCACGGACCACGGCCTACTCTTGAAAAATGAAACTGAAACATTTCATTTTTTCTTTTTGAAACACATCCCATTTTCCTTAAAGGAAAATGGGCTACGTTTAAAAATCAAACAAACAAAAAAAAACATTGCTTTTTTGAAAAGCGGATACAGACATGATGGTCTGCTGTCCCGAGCCGGCCACCATCAATGTATTTTTAGCGATTCCCAATGAGTTACATATTGCTAACTACCTCATCAATATTAATGAGGGAGTTCTATTTACGAGCCACTGGAAATCGCAAATGAAATAGAGTAGAGTTTCACATATTTCAAATTGCAATTTCTTCATCACGATTCGCATGGAATAACAGCTAGGAACTCGCAATTTCTAACGTACGTAAATATGGCCCAATTACTCACAGGAAAAGTGGTATTATCTAGGAAAATTCAGAAGCTGTTCACAGCTAACACAGTAGTAAGATCATGGCTACCAATTCGCTAAAATGCCAGGGATACACAAAGTACCATCATGCATTTTTAGGGTCGCGACTGCAAGAGCATGCTGTAGCGCATGTGTCTCGCTTGTGAGACACTATTGTTAACAAAGAAGGGCTTGGAGCCGCCCGTTGCCTGCCATTTGTTAGACAGCATGGCATTTTTCTTTAAAGCTTGGTAATTCGTCACTGCAGGCCTAGCATCCAAATCTACCCAACTCCTATTTGTCCCACTCCAATCCACGCCACTAAGTCTTACCCACCCCACTCTGATCCAAAGCACTCACCTCAATCCAAAACTCTCACCTAAATCCAATTCCACTCAAATCTACCACACTCTTATCCTCCCATCCAACCCCACTCCAATATGCCCCACTCAAATACACCCTACTTCATTCCAAAACAGTCTGCCGACTCCAATCTTACCCACTCCAATCCGAAACCCAATCCAAAACAATTTGACCCCTCTAAAATCTTCCCCACTTCAATCCCCAAAAATATTCTGCCCCACTCCAATCTGCCAACACCAATCCAAAACAATCTGCCCTATTCTGATCTACCCACTCCAATCCAAAACGATCTGTCCCATTCCAATCTGCTCCACTCCATTTGTCCCCACTTCAATCCAACACAATCTGCCCCATTCCGATCCAACACAATCTACCCCATTTCAATCTGCTCCACTGCAATCTAAAACAATCTGTCCCACTCGATTCCTAAACAATCTGTCCCACTCCAGTCTGTCCCACTCTAATCAGTCTGCCCTACTCCAATCTGTCACATTCCAATCCAAAGCAATCTGCTCAACTCAACCTAAAACTATTTGCCCCACTTCAAACCAAAACAATCTGCCCAACTCCAATCCAAAGCAATTTGCTCCACTCTAATATGCTCCAATTAATCCAAAACATTCTGCCAACTCAAATACTCCTATCCAAAACAATCTGCTCTACTCCAATTTGCCCTCAACAATCCAAACCAATCTACCTCACTCCAATCCAGTCCACCTTGCCCCAACTCACAGACTCCATCCCAATTCACCCTACTCCACTCACTCCAATCCAATCTGCCCACCACCCCACTCCAATCCACCCTACTCCAATCCAATCCACTTTACTCCCATCCAATCCACCTTACTCCCTCCCCATTCCACCCCACTCTAATCCAACCTACTGTATTCCAAAACAATCTGCCCCACTCTATTCCAAAGCAATTTGCCCCCTCAAAAACAGTCTGCTCCACTTCAACCTAAAACAATCAGCCCCACTCCAACCCAAAATAATCTGTCCCACTCCAGTGTGACCCACTCCAATTCAAAACAATTTTACCCACTCCGATCTAAAACAATCTACCTCACTCCAATACAAAACAATCTGCCCCACTCCAACTGGCCCCACTTCAAATCAAAACAATCTGCGCCTCTCCAATCCAAAACAATCTGCCTGACTCCAATCTGCCTGATTCTAATCCAAATAATCTGCCCCACTGTAATCCGCCTCACTCTAATCTGCCCCACTGCAATCCAAAACAATCTGCCCACTCCAATCCATCCCACTCTAATCCAAAACAATCTCCCCAACTCCAATCCAGCCCATTCCAATCCAAAACATTCTGCCCCACTCCAATCCTCCCCACTCTAATCCACAACAATATACCACACTCAAATCCTCCCAACTCCATTCTGCCCCACTCCAATCCAATCCAAACCATATGCCCACTTCAGTTTGCCCCACCTCCAATTTAAAAGAATCAGACCCACTTCAATCCCAAAGAATCATCCCCACTGCAATCTGCCCCACTCCAGTCCAAAAGAATCTGCCGTACTCCAGTCCAAAAGAATCTGCCCTACTCCTGTAATAAACAATCTGCCCCACTCCACTCTGCCCCACACCAATCCAAAACCATCTCCTCAACTCCAATCCAAAACAATCTGCTGCCACCCTTATCAATACGCCCCTCTCCAATCCAAAACAATCTGCTTCTCTCAAATCTGCCCCACTCCAGTCCAAATCAATCAGCTGCACTCCAATCCAAAACAATCTGCCTCACAACATTCTGCCCCTGTCTAATCCCAAAACAATCCTCCCCATTCCAATCGACCCAACCCCACCCACTCCAATCCACCCCACAGCAATCAATCAAGCTAAATCCAATCTAACCCACTCCGCATCACCCGACCCCAGTCCAATCCACCCCACAAATCCAGTTCACCCTGCCCCAATCCAGTTCACCTCACCCCAATTCAATCCATCCCACTCAATCCAATCCACCTCACTCTAATCCAGTCCACCCCAGTACCATCCAATCTGCTCAACTCCAGTCCACCACACCCCAAGCCAGTCCATTCCACTCATGCAAGTCCATTCCATTCCACCCCACCTCACTTTATTCCTCCCCAGTCCACCACATTACAATCCAGTACACCACACTCAATCAATGTCACCCTACTCCAATCTACCCCATCTCAATGCAATCTGCCCTACTCTCCATTCCAACCCACCTTAATCCCATCCACATCAGCCCACTCCACCCCATTTCAATCCACCCCACTACAATCTAATCCACTGCATCCAGTCCACCTCTCTCCAATCCACTCCTCCAACATACCCCACCCTTCCCCAATTGACCCAACTCCAGTCCAATCCATTTTACTCCAGTCCTATCCACTCTAATCCACTCCACGGTAACCCAGCCTAGTCCACTTCATACCTAGTTCAGTCCACCCTACTCAATCCATCCAACCCACCACACTCCAATCCACCCTACCCCAGTCCAGTTCACTCCAGTTCACCCTACTCCAGTCCAGTTCACTCCACTCAGTCCAATCCACACCACTCTAATCCAATCCATCCACTCCAGTCTACCCCATTCCAGTCTACCCGATCCAGTCCAGTTTCATCTACCTCAATTCATTGTAGTCCACCCCACTCCAGTTTAGTTAAATTCACCCTACTCCACTGATTCACTGCAGTCCTACTCCAATACAGCCCAATCTACCCAAACCCAGTCCCATCACTCCAATCCACCCACCCCAAAGCAATCTAATCCACCCACTCCAATTCACCCCAATCAAATTCACCTCACCCCATTTCAGTCCACTCCAATCCAAACCAATCGACCCTATCCAGTCCATCCACCCCAATCCACAATCCAATCCACCCCACTAACTCAATCCACTCCAACCCACTCCACCCCATCCCACCCTACTCCAAGCCACTCCACTCAACTCTATACCAGTCCACTCTACAACACTGCACTCTACAACACTATGCCACTGAACTCTACACACCTCTACAACACTCTACTCCTGCAAATAGAGTCCACAACACTCTACTTCCACCACTCCACTCTAGAACAGTCTACACCACTAACATTTAGCGATGCGGAACAGCAGCAACACTGGTTTACAAATTGGCTAAAAACTTTGCCAGTGCTTTTTTTTTTTACCTCTGCTGGTACTACAGGGTTTATCCTCTTTCCCACCTCTAGCCACTTATTATCCTCCTATTTTCTATTACAGTAGACCGTATGAACAATAAACAGTACACCAGATCCCTCTTTACTTTGTGTTACTGCTACTGCCTTTATGACCCCTGACATCAGATGTAACCGTGGTAGTGCCAGAGTATCATAGGGAAAACATGGCCGCTACACTCTAAGTGACCGTTGTAGGTGAGACAAAGCTACTCCAAGAATAAGCTTTATGAATTGGGCCCTTTCTCTCAGCTTATCAGCACAGGTGTCCTAGTTTAAAGGAAGCATCCAGTGAAATTTTCCATTTACCTTCTTTTCTTATGCGACCACAATGACTTGTTCTTTCCTCAGCATTCTGTGATTTTAATTATTTTCCTGACATTTTGCTTTACATGTTGTTTTTTGTTCTTAGCCGTTACCTGAAGATGCGGCCAATGGGGAGATCCTTAATTATGAAGTCCAGTGGACCGCACTGAATGGGAATTCTTTGCCGGAGAGGCGCCTTGTTGGTATCCCGCAGAACACTACACAGATAAACCTTGCCAACAAAGATTACATCATCAGTGTTGTGGCAAGTAACGCTGCCGGAGTTTCCCCCCCTGCAAACCTATCTACACTAGAGCTTACAAGTGGTGAGTTTTCAATGTGGACTCAATTATTGCTTATTGCTTATAATACGAGACCACATCTCCAGTGCCTTACCATTGTCCGTAGTTCAATTGTTCTATTCATGAAAGGTGAACAAAACCTGAGAATTCTAATTATATTCAATGCCCACGCTCATTGTTGCACCTTGCAGAGAATAACTTCAACAATTTAACACTTTTATAAAAACATTTTCTTGTGTAAAGTGTTTAATTTCTAGTTTCTTCATTATTTTTCTGCTCTTTTTTACTAAAGCTATCCAAACAGTCCAAAGCAGTTGTGAAAACGTGCCATCTTTCTTGCATGGTATGCCCCCACGTTTTGCTGAATTGCTTGTGCTTTGACTGAGCGTGCCCTGTGCTCCTGCCAATCGGGGGCCCAGGGCCTGTGTTCCTTCCCATAAACTGTGTTGAAACTAAAACCCAATTGGCATATTTGGCCACATGTCAGTCCCTGGTAAATGGTACCCTAGGTACCCAGGGCATTGTGACCAGAGAAGACTCCTAAGGGCTGCCGCACTTATTGTGCCACCCTTAGGGGCCCTGTACCATGACACTCACAAACTGCCTTTGCAGGCTGAGTGTCCTGGTGCAGGACTAAACACAGAGTCGACATGGCACACATTCCTGTGTGTCATGCCCACAAACGCATTGCCCTGGCGTACATCAGTCACCCCTCTAGCTGGGTGCACTATGCCAGTGGTGTGGGGACAGGTGCATGAGCCCTGTGCCCCTACAGTACCCAGGGCCATTCTTGGGCACTGTAAGTGCAGTGATTCCATTAAGAGTATATGGTGCTGGGAAGTTGTCATTACGAACTACACTACACCATGATGGCTACACTGAAGACTGAGAAGTTTTATATCAAACTTCTCAGCACATTAAACCCACACTGATGCCAGTGTGCGATTTAATGCCAAATGCACTTCAGAGGGCATCTTAGAGATGCCCCCTGAATCCTAACCAACTTCCAGTGTCCTGGCTGTGTGGCTACCGAGGCTGCCACCACCAGACATGTTTCTGGACCCCTGGGTAGAGAGTTTGCCACTCTCTGGGGCCTGAAACAATGCACATCCTGGGACGAGATGCCAAGCCTCCTCCCCCAGGATGGGCAGGGGAAGCTTCAAAGGCATGCTGCCTTTTGTGAGCTTCCCCAGGCCAACTGCTGTACTCGGCAACTGGCTCCCACCGGTTCTGACCGCCACTCTGGCGGGAAGCCAGGCGGGAAACCCTAGGTGAGGAAAGGGGGTGTGCCAGCCAGTGCCAACTCCACCTCGCGAGGTGAAGTACAACTCCAGCCCACCGCCATCTTGAGTATGGGGAGCCCTGCCCAATCAGAGCTAGGCCCCTGCCCCCCTCCCCCCTCCCCCAGGAGAGGAGCAGGATAGGGGTGTATTCACCCCAGGACAGGGACCCATTTGTCCTTGCCCTTGCCCTACCTGTAACGCCCCTAAATTGTCCCTGCTGGACAACGGGGAAACAGCGGCCCTCATCCTCCTGGACCTGTCAGCCGCCTTCGACGCGGTCTGCCACCACACACTATAAACAGGCCTCCACAATGCCGGGATCCAAGAGAAGGCCCTGGACTGGACCACCTCCTTCCTCTCCGGCAGAACACAGAGCTTTCGCCGCCGCCCCCCTCCCCTCCTAAGCCACCGAGATCATCTGCAGCGTACCCCAGGGCTCATCCCTCAGCCCAACTCTGTTAAACATGTACATGGCACCGCTCGCCCACGTCGCCCGTCGGGATGACCTGAACATCATCTCCTACGCTGATGACACCCAGCTGATTCTCTCGCTCACCAAGGACCCCCACACCGCCATAACCAACCTTCACGAAGGAATGAAGGCCGTCGCTGAATGGATGAGGAACAGCCGACTGAAGCTGAACTCTGACAAGACGGAGATGCTCATCCTCGGATCCACCCCTTTGGCCTGGGACGACTCCTAGTGACCCAACCGCACTGGGAACCGCCCCAACACCCACCAACCATGCACGCAATCTAGGGGCCATCCTCGACTCCACCCTCTCCATGACTAAACAGGTCAACGCCGTCTCCTCCTCCTGCTTCAACACCCTCCGCATGCTCCGCAGGATCTACAGGTGGATCCCCACTGAAACAAGAAGAACGGTCACCCAGGCCCTCGCCAGCAGCAGGTTGGACTACGGAAACACCCTCTACGCAGGAGCCTCGGCCAAACTCCTGAGACGGCTCCAACGCATCGAGAACTCCTCTGCACGCCTGATCCTCGACATCAACTGACTTGGCCCCAGCCCTACCGGCCTGTTGATCCTTGAACCTGCTCCTGCTAAAACCCTGGCGTCTCCTGCGGACAGCAACCCCGAAAACCCCAGAGGACCTGCCTGCCTTGCTCATCTAAAGACTGGGACTCCCATGAGCAGTGGTTCTTCTCAAACACCAACAACCCCTGGTGCCAAACAGGAACCGCGAATCCAGCACACTCTGCACCCGCCGAGCCGGCCTGTGCCTGAGTGGACAAAGACCCTGAGGACATCCTCCCGGTGACTGTGACCCAGAATCCAGTGCCCAAAAACCCTCCTCGATGATCCTAACGACGCCTGCAGCCTCCCAACCAGGGACCCCTCCAACTGCAACCAGCTGAGGGTAAGATTTCCTGACGTCCAAAGACACCCCAGCGAACACGGAACCCTGTGCCCAACTACTGGGTGTCTACCTATCCTCCAAGATCCCAACTTACCTCTCGAAGTGGTGGTCGCACCTAAAGAATATCCGTCTCCGAGCCTGCAGCCTTTGTTCAACTTTCAAGTCTCCCATTAAATAACATTGAGTGCCCGAAGGCCCACAAGCACCCTGCACCCAGCTTCCCGAGTGCCGCTGGAAGTGCAGCAACTACCCTACTCTACTTCCCCACTTGCCCTGTGTAAGTGACCAGGAGATCAGCTCTCACAGCCGCGTGGCCTGCCTGCTAGCAGCCACCAACCGAAGGCCCCCTATTCACCATAGGATAACATTGGACCTACTCTCTCTGCACCCAGCTGCCCCTGTGCCACTGAGGGTGGAACAACTGTACCTACCTGACCCTGGGAGACCCCTGAGTCTCTGCCCAGAACCTTAACTGTGCCAGTCGAGTACTAACCAAAAGCCGATAACTCACTTTTCTTCCATAGGGAAACATTGACTGGTTTCACTTAGAAATTGTTCTAAGTGAGGAGTTTTGAAACTTTTAAATATTCATCTAAAATCAGTCGAACAACTAATTCCGATTTACTCACCTGTTATCATGATAGATCCCAGTGCTGTATCTTTCAGCCCAGCACTGAACCTGAAAAGTAATTATAACCGTGATTTACTGTTCACTTAATTTTCCTCCATAGGAAACCATTGTCTGGTTTTCACCAGAAAAACTTAAGTGTCCAATTTCTAAACTTACAAATATTCCTTAAAAATCGCCTGTATGACTTAAACGCATTCTTTCAATTGTTTACAGGAGACTTACCAGTGCTGGATCCAGGATCCAACACTGAGTAAGAAAAAGTAACAATAAAATTACTTACCTGCTAAGTGAATTTCCTCCCGTAGATAACATTGGTGAGTCTATGTGAAAAAGTGTCAACTTTTAAAATACTATAATATTCCTTAAAAATCACAACTGTAACCAAAACGCATTTACTCAATTGTTTACAGGAGATGTCCCAGGACTGAATCTAGGATCCAGTCCTGTGGTTCGAAAAGTAATCCATCAAGTAATCTATTGCATTTAACTAGAAATTCCCATTGAGCTCAATGCCACATTGTGCTTGAAATTGTATTGCCTATTGCAACAACTGTAGCTATTGTATTCAAAAGTCTATTGCCTATTTGAAAAGTATTTAACTAAAGTAACTCATACTGAGAAAGTATATTTTGATACCTGTTGTTGGTTCTAAAATAAAACAGCTACATATTGTTTTACAAACAATTGGCCTAGAGTTCAATTCTTGAGTGTATGCGACTATTTGCTGATTGAATGTGTACAACAAATGCTTAACACTGTCCTCTGATACTGCCATACATCTCGACCAAGCTACTACTTTAGAGAGTATCGCTATATCTAACTTTAGCCTCTCCCATACCTCTGGGGACTGTGGACTCTGTGCACACTGTACCTTACTTTGATCCAGTATATACAGAGCCACTTTCTTACAGCAGTATTTCAATTACTGCTTTCAAAAAACATTTATCTGAAAAAAGCTAATTGTCCCCAAATAGACGTAACAATATATTCCTAACGTGTGGGCTACTGTATAGTATGTTTTATGCTTTGCCACCTTAGGATTCTTGTGAAATTTAAAACCTAATGAGGTTTAGGCCTTATTGATTATGATGTGTCGTTTCACTAGAACCCTTTAATGGCAGTAAAGACCCATATTACACAGTTACTCGTTCGGGTTTCACTCGAAGGTCAATAATGGGTAATTCTGCTCAGAAAACTCACATATGCTTAGAAAATTACTGACAAATGACACTTAACGTGCAGTTATGGTTAGGAACCTCAGCCATATTGCCACTGAAATGATCCAGTTATGAGTGGTTAAGCACACATGATTGACAGTACATTTTAGCAATCAACATCAATGACATAAAGAGACTTGGCACTGTGCATCATGAGGTTTGAAATTCCATTATGGATTCATGAATCTGAAAAAACAAAGTCCAACTTTAAGGGCTAAACCGTATCCCCTGTGAGGGATGGCCACCCAGGCAGTTTGTGCTCGCAAATATTTCAACCTCACACCTAAAAATCACAGCCTGCCCTTGAGTGAGCAGTTTCAGAGGAGTTTTAGTCCTACTCCACACCCAAAAAAGAAAAAGCCAAAGAAGCAACCCGCACCTCTACTTGCAGTGTCGTCTTCATGGTCACTATCCCCGGCACAGTCTACTCTAAACAAACAGATTCAGATCAGGTCCCCACTGCAGATCAGCCATAAATATATGAAGACCCAATACCCGCAGATGGCGAAGGTGACCCTTGACATGACTATCATGTGGACCCCTCAGGTGACCCGTCTTAGGAGTAATACCCAGTCAGGCCATCCCTACCCGATAACACAAACACATAACAAGCTTTTATGCAATCGGCAGCAGATCACCACAAGCTCAAGCTCAGTGTAGTGGAAGAAGAAAATTACTTTACCCTTGAGGCACTCTCAAAAATGTGAGCCATGGGGGGCGTGGCTAGCAGCCAAGCATGGCGGCTGCGTAGCGAAAGAGCTCATGAAGCGTAGCGGCTAATTTCATTAATCCGTCCTTCCCATCCGCATTAATTCCACCCGGAGAGGCGGATCCCATAACCGGAGGGCAGCCGGCATCATCCAACCTGATCCCGGAGTCAATCCGAAGTCGGGAACCGGCGCGACTCGGTAGCGCTGGATTGGGGCCTGCGAACATTGGACAGGCACCGGCCTGGAGTGTGCAAGGGCCCCGGCGGAAGTGTGAGGAGGTCCGCCTCAGGGAGCGGAAGTTGACCGGACCGCCGAAGGGCTGGAAACAGAACCCCTAGCGAACAGAGCCACACACACACCGACCGGCAACAGGGTCTCGCCGGCCGCCTGCTTGCAACACCGGGATCATGGCAAGAGATCGGATTGCCTCATCGGGGGTGTGGTGGGGCGGCCTATAGGTGGACTAAAGCTCTCCCCAAGGTGGGGCATGTATGGCAAGGCCCGGATGAGTTGTGGGGAGCGGAGGTAGAGCTCCGAATAGGAGAAGATTGCTGTGGCCTCATAACGCCGCCGTGAGAGAGACTGCAGAAGGGGCACCGCAATAAGGCGTGACCGGCCACCATTTTCACCATCCAGAGGACAAGGGAAAGAACGCAGGAGCATCTGCAGGCCACTCTGCGCTACGAGAGTTTGGGGATCTAGGCACACATCGCCAACTCAGACAACGGAGGGCCCGAGAAACCGCGGACAGAGACGGTGTGATTCAGACACTGTGGAAACGATACTGGGGGCGGAGGTGGTGACGGGAGCGCCTCCTTGGGACTGTGCCGCGGCCAAACTGCACAAGAACACAACTTGCCCGCATTGCTGACATACGGCAAAACAAGGAGGCAAATGGACCTACAGTGACGACACTCAGGTGGTGAGAAGGCAGCGGCCCGCATGGAACTTGTTCTCTCAAAGCCCCCCTCCCCCCCCCCTATTTCACACCGATGGAGAGCGGGCCATGAGCGACCGTCGCCAGGAATAACAAGGGCAAAAACGGGACCATATACCCTTTGCAAGGCCGCATCCAGAAGCATTGGACAACCACAGTTATCAGTTATCCAGTACCACACGTGGGAAGCCCGACGCACGCGGTGCTGCGGTCGATCCGGCACCCAAGATCAGGGGAAACGCTGTGACCCCCAGGGAGAGGACGAAGTGCTAGAGTGCACCACACTAACTGCAGCGCCGCAGGCTGGCAAGCACATGTGAGATCACTGTGAGTCAATACATTATAGCATCAGCATACGGAGGCCGCTCCCGAGGAGAATGTAATGTAAGGGCGACAGATCCAGTCGGCCTATAGCCAGGCGCTTCCCTGAGACACTTTGCTATCGACGCAGAGAACTTTAACTGAAGAGACGTCTCCCCAAGGTAGACCGCTGCTGCACAGTGTTGCTCGACACAGGGAAGGGGACGGATCGCGAATGACTCGGTGGGCACTGCTGCGGCTTAGCCCCCCCCGCGACTCGGCGACAGCAGTCGGCATGGCGGGCAGAGGGCCCAAAAATATGTCGACACAAGCCAATCTGGATAAGTACGCATATGAAAAGCATAAGCCGCAACAATCAAAGGGACGCACCTCCACGGGCAAAGGTCAAGATGCAGAGGGGGTCAAGAAAGTCACGCTGGAGGACATCATGAAGACATTATCCAGGTTACAAAAAAGGTATGCCGCATCGCTTTGATGCAATTTATTTTATGGATAAATGGATCGAGGACCTCTTTCTAAAAAATCTCCGACCTCTTTTTTTCTAAAACAGTTCCCATGGATTTGACTCATCCTGCCCTGATGAGAGTCCTGTGAATCAGACAGTGGGACTCGAAACGCGTCGGCATTTATTCATTTAAGACATTTAATGCCAATGACACCTGCTTATTACATGGCATTCACTCCCTGACTAAAAAAAGTGATACTGTAAACAGAGACTGGGGTGATATCTGAAAAGCTCTTTTTTCGCCCCACAGGAATTGCATTGATGATTCAGTTTTTTGTTGACTATTTGTTGGCAACTGTCAATCGATTTATTTTTGGAAGTTATGAGCACATATTTTCATATTTATAATTACATGTTTTGTATTGTAAATGTTTCTGATTTGTGGTTCACTATGTTGTAAACTGTATGGCAATATGTGAAGTTGATGACGGTCTTGTTCTGTCTAGATATAAAACAAATTCGATAATTAAATGAAAAGAAAAATGACATAAATCAAATGTCAGGATAAACTAATAACATTTTATTCATCCTCATTCAGGCATTAATTGTTGAATCAATACCAGAGGCCTAGGTAAATCCCCTTGTTCTATAGCATTTTGTGGCCCGACCTACTCTCTTTCCCATTGGGCCCAACCCCCCTTCTTTCTCTATAAAATGATGGCACTGCCGAGATTCCTGTACGCCCTGGAAAACACCGCATACCCGGTCGCGCCGCGATACTTCCAACAAGTCACAGCATTAGTCTCAAACTTACTATGGAGTAATCGACCGGCACAAATTGCACATATCAAGTTGACCAGAGGCTGGTATGAGGGGGGAATTGCGTTGCCGCACCTGCAGCTGTACTACTGGGCAGCACAGCTCAAAATCGTGAGCCAGTGGATACACGCACCGAGGGATGACCCAGCCTATAGGACTGACAGGGCGCAACTAGGAACTGACAGCATGCTGTCTGCACTATACAACAGACACCAGGCCACAAAGCTAATAGGACCCACGAGACACACAGCCATTTTGTGGCATACGGCGCAGGCAAAGTTGGGATGGAAGGGAAAGATTACTAAACTCACCCCGCTTTGGGACACAAAGGCACTAGGACGATTGAGAAAGAGTAAGGGGTTTGCACTGTGGGATAGCATCAGTATATCTACGGTGGGAGTTCTGTGGGATAAGGGAGCGATGATCCCTTTCACCAGGCTCCAGCAACAATATGCAATAGAAGGGGGTTCCCCAGGGCAAATAAGTGATATAGGCAGGAACGAAGGGGAAAATACAGGAGCAAATAGAAAGAATCACCCTGCCAATCTTGATAAATGGTGGTCCCAGGTGGGATCCAGTTCAGATTAAAGGGGAGCAATATCCAATGAATATCCGAGACCAAGGGAGCAGACAGACCACCATTTATCAAGATTGGCAGGGTGATTCTTTCTATTTGCTCCAGCAACAATATGACCTGGGTCCAAACGAAACATACAGATATGTGCAGATCAGACACGCATTGTTACAGGCAATACCGGCAGACACCGAGGTCCCGGAGTCATCACCGTTGTAGGATAGACTACTCACGGATTACATGCAAAGTGGAGCGACTTCCCTAACATACCGGAAATTGCTGAATAACCTGACAGACCCTACACTGAAATTGCGGGAGAGATGGGTGGTGGAAGTGGGCGATATCGATGACACGGAATGGAACGAGGCACTAGCGTCACCGAAAGAAGTGGGAATCTCGGCAAAACTCAGATTAGTACAACTTAAAATCCTTCACCGAATATATTACACTAGACCCTTGCTACATAAACTACATAGGGCGCCGCACCCATTCTGTCTTCGTGGCTGAGGGGAGGTGGGGACACTGCTCCACACACTCTGGGACTGCCCACTCATAGTTGAATATTGGCGTCAGGTGATGCACACTATCTCACAAACACTTCAAGTATCTCTGGTGCCAGAACCACATAAATGTCTACTGAATATCTGGGAACCAACTGATTTATCTAGAAATGGTCGCATATGGGGCACACTAGCCATTATTGTAGCCAAAAGAGACATCGCACAGAGGTGGGACGCATCAGACCTGCCCACGGTGTCGCTGTGGTGCAGAAACATGGACATGCTGATGTTCACAGAGCGGGCGGTGTATGTGCTTAGGGCCTGCCCCCGTAAATGGAACAAAGTATGGTCTACGTGGAATATATACAGAGGGGAGTTGTGTGACCCATTGCCGGAAGACGACAGTTTAAGCTCAGAAGAGGAGGAGGAAGGGGAGTAGATAGGGAATAGGAGGGGGTGCAGCTTGGGTGGGGGAGACCACGATACATTATGTTTATGAAGTACATCATGGGTCAATTTTATGTGCATATGGCTCTGAACAGTAAGTCGCCACAGATGTGATAATTGTCAACGTGTGATTTTTAATCTTGAACTCAGTTATAAGTTAAGCGTTTTAAAATAAAAAATTCTAGACCGGACACTTTGCCGAACTCAACACAGATTGCTGATGATCCTATTTTAGATTACTACGCCGCCGGACCCCAGGGTTGTCGGCTACAAGGCTGTGTATTAACGGATAATGCAGACATAGAATTTCAAATATCGGGGCCGTCCCTAGGGGTTGTAGGCCTAAGGCTGTGTTTTTCGTTGAAATTGCCAAATAAAGGTCTTTTAAAAAAAGAAAAATGTGAGCCATCTGTTTAAGTTTTCCAGTGCTGAAGAGTGTACTTAAATGCTCCAGTACAATTTCAGGGGTCCAGCAGAAGCAAACGTAATCACATTTAACTATAAAGCTTTTCTGCAAGACCCTGTATACCTTAGAGACCGTGTCCTATCTAATTCACTTGTTGTACATACTGCACGAACAAGAGCTTTCGCGTATGCAGTATACTCATTCGCCTGATTTGGGGGGTGAGGGGGCAAGACAATCATTGGCACAGGAAGTGGTTAGCAGTGGGGGGCAGCTACACAGTGGCGTGTTGCCAACTGCGGTGACTTACTTTAAAGATATGACTGTTATTAGTGGGAGGAGATGGAGGAGCTGGTTAAGCACCATTATGACGCTTACAAAAAGCAGAGGAAAAGATCATCCTGTAGGGCAAAATAATTTCAAATGCTTATACATGGAGTGTTACAGATACTGATGATTCTGCATCCATGGAGACCAGTATGTATGTATGTATATGGTATTTCCATAGGTATTTCTGTACTGAAAACCTAGCTAAAAGACAGCAACGTGCTGTACTTGGTCAAAGGCAAGCGTCAAAGTCTGCACAGTTAATGGATTGTAATGTGTCCTTTAAAAAAGTGATTCTTCAACTCGTTCCTAAATTGAAGCAGCATTTGGGCAGTCCTGATGGATACACAAATCCTGCTAAATAGATGGAAAAGGCCAGTTGTTTTGTGTTTTTCTGTATTACACTTAGGGGGTCATTATGATGGCGGATTCCCCGCATACTCTGGGCCGGCGGAAGGCACCGCCGGCCCGGAGTATGCGGGGAATCCGCCGAGGAGGCCTGAAAGACCCACCGCCAAATTAGGATGGCTGGTGGGTCTCACAATCTGTCCTCCACTTTTCCGCCGTGGTCGGAAGGCGACCACGGCGGAAAAGCACTAACATGGCTGGCGGTGTCTATCAGACACCGCCAGCCATATTAGGATGTAGGGAAAGTAATGCTTTTCCACGGCGGCTTTTCCGCCGTGGAAAAGCATACGGACATTCACTTTGGGGGCCCGTTGTGGGCCCCCTGGGTGAAGGTTGCGTGGGGGGTGCACATGGGGGGTACCTATGGTACCCCCCTGCCTTTGCGTGCACGAAGCGGCAGGCACCGCGCGGTGCCTGCAGCTTTGTGCATGCAAATGCACTGCTTTCATTTTTTACATTGCGGCGGGTGCTGCTTCAAGCAGCACCCGCCGCAATGTAAAACATACAGGATGTGACCGCCAGGGTGGCGGTCACATCCTAATTGCCATGGAGGGACCGCCGCTGCCCATGCGGACGGTCCCTCCTACTCAGGGGTGGCGGACGGACGCAAGTCCGTCCGCCATCCTAATCGACCCCTTAGTTTGCATTCTGTTGGTGTCCTGTTTGCAGTCTGGTGGTGTCCTGGCTGTGGCTGTTCCGAAATGCCACTAGAGGTGGTAAGCTAGTCTGCAAGATGAGCACCAGTGCTAGTTGCTATGGCTTTGTAAGTGATACAGCTAATTTTGAAGATAGTGCATGTGGCAACGGGAGCCAATGGAGTTCCATCATGGGGCTGTCATATGATCATATTTTTTCTGGCCCTGATGGAGTCTTGAACGATGTAGAGTAGGGCCTTGCCACCATCCAGATGCAAGAGTACACAGATTTGAGTAGTAATTCTGAAGTCGCTTTATGGAAGAAACTGTTCGACTTTCTTTAGAAGAGGGAGCTAGTACCAGGCAGTCTTTATTTTCTGACCATGTTATTTGAGGGAGAGGTTGGTGACGAGGGTGAAGTTATGAGGTTTGGCATTCAGTGACTGTTGTGCTTTGAAACCATCAAGGTCCATGCCATTGAGCCAGGTTTGTGCTTTTTGTTATTCTTGCCAAATAGAAATACTGTCTTAGTTGGGGTGAGCCTTAGGTAGGCTTTAGCCATCCAGTTCTGGATGATGTGCAAGCAATGGCATTGAATGTCTAAAGCAGAATAGACTTTCCAGTAGAGTTGTGGCTCATCGGCATATTGGTGAGTCCTGATGCTGTTACCTTTGAGTGAGCACCAAGCAGCTCCAGTACCACTAGCACATCTGCTTTACTACCACGTCAGGCTTATAGTGTCTAGATTCCAGCCCGATGTATATTTATTGGTTTGCCATTTACTATCACTATTGTAGATGAAGGGGAAAGGCATCATGGCTCACCTAAGCGTTAGCCTCTCAAGATTTATGGCCCCTCCCCACACTTAAATATAAAAAGCATATTATACTCTGCACATCTGATATCTGCCTCTTTTTATTTAAGACCGAGTTCAACATAGGAAACTCTCTTTAGGAGACCTCATTTTTGCATATCCCCTACCGCCTTAACCAATTTACAGCAAACCTTGGGAAAACCGGAGTAGTTAATGCAGCTTTTAACCTATGACAGTTGTTACAGATTGAACAAAGAGAGCACATTGAATCAGTATAGGTGTATAAAAAAATAAAGGTTTTTTTTTTTGCATTTACCATGGAAATCCAGTTGGCAGTTTTATCCTTCGATATCATTTGTTTGCAAATATTAGCATGTTCACAAAACAAAGCAAATAAAAACACATATTTTTGATTTTTGTTTTTAGATTAAATAAATGAATTAACTTTAGATATACATGAACATTGAAAGGATGAAATCAACCACAATGTTGGAGTGTTTGTGGTGCACGATCTATAAGAAGACGTAGAGATCCAAATTAGAAGGAATCTTCTCCTCCTCCCACCTTCTTGGCCTGACCATGAGGGAAAATAGCAGACCATTGCCAGATAGATTAGAGGTCAAAGGAAAACAGAATCCCTGGCTTTGCCAAGTTATCAGAGAATATTTTGCTGGCTGCGTCCACTTTACCATCTCCTTCAAACTTTTCACCTATGAGGGTATCCCTGCACTGGAGCAGGAACGTAGGTCGGGGGTGTTCTAGTTGAACAGCCAGGTCTTCCGTTTCTTGTGAAAGTTGAGTAGCGAAGGGGGAATCCTGATGTGTTTGAGGGAGTTAATTGCATGTCTTGGCGGCGTTGTAGGAGAAGGAGTGCCCTACTCACTTGCTTCTGTGGATGCGGGGAACACTTGTTAGGGCAAGTGGGGCGGAGCGTAGCTGTCTGGTTGTATGTTAGAGTTGAAGTCAGTTGTTGAGTTACGCAGGTCCGTTGTTGTGGAGGGCTTGGTAGTCGTAGACGAGCAGCTTTAATAGGCATCTTCCCTGGATGAGTTGCCAGTGTAGTTCTGCGAGGTAGGAAGTGATGTGCGCATTTCTGTGGTGTCTAGGATGAGTCTGGCAGCAGTGTTTTTAGATGCCAGCATAGAGCACTTTTCGGTAGTCTAGTCTGCTGGTTATGAGGGCCGGGGTGACAGTGGGTCGTGTGGACGTGGGGAGCCATTTGAAAATCTTGCTGAGTATGCGGAAGCCGCATGAGGTCACTGTGTTCACCTGTTTATTCTTTGTGAGTTTGTTGTCTAGGATGAAACGAGGTTTCTGGCCTGGTCTTTGGGGATGATTGTGCTTCCCAGTGCAGCTGCCCTTAGGCGGAGTCCCATGGGAAGCTCGTGTTTCTAAAGATCAGGGTCTCCACCAAAGAATATGGGTTTGTTTTTCTTTCTCAGCCTTTCCTAAAGGTCAAGCATTAACCCTGCCTTGCTGAAGAACAGAACGAGATATTTGTTTTAGCATCACCCTGTACATGACCTTATCAATCATCACCAAGTGTTGGCGAGTTTGATGTCCAAAGAAAGAAAGGGATGTTTACATTTTAAACTTTACTAGACATGCCCAAGGGCCCTATTGTTGCCCATACACCTTCCCCAGTGGCCGAGGATATTGCTTTATTTAGAACTTTCTATAGATTTCTCAAGGGCTAGAATGAATCGTTGTTCCCTCA
The DNA here is from genome assembly GCF_964263255.1 of Lissotriton vulgaris. Classification (NCBI taxonomy): domain Eukaryota; kingdom Metazoa; phylum Chordata; class Amphibia; order Caudata; family Salamandridae; genus Lissotriton; species Lissotriton vulgaris. The sequence goes on along the minus strand of NC_141689.1, from coordinate 347,680,735 downwards.
TGTGTTCTTTGTTTTGTGCCAGGGAGGGAGTTCATTTGGTGTTTACACCTTGACCAACAGTGCAGGGGATATTCTAGTGTGCCTTTGTGGATGGTAGATCGGAATGTTTAGTCAGCAGGCAGCTTTTGTTGTGAACATGGCTCAACCACTAGCTGCCTTACTCCCCCTTGGACCACGAAGGATGTGAGCAGCGGAGTATTAAGGCAATTAAGTGCTGTTACGGTGTTGTAAAAAATTGGGTGAAGGAGGATCAAAACATCTAACTCAGTCCTTCTGGGCCCCACACTGTGGATTAATCTATTCTCACAGAGCTGGAGATACTTTAAAATATAACAAATTAGAAATATTTCCTTTATTTAATCTCTACTGATGTTCTCCATCACTGGCACAGGTTAATAGAATTTTCATTGTACTGCGAGTTAATACACCTCCCGTTTTGGATATTCTGCTCTAAGGGGAAGTAAAGTGCAGGACTTGTCCCCTCCAGCAGGGCCCCAGATGGCCACTCCGCCTGCTGGCCACCCCCTGCCTCCTCTGCCATCTATGTGCATAAAATGACTTGATAGTTCCTGGTCCTGCTGACTTTCCCGCCTTCCGGAGAGTTTAAGACGTGAGCCTCCTACACTCATGAGAGCTACCGGTTGAAATAGTTAATTATGGCCAAGGTATCTCAAGGAGTTGAGAGGGAACTGATCATGAGGCTCTTAGTGGGCATTCTAACAACAGTATGACTGCTTTTGGAATAATATGATATTAGTTGCCCGCAGCTAGTCCTAACTCTTTCAACCGTCTGGCCAGCATTTCTAGCCCTCCTCTTATTTTTAAACAGTTTCAATAAAAGAGACAGGACAGGGCCATTGTCAGTCTAGTAGTGGTCAGTTCTAAAATGGAAAATAGTTTTTAAAAGCGGCCCTTGGGCTGTATTCATTGTTCCTAAATATACTCTCATGCTCCTGATAGTCATCAGCTTTCACAGGTTCAACGACATCCAGCCTATATCAAGTCTGTCCATGGATGTATCTGTTTTTATAAAAAGAAATTCTGTTTTTCTCTCATTCATACCTTTTCTGTTATTTTGTTCTCTTTTACTTGATGTTTTACTCGTAGGTAATGTTGAAACCGAGTATGCTGTAGGAACAGGCGATGGCATGAACATCACGTGGCGTCATGGCTCCGGTGCCACCTGTGGTATCACGGTGCAGTGGCGCCACTCCTCAGGGTCTGTGCCTTCACCCTTAGACTGGAAAACATTTCCGTCGGATGCAACCGATGCGTGGATTCCCTCTTGTAAGTCTGGGGAGTTGTTTTATTTTAAATATTTGACTTGTGTACCATATCAAACGTCTCACTTATTATGCATTATAAATGGAAATGCATGAACATTGCTTTGTTTAGATCTTTAACAAGTATTTGTTTTTGTAGGTTCAACTTTGTTTAAAAAACCCTTAGTATTGAATATTTTCAAACATGTACATCCACATACATATCTTTTTTCGAGTTTTGGGTTCTATAGTTGTTATCCTGACTATTGCAAATGCCATGCAAATGTTGACACAAACTCCCAGCAGTATCCAACATTGAGGGTTCCATAACACCATCACGCAGACAAATTGTGCTAAAACAAATTTCATTATTATGTGATTGCTACGAAAACTTTTAGAATGGTAGAGGGGTTGTTGCCGATGAAGATTTTCAGCTCTATTGCTAGTCAACAAGAGCACAGCTTGAATTAACTGTAGTGTAATTTTGAACCCTAAAGTGAACCCACCCTTTGTTGATCCAAACAGACTACACTATTTTGCTATGTTTGAACTCCCTGACAGAGGCCATCCAACAAAAGGTGGACCCTATAGCACCAGCTACAGAGGTGGATAGGGAGCATGGAGGATCCATTGAAATAAAAAGGGTAGATGCATATGCGAAGGGCACAAATTACTACCACTTCAAATCTCTAATGTGACTTAATATCACAGGTAAGGTGCAATATCCATTGATGCAGGATATTTCTCTCAGAGAGACATCAAGGTGCTAGTTGTTACTAAATGAAGGTGCAAGTACTTCTTTTGGCCAGTCAAACACTAGAGGAATTTCAGTCTGCGAGCACTTTAACTCTGAGTACCACTCTGTTCAGCTGTTAGTCCCTCCGCTCTGTTCACCTGTAAGTCCCTCCCCTCTGTTCACCTGTTAGTCCCTCCCCTCTGTTCACCTGTTAATCCTCTTCCACTCTGTTCACCGGTTAGCCTTTCCACTCTGTTCACCTGTGTAGGCTGAAGATGAAAGGCGCCCAGTGTCACTTTGAAGAAGAGAGACCTAGAAGTAGCATTCTCTGAACCATCACTTTGTACTACAGCAAGTTTGTCCTCTGTAGACCCAGGAGGTGTATGGGAGATCGTAGATGCCAGATTTTCAAGCTAACCACTGACTATGTAAATGAATGCCATTTAGATGCATGATATGTAAATGTATCTTAGGTAGAAAATCTGGCATGAATCCGGCCATCTCGACCTCTGATGAACACACCGGCCCTACAATCATTTTATAGCTGAATGTAGCCCACATATGAGTACAGCTTAAATTGAAGACATAATATACCTGCAATTACTACTTATAAGGAAAGCCTGGTTACAAACTCACCCTTGTGCTGATAACAGTTGGACATTAAAGACTTTAGAGAGAGCATGATGTTCCATGCTTGCTGCTAAATATCTGGAGTGTAGCACGTGCATTTCAGATACAAAGTTTATGTAGCCCGCATTGTTTTTGGAATGAGTACTCAGCGTTTTCCATACAATGTGGTCTTCAGGGTGTATATCTTTCTTGTTGTTGAACATATTATTGTGACTCAATAGATAACATAGCCTACTTTGTATAGGGTAGAGGCACAATTTAGCACCTTCCTGATGCTGAGATGGTCCACAGTGACTGCCTGTTCATAAGCAAGATGTTCTACATGCAGTCACCCGAACATAAAATGCTCTGCTACTCTGGAAGTGACGCATTGTTTCCATTGTATAGCATATATTAAGAGAGGCGTTTGCATCAACTTGTTGCCCATGATTAGATGACTTTGTTGGCTGGCTTTGTTGTTCGTCCATATTTCAAGGCGTTTGTTTTAAGTATAGTTTTGTATAGCACAAGCTTGGCCCAAGTGTATTAGAGCAGTGCCCCTGAACACCAGATTACATTGCAGAAGGTAGGATTCTTAGTTCTTTTTTAGGCACAGTTAAATGAAGTGATTTGCCCAGAATCACAGGATACTGAGCCACCACCGGAACTTGAACCTGGTTGCCCTATTCCAAACTAGGCACCTCTGTTCATCAGGCCACATCTCCCCTTATTCTTATGTTTCCTGCCAGGATTGATTGACGTATCCTTTCACGGGTGACATTAGACCTTACATTGCAGTACAAGAGAGAGACTATTTTATGGCCCTCTCTCTGCTCCCCTTCCAATTCTTTCTCGTCAACTTCTCCTGTCATTACCATCCCCTTTATAAAGTCCCCTGGTGCTTTTTTTTCCCGCTAGCCGCACTAACAGTGAATGGTCATTTTAAAATACTTTTGTGAACATTTCTAGATGGCCTCCCATGCCTTTGCACATTTGTGCAGTTGTCATCTTTTAAAGACTTTGTTTTATTTTAAAATATCCCATTCAAAGAGAAAATATTAGTAAATGCATTCAGATGGCAGCCATCAATATATATAAGTACAACATGGCCATAGAATTGTATGTTCTGATTCCAGAAGTCAGCAGAAATCCTCAACAATCCTAACTGTTTAGCTGTATTCTGAAATTGTTTTTAAAAGACAGACGTGGGTTGATCTACTGCATTCTCTAATTGCCATGCAAGTGTTCACACCCACTACATGTGCTCGGTCTGGAGCCTGGCCATCAACAACCCCATTTCAATGCATTGCTATGCGAATATGTGCTAAATGTACTACTGGGAGAGGCACTCCCAACCCAAAAGCGTGAGGACTTGTCAGATGTGCTCGACAACTCCTTAGGCATGTACTCCTTCATAATTTTTAATTAATTGTTCGGATCCAAATGAAGGCTCGAACTTAATCCACCACTCCAGTCAAAGCGTTTCGTTCCTATCTGGAATTTTGGGATTTAGAGTGCCTCCCCGATTAAGACATATTTCTGGCTTTATTCTGCTTGAAAGATTAAAATACATCTGTTTCTTCCTTTGCAGCGCTTCTTCAGGCTGGAGTAAGATACACATTTTCAGTCTATAGTTGCCACAACTATGAGTATCAGTTGTTAAAGATTGTAATCGGATACGTTCAAGAGTTGCGTAAGTATCTTCATTTGCTATTACATGTTAAACCAAACCTTTAAGTATTTTTGGAATGGTCAATTGAATCAAATCTTTGCACAGTAGGTGTGGATTAGAAACTCTGCAAAATTCAATTTGATCGTTTTGTTTTAAAATATAATAATATCTCAGACCTAGAATAAACTGTTTCGTCATACATTGCCTATATTAGAATAGCTTGAAGCATATTTTGTTTAATTTAAAGAAAATAAGTCCATTTAATATTAATCGATATTTTATTGTATGTCCTATGTTTGAATGTGAAGATTTAGAATCTCTTAATTCATGCAATTAAATATTGATATATATTTTTTTATTCTTAGCCTATGAATCCATTGCTTACTAATGGCTATATTTTTGTCTTGCTTTTTTAGTCGATGTGCTGTTAGAATGGTAGCCTCGCATTTCATCTCACAGAGAAAGTGATATACACAGTTCACTGGAATCTTTTCGGCAGTAGAACGGACTGCCTTAGATGCATAACCTCCCCTCTTGAAACACTGAAGCAGATGGTGTTCTGTTATTTCAGTGGGCACCCTGTTCACATGATCCTTTAACACCTCAGAAACCAAATTGATCACTTGGTGCGATTACATTAATAACTGTAATCTTGATGTGATCGTCAAATATTTGATTTTAGTTTTTACTTTTGCAGGATATGCACGGACCTGCAGGGATGTGAATGCTTTATGGTCAATAAGTAGCATACGTCTGCCATGAAGCAAGGACAAACTGTGAACCATCTGAGATGATTCACAGTAACAAGAGAGCACTGAAGTAAAAGCCTTTGTCTAAGAATGTTAACAAGGAATAGGGTATAACGACTGCTCCAAATATATCCGTGGTCAAATGTATTCAGACATCCTATATGTAGTCGAAGAGAGAGTCAAGCAGCGTCCCTCAACAAAGGGCTTAAGATAATTGGAAAGAGTGTTGAAGATTAGTGACAGGAAGATACCAAAGAAAAAATAATAATTGTTTAGTATTATGCTGAGGAACTGCAGTCAATGGAAGGGATGAATATCAAGACGAGATGCAACAGGAGACCAGGATAAGAGTTGTCAATTCATCTTATTTAGAAGGTTTAGCATAATGCTCTCTTGCGTTTTAGTTAGTGTATGGCCCAGGTGCCCGTAACGGTATACTTCTTGGCTGTGCATAATTTGGTAAGGCTGTTACCATTATGACCATCTGAATGCATTTCCGCATGGCAGCCTGTGCAGTTATTGGAGTATTCTGGTGGTTAGAGAATGGGTTGTTTCCATTATTACAAGGACAGCTGTTTAAATTATCCTAGCATGGAGATGATTTACTAAACGGACGTGAAGAAGTTATAATTAGCTTTCAGGACCCCACGACCCCCTGACCTGTGCTGGACTATGTGTGGATAATCATATATACACCTTTGCATAACTTTTGGAAACACTATCATACTCAGTCAATGCAATAGTGCAAGGTTCTCCAAAGTCAGTCCTGGATCCAGGCCAGAGTTTTAGCATATCCCCATTTAGATAAATGTAGTTATCTTTAAAGTCTGGCATGGATCCGGCTCTCCATAACCAACTTTGGAGAACCGTGCAATAGTAGACAAATCATCACCCAATAATTCAAAGTATGTGAGAGGAGTTATTCCTGCAGCATCCACTGTTTTATAAATTAGTGTCTAAACGGAAGTTTAGATTTCTGAAATGTAAGTAAATAATTATTTTGCTAAAATTGACATATTCCTTGCTTTGAAAGCGAGTCTATTTTCGGAGTTTGACTGCTGCTGTGTAGATCCTTCCAAGATTTTTCTTCACATGGTTTGATTAAATGTGCTATTTGACTATTCAAAGAGGCATGTGGTGTTATTTTCCTCGAAACAATTCTATATATTGCATAGAATGATGCACTTTATTGGACAATATCTCAGATTCTAAATCTTAGTGTTGTTTAACTGTCATCACTGATAGAAGACAGGAAAGATCCTTTGAAGTGTAAATTTGCCTGACAAATAATTGTCAAATCTCCAGTTGACTGGCAATTAGCCTTTTATGAAGGCCAAATTTGTCAGTAGTAAGTTTCCACGGTTGCAGGAGTACCAAAAAGTCAGTAAACCTTTGTGGATGAGATCTCAGGTATTGGAGCAAATGGCTCTAACATAGCTCAGAAATAATTGGAACACAGGAAGCCTATTAACAGCCCTAATCTGCACCTTTCTGCAGCATTACTGTGTGTTCCTCATAAAGAAACACGTGGAGGGCCTCCAAAAGGGCTACCAGACTTTTTGGTAGAGGCAAACACTTTTCTTGTTGGTGACATTGTTACCTCCTTGGGGGCAGCATTTAAGCTGTATTTGCACAGAAACTGACTGGTAAGCAAATTATACCATTCTGAAATGAGTTTCAGAGAAGGGATAGCACAAATGTCCGCTGCCACTTCTGAAATACTTAACATACCACAGGCATAAAAGTAAATTCTACTCTCATGACACCTTTAATAATGCAGCCCGGAAGACACCTTTAATAATAAAGCCCAGATATTGAACTGCTTCCTGTTCACCTTTTGTTTGGACGGCTGCTTTGCAGTGGAATCAGGGGCTTATTTTCAGCGAGGTTTTTGGGATGCTACACCCCCTGAAAAAAGTGTATTCTGTTGTGAATAGTTGGATACAAGGGCTTTCAGTCGGATATGCTGAAGTGTCTGCTGGATTTCATTAGGAATTTTTACATGCACACTCACTTGTCTCTGTTTTGAAGGCCTTAAATGCGTTGATTATTTTTTTTAAAGTTGCGTTTTAAGTACCCCTAACAATCCGCCCTCCTCTCTCTTTCCTCTGCTCCTTAAACCCCCCTAATGTCCTGCTGCTCATATAATATATTTTGTTTTTTACAAGATGTCCCAGCGTGATAGTTGGGAATTCTGAAGCTCACACCCCACAATCTCATTGACCAAGCTATGCCCTGAATGGAATGTACCAGACCCCAACTTCTACAATTCCGCTACAGGGCAAAGCATTAGCAGCACCGTGCACAGGTCATTAGGCATATAACAGTTGCAGTGGTCTGGTGGAAAGTTGTAACAATGTGATTAAAGATAATGTGCAACTGTCTATAGCAAATGGGTTGGATTAGTATAAGGAGTTTGATGAGTTGTTGTAGACTGTTCATGCGACTCCAAATGCTCTGAGAGGGTTATCTCCGTTTTGCCTACTAAAGGGATGGGTGCCCTCGTCTAAGTTGGTTGGATCATGGATGGTAGACCGAAGTGATTTGAAGGATAAATTGTCAGAGGCCAAGTGTAAGAGAGAAATGGTGGTAAAAAATTATAGTAAATGGGGAGATGAAAGTGGTAGGCACCCGTTGGAAGTAACGGAAGGGGATTGTGTCAGAGTTAAAATACCTAGGTTTGTAACTAAAGGGCATTCAAACCTTTCTATGCCCAAAAAAGTGGTGCAAGTCCGAGAATGTGTGGTTAGATTGGATGATGAACAAGGAGAGTTTATCTGTGCAAAGACAAACAACTTTGCCCTGGAATTAGGACAAACTTGATGATGAGTTGAAGGGGATGGCTGAGGGAAGCAGAGATTATCTGCTGAAAAAAAACCTCCTAGAAAATTGAGAGATTATGTATATAGTTAATACATTCTGTTAAGTATGTGAAGTCCTATTGTGTAATCTGTTTTCCTTACCTGGAAAGGTATAAAGATATTTTCTTTTACGTTTTTTTTATGCGTAAGTTGTAATATGTTTCCAGTGCATATATGTTTGATGTTGTGTTGGATCTTTATTTTTGGGGAGGTTCTAGATCCCAGATGGATTTTTGGGAGATGATGCGGGGATTAGAATGTGAGTTTTTGAACTGAACTAAACTAATGACAGATGTTATCTTGGTTCCTACCGGTTAAGTTATACCACGATTGATAGAGTATACCACCAGTAAAACGTACCTGTGGTATTTGCATAGTCTAGGCATTGATCTATGTATTACTTGAAGCTTTTGAAGGAATTTTTAGACCTGATCCTATGTGATCCTTCTTTTACGTAGAGGAGTTCCTTCACAATAGTGAAAAAACTAAAAAAATTGCATCAGTTCCTCATATGTGATTGTTTATAAAGATAAGGTGACAGTAACTCATCATACCCAATACATCCAGTGTGTTCTGCGCTCAAGCGCTAAATACTCTTTAAGATCTTTTCGACTAGTTACTGGTAACTCTCTTGATATATTATTTTTTCACTGAGCCATTGCTTAGTGAATGTTTAGATTATAATGTTTTAGATTATAGTTTACAAACTGCACCTCTCTTAAATTAGACTACCTAGATGAAAAATTAGTGGGATGCATATTAAAATCACCAACACAAACTTTTTATCTTTAGTTGATGCCAAATGTTTGTCAGCAAATATTTGTATTTGTTCCTAACAGTATTTGTCATTCTTATTAATTTATTGTCCACTTAATTCCCCAAAGGTTTTATCCCCAAATTATACGATGATGTTTGGCTAATTCATGTTATTAGGCTCATTGTATGTTCAGAGGTGACTTGAACTTTCACTTTGACAACAAAAAAGACAATAACGCTTCTCTTCTTTAAGGTCTAAATCATACTGTGGTCTTATCCAGGTAATCAATGAGCTGACTCAATCTGTGGGTTGCACACTGGACATGTAACGGAAATTATTGATTTGATTTCAATAGAACTGTTGATATTGACAGATGACTCACTATCTAATAGGATTTCAGTTCACACGTAGAATTACTCTTTTTTCAGCCCAAGGCTGAAAAAGAATCATTTAAGTACCGTCATAGGCATTACGTTGATACTCATAAGCTAATAATAGCTTAATGAGACCCTCCAAAAGCTTTACAGTCCTTCTACAAGTTATACTGAGTATGTTCGGTAGTCTTCTTACATTGTGGACAAATTAGTTCCTTTACCAAACAGACACCATAATGCAACACATAGATATTCCCCCAATAGTAAATGCCTGTTCTCAGCAACTATGCAATAACTTGGACAAACAATTCATTGATCAAATAAATACCATACAGCATTCTCATTTAAACACAAACTAACAGCTGATGAGAAGTGTGATTCCGAAGTAATTACTGCTGGAAAATAGCACAATGCCAAATCACTCCATCAGCTTTGTGATTTAGCTGGTTTTAGGCAACTACAGCCAGAGGAGCTTTTAAAGCTCATTCGGAAAGGTGAATGAGGCTAATTCAACAACCATATCCCTTCAGGTGATATATCAGGACATGATATGGTGAGGCGAATTAATAAAAAAAAATGTTGCCCCAGAATCTCTTTCAAACTACTGACCAATTACCTATGGTTGTGAAAATACTGGAAAGTGCTGTTGCTTAACTGTTTTCTTTATACCAAGAATCTAACCGACTTCTTAATGATGCTCAGGTAGGCTTCTGTCCCAACCTAAGTAGTGAGTCAGCCTTAGTGTCAGTTGTGGACAATCCAAGAATTGCTGCAGACAGTAATAAAACATTTGGTCTCATAGTTTGACCTTTTGCAGTTTTTGATACCATTATTTGTTTAATCTTTTTTTCAAGATGTGTGGTATAAATGGACCTGCAGTTTAATGGGTTTCTTCATTTCTGGAGAATAGATCCGAAAAATGTTTTATGTCATGTCATTTTTTTAATTTATAACTTCAATCCATTGACACAGGAGTCCCACAGTGCTTACATCTTTCTCTAGTTCTGCTCAATATATAACTTTCTCTGTGGCTTTCTACCTTAGGAACAGATTTTGTTCCTCCCTTTTTAATCCGCTGAGACTACAGTCAAAGTTTATATATTAAACTGAATAATACATTAACGAGGGAGAAACCAGTTATTGGTGGTAGTTTCACCTTGCACTATCTGGTTACTCAAACTAAGGCAAATAATTCCTTATCTCTCTGTTGACAATCGGAAAACTGTTAGTTGCCCTCATATAGTCTCGACTGTACTATTGAAAATCTATGCATCTTCAGATATCAAACCATTCTTCCTATAGGCTGCAAGCAATCCATACCCAGGAGGCATAGCGGGTCACTCTCTCCCCTTGGATGATTTTCTCTTCCAAGCTATTCTAACAGATTTTCCTAGGCTGCTGTTTGAAAACCATATTTACTTTATGACACTATGTGTCATACAAAATGTTATATTCAAAGGCTCTGGAATCATACATTACATTCTACAAGCCATTCCACACGCTTCAGTCATCATCAGTTCAGATGTTAAATCCACCATCGTTTTCATAAGCTTTGTTTGGGGGCTTCCCTTCTCTGGAACAAACTTCTAATAGAATTAAGAATGATCTTCACACTTTTGTTATTTAGAAAATACGAGACTATTTTGTTTCCAAATTTCACTTTGGTTATGTTAGTCTTTCTCAATGCCTTTAGCACCGAGAGACCTCACGTTGTAAGTTGCACTTAATGTGGTTCAGAGAAATTGAAAGAATTTTTTTTTTGACAGCCCATATTTATGATGTTACAAAAGTGCTGTAGCACCATAATTGATGCTCTAGTTAAATCCCAGTGTTAATTAAATTGTATAAATGAGTGGTAACTTTGTAAAAAAAAAAATTAAATAACTACTATGATCAGAACAATCACCTGTAATAAAGGAAAACAAAAATTACATAGAACACAAAAGTTCTTGGCTTTATTTAAAGTTAAATTGCTTTGTAATTATTGCTAAGTGAAGGGCAAGAGGTTGCAGTTCGTGCTGCCTTTCATACTTTTTCCTCCTCTTATAGACACGTAAGCAAAATATATCCCTCTGAATAGCAAGTATCCCTCTTCTTTCTGAAATAATTGGGCAGGCCATCCAAGATGCCGTAGTAGCACTCTGGCATCTACTGGAAGTGGAGAGAAATTTCATTATACTCCACATACATCTCGATTTGAAGATGACTTGACATCCGTTCTGTTAGGGGTGTGGAATTTTCCAAATAATCTACTTGTCCAAGGGGCAAAATGCCACTGAGATCTACATGTCCTGTAAAATCCACTTGTCCCACCTACTCCCGTCCCACATCAAACATAAGGGCTCCGGCTGTCTATATTTATCTGAAAAAATCAGTAAAAATAGGAAGCAGGGAGCCTTCATTAAAAAGAAAAAGTTAGTTTGGTTCAAATAAAATATTTGCCTAAGATCACACAATTTAAGCATGGAAGCTATTTTTTTAAATTTATCAAGCAAGGACCCAGAGTATCTAAATAGTTCCGGACTGTCAAGAATTCGGCCACATCCCAAATAGCAGATAACTACTGTAAATAAACTCTGCACTCAAGCAGGATGTTTCACAATGTCACAACTAATTGCAACCAGTACTTACTTAACTCACGATCACTATTACTGAACATCTGTCGCCAACAAGCCACACCTATTCAGAATACTGGACTATCCCAGAGCATGCAGACATATCACAAATAACGGCCAGTCATCACAAACATATGATTCAAGTAAGACTGTAGAGATACAATGACCAAAAGAATCCTGGACTATGATTAAATAATATAACGTGAACGTGCATTTGCAGAGCTATTTGAGGCAGATCTGAAGTGCATTGCAGAGCTATTCATAGAGGCCCAGGCCCCCTGTTTAACACATGCTCAGTCAGTCAGACTGATCTAGTTGTGTTCATTGGCAGAGCTCTGCATATCTATTTTATAAAGTAGCACATTTCAAATGAACACACCACCAGATTTGAACTCCTGCAAGACTTGAAATCAGCATTTTCTCTTCTTCTTCTTTAATGCTAGTACCCTTCATATCTCCCTCACCGCCTCCCGATTTCACTTGTTTCTAATATTCCTGCTCGAGTTATTTTAAGACATGACTGAGCTTGCATATGAATAAACAAAGTGGAATCCACTCAAAGTGATAGTGATCCCTAGAGTGATGGGGAACACACAGTGTTGTTTAAATGCCCCTCACACACCAACAGGCCCCTTGGTGTCATGCTTCATCATCGGGGCCTTCGCACCCCTCTACGGGATGCGGCGTGCTACGACTCACGGATACGCAGGAGCACTTGAAGTGGACTATGTGTGGGGGTGTGTGTTTATTACAAAAGTGTGAGTGAGGTGAGGTGAAAAAGTGAGTGGTTAAAAAATACCTGGCACGTGGGAGAAAAAAACTTTATTAAATCCCCGGCTGGTATTATTAAAATAAAAGTGCAGGGCGTGGTCTTGATAGATACGTGTTAGGGTATCAGACCACTATCTTAAAAGTCAACATGTTTCGGAGGTCAAAGCCCCCTTCTTCAGGACAAGGGTTAATGCACTTACCCTCCCCTTACTCACATGTAAAATGTAAAAGTGTAAATAAAAAATTACCACAATGTGTAATGTTCCTCACAATGTTAAATGTTTTGTGAGTGTCGTTGCGCCCAATTGGCGTAAGAACCTGTGGAGACAAAATCATAGATAAACATACAGATCTATAGTTCACAGGTTGAAGGAGAAGAATCATGCTTCTCTGAAAAAACATCAGGTCGAACCAAAAAATAATTGGACCCTGGAAAGGAAAAAGAAAAAGAAAAGGACACTACAAACATACACACACACAACACCAAAATTACTCTCTGCTCAGATAGAAGGAGAGCAAAACAGAATGGAATAAGTTCTTACTTAAAGTTCCCAAATACAGGACTTCATGAGCCTTTAGCGTATATTGGGGAATCCTTCCTTTCTAATCAGAAAACCTAAGAAATCAATATCAGGGGTTCAGTAGGAAGACTTTGCCATCTATGCGCCAAAAGTACAGTGAACAACTGCTTCTCTCAGTGGTCTATAACTCACGGTTACTGCAACTGCTAATCGCCTGCCTTCCCTCAACGCGGCTCCGATGAAGTGAGCTACGAAGGAATCAAGGTCCTTATATATATTGTGCCTGTGAGTAATTAATGATGATTAATTGAATAATGCAACCCGGGGAATGCCCAAATATGGAGATAACAACCTCCGAGCGTCCGGTGATGCGCTAGCGCCTCTCGCTACTCTGTCGCGCATGCGCATTACCGCTCCAGAGAAACGCATGCGCGGTAGGCGAAGCTGCCGCGCATGCGTCGACGGAGACACTCTGTTTAGATAAGGAGCAGTCGGCTTTGCAGGTAAACGCCTGTTGTTAAATGGCGCTTTCACTATAAATGCACAAGAACAAGTATTTGGGTGATAAGATATGCGCATTTATAAGGCAATTTTTTAGCTAAAGACCAAGGAAAATGAAATAAGCAACCATGACAGCAGTGGTGAATTTAACTACTTTTTAAAAAGTGTATTCGGACCAGCAATTAGATGGACTGCCTCCAAGTTTAGACTCAACAGACGGTGATTCTTTTGTAGAACTAGGTTGTGAAGAGGGAAAATTCATGAAAACTGGTCCCTACCAAAAGGGATGCTTCCTCAATCACAATTAGGTAGTACCTCCTTGTACTGGTGTATTAACCCAGATGAACCCCGCAAATACATTTGTTGATTGTAACCACACGTATACAACAACAAATTGTGATGGATAGTCAGATTGAGTTTTATCTGAGAAGATTCCATGGAATGGAATCGTTCAGCCCAGTGGTGTCGGTTCCCAACCGAAACACCCACCGTTGCTCTTTTTCTAGGAGACCTGTCTCTGAGGGCAGTTGTTCAATTATTGTCCACTGTAGCTCATTCACACAGTGTTGATGTTCAATATAGTGGGTTGACATCTTAGTCGTTAGTTTCTTACACCTGATGTTGCTTTTGTGTTCATTTAACCTGACCCTTACAGGTCTGGTGGTCATCCCCACATATTCCTTTCCACATGGGCAGGTAATTAGGTAAACTACATTTTTACTGTTGCAGTTCGTAAATGCACGTTGTTCCCATGTTGTCCCATTGGTAAAGGTTAGATTCTGGCTCTTCTTTGTGAGGTGGCAGTTATTACAGTTGCCACACGGGTAGTGCCCATGTACGCCTTGCAACCTCGTCTGATCCTTGATAGGAGGGGGTGGTCTCGTATGAACGAGTATATCTCTTAGGTTCCTACCCCTTCTGTGTGCAAAGAGAGGTTTCTCCAGAGTCAAGCCACCACTCGTTAAAGTGCGCCAATGTTTATGGACCAGTTTTGTCACTTGGTTGCTGACCGGACTGTATGTGGTAACACAAACCGTCCTGTTTGCGGCATCCTCCCTACGTGGATTGTCCTCCAGAAGGGCGTCACGGTTATTATTTCGTGCTCTTGTAAAAGCTTTCTTGATCACAGTTTCCGGATATTTCCTCTGTCTTAGTTTTGCACTAAGATCCTTGGCCTGAATTTTGTATCTAGCCACATCACTACAGTTCCGCCGGAGGCGTAGGAACTGTCCATAGGGAAGGTTCTCTCTCAGATGACGAGGGTGAAAGCTGTCAAATCTGAGGAGACAGTTCCTTGCCGTTGGTTTAAAATGTGTTTCCGTTTTTAACATGCCGGCTTCATGGTAGATTTTCAGATCTAAGAAAACCATGTTAGTATTAGATGCCTGGTAAGTGAATTTCAAAAAGGCATTTTGATTGCTCAGCCAGTCGATGAATTCAGTTATCATGGTTACATCTCCATCCCAGATGACCAGGATATCATCAATGTACCTTCGCCAGGTGCGAATCCTCGCCCTGTAAGGATTGTCTGGGTGCAAGATTTTCGTAGATTCCAAATGGTGGACATACAGTCCAGCCAGACTTGGGGCAAATGTGCTGCCCATACTGGTCCCATGCTTCTGCCAGAAAAGAGTGCCCTCATATTCGAAAAAGTTTTTCATGAGTGCCAAGGAGATGCACTCCATCACTACATTCTGTGGAGTGTGGTATTCCCAATTCGTAGAATGCAGTACCTCCTCAATGATTTGAATGGTCTCATCGTGGGGGAGACTCGTATAGAGGCTCTCCACATCCAGGCTTAGCAGCATCTGTGAAGTTGGATCAAAGGTTTGATTATTCAACAGTTGTAGTACTGCTTTGGTATCACGTAAATAGGTGTTAGTAGCCTGTACAAGTGGCCTCAAGAAAGCATCCGCAAACTTGGATAATGGTTCCAAGATGGATGAGATTCCAGAAACTATGGGGCGACCAGGGGGGTTCTCCAGGTTCTTGTGCACCTTAGGAATAGTATAGAAGTAAGGGATGCGAGGGTTCCCTTGTGTCAGGAACTCAGACTCCTTTTTAGTAATCCAGTCATGTGCAAGTGCCTCTTCCACCATACTACATATCTGGACTCTTAAAGATTCAGTGGGATCTTCCGTAAGTATTTGGTAGTTCCTGTTATCAGAAAGAAGCCGTCTGCATTCCTTGTCATAGGCTGTGGTTGTTTGGATAACCACTGCACCACCCTTGTCTGCTGGTTTTATAACAAGGTTTTTGTTCATCCTCAATTCTTTAATGGCCTCATTTTCTGTTCTGCTCATGTTCTGAAAGACCTTTTGTCTGGTTTCTAGACCTTTCAATTCCTGCATCATGGCTTTTTCAAAGGCCAGTACTTCAACAGGAAGCTGGTTGTCTAATGGTGTAAATGTTGACTTGGGTTTTAGGCCAGTGTCAGAGGTCTCTGTGGGTAGATCCTTGTCTTTAAAGAATGCCCGCAACTTTATAGTCCTTATGAACTCCTGCATTTCCTTATGTAATAGGAAAATGTCTGGTCTATTGGTAGGGACATAACCCAGGCCTTTATTCAGTACCTCCCTCTGCAGATCCGTGAGGGGCCAAGGGGTTATATTGATAACTAGGTCCCCCTGTGGCTTGTTGACGCCTGATTGGCTGCCATGCTCCTCGTTACTACACGTGGGTCTGACTCCTCTGTGGGTTGCCAATTCACGTTGTTGCCCTTCCTGTTCCGCCCTCTGCGGGATCCCTGGCCCCAAGATAAAAAAGGTTGATGATTTTGGGGTACACTGGTTTGGTCTGGAACCCACTGGGGGTACATTTGTCCCATTTGAGGTGGGACAAACTGATATTGCGGGAATTGAAAAGGAGGTTGATAAGGGTTAAATTGAGGACCTTGAAAACCACGCCGACCTCTTTGACGTGGAAATTGGGCTCTTTGTTGACGAAAGCCGCCTCTTTGCTTTTTTTGCTGGAAGCCTCCCGACTTGTTACTTGAGTTACTGCCATCTGAGTTAACACTATCTGTATCACTCATGTTGTCTTTCATGACATAATCTGCTCAAGTGTAAGGGTAGGCTCTCTCAGGAGTGAAGCGGTCTTTGTCTTTTTTCAGTTTATTAAATTTGCTTTGTTTCAAGCCAGCCTCAAATTCTTTCATTTGTTGGTTTAGTTCCTCTAAGCCCTTTTTAAGATCCGCTGGTGAAATGAAGGCCTTTAGCTGTACCTCAAGTCTTTGGATCTCTACTTTCAGCTCTACTGACTTTCTAGCTGCAGTCTGGACTATAAGTACCAGCCAATCCCTGGTACAGTGCCAAGAGATAAGTGACCATGCCTTTTTAAAAACAAGGTCGTCCTGGAAAATAAATGGTTCAGTTTTGACCAGTAAACCTTGCGGGGCCATCTTGTTTCTCAAATATTCCCTCATCAGTAAGCCATGAAGGGCTGTCCTGATTTGGATTTTGCGGGTGTTCATCAGCTCATCCCAATCGGCTACTGCAGGCCCTGGGTCGCTACTGCTGAGGCCTTCAAAAGGTTTATCATCTGCTAGAATGCGGTCAATATCATCCTCACTAAAAGTCAGTCCATGTTCATCCTCCATGTTGACAGATGAGGAGAGCAGGAAGGTTTTTTCAAAGAAATAGAGTGGTTGTGTGTGAAAGGGTATGTGTGTAGGTCCGAAGGAAAAGGGAAGGGGACTCCCACAGCTGCACGCTGTCTATAAACAAATTTTAACAGGAGGGGGGAGAGAGAGAGTCAGTGGATTCAGTCTCCCTAGTCATACGAATAAACAAAGTGGAATCCACTCAAAGTGATAGTGATCCCTAGAGTGATGGGGAACACACAGTGTTGTTTAAATGCCCCTCACACACCAACAGGCCCCTTGGTGTCATGCTTCATCATCGGGGCCTTCGCACCCCTCTACGGGATGCGGCGTGCTACGACTCGCGGATACGCAGGAGCACTTGAAGTGGACTATGTGTGGGGTTGTGTGTTTATTACAAAAGTGTGAGTGAGGTGAGGTGAAAAAGTGAGTGGTTAAAAAATACCTGGCACGTGGGAGAAAAAAACTTTATTAAATCCCCGGCTGGTATTATTAAAATAAAAGTGCAGGGCGTGGTCTTGATAGATACGTGTTAGGGTATCAGACCACTATCTTAAAAGTCAACATGTTTCGGAGGTCAAAGCCCCCTTCTTCAGGACAAGGGTTAATGCACTTACCCTCCCCTTACTCACATGTAAAATGTAAAAGTGTAAATAAAAAATTACCACAATGTGTAATGTTCCTCACAATGTTAAATGTTTTGTGAGTGTCGTTGCGCCCAATTGGCGTAAGAACCTGTGGAGACAAAATCATAGATAAACATACAGATCTATAGTTCACAGGTTGAAGGAGAAGAATCATGCTTCTCTGAAAAAACATCAGGTCGAACCAAAAAATAATTGGACCCTGGAAAGGAAAAAGAAAAAGAAAAGGACACTACAAACATACACACACACAACACCAAAATTACTCTCTGCTCAGATAGAAGGAGAGCAGAACAGAATGGAATAAGTTCTTACTTAAAGTTCCCAAATACAGGACTTCATGAGCCTTTAGCGTATATTGGGGAATCCTTCCTTTCTAATCAGAAAACCTAAGAAATCAATATCAGGGGTTCAGTAGGAAGACTTTGCCATCTATGCGCCAAAAGTACAGTGAACAACTGCTTCTCTCAGTGGTCTATAACTCACGGTTACTGCAACTGCTAATCGCCTGCCTTCCCTCAACGCGGCTCCGATGAAGTGAGCTACGAAGGAATCAAGGTCCTTATATATATTGTGCCTGTGAGTAATTAATGATGATTAATTGAGTAATGCAACCCGGGGAATGCCCAAATACGGAGATAACAACCTCCGAGCGTCCGGTGATGCGCTAGCGCCCTTCGCTACTCTGTCGCGCATGCGCATTACCGCTCCAGAGAAACGCATGCGCGGTAGGCGAAGCTGCCGCGCATGCGTCGACGGAGACACTCTGTTTAGATAAGGAGCAGTCGGCTTTGCAGGTAAACGCCTGTTGTTAAATGGCGCTTTCACTATAAATGCACAAGAACAAGTATTTGGGTGATAAGATATGCGCATTTATAAGGCAATTTTTTAGCTAAAGACCAAGGAAAATGAAATAAGCAACCATGACAGCAGTGGTGAATTTAACTACTTTTTAAAAAGTGTATTCGGACCAGCAATTAGATGGACTGCCTCCAAGTTTAGACTCAACAGACGGTGATTCTTTTGTAGAACTAGGTTGTGAAGAGGGAAAATTCATGAAAACTGGTCCCTACCAAAAGGGATGCTTCCTCAATCACAATTAGGTAGTACCTCCTTGTACTGGTGTATTAACCCAGATGAACCCCGCAAATACATTTGTTGATTGTAACCACACGTATACAACAACAAATTGTGATGGATAGTCAGATTGAGTTTTATCTGAGAAGATTCCATGGAATGGAATCGTTCAGCCCAGTGGTGTCGGTTCCCAACCGAAACACCCACCGTTGCTCTTTTTCTAGGAGACCTGTCTCTGAGGGCAGTTGTTCAATTATTGTCCACTGTAGCTCATTCACACAGTGTTGATGTTCAATATAGTGGGTTGACATCTTAGTCGTTAGTTTCTTACACCTGATGTTGCTTTTGTGTTCATTTAACCTGACCCTTACAGGTCTGGTGGTCATCCCCACATATTCCTTTCCACATGGGCAGGTAATTAGGTAAACTACATTTTTACTGTTGCAGTTCGTAAATGCACGTTGTTCCCATGTTGTCCCATTGGTAAAGGTTAGATTCTGGCTCTTCTTTGTGAGGTGGCAGTTATTACAGTTGCCACACGGGTAGTGCCCATGTACGCCTTGCAACCTCGTCTGATCCTTGATAGGAGGGGGTGGTCTCGTATGAACGAGTATATCTCTTAGGTTCCTACCCCTTCTGTGTGCAAAGAGAGGTTTCTCCAGAGTCAAGCCACCACTCGTTAAAGTGCGCCAATGTTTATGGACCAGTTTTGTCACTTGGTTGCTGACCGGACTGTATGTGGTAACACAAACCGTCCTGTTTGCGGCATCCTCCCTACGTGGATTGTCCTCCAGAAGGGCGTCACAGTTATTATTTCGTGCTCTTGTAAAAGCTTTCTTGATCACAGTTTCCGGATATTTCCTCTGTCTTAGTTTTGCACTAAGATCCTTGGCCTGAATTTTGTATCTAGCCACATCACTACAGTTCCGCCGGAGGCGTAGGAACTGTCCATAGGGAAGGTTCTCTCTCAGATGACGAGGGTGAAAGCTGTCAAATCTGAGGAGACAGTTCCTTGCCGTTGGTTTAAAATGTGTTTCCGTTTTTAACATGCCGGCTTCATGGTAGATGTTCAGATCTAAGAAAACCATGTTAGTATTAGATGCCTGGTAAGTGAATTTCAAAAAGGCATTTTGATTGTTCAGCCAGTCGATGAATTCAGTTATCATGGTTACATCTCCATCCCAGATGACCAGGATATCATCAATGTACCTTCGCCAGGTGCGAATCCTCGCCCTGTAAGGATTGTCTGGGTGCAAGATTTTCGTAGATTCCAAATGGTGGACATACAGTCCAGCCAGACTTGGGGCAAATGTGCTGCCCATACTGGTCCCATGCTTCTGCCAGAAAAGAGTGCCCTCATATTCGAAAAAGTTTTTCATGAGTGCCAAGGAGATGCACTCCATCACTACATTCCGTGGAGTGTGGTATTCCCAATTCGTAGAATGCAGTACCTCCTCAATGATTTGAATGGTCTCATTGTGGGGGAGACTCGTATAGAGGCTCTCCACATCCAGGCTTAGCAGCATCTGTGAAGTTGGATCAAAGGTTTGATTATTCAACAGTTGTAGTACTGCTTTGGTATCATGTAAATAGGTGTTAGTAGCCTGTACAAGTGGCCTCAAGAAAGCATCCGCAAACTTGGATAATGGTTCCAAGATGGATGAGATTCCAGAAACTATGGGGCGACCAGGGGGGTTCTCCAGGTTCTTGTGCACCTTAGGAATAGTATAGAAGTAAGGGATGCGAGGGTTCCCTTGTGTCAGGAACTCAGACTCCTTTTTAGTAATCCAGTCATGTGCAAGTGCCTCTTCCACCATACTACATATCTGGACTCTTAAAGATTCAGTGGGATCTTCCGTAAGTATTTGGTAGTTCCTGTTATCAGAAAGAAGCCGTCTGCATTCCTTGTCATAGGCTGTGGTTGTTTGGATAACCACTGCACCACCCTTGTCTGCTGGTTTTATAACAAGGTTTTTGTTCATCCTCAATTCTTTAATGGCCTCATTTTCTGTTCTGCTCATGTTCTGAAAGACCTTTTGTCTGGTTTCTAGACCTTTCAATTCCTGCATCATGGCTTTTTCAAAGGCCAGTACTTCAACAGGAAGCTGGTTGTCTAATGGTGTAAATGTTGACTTGGGTTTTAGGCCAGTGTCAGAGGTCTCTGTGGGTAGATCCTTGTCTTTAAAGAATGCCCGCAACTTTATAGTCCTTATGAACTCCTGCATTTCCTTATGTAATAGGAAAATGTCTGGTCTATTGGTAGGGACATAACCCAGGCCTTTATTCAGTACCTCCCTCTGCAGATCCGTGAGAGGCCAAGGGGTTATATTGATAACTAGGTCCCCCTGTGGCTTGTTGACGCCTGATTGGCTGCCATGCTCCTCGTTACTACACGTGGGTCTGACTCCTCTGTGGGTTGCCAATTCACGTTGTTGCCCTTCCTGTTCCGCCCTCTGCGGGATCCCTGGCCCCAAGATAAAAAAGGTTGATGATTTTGGGGTACACTGGTTTGGTCTGGAACCCACTGGGGGTACATTTGTCCCATTTGAGGTGGGACAAACTGATATTGCGGGAATTGAAAAGGAGGTTGATAAGGGTTAAATTGAGGACCTTGAAAACCACGCCAACCTCTTTGACGTGGAAATTGGGCTCTTTGTTGACGAAAGCCGCCTCTTTGCTTTTTTTGCTGGAAGCCTCCCGACTTGTTACTTGAGTTACTGCCATCTGAGTTAACACTATCTGTATCACTCATGTTGTCTTTCATGACATAATCCGCTCGAGTGTAAGGGTAGGCTCTCTCAGGAGTGAAGCGGTCTTTGTCTTTTTTCAGTTTATTAAATTTGCTTTGTTTCAAGCCAGCCTCAAATTCTTTCATTTGTTGGTTTAGTTCCTCTAAGCCCTTTTTTAAGATCCGCTGGTGAAATGAAGGCCTTTAGCTGTACCTCAAGTCTTTGGATCTCTACTTTCAGCTCTACTGACTTTCTAGCTGCAGTCTGGACTATAAGTACCAGCCAATCCCTGGTACAGTGCCAAGAGATAAGTGACCCGTCCCACATCAAACATAAGGGCTCCGGCTGTCTATATTTATCTGAAAAAATCAGTAAAAATAGGAAGCAGGGAGCCTTCATTAAAAAGAAAAAGTTAGTTTGGTTCAAATAAAATATTTGCCTAAGATCACACAATTTAAGCATGGAAGCTATTTTTTTAAATTTATCAAGCAAGGACCCAGAGTATCTAAATAGTTCCGGACTGTCAAGAATTCGGCCACATCCCAAATAGCAGATAACTACTGTAAATAAACTCTGCACTCAAGCAGGATGTTTCACAATGTCACAACTAATTGCAACCAGTACTTACTTAACTCACGATCACTATTACTGAACATCTGTCGCCAACAAGCCACACCTATTCAGAATACTGGACTATCCCAGAGCATGCAGACATATCACAAATAACGGCCAGTCATCACAAACATATGATTCAAGTAAGACTGTAGAGATACAATGACCAAAAGAATCCTGGACTATGATTAAATAATATAACGTGAACGTGCATTTGCAGAGCTATTTGAGGCAGATCTGAAGTGCATTGCAGAGCTATTCATAGAGGCCCAGGCCCCCTGTTTAACACATGCTCAGTCAGTCAGACTGATCTAGTTGTGTTCATTGGCAGAGCTCTGCATATCTATTTTATAAAGTAGCACATTTCAAATGAACACACCACCAGATTTGAACTCCTGCAAGACTTGAAATCAGCATTTTCTCTTCTTCTTCTTTAATGCTAGTACCCTTCATATCTCCCTCACCGCCTCCCGATTTCACTTGTTTCTAATATTCCTGCTCGAGTTATTTTAAGACATGACTGAGCTTGCATATGACCTTGAGACTCACTGAGAGTGCACAAAAAGTCATTCTTTTATTAGAAATGCAGTTTAATAGCATAAACTCTACCTGAACGTATTGGAGCGCTTTAGGAGCGCCAGTTACATTACTACAAGGACACATTCATTTATTTCTAAGTGTAGCACTGTTGGCAGCTACACAAGAAATATATGTGAACTTATGCAGACCCCGCAGAGGGGACATTATTCTGGCAGACGCCAATACAATATTAAGGCGATCATTGTAGTCTTTAAAGAGAAAAACGAAGTGGCTGCTAGAGGTACATCAGGTCTCCCTGTGACCCGCCTTAGACATTCTCTGCTACACTTGGAGCACGGCGCGGCTGAAGTTGCTAAATTAAGTAAAACAATGTGTGGCTCACTGTGACAGTTGCTCCCCTTTATACTCAGTCAGGCAGCGCCCTTCTGACCACATAAGCACATGCCAGCATTTAATTTTATGCCAATGTAGATCGCGCTCGATATCACTGCATGCTTTTCTTCGCTCCCGCCTCCACCTACTTTGGGAGGGATGAAGGGGGCACTCAAGACCGACTACCATTTTGTGTGTGTAAAAGGCCGCTTTATTTGAAACAGGTGCACATCACATACATTAAAACTGGCAACCGCCTCACAAAACTAAAACCTCTCTAAACATAGAGTTACCTGACCCCTTAGGTTTTTCTCTCCCCCACCCCTACGATCCCCACATGATACAATCCCCCCACCCTGAATATACAAATATACAATTCAATTACATCCTCATAGTATCCAATTTTCTCCCCTACATCCTAACTCCAAAACCTGCCAAGACCTACAGACCTATCTGCCTTCTTGCAACTGTAACTAAGTACCTTCTAATGTAACTCCAAAACTGTTTACCCTTTCCCCGTTCCCATTCCCCAAATCCCCAAAAATAAGGATAAAGAACCGAACTCCAGCCAAACTTGGCCAACATCAAAACAACTCCGCCACCCAGGTAAAGTGGGGTATGTGATTACACCGCCCCCCCTTTCCCTGCCCCCCCACCACTCCCCCACTCCCATCCCCTGTCCATGAAGACCCCTTACTCCCGGCAAACACCCAACAACTTCGCCAACACTTTCCGAAGTTCCAACAGATATAAATCCATTCCAATGAGGGAGAGGTGTACCCCGTCCCCCCTGAACATCTCCGGCGCATCGTACTTGATGTCTCTGTGCCATATGCGCGCAAAGCCCAAATGCCGACAGAAGCGCACCATCTCCACATTTAATTTCCGCCTTGCCTTCACCGCCCCCGCCACACTCTACGCGGCACCAGCTCGGTCCATACCACCGCACAACCTGCCCAACACCTGCGCAGCTCAGCCAAATCCCGCCGCATCGCTCTCATCAACACCAAACCCGACTCTCATCACGAGGTCGTTCTCCCCCAAGTGGAGGACCAACACGTCCGGGCAACGCCCCCGCACACCAATCCTTTTAATGTTGTGACCAACTCCTTCCAACTCATGCCCCCCCTCCCTGACCAAACCACCTGAAACAAAGCCGGATTGAAACCGAGGTTTTCCCCGAAATAACTATCCTGGGCCTGCAACTTCGCCCTCTTCACAAAGGAATGTCCCACAATCCAGACCAACATGTCCCGGGACGTGGGGCCCGCCACCGAACCTGAAATGAGAAACAAATGGCAATCAACACTGTCCCCCCAACTCCAACTCGCGCGCTCCTGCTGGGTCTGCGCTGCACATATACCGGCGATAACAATCCGAGGATCACCTCCCCAAGCGCATGATGGCCCTCCTCCCGCACCCCCATCGATGTGCCTCGTACACCGCCCCTATCCGAAAAGAGTGCGTGCCAAATTGGCTTCCATTCACTCCCAGTCTGGCCAAGGTCTTCCGAAACACTCCCAACAGCTGTGACCCAGTTGCTCCTTTTCCATTCACGTGCTGAAACACCAAACCATCGCCTTGCCTTCACCCCTCCATTTCCTGCCCCACTGCACCGGGCACTCCCTTCCTTCCTCTCCCCCTTGCAGGACCACTCAAGCCCCGACACCCCTCTGATCCGTCTTGGACTTACGCAACCACAGGCGCACCCCCACCCGTTCCACTTGCACCTCCGACCACTCCACACCCCGTCCGGCCTTGGAACCCAACAGCTCAGATACCCGGAATGCCCCCGCAAACATCCACACCATCAGAGTCGCGAACAGACACGCCTCCCTTCTGTCCCTGCACACTCGCGGCAGCATTCCCACCACTCTGCCCAACAGCTCCTCCGACACCGCCCGCCGCACCGCCCCCCCCAGCCCCCTCCCGCGCGCATTCCCGTGCCCAACCCTCCAACATCCTAGTCCCCAGTTCACCTGCGGACGGGGCGTATCCCCAAAACAGCTTCCCCATGAAACTTATCCCCGCCAGCATATCCGCTATTGTTACTCTCGACAAACCCCTGCCAATCAGGTCCAGCAGGAACTGTACCACATCCGCCTGTCTGTCCCTGCCCGGTGGCCGCCAATGCACCGCGGCCGCCACAAACTCCCCCCAGGCTGCCACATACGCTGTTCTGGTTGACTTTGCCAAGGATCCTAGAACCAGCTGCAACATCCGGTGTTGCCTATGTCCCACATCCGCGTCGGCATTGGTGTCGGGTCCTGTTCCGCGTCCTCTGCTAACCCACGGAATCTCCCCCACTGCGAACGAGACAGAGCGTCCGCAATGTCATTGTCATTTCCTGGGACATGCACCGCGCGAAAAGCAATGTCATGGCGCAAACAGCCCAACACAAACACTCTCAGCAGTTTCAACACTTGCTCATCTCTGGCGGACTGGCGATTCACCACTTGCACCACCGCCATGTTGTCCATATTGAAAGTCACCCGTCGATGTGCCAGCACTTCGCCCCACAGCCAGATCGCCACCATCAATGGAAAAAGCTCGAGGAAGGCAAGGCTCCTTGCGCCCCCTGACCACTCTGGGGGCCACCTCTCTGCGCACCACTTTCCGTTCCAGTAGAGACCGAAACCCTCGCTGCCCGCCACATCCGAGAAGGTCTGCACGTCCCAAACCAAGTCCTCGTCCCGCTGTAAGGGCACTCCGTTGAACTGGTTCAGGAAAAACCGCCACATCCGCAAATCCTCCCGAACCACCGCCGACACGCGCACATGATGGTGTGGAGGCCGCCGCCCAGCCAATGCCCTGCCTAACCCTCTACAGAACGTCCTTCCAACCCGCACCACCCTGCACGCGAAGTTGAGATGTCCCAACAGCACTTGCACCTCCAACACTGTCACCTTTTGTCTGGCCACCATCACCTCCAGCAGCCCCAGCATCTGTTGCTGCTTGTCCGCCAGCAGCTGTGCCTCCATCAACCTTGAGTCAATCTCAATACCCAAAAATGACAGCGCCGTGCCTGGCCCCACTGTCTTCTCTGGCGTCAACGGCACCCCAAGGTCCTCCATGATCTCCTGAAACCTGTCCAGTGCCACCTGGCAGTTCGTGGAGTCTGGGGCCCTGTAATGGCTGCCTTTTTGCTAGCTCTTTGGAGAAGGAGAATGATGGAGAGTGACTCCAGCCTATCACCCCCATAGCATAGGGATTAGGCCGATAGACAGGGACCCTTTCTTACATATATTAGGGCATTTTCGTACCATTTTCCTTAAAGTAAGGCTTATGAATTTAAGTTAGGGGATAGATATATAAGTATTAGTTATGATTTGCTCATTTACTAACATGCTGGGCTATTATCTATGGAGCTATGCATATTGTGGGCTCTGTAGGCCTTAAACGAGACAGACTCCATTTTGCTTTCTGCCCGGTAGCTCGAGAAGGCTTTCTAGGTGAAGTGTAATGTTTTAGTTTCAAGCTGTTGTTCGCTTGGAGAGAACCGGTTCAGGCTGACCCTTATCGAAGGAATGTATTTTTCTCCACTCCGAAGACACAACTTCAGGCCGGCCGGCTGGGAAAGTGTCCTTGGTACGGGGAGGTACAAGAATTTGGTGGGCGGCAGGTTACTGGCCGTGAATTTCCATGAAGGAACGGGCTTTGATATTAGCGAAGGTGTTAGTCAGTTTGTCAGTTAGTCCGTAGGCGGCATCTAGCCGTTAGCATCTCTGCCATTATTCATCTCATGGTGGACAAGTCGCCATCTTTGAAGTCGGAGAAAGATTTAAGACCGAAACTCTCTGAGAAAGACTGAACGAGAAGCAGCGCGGAGCGCACTGACAGAGAGAGAGAGAGAGACGGTAGCTAATAATCAGCAAGGTTCCGGTGTCCTGAAGGGAAGCAGACGAGGTTGAGCCTAGCGGTGCAGACGTGTACTTGTGACGGCTGGGGTGTGACTGCAAGGAGAGCCAGGATACAGAGACGAGAAGGGAACCTAGATGACTGCCGAGTCCAGACTTCCCACTAATAAGGTGACCTCTGTCTAAACTTTAATAGAATGTGCACTCTAATCTTTACCTTTTCTTTGCAGAATGTCTGTTGCATAGTAATGTGATCGGTGTCTATTGTTAATAAATACCCTAATTCTTATAGAATTATTGTGTACCTGGTGTTCATGTTCAATCCTGGTAAACTGCATTCCTAGTTGAGAGTTGTTTATGTGAACGGATGAGAAATCCCGATCAGGTAAATGGTGATCAAATAAAGAGGGAGTGAGTGGACCTGTGATGTCAAGAGCAGGGAGTACACTATACGATTTGGAACTATATTCAAAGTTATTATTATTATAGTTTTACCCCGGGTAGGTAACTGAGATTTGGTCCCGATAACTGTTCATAGGAATGTGGTCGTCGTTGATATACGGCGTTAGTGAGAACACTGGGGAGGACTACCAGTGCCGATACCCACAGGATTGTGGCTTGAATAAGTGAGGGCGCTAGGGGGTCGAACTAGCGTGTAGATCGACAGGATTGTTGGTCGTTTGGAAACGGGAGCATTGGGTTCTGCAGGCCCATGTGTAGTCGCACCGGATTGTGCGCAATATCTGCCCTAGGGTAGACCGGTCTGGGTCGGGGTGGCCGCGAGACCAACTGATGTGAATAAGATATTGTAGAAAATTCCTATATATGTATATTATCATTCCCCATCCTTAGGTGCGACCTGTATATATATCTGTAAACCTATCCATTGTGAATACGATCTGAGGAGGGAAGGTGAGTACGTTTTGGCTGGGTCATAGGGGCCCCTGGGGGCTGATCCCATCTAAACAGAAAATCCAGCCATAACAGGCCCCGACCAAGAAAAAGTCATCCAGGTAGTGCGTGACTCCTTGGTGACCCGTGCGTTCCGTAAAAAACCACTGCAGGAACGTGCTAAAACATTCAAAAAGCGCTCAGGACATCGAGCAGCCCATCGGCAGCGCCTTGTCCACATACCAGCGGCCGTGAAACTGGATCCCCTGCAGGCACCAGTCGTCTGGGTGAACCGGCAGCAACCGGAAAGCCGACTTGATGTCGCACTTGGCCATTACTGCACCTCTTCCCTCCGCCACCACCAAAGCCATTACCGCCTCCACCGAGGAATACACCACCGTGGCCTCGCTCTCGTTGATATAGTCATTCACTGACCCGCCGTCCGGCCATGACAAATGCTGTATAAGGCGGAACTACCCCGCCTCCTTCTTGGGCACCACGCCTATGGGGGACACTATCAGTTCGGCCATCGGCCAGTCCCCAAAAGGCCCCGTCATGCGGCCTTCCTGCACTTCCTTGTCCAGCTTACTCTGTACCACATCCGGGTGCTCCCGCGCCGACCGCAAGTTGTTCGCCCAACGCCGCACCCGAGGACCCTCGTATCCCAACCGAAACCCGTCCCGAAACCCAGTCTGCAGACGATCCGCAGCCCTCGGGTGGGGCGCCCTTGAAAGGGCTGATATATGATCGGGAGCCCGCTGGCGGTAAAAATAGTCTTGCCCGACCCCGCCAAGCCCATCGTGTGCTGCCAAAGATCGCAATCCAACTAGCCCCACTTCGCCTCCGGATCCCACGCCATCCTTGCCTTGAACTCCTCGTCGTATTGGACCCGCGCAAACCCCGCCCCCCCTCTACCCCCCACCCCCCTGTGATCTGCGCCTTCCGTATGACGTCCATGTACTTAAAAAGGGACACCGACCTATCCGGGAATTAATCACAATATACACTCGCGAAAATCAAAAACGCCGCCGTCCAATTCTCTATTGTCAGAGGCACCCTCGGGCGCTTCTGCAGCTCATACTCCTCCACTTTCGACCCTTCCTTTAACTGAACCTCGCTGTGCAACAATTTTAACAACTCCACATACTCTCCCTTCCATATCCTCTCCTTAGTAGCCGCCATCAAATGCGCCCCTAGCGGCTTTGTGACCCCCATGTACGTGAGCCGCTTAAACTTCAGTTCCTTACTCTCAGGCTTCGTCGCCCCCCGTCATCCGCTGCTGCGCTGCCCGCACTCCCCTCGGCCTCTGGCTTTGCCACCTTGCCTGCCGCCGGGCCCACCCCCCCAGCACCCCCTGCATCCTTCCCTCCAGGCGCCAGCGCAGCCACATCCGTCCCCACACGCCGATCCACCACATACCTCCCTTTGCATAGCCGGTCATCCCCCCCACCTTCCCTCCCCCCCCACCCCTACCGACACCATCCGCGGCGCCTCCTTGCCTTTACCTGTAGCCAAAGTATCCCCTCGTCGCTCCTTTCCGGCGCCGACCTGTCTCCCAACTGTGTCCGGGCCGCCGCAGCACCCAGGCCCCGTGACACCTGCAAAAAAGAACTGACACCGTTACCGGACCCCCGTCCGCCCGGCCCATCCCTCCATTCCCCTTCCTCCGGACTGTCATCCTCTCCTTCCGTCAACTCAACACCTCCCCACCAATACTTCCGGCGCGCCGGTGGCGGCGCCGACTGAAACCTGCCGGAGGCCCTCCTTTCGCCTCTGCCCCCGCTCAAAATATAAAAGTCCTCTTTGCTGGTGCTCCAGGATCTCTGCTGGTCCCCAAGCCGCTGGGGCCCTGTGGGTGCGGGGGCCGGCGAGCCCGCCGGGGGCCTTCTTGAGCCAGCCTCGCCGTGATCCCTCGTGGCCTCCAGGCTCGCCGCAGGAAGCTCCGCCCACCCTTCTCCTTGGTGTAGCTGGGCCGCCCCAAGTCTTACCAAGTCGGCTACCCCGCGCCGGCTTTCCCCCTGCAAGAAAAACGGTACTGCTGGTGTGCCGGGTCCCTGCCGCTGCACGCCACTGCCCGCCCAGTCCCAATCCCCCCAGCCGTCCCCCGCACCACCCTCGTCCTCCTCTTCGCTCCAGCTAAGCCGCCCTACCCCTCCCCCCCCCGTACACCGCCAACCCCAGCCCCACCCCGGCCCACCCCGGCTCCCCGCCGCCACCCTGCCCTGCCCCTTCTAAACTAATCCCAAAAAATAGGCACTGGCCAATTGAGCATTTTCTCACATAAATGGGAAAGATATCGCTCATTTGTGAGAGAAATTGCCCAATCAGTGTCAGACGTCTGGTATGAAAGGGGCTTTTAATCCACTCTGTATACCAATAGAAACATGCGCAGTCGGCAAGAGCAGGGATGAGCCTGTGCTTTCTGCAGCCACAATGACGCTGCATTAGCGATGGTCCATCAGCAGGCAGACATTAAAGTTGTATTCCAATATTCCAGTACAATCTGTATGCAAGCAGGGAAAAATAACACTAGCAGTTCTATGGCAGGCGCTTTAGCAGTGCTTTAATTTTACCTCAAATGTAATGACCTCGTTCGCGGCGGTCCCGAAGTTCAACTGCTTGCTGAGAGTATTGACGTTTCACTCCCCAGCCAATCACTGGCTAGAGCCCAGTGAAGTCATGGGCTGCTAGCCAATCAGAGGGCTCCAAAGGCTCTCTGCAAGCTATTATGATTGGCTGTGAGCCCTAGAGTGCCCACAGCCTATTTTATTCACGTGATTTAATGTCTACGTGTCCGTCGGACAAAATAGACAATAAATCTTCTTGCCCATCAATAAAAACAACATTGTTCGGGCGTCGGGCGATAGGATCGGCCCTAGGCATGTGCAAAGTGTGCACCTGCACAGGGCCGCCAAACCCCACTGGCCGCCACGACGAGGATCGCCCCAGGGCCGTCAATCTTGTTGCGCGCCAAAGCGCTACTAATGACGGCCCTGGCATACTTGGCCAGCCCTCGCGCTGAAATGTAGCACTGCAGCAATGATGCGTCATCACGCCTCGCCTTTCTTGAGCACGGCTGCGCAGCCCTCAGCACGACTATCACTGGAGGCGAGCGGTAAACAGAAACTTGCACCCTTGCAGCCTGGAGGGTAAATGTTATGAGGCGGCCGGCAATCCCGAATTGTCACAGCGCGCAGTAGCTGCCCAATTGAGCCTGCAGCCACTGCCTTGAGAGACGGTGTGTAAAGCAATGCTTGGAGTGTCTGGTTGCACAGGGACACGTGTTCCGGATTAATGCTATGTCTGACCCAGTGCCAGTGCCGAGAAATGATTTGTGCCCTGAGGAATGATGTTAGCTTCACGACAATGAGGTATGGTGTGTCAAATTATTTCAATGGGAAAACAAAAACATGGAATGTCAGTTTACGCTCCTGCTCACCTGAAAAGTGCTAGCATCGCAAACAAGAGCAGCTGCAATGACCTTGCTGAGCTGCATCCATTGAAAGTTATTAGTACAGAAACACAAAACCATGATCAGCAGTCCAGTGCAGGCCCCAGGTTTGTTCTCCAAACTGCTGAATGTATTATCTTAAGAGACGTGCTTCTCTGAATGAAATGTGATCCTTGGTCATGTAAAGACATTTTAATTCAGGAAATGCTGAATAGCTGGACAGAATTACATGTATTTATTGTCAGTGAGGTGGTCTTTGCACAATTTAAAAAGTATGGAGGCTGCCGGCGTCGCGTGTATGGAATACAGCTGCATATTCATTTGAAGTGAGTGCCTAGAGTTATATAATGCGCTTTGATACCCATATGGTCTTGTGACTGTGTGCACTATAGAAAACGGCAAAGATAAATTAACGTGTAACTTGGAGAAAAACTCAGAATGCTAAACTTTAAACACTATGAGGCCTGCTGCACTAGGAGGCCTGCTGAGCAATAAAATCATAAAACTGGAGCTAACAGTCAGACAGGGGTCTGTGCATGCAAAGTCTGAGCCATAGGCTTTGATGCCAAATCTGAGACATGCTGCACACAAACAGTTTGAGGCCGGGGCGCACTGTATGTAGGCTGCAGACATCCAGCTGCATGTAGGACGAGTCTGACAGATAAGGCCAGAGGCATGCTATCTACTAAGGCCTGCTACACACAGCTATACAATGCAAGTCTCCTGCATGCATACAGCATCACCCAGGTGATGCTGTCTCTGCTACACACAGAACTAACCTACACAGACAGTAAAGGCCTGCAGGCAAAAGGCAGCGCACTAACTACTGGACAATTTGAGGCCTTCTGCACACAGGCCGAGATCTGATGCGTGCAGTGCTCCGATTCATGGCAGAGATCGAGGGCACACTAAACTCAGCAGTCACTAGTCTGTCTGCAAAGTTGTGTCACTCAATTAATTTACTTTTAGAGGGCTCATGAGTGTAATTTCTGATATGTGGTTTCCTTGCCTCCGTTGCTTGATTTTGCTTGCGAAAAAAAGTGTCACCCATAGTTGTTGAATGTCACTCATAATTACACTGAAATTATGAAAACGTCACTCATAGCAATCTGAACCCTTGGCAGCTATGGTGCCACCGCCACAATCCTCCGGACTCTGCCCAAGTAAGTGCCACCAGCCTATTGATAGTGGGGTAAAAAATCTGGACTTGTGCTCTGGGAAGGTGGAGGAAAAGTACCCTGCCTCCTCAAGAGCGGAACTTGCGCAGAGGGCGGCAGGGGTGTGTGAAGGGAGCTGGGAAGGTTCGGTCCTGGGTGCGGGCAGACGCCTACAGGGGGGCAGTCAACGAGGCAGACACCTCGGGATACCTGCACAAGCAGTGCTTTAAATGAGCAGGTACAGAGTGCTCTCTGCAAGTGAGAGTACCTGCACTTCTCGGCAGAGGTGCAGTAGTAATTAGAGTACCAACACTTCTCTGTAGTCAGTACCATGCAGCTACTGTGAGTCCTCGAGGGCCTAATCTTCTGTATTCTAGTTTCAAGCATTAAGCCCAAGTGCTGTTCAACGGGTTTTTATTTTAGTGTACTCAATCGCGTATAATGTGCACAGTTGGCTACAGTGACAATTTTGTAATTTACCACCAGCATATTGATTAAGGGTACGCTGGGGGGGTCTCACAATTTTACCCGAGGCAGAACTTGAGTCAATAGTTCATAGCTGCAAGATCGGACTGGCCTATAGGCAGGGCCACTTAAATTGTGTGGGTGGCAGGAGAGGGCCAAATTATGCGGCAAGGTTGAGTAAATTCTGCGGCAAGGAGAATTATAAAGCTTTATGCGGCACATTTTGTAATAGTATTACTTCATTACTTCTTTAGTTTTTAAAATTGGTAACACTGTCTAGGCATTGGTTGCACCTCATTAGTACCAGTTTAGTACCCAAATATAGCAATAAGCAAGAGGAAGGTGGCCAGTCCTGCTTTGTAAAGGGCATTGCACTACGCTGCAACATTTTAGTAGCTTTTGAATCATTTAAGCAAGAATTTTTTTTTGTTAAAATCTGCAGATTATGCGGAAGATGATGGACTGTGTGGCTTTTTATTTTCAGGTCTGGGTCTATTTTTCTCCCAGTGCAACACTGCAGAGCTGCCTTGATAAACCGTGTTAGAGAAAAATAAATTTGAGGCGAATTTCAACCTGCACCTTGGTTTAAAAGGGGACTTCCGAGGGGAGGCTTGCTGTACTGTTGGGCTGTGAATGTTAAATTAGCATTGTCGAATACATTGAACAATATTAGCGCCTGGCGCTCCGAGACCACTACGAGAAATAACGACTGGTGGAGAGACCTGGGAAGGCAAGCTGAGGGGACGGGAGGGGACGGTGTTAGGTGGTGGGGGTGCAGAACGCGCCTGTGAGTGGATGTAGCACTGAGAATGGCATAGCAATAAAGCAGTCATGGCTTTGGCAGCAGGGAGGTATCTGGGCAAGTACACATTTGCAAGATTAAACGTTTTCCGGGACAGAAACATGTACAAAGGGGAAAAATGACCAATTTTTGACGTAACAAACGCTGAATCAAAGGGAGAAAGGAACATAGGGGCATATTTACAAGCCCTTATGGCCCCAGGAATGTCACTTTTTCCAACATTCCTGTGACGATAAACCCTTAGTTGAGGTGGCATTAAACCACTGAGCTTGGCTTAAAGCCATCTAGTAAATTAGACCTCATTTCACACTGCATTGTGCAACACATATAGAAACAGCAAAACACCATGAATCATTTAAAGAAAATGACAATTTGCAACTTCTATGTATGCTGCGTAATGAAGTTACAAATCACGATTTGTTTATGTGTAGGAAGGGACACCTTCCTGCACATAAAAAGACATTGAATCCCACCAATGTAGACACCCTTGCACAATGGCGCATGTTTGCCTGCTTTGGCGCTAGGCAGCTAGATTTAGCACCAGCGCCAGGGGAAACACAGGGGTGCACCGCATTCTTGTGAATACGGTGCATCCCTACATTTTCAGAATGGCGGAGCGAGGCATTAGCAATGTTTGTTTAATGCTACATTTCGGCATGTGAATTTGCCGCTTAGTACCATGTTCATAAGATATGGCGCTGCTTCTCTCCACCACTGCTGGCACATCTAAGTTCCCTTCCTTTCTGGTGTTTTGCAGCTGTCAGAGTTTCTCTTTGCTCAAATGGGAGTAATTTCTGATATTTATATGTTTCCCTCGCCTTCATTGCTTGATTTTGCTCGGGGGAAACTGTCATTCATAGTCATTGAAATGTTACTCATGATTACACTAAAATTATGAAAATGTCACACATACCAATCTGAAATCTTGGCAGTTATGAGTCAAGTCTAGGGCAGTGGCAGTGCTGGGCGATTTGCTGCAGACTGCAGCAGAACCAGCCCCTTCGGTAGAGTCCTTGCCACCACTGTGGCATACTGGAGCCTGAGGAAGGTAAGAGCTAAACAGTTGTCACAAGGGGAGGAAAGGATCTTTGGTGAGTGGCAGGGCAGTGGGCACAAGTCCTATAAAAAGAAGTGGGGGGGACTAACCAAGTTAGGCAGTCAGCAAATTACATGATGACATGTGCCATCCATAGCTGCCAAGGTTTCAGATTGCTATGTGTGACATGTTCATAATTTCAGTGTCGTTATGAGTAACATTTGACACATTCTTGCGAGCAAAAATCAAGCAATGAAGATGAGGAAAAATAAATATAAGAAATCAGGTTACATGGCTCCGCTAAGAATTAACACCAAGAAGAGCAAGGACCTGCGGTCAGGCTGTAGAACCACTGGAGAAAAGCTGTGCAATAAGAGCCACTGACAATACAAGACAACAGTTTAGTAGAGAACACAGATCTTTACTGGATCCCACAAATGTAGAAGGGGTATTGCTGGGTGCACATCAGGCATTCAAAGTTATAGTGGCATGAGCATCACCAGAGCCTGCCTTGATGTCCTGGCATAAATATTTCTAGTGTCGCACAGCGAGTGACAAGTTACACACCAAGTGCAAATACACCAGACACCACTTCAAGCAAGGATTGACATTTTTATTTCTGCCCATGGCACATAAGCAGCTTGGTCTTCGTTCTTGGATCTGACTATGTTGGCAGCACACAAACTTCATATCTACAGATGTTGGATTTTTTCATTGTGGATCCTGGCTTGTTTGGCGGGTAGGAGCAGCCGCAGGTACTGGTCAATCATCTAACGATTTTTCTGGAGAGTATTATTAAAACACCTTCCTGAGCTCCGCCCCGTCCGGACCCCCTCTTCCGGGGCCCCCACCTACGCTCCCTGCACAGGGCCACCATGAGCCTAGAACCGGCCCTGATAGGATTCCCCCACCACTTCGTCTAAATTACAGAATGTTTGAACACTTAAATGAATGACTCCTCCATACAAGATGTAATACTTGTTAAAGCAAGAATTGTGTATACTGGGCAATAATTCATGCACAACTGTCAACGAGTATGTTTTGTTTTTAAATAATTTCTGTTTCTGATCCATTTTTCTGTTCTGAGGTTAGGCTTGCTTGTTTTATAGGCAGCATCATGACAATATAATATATTACAATATAATAGATTGACATGTTGTACATTTAATCCATAAACCAATGTAAAACTGTAGTAGTTCTTATACTGCTAGTGTCTCCCAAGAAGATTTTGAACAAATATTCTAAAACCTCTGAACTCTCCAAAATAAGCAGGATGTACAAGTGCTTTTGGTAGAACGACCTCAAAAAAATAGCAAAGCACTTAACTATTCTGGAAAGCTTGGATAAAAAGAGTTTGAGAATCAGTAAGTGAGAATGACCTTGTCCAATCTTCAGATGCCAAGCACATCTTCAATATATTACCTAAGAAAAGAGAAACTGTCATCACTTAATAAAGCTCACATTTAAAAATATCAACTGTAAATCCTTCATCATAAAAGCAACTGCACGTCAAGCAAATGTACATCGCATCATCCTCCACCAGAAAACAAACTATAATCATCCAGCAAATACTTCTGCTTGAGAAACAACATTGTGAATAAAATTACCCAGAACACAATCAATCCTGGGGCTGGGGTCACATAAGAAATCTATATCAGTCAAAAACAAATCCTGGCATGACTTGCTAAATGCGAAAATCTGCATCTGTATTCACATGATTCTTTTCACACTCCACAGATCGCTGTGGTTGCCTGATAAGCTCCATGCTTTTGATCTAGAATCCAGTTTTTTGCTGGAGCTACCACCCCAATGCTTCCACTTTAAACACATGCTTCTCACCTGCCATTGTCTACACTTCTGATGTAACAGTGTTCTTGGGAAATCAATAATGTCATTGTGCCTGGATAGCTCCATATGTCATGACCACAATGAGACTGACCTGAGAACCAAAGAGACCGACCAAACATACCTTCTGCAACACACCTTCTGTAAAACGTCTGCTTGGGAATGTACCAGCTCTTGAATTCCAACTCAGAGTGCTCTGCAGTCAAGACCATCTTTGTTAAGTCACTGTACACAGGCCCAAGAGATTGCATGGGGACATATGCTTCTCCAGCTGGAGACCACAGTGAGCTTCACTGATTTTTAAAATTTTCATTTTATCATCAATCTGTTGGGTCCGTCAAATAAACACAACATTGCTGACGTGGGCCCAGCAGCTTTTAGTTTGAAGCTTAGATACATATCCCTGACTTATTTTCTTCATACGGATGCTGTCATCACCTCAAAAATTAAACTGGACCTGAATTGTGACCTAAAAGATGTACCGAAGCCACCATGAACTGTGGACATCAGCCAGAAATTGCTAACCTGACCCGCAGCATATATCCTTTTCTGATCTTCACGTACTTTTCAATTGCTGCCCAGTGTACTGCAAACGTTTCAGCATCACAAGCCACTCCAGCTGAGCTCCAACCCCTTTTTCTGGTTCACACATGCTTTGCTATTCATTGCTGTCTTTCTTGCATATGAAAACACTAATGGTTTTATAAACCCTCCCAGATTAGCCCCTAGATCTTCTCCTCTTTAAATTATGAGATGTTACTCAATTTGTGTCTTTATTAAAAAGAATAATAATTTTAGCTTTAACAAAGAAGTCAGAAAAAAATCCCAGCATTTAATTTGTAGTACAATGATGTCGCCAGGATTATTTTCGATCCTGGGATTTCAAGTTTGTATTTAAGGATTTAAATTGTATGTATGTGTAGTACATAGCAAAAATGGAACTACTTAAAGCATATTGGACAATAATAATAAATTTGTTCCAATTCCATTAATATGTTTCTTATTCTTCAACAGCACCAGCTTTATCTCCAAATTGTACTGTGAAAGAAACCACTTCGAGCTCAGTTCAGATAAAGTGGGATGACATGTCCGTTGAAGTGCTTCGAGGCTTTTTGAAGGGCTACTTGGTCTATATTTCTAAGGAGGGTACAAACACATCAGTGCTCAGTTTTATTGGAAATGGTAAGTAAAACACCATGAATGATGTATTGTATGTCAGACTCAGGCAGTCATTTGCATCGCCCACTGTATTTTTGTGATGAGAGAATCAAGCAGTCTCCAGTATTGTTAATGTTTAACAACAACAAAAATCAAATGGGAATGTTTGTCCTACTAATGTATGTTCTTGAAAGAAGACTTCCTGTTACAACATAAGTTGTGAAATCATGATAAAACTCTGTTAACAATGTAGGTATCCGGTTTTATAGGATGTAAAAATAATTGGACTTAGTTTGACTGATAATGTTTGTTATTCAACACGATGCTTAAGATTAGTTTGTTTTGATAGAGTTTGTATTCGCCAGAAATGGCTGTGTCTTCTTTTGTGTTTCCATATGCTTGCAGCTGCCAACAAAATGATGAAGCTCCGCACTATGCTCCGTCAGCTGCCACCTTGGTTGCAGAAGGATTTGTGTTGCTATTTGCAGACTAAAAAAGGTCAAGAGATTGCAGTTTGGAGGGGGCATATGAAGAAATACTTAGGTCAGGAGTAGTATGTGATAGGGAAATGCTTAAGACAGCCAGGGGAAGCATAAATACAAAGAAACGGTAATGGTAGAACCCATAGTGACTATGGTTGAGGTGTTTTTTTAACAACATAGGCAATTAGTGTGGTAAGGGAAATAATGTCAGCATGTTGAGTGTTGCAGATAGGATTATTGATTTTATTTCAGGCCTAGATAATTTTCAGGTGTATGATTCTGAACGCATGCACTAAACTACCATAGAGGCCTGATGGGGCTATCTGCTGCTCCCATTTAATGTCTTTGTGATTTGCTGTGTTATGCAGCTATCTCTTTTGATTGCCTGTAGAAGAGTTATACATGACATCTGCCCTATCCCACCTTTCAGATTTTAATTTTGCCTTTATCTATTCTTGTACCCGTGTACAGAGTGCCTGTATGGGTGTTTTGTAGTACATGTGTCTACCCAGTCCTTCCACATTGTGTGATTTTGTATTCTAGCACTGTGAAGGTGACTCGTTGGCATATTATTGTTTTGAAGCATGAATCCTTTTCTGGATTCACATGCTGTGCATTATTCCTCCATCTAGTGGTTGGGTCCGGAATACTTTTTTCTTTTCTTTTTGGGCGTCGTCGACCACTATTTGGTGCCACGTCAAACGGCACCCTGGATGTTGTTGTGCATAGTAGCCTTCTTCAGATTATTTTTTCTGCAGTTGGGTCTGGAAGCAAGAGGGGACGCTACGGAAAATTGCAGAAAACCCCCCAAAATAATGGAGTTTTTTAAAGAAAAACATAAACATCACATCAACGACACAACCGGGGAACCACACCCTGCCTTCGGAATCGATGTCTTCAGTACAGAATACCGCCACCAACACGATGCATTGTTCGACAAATGGCGAGGTAGGGGCCATGGAAAAGACCCCCTCCAGATTATGCCCCGAGTGCCACCACAAATTTCGCCCAAAGTGATCCACACAAGGTGTGCAACCTCTGTTTGCCCAAGGATTACACGGACAAGGATTGCAAGGCCTGCGCTGTGTTTTTAGAAGACCCTCAGGGCATGCTACCCGACAGTGACCCAGGGACAGAAGATCCCGCCATCTAGTGCTTGGGTACAGACTAGTCTTTTTTTTGGGGGGAGGGTGGGGGAGCGTCGTCGACCACTATTTGGTGCCAGGTACGTCCCCTGTGTGATGTCAGGCAGCGCCCTAGATATTGTTGTGCGTAGTAGCCATCTTCAGATTATTTTTTCCGCCGTTGGGTCTGGAAGCAAGAGGGGACGCTATAGAAAATTGCAGAAACCCCCCCAAAAATAATTGCGTTTTTGGAAGAAAAACATAAACATCGCATCAACGACCCGACCGGGGCACCACACCCGGCCTTCGGAGACGATGTCTTCAGTACAGAATACCGCGGCCACGACGCTGCATGGTTCGACAAATGGCGAGGTAGGGGCCATAGAAAAGATGCCCTTCAAATTATGACCTGAGTGCTACCATAAATTTGCCCAATTGTTTGCCCAAGGATCACAAGGACTAGAATTGCGAGGCCTGCACTGTGTTTGTTGAAGACCCTCAGGGCACGCTGAAAGCAGACCGAGGGCCACTACGCGACAATGACCCAGGGACAGAAGAAACCTTCCTTGAAGAACTTAGGTCTCTCCAGCTACGAGGAGGACCAAGAGGTCCCAGCAGAATTGACGCACGAAGGTTCGGACATCGAAGTTCTCAAGGAAGACTCCGAGAAAAATCACAGCCAAAAAAGATGGTGAAAGTCGCTGGGAAAAAGATGAACAAGGTAAGACACCCATACCCATCATAAGCAAAGGGCCACGAAAAGAAGGAACAGCCGAAGGCAGCCCCGACGCTGAATAAAAAGGCGATCAAAGATCAGCCATGATCCAAAGACTCCCATGGTACCCCAGAGGGAAGATCGCATAAGGTGCCGAAGCAGAGGGTCGAGCAAGAAACTGCAAAGGGAGCTAAGCCACCCTCTAACACAGAGTCCACCACTCCAAAAAGAGAAGATCTCAGGTCACTGATGCCAAGAGAACCCTCGAGGTCGAAAAAAAGAAAAGACACCTTGAGGCGAAAAGGGCAGAAGTTCAAGTAATCGCTCAAGGGATTCCGTATCCCCGCGATTCCCACTGTCAACACCGAAAACGTTGATACCAAAGAAACAGAAAATGCTGTTCTAGTCACCTCCAACTCCCAAACCACGCAACAAGGATGTCGAGGAGTACATCGACGCACCTGAGGAGGAAGAAGCCTCTGAGAAACTTCGAGGATCAGTGGAACGACCTCGACACAGAAAGTCCAGAGGAGGAAATATCCCTTCGCCTCCAGATGATATTGCTTTCTATAACGGACTCCTAAAAAGAGCAGCAGACATTTTCAGGGTCACCCTTGAAGAAGAAAAGGAAAAAATATGCTTCCTGTTAGAGACATTAGCCCCTGCCAACAAGGTCACACAGTATCTTCCCATGCTACCAAGCATCCTGGACCAAGGCAAGGAAGCCTTCAAAGAGCCCACCTCAGTCAAAGGAGTGACACCAAGGGTTGAGAAGAAGTACAAACCTTCCTCCAAGGACCGCTAGTATATACAAGGAAATACTGTACTAGACTCTATCATTGTCACCACAGCTAGGAAGAGGGGCGACACCCTTTCCAACACTGATCCACCTCCAGAGAAAGCGAACAAAAAAATGGACCTGGTGGGCAGAAAAATAGAAAAGGAGGCAGCTACGCAATGGCGTATAGAAAACTCAAACGCCCTGTTAAACGGGTTTAGTCACCAACACTGGGAGGACATCGAGGAGCTCATCAACAAGCTCCCAGAAGAGGACAGGAAAAGAGGAAGCTCCATTGTCCAGGAAGGCAAGAATATTGCAAATACATGCCTAATGTCAGCACTCGATACAGAAGACACTGCCAGCAGGCAAATGTGCACAGGTACCACACTAAGGAGACAGGCCTGGCTTAGAATATCCGTCTTTAAGCAGGAAGGTCAAACCTCCATCAATAATAGACCATTCACCCTGTTTGGCAAAGAAGTCAACGAAACCCTCCAACAAATATAAAAGGACAACGAAACTGCAAGAGCTAAGGAAGCACTACAACAAAGAAGAACTTTCAAAAGAGGAGGGTTTAACGGAAGGAAACCCACAGGACAACAAATACCTCATCCACAGCAGGGCCACGGAAACGGTCAACAGTCAAGCCAACAGACCAGATATCAAGGGTGGCAACAACAGCCAAAGCAGTCCTTTCATGGAAGGGGAAGAGGCAGAGGCCAACCCTCCAGAGGTAGAGGAAATGGATCAAACTGACTCATACACAAAATAAGACCCACACACAACACTAGTGGGGGGAGGGGAAAGGATAGCACAATACCTGCAACAATTGAAAAATATCACTACGGACAATTGGATATTAAATATAATAAAATATGGGTATTGCATGGAGCTCACAAGGAGGCCACCAGAAAAACGTCCAAAAATAAGAAGGTACCACCAATCACAACTCACACAGCTGGGATCAGAAATCAAAGAGCTTTTTCAAACGCAAGCAATCGAATCTGTACCAAAGGAAGACCTTTCCAAGGGAAACTACTCACTGTATTTCCTAGTGCCCAAGCAAGACCTTACACTAAGACCCATTCTAGACCTAAGGTTAAAAAACAAGTTAATCTTAACGCAACGTTTCAAAAAGACTACTCTAAAAGAAATAATACCACAAATTCAAAGGGGAGATTATATGGCAACAATAGACCTCAAAGACGCATACTTGCACATTCCCATAAACAAAAAACAACAAAGTATCTTGGATTCCTACGCAAAATAACACACTATCAGTTCAAAGTGCTACCTTTCGAATTAAAATCAGCACCAAAAGTCTTCACCATGTGCCTGGCCGCAGTGGTAGCACACCTACGAAAAGAAGGAATAGATGTCTATCCTTATCTAGAAGACTGGCTTATAAGGGCAAATACAAAACAAAGATGTCACAAACATGTTCGATCAGTAATCCTCACACTCCAAAAACTAGGATTCTCAATAAATCACAAGAAGTCATCCACAAAGCCGGACGAAAAAATCTTCTTAGGGGCAAGACTCAACTCAGTACTTGCACAAGCTTATCCAACGCAAAACAGAACACAAGCCATAAGGCAGGAAACGTCACTTTACCAGAGGGGTCAATCTCTGACAGTGAGGAGAGGCATGAAACTCATGGGCATGATGACATCATGAATCCCACTCATTCCTCATGCCCGCCTACATATGTGACCCTTCAAGGAATGACTCTCCAACAATTGGTCACCGGCCACAGGGAGTTGGGAAGATCTAGTGGTTGTTACGCAGAAATTGTAGGCAGAAATACAATGGTGGGCATCCAGGAAGATAACACTGCCCAACTCCCTCTACGACAATAACAGATTCATCTCACAGCTGGTGGGGAGCGCATCTCGGCCAATTGTAGATACAAGGGCAGTGGACCGACTTCGACTCCATCAAACACATCAATTACCTACAAATTAAAACAGTCCTCCTAGCACTGAAGTCGTTCCAGAAACACATTTGCAGGAAAACAGTTATGTTGTACCTTAACAAACAGGGAGGTATGAAGTAATTTCCACTCAGCAACCTAGCACTACAGATCTGGAAATCTACGGTTAAAAAAAATCATTATACAAACAATACATCTGCCAGGGATATACAACACAATGGCAGATCAATTGAGCATGCAGAACAACTGCTCCCACGAGTGGGATTTGAAGCCGAAGACAATACAATACATTTTCAAACTCTTGGGACCCTAGAAATAGAACTATTTGCAAAAATACAGAACAAGAAATGCCAGTTCTTTGCCTCCAGGTTTCATCACCATCTGTCAAAAGCCCTGTTGCTCTAAACTGTCCAGAGGCATTTGTCTACGCTTTTTCATCAATACCCCTAATCCAAGGAGTCCTAGGAAAAGCAAGACAACCAGGAACAAACCTAATTCTGATTGCTCCACATTGAGGCCACTCTTGAACAATTAGGAGCTCAAGGGGGAATAAAGAGGTTGGAACAGGTCGCCCCCCACTCAATATCTATTCAAGAGCTCAAGACCTGTCCCTGTGTTATGTAGAAACAAATGTTTTCCATCAATTTTAACAGACCCCCTTCTTAAGGTGTCAGTAAGCCGTGGGTGAATCACACTCTACTGCTTAATGATGCCCTTATGGTCATGAGTTTCTACTTAGTCTAAAACTGCGATTGG
The DNA here is from genome assembly GCF_964263255.1 of Lissotriton vulgaris. Classification (NCBI taxonomy): domain Eukaryota; kingdom Metazoa; phylum Chordata; class Amphibia; order Caudata; family Salamandridae; genus Lissotriton; species Lissotriton vulgaris. The sequence goes on along the minus strand of NC_141689.1, from coordinate 347,637,279 downwards.
CACTAAGGACAATTACAGACCCACACCACACCTTCAAAAGAAACCAATTTCAGAAAAAAGGGGGAGGGGAGTTGGCAGTGCCTCACGGGAGCAACACCCGCGGAGGAATAAACAGACTGGTACTCATCTGTGTCCTCACGTTATCATCATCAGCGACTGCCAACTATAACAAAGAAAAGGGATAACAGACAGTGTAGACTATATTAACCAAAAATTTGCTCTGTGTCAGTGACCCAATGAGGTGCGGTCACTCTAATTTCAAAGTGTGACACCACCACCGTTTAAAAAGAGCAGAGCTCCACTAGCTAAATTACTTTTATTCAGTGCTGTGTGCCCACTCTATTAAAACCAAACCAACATGTTTCATTGCCGTGATAAATTTGTGATAAATTTGTCGGCAATTTCATCAGGGTTTTGGGTCTTCGCGTTCACTGCACGTCAATTCTTCATTTATTGTACCTGTACATAAAATAATGCCACTCACATACATGATCCACATTACACTAACCTCTTGGTTGTGGCCTTCAGAAAAACCACAGGTACTGTGAGGAACACAGAAGACCACCTCCCGCACCACCAAAGTTAAGACCTCTGCGAGTGAATGAACCAAGACCTCTATGCCAGGAGATGCAAGTGTTCAAAAAAGGAGCCATAGAAAGAGTTCTAGAAAGAGTTCTAGAAAACTGGAAGAGGCATCTCCTCTGCGTGCTTTCTTGTGTCAAATTCGGATCGAACTTTAAGACCAGTCCTGGACCTCAGATACTTAAACAATTTCATAAAGATACGCTTCAAGATGGGGACACTGCATGTTGTTATTCCACTCCTAAAAAAAAAAGGAGACTTTATGACCACTATAGCCCTAAAGGATGCCTACCCACACATAGCAATGAATTAAGGTGACAGACAGTCTCTCATATTTGTCATAGACCAAGTGTGTTACTAGTTTAAGGTCTTACCCTTCGGCATGAAATCTGCACCAAGGGTGTGAGAAGTTGGCCTGGCATATGCGGTCCACTAATTAAAGTGGGCACCTTGTACCAGTCCAAACAACCCTTATGGTGATTAGGTCAAAGATAACCTTTATAGAAAGCTATCCTAGTAGTAGCTATGGAGAGCAGCCTTCAGGCTGAGTCTTGAAGGAATGTTAAGCACCTTGTTTTACCAGAATGCAACCTTATAGTATTGGTTAAATGAAAAGGAAACCACACAGTAGTTATAAAAATATGTATTTATTCTATATAACACTCTCAAGTATCCTCTACACAGGGATAGAACACAAATGAAATAATACATTTGCAAAGAATCAAACGTAAGTAGCACAATACACAGTGGGCTCCAGGGGGAGACCAAACCATATACTAAATAAGTGGTATAAGAACCACGACTCGGGACTAGACCTAGTCGAGAAGGTGTAGAATTGCTGGGACCCCAAGGAGCCACCCAAGGAGAGTAAGTAGGGACCCGCACGGAGGACGGGTGCAGAGTAAGAAATCGTCTGCGTGCTCCGTACAATTCAATGGGAAAGTCGTGATTGGAAAATTAGAGATTAAGGACCCTTCCCAGCAGATTACGAAGACGACCCTTGGAATTTAAGAAGTTGGAGAGCCTCCCCCGTGTATATCTTTGTACCAGAGTTACCTATCCCAGAGGAGCCAGGTGCATAGGCACAAAGTGGCGTTAGAAACCCTTGTTGTTCTCTATGGATGACGACAAAGAAATGTTGCTGCTGGAAGTAAGTTAAGTGTCATGTGGAACATAGATGAGAAGAATCTAAAAGCGAGAGGGGACAGAGTCTGGGTCACTTTGGAGTGACCAGGGGCTCGATAGACAAATGCCCACTGATGTCGAGTGCTTCAGGTATGTTGACGGTGATCTTGACTCTTCAGCTGCGTGGACCAGGAGATGTCCAGGATGGCAGGAGCTGGATCCGAGCTGTCCCACGAAGGATGTCGAGTGCTGAGGGGTCGGTGTCCGGCGGAGCACCAACAAACCTTGACAACGCAGATGGTCAAGTTTAGTGTTGATCTGGTCAAGCAAGGACCAGGGGACTCGCCACAGCAAGGGGTGTCGGGCAGGCCTGGAGCAATCAGGGGAGCCGAAATAAAGCAAAGTTGACCCTCAAGTGGACCACAGGTGGTTTCACAGGATACCAGCTAGCAGGGCACAGAGTGCGAGGATGCTGGAGTCCTTCTCAGAAAAGATGCACTGGGGTCAGGACTACAAATGCACGGAATTGTTGCACGACAACAACCATTTCCAGCTGCAAATAGACGCTGTGCACAGGGGTACGGGTTATGCGGTCCCCACGAGGATATCTGCCTCAAACTCGGTAGAAGGGCAGCTCGACCTCGGAGACCTTCAGAACCCCACCTCCTGTGTTGCTGGTGCCTTTGGAGTCTCCAGGAGCTCAGGATCAGCAAACCAATCGGATGTGTTACGGGGCCTGCGTTTGCAGGGGAGTGACTCCTTCACTGCAAGGGAGATTCTTCTGTTGTTTTGGAGGTCCACAGGGTCCTGCATGGAGCCTGTATGAATCACAGACCGTGGCGAGACTGGGGATGGCAAGGGAAGACGAAGTCGAGCCCAAGGGAGGTCCAGCGAAGTCCAGCGTGTCCAGACGGTCGAAGTGTAGTGGTATCTTCTTGTAGAATCTTGTCCACGTAAAATCTAATATCCTGTAGCCACGTAACCCATTTTATACCCACGGGAGAGGGTTGGACAGATTCTACGGACCCTCCTAGGGGAGGGACAGGACAGGCGGGAGGCTACTACCATGGCCTTTGTCCAGTTTCACGCCAGAGCAGGAGAAAATGGCTCCCAGGACTGGTTTGAGCTGGACTATGCACAGGGACACCAAATGTGCCCCGGAGCTAGACTTTCTGGTGCTGATACAGTGCACCCAACCAGCCCCAATACACTAAATCTTGTCTAGGAGGTGGTCGCACCTCCCTGTGACAGGATGCCTATTGTGCTGCCTTCCCCTGCTCGAGTGTGGCTCAGCAGCAGGAGGGCAACTGCTAAGCCAGTTCCTGGTGTGGAGGTATGATTCCAAGGTGTTTGACACCAACCATCACATACTTCATTTCAGTCCTTTTCGAGATAGCATTTACAGCGAGGTTATAATGCACCTCTACCTATATAGAATAGATACAGATCTGTAAAGCGCGTGGTTACCCGGGAGCGTCCCAGCGCTATAGAGCAGAGAATACTGTGAGGGGAGAGCTAAATTAGGAGTCCTGGGGAAAGAGAAAGCTTTTGAGAAGCTTACGAAACGACAGAGAATCGACGTCCTCCTGTTCGAGCTCTCTTCACTCTGGGGACAGTGGCAAGATGCCCATGGTCGGAGCGAAGGGCCCTGTTAGCCTTGTAACGGCACACTAAGCTCCTCAAGATAGGGGGTCCCTTACCCTGTAGGGATTTGTGGACAATGCACAGGGATTTGAACGTTATCCTCTCGTGTATTGGCAGCCAGTGAAGAGATCTTAGGGCAGGTCTAGCTGAGGACCTTGCAGATGAGCCTGTAAGCAGCCTGGCTGCAGAATTTTTAATCAATTGGAGCTTGTTAATGGTGGCCTCCGGAGCGCCCAAATAGAGGGCGTTACTGTAGTCCAGCCTTAGGAGGATAAACCCTTGGATGAAAAGTTTTCTCGAGGGGGGAGGTAGTAGAAGGAGCACTTTTCGGGCTGAGCGAAGTAGGCCAAAGCATGTGCCTGCCGTTTTTTTGGCTTGAGTTTTGAAAGAGAGGTCCTGTTCGAGCCACACCCCTAAACATTTAATTTAGTTTTTTGAGGCGGGAAGAGCCCCCAGACAGGCGGGCCAGATGGGATCGGCTAAAGATGTCAACTTATGTCCTAGGAGCGTGAGCTCGGTTTTAGCTCCATTTAATTTAAGGGATTTACTCATCCAGGCATGTATTTTGGACAGACAGGAGTGAAGGTTTTCAGGGCATTGGTCCACTTGAGTGAGCGAGACGACTAGTTGTGTGTCGTCCGCGTAGGTGACTACTTTAATCCCAAAAGGAGAGACCACATCTTCCAGTGGGGACATGTATACGTTGAACAAAGTAGGGTTCAACGAGGAGCCCTGCGGTACACCACACTGGAGGGGGATTCGGTTGGACCGTGCGTTGCCTTCCCAAACCTGGGAAGTCCGGTTGTTTAAGAACGATGTTAGCCATGACAGGGCTGTTCCCACCACCCCCATATTATTAGGACGCTGAATTAAGATGCGCGGTGGTCAACCGTATCAAAGGCTGCGCTTAGATCCAGGAGGATCACCACTGCTGATCCTCCTGAATCCAAGATACACCTCGCCTCTTCGACAACCGCTACGAGGGCGGTGTCTGTGCCCTGACCTGGGCGGAAACCTGTCTGAGAGCTACGTAATAGCTCATTAGTTTCCAGAAAGGATGACAGTTGCTGGTTGGCAATTTTCTCTGCAATCTTGCTGAGTCCCGGCAGCAACGAAATAGGCCGAAAATTAGCCAACTCAGAAGAGTCCAGCTGTGGCTTTTTTAGTAGGGCTTTTACAATGGCTTCCTTCCAGCTAGGAGGGACGATGCCTTGAGAAAAGGAGGCGTTAATTAAATCAGTGGCCAAGGGGGAGATGGTAGATGCAATACATTTTAGGATGTGCATAGGGGCGGGGTCGCTGGGAGATCCGCTTTTCATGGATGACAGGAGTTTTGGGAATTCTTCCCTGGAGACAGAAGCAAATGAATCCAAATGGGGGCCAGATGTTGGGGCCCTAAAACTGCCAGGATCTTAAGGGCAGTCGCTTTGCGGTAAAGTTTTCAATATATTTTGAATTTTACTGTCAAAAAAGTCTGCAAGCTGATTACATTTGGCCCCTGAAATGTATGGGACGGGGGAGGGTTAGGAACTTTCAGGAGTTCCCTCACTATCCGGAAGGTTTCTCTGGAAGAGTTCGAGGACATTCTGATTTTCTCTTCGAAGAATGCAGCCTGGGCAGCTTTAAGTGATGTTTTATAGGACCTAATAGCTGCTCTATAGGCGGCTTTGTTGTGCCTGGCCCAATCTTTTCTCCAAGCGCGTTCTAATTTTTTACAACCTTTCCTTAGGTCTCGAAGTTCTGGCGTGTACCACGGAGATTTAAAAACACTACTCTCCTAGGAAGGACAAAGTCCAGTGAGCTGTCGAGCCAACTCGAAAAGTTTTTATCGGCCACCAAGGGATCGGGATCGTGTAAGGGGGCAGTCTGCTCCAGTCTGAGAGTCCAGTTCTCGAAAGAGAGCTTGGACCAGGCCCTTTCTAAAGTGCGTGATACAGGGGCTTGAAATGTGTCAGTGCAGGTCTGCCAGGAAAACGGGAACAGGAAGTGATCGGACCAGGGAAGAGGTAGTGGTGGCCTGGATTCCAAGAGCGGAATGTTGGAAAATATGGGGTCCAAAAGGTGTCCCCTATTGTGTGTGGCGTCTTTGTTTTTAAGCCCCAGCTCATTGGATTTTAGGTTGAGCTGAAGTTCTGCCGCCGCTTTGTGGTGGGGGTCATTAAATGAAGTTGAAGTATGAAGTTGGATGCAGTGGAAGCTGAGGCAATAATTGTTTCTAATAGCGAGCTACCGAAGTGCCCTGGGCTACCCGAAGGGGTGGTACACCAGGAGACCTGATATAGATTTAGTAGGGGAGATTTGTACGGCAAAGAGGGAGCTCTCACAGTCGGCGATGGCGCTGTCCGCCATCCTGCAGGTGAATTAATTTCTATACACTATGGCTAACCCACCCCCTTTACCGTTAGGCCTAATCTGGGATTGGATGAGATATCCTTGGGGGAGCGCGCTGACAATATCTGTATCTGAATCCGAATTCAGAGACAACCATGTCTCCGTTAGGAACAGTATCTCAAATTTGTGATCCTGGATCAGTAAATTAATCTCCAAGGAATGTTTCGGCAGTGACCTGCAATTCAATAGAGCCATGCGTAAATGGGTCATGGCTTGTTCGGTGAGCTTTTTCCCCGATGTCGGAAGGATGCAACGACTGCAATAAATGTATGGGCCATCTGTCCTGTGCAACATGTGGCATGAGGGGTTTCTCCTCGGTCTTAATTGGAGGAGAGCCTCGCGTGAGTAGGTAATGAGGCGGTTAGGAGCAATGGCCAGGGTTTCTGGCCCTGACCCCGGCTGGCGCAGACGGGCTTGCTGCTCCCGCCCGCTGTGCGGACGAGAGGCGGTGTTCATTTTATAGTGCTGGGCCGAAATCGCCCGCCGATCTCCGTCTCCTCCCAAGATGGCACCCGTGATAATGCGCCGGGGTGTCCGAGCCCGCGACCAGAAGAGCCCTAAATCGGCCTCTGGAAGCGAGAAGGAGCCCCTGGGTAATACGAGTGAGGTGAGAGGGGAACCGTAACAATTAAAAGCGCAGAAAAATTTGCCCAAAACAGTGCGTGAATTAAAAAAGTCAAAATCAGAAGACTGAGCAATAAATTAAATTTTTTGAGAGAGAAGATACCCTGACTCCCGGCTTCCGCCTCAGGAGTCTCTAACTCTAAAGGTGAACGCTTGCAAGACTATGTCCTACTTATAGTGCCGGGCCGAACTCGTCCGCAGCACTAGCCCGCCGACCTCTGACTCCTCCCAAGATGGCGCCCGTGATAATGCGCCGGGGTGTCCGAGCTGGCGACCGGAAGAGCCCTAAATCGGCCCCTGGAAGCGAGAAGGAGCCCCTGGGGAATACGAGTGAGGTGAGAGGGGAACCGGAACAATTTTAAAAGAGCAGAAAAATTTGCCCAAAACAGTGCGTGAATTAAAAAAGTGAAAAGCAGAACACTGAGCAATAAATTTAATTTTTTGAGAGAGAAGATACCCTGACTCCCGGCTTCCGCCTCAGGAGTCTCTAGCTCTAAAGGTCTGGTAATATCACATACAGTCCTGGAGAATGGTCACCGAAGACTGCAGAGGTGCCCTACTCATGCAGGAGCACCCTCTCATGTAAAACCCTGCACCCTGCCTTCAGGATTGTTAAGGCCTGCTATAGGGGTGACTTATAAGGTTTTAAGTGTAGTGAATTGGAAAGATATAGTGAACCGATCTCTCGTAAGTGGTGCAAGCACCAGCTTATACAGGCTGCAGTAGCAGACCTGAGGTTCCATTTTGCATGGCCTCTCATGGGTGGCATAATAGATGGTTTAATCCATGGGAGGCTTCTGAGGTACCCATGCCCTGGGTACATGTGTACCATATACTAGGGACTGATAAGGGTACCCCAGTAGCCAATCTGGAATTGTACCTAAGTACATATATATCAATTTAAGGGAGAAAGCAGATAGGATGGGGTCCTGAATAGCAGGATCCCAGCCAGACTAGTCAAAACAGTGGCTGCAAAAAGTGGGGGTAACCATAAGAAGCAGATCCTACTTTCCTACAAAGGGTGTTCACAAAATGCCTGCCAGCCGTAGCTGTACACCTCGAAAGCAGGGCATACACGTCTACCAATACCCGGATGACTAGTTAGTGAAGGACATACAAATGATGATCAAGACCCTGCACCAACTGGGTTTCACCCTAAACCTGAAAAACTCATCCCCACAACCAGAACAAGAGAAAGTGGTTCTAGTGGCAGAGCTAAACTTGAGGACAGCACAGGCCTACCTAGTGCCCTAGAAACTGAAGGCTATAACAGAACAAGCTTGAATCTACCCGAGGAGTCAGTCTCTGACAGTGAGGACTGTAATTAAGCTAATGGGCACGATGGCCTCATGCATCCTTCTCAAACCAAAGGAAGGCAACAATACAAGAGTGGCGTAGCAACCCATGATCGCAGCCACAGGGATTAGGGAGAATCTGCTGGGTGTCTCTGTCAAAATGCAGAAGGAATTAGCAGGTGGAACAAAGAACATATGACCATGGGGAGACCCTCCAAGATGCCTGCAATGATTATATAGAGACACATCCCACACAGGATGCCGAGCGCACATAAATGACCTAAGGATCAGAGGTTACTTGAGTTATATGGAGGCAGTAACACACATAACCCTGCAGATACTGAAGACAGTTTTCTTAGTCTTGAAGCCTTCCAAGCACAAGTGGTGGGGGTGGGGGGATGCTGATCAGCAAAGTGAATGTTGGAGGGACAAGATTTTTTCAACTTCACATCTAGCACATGACACAAGTATATGGGCAATCCAAAGGGGCACAACCCTAGTAGCAATACACCCCTCAGGCATACAAAACATTGAAGCAGGCAAATTAACCAGGCTAGCAGATGCATCCCATGAATAGGGGCTAAAGGAGGAAGTGCTGGACAGTATTTTCAGGAAATTGGGCACACCAAGCATAGACCTCCTTGTACAACCAGAAAATGCACAATGCCTTGACTTCGTGTCCAGGTACCTGTACCCCAGGCCCAGTGAGAATGCCCTGTCAGAAAAGCTGATCATGGACATGTGCATACACATTTCCACCTATTTTCTTGATCCCAAGGGTGCTAGACAAATTCAGACAATCAAACATGTGACTCCTCCTCATCACCCCAGTGGGCAAGACAGACATGTGAAAGTGGCTCTATATATACTGGACCAAAGTAAGGTACAGTGTGTATAGAGTTCCCAATCCCCAGAGATATAATAGAGGTTAAAGTCAGATATGACCTTACTCTCTAAAGTGGTCGCTTGGTCGAGAAGTAAGGCAGTATCAGAGGACAGTGTAAAGCATTTGTTGTACACACTCAGCAAAAGGTTTCACACACTTAAGAACTGAACTCTAGGCCAATTGTTTTTATATCAAAAGATATAGTGGTTTTATTTTAGAACCAACAGGTGTCAAAATATACTTTTCTCAATATGAGTGACTTCAGGTAGTTACTTTGCAGAAAGGCAATAGACTTTGTAAGTACAATAGCTACAGTGGTTGCAATAGGCAACACAATTGTAAACACAATTTAACATTGAGCTCCATGGGTTTTTCTACATAAATGCAGTTGATTACTTTAGGATTACTTTTCTAACCACAGGACTGGATCCTGGATTCAGTCACGGGACCTAAGCTGTAAACAGTTAAGTAAAAGCGTTTTGGTTAAAGTTGTGATTTTTAAAGAATATAAATGTACTTTCAAAGTTGACACTTAAAAACTTTTCAGTGAAAAACTAGCAATGTTATCCTATGGAAGCAAATTAAAGTCACAGGTAAAGTAGGTTCTTGTTACTTTTGTAATCCCGTACAATACTCCTAGGTTCAGCACTGGAACCTCTACCAAAGACCGGTAAGTATTTACGTTTCAGTACTTGGTACGATTTTCAAAGAATATTTGTAGTTTGCAAAAATCGACACTTGCAAGAAATTTCACAGAAAAATAGTCAAGGTTTCCTATGGAAGAATATGCAGGTAACTGGTAAGTACAGTTAAGATTACTTTTGCGGTTCAGTACTGGGCTAAAAGGTACAGTACTGGCTTTTCTCCTGATCACATGTGAGTATTTCAGAATTCGTTATTTGGCTGATTTTAGATGAATATTTTAAAGTTTCAAAACTCCACACTTAAAAGACATGTCAGTGAAAACCAGTCAATGTTAGCCTATGGAAGGAAAGTGAGTTATCGGCTTGTAGGTAAGTACTCGACTGGTGGAGTTCAGATTCTCAGCGTAGACTCATGGGTCTCTGTGGGTCGAAAAGGTACAGTAGTTACACCCTCAGCGGCGCAGGGGCAGCTGGATGCAGAGAGAGTAGGCCTAATGCAATCCAATGGCGGGTAAGGTGCCTTCGGTTGGTGGCTGCAAGCAAGCAGGCCACGCGGCTATGGGAGCTGACTTCCTGGTCACTTACTCAGGGCAAGTGGGGAAGTAGTGTGGGGTAGTTATTGCACTTCCAGCGGCACTCGGGCGGCTGGGTGCAGGGTGCTTTTGAGCCGTCATGCGCCCATTGTTATCCAATGTGAAAGTTATAAAGTGAACAAAGGCTGCAGGCTCGGGGACGGAGATTCTTCAGGTGCGACCACCACTTCAAGAGAGAAGTTGGGATCTTGGAGAAGCGGTAGGTACCGCAAAGTAAGGTGCAGGCGGACGCAGGGTGCCGGGTGCATGGGTGTCTTTTGGTGTCAGGAAATCTTACCCTCGGCTGGTCGCAGTGGGAGGGGTCCTTGGTTCTGAGGCTGCAGGCGTCGTCTGGTTCGTCGAGGAGGGTCTTTGGGCACTAGACATAGGGTCCTAGTCGCCGGGGGGGACGTCCTTGTGGTATTGGGTCACTACAGGCACAGGCCGGGTTTGGCATGTGCAGAGTGGGCTGGATTCGCGGTTCCTGACTGGCACCAAGAGTGTTGCTGTTGGAGCAGAACCACTGCTCATGGGAGTCCCAGTATTTTGGAAGGTTCAAGGCAGGCAGGTCCTCCGGGGTTGTCGAGGTTGCTGTCCGCGGGAGACGCCGGGGTTTCACAGGAGCAGGTTCAAGGATCAACAGGCCTGTAGGGTTCTGGTGCCAAGTCAGTGGGCGTCGTCCTTTTGTTGGCAGCTGCGCGGCAGGTCTTCCTGGCTCTTGGTCTTATTGTTGCAATTGGGATCTGAGAATGGAAGATTCAGGGTGCCCCTAAATACTAAATTTAGGGGCGTTACAGGTAGGACAAGGGCAGGGACCAATGGGTCCCTGTCCTGGGGTGGGTACACCGGCTCCTCTTCTGTGGGAGGAGGGCAGGAGCCTAGCTGTGATTGGGCTGGGCTCCCTATCTTCAAGATGGCCAGAGCCCGGGGTCGTGCTTCAACTCGCCTCTCCCACCTGAGGGGTGGAGTTGGCACAGGCTGGCTCACCCCCCTTCCTGACATAGGGATTCCCGCCAGTCTTTCCGCCAGAGTGGGGCTCATAACCGGTGGGGGCCAGTTGCTGAGTACAGCAAATGGTCTGGAGAAGCTCCCAAGGGCGGAATGTCTTTGAGGCTTCCCCTGCCCACTCTGGGGAAGGAGGCTTGGCACCTCGTCCCAGGATGTGCATTGTTGCAGGCCCAGGAGAGCTGGGGCTCTCCACCCAGGGGTACAGCAACATGTCTGCTGTGTGGCAGCCTAGAAAAGGGGGGTCCTAGTAATCCGCAACAAACTGAAACAATTAAATAACAATAGAAAAACTTAATTGGCCTGCATTGTTGTTTATTCACAATGTAGGTATATGTTAGTCATCATCAATTTAAATACAAAATCACAAAATGTTCATAGTGCCCCTGGGAGGGAGGGAAGTGATATAGTGCAGGGTGGTGTAGGAATAGAATAGTGACAATATAAAAACCGACCAAGAGGCCTCACTGTACTATGTATCAAAATCAGACATAGACACGGAGAAGGGCCAATGGTTCAATACATCATTAAATAAAGATCATGCTCCACATATCACATTTAATGACTGAATAATGGGGTGAAGCTGGGGTGAAGCTGAATACAGATGAAAGCTGTCGACGTAGGCAGCCCCACAGACAAGACGTGGATTGTATGTTAGGTTTCAGGGGGCATCTCTAAGATGCCTTCTGTTGTGCATTTTACCTTAAATCCCACACTGGCATCAGTGTGGATTTAATGTGCTGAGAAGTTTGATATCAAACTTGGCAGTCTTCAGTGTAGCCATTATGGTGCTGTGGAGTTCATAATGACAATCTCCCAGCATTGTATACTCTTAATGGCATCACTGCACTCACAGTGCTCAGGAATGGCCCTGGGTACTGTAGGGACACAGGGCTCATGCACCTATGCCCACACCACTGGCATAGGGCACCCAGCTAGAGTGGTGGCTGATGTATGCCAGGGCCGTGGGGTTTGTGGGCATTGCATACAGGGATGTGTGCCATGTTGACTCTTTGTTTAGTTCTGTACTTAGACACTCAGCCTGCAAAATCAGTGTGTGGGTGTCAGAGTACAGGGCCCCTAAGGGTGGCACAATAAGTGCTGCAGCCCTTAGGGGTCTTCTCTGGTCACCATGCCCTGGGTACCTAGGGTACCATTTACTGGGGGCTGACAGGTGGCCAGAGATGCTAATGGGGTTTTAGTTTCAACACAGTTTTAGGGAAGGAACACAGGCCCTAGGAACCTAGTTGGCAGGAGACCAGGGCACACTGAGTCAAAGTACATCAGCAGTTCAGCAACAAGTGGGGGCATGCCAGTGCAAGAAAGATGGCACTTTCTCACAACATGGTACTCTGCGCCAGTAAAGATCTTGTAGGGAGGAAGCATACCTTCAGAATCTACACAAGATCTGCTAACAATGTCAGAGGTCTTATGTCACCCAAACCAGCCACCCTCACCCTCATAGCCTGGTGTTTGAGTACCTAGAATTTGGCTATGTCCATCTCCCTTCCAGAGCAATAGAAATCTTCAAAGAGGCAAGAAGACACCAGAACGGAGGACAACACGGTACGAACATACCTTACCTACCTAAAAGACAATGGATTAACCTGGGTGCTCCACTTGGCTCGCAGATAGCAGTTTCTTTACCAAACAGTGGTAAAGAGATTCATTGAATGATCAAACAAGGGAGCTCCATCCAAAGCTGTGCCAACACCATTACGGAGCTTGAATGTCTTGGTCACACAACTGATGGGAGCCCTTTAAGCCCATGCACAAGGCAGACCTCAAGTAAAATACAGGTTTTCTAACAGCCATCATGTTGATGTGCAGAGTCAACAAGCTAAAAGCAGTCACCACCGAGAATCCTGCCTTTCTAACATAAGGAAAAGGTATTGTTGAGAACAAATTTCCACCCAAGCTGGTGTCACAGTTCCACCTTAACCAAAGCATTCAGCTGCTGGCCTTGTTTGAAGAGCCAAAGCTGAAAGAGCCGTGCACAGTTTGGACATATTTAGGGCACTCATATACCACAAAGACTTTTAAGAAAGGGGTGCCAACTTTTCTTAAACTTTGCAAGAGCAAGTAAAGGCATGCCAGCGACTAAAGGAACCACTGCACAATGCATAGTACAAACAATCCTAAGCACACTTCATGAGGGAAAAAGTGCACAAATCTAGCCCTCCTGGCAATCTTGCCAATCACTGACATCTACATGCCAGCTAAATGGTCGTCCAAACACACCTTCACAAAACACTACTGAGTGGACACACAAACAATCATGGATCAGACAAAGTGTACTCTACAAAATCTTGTAAATATAAGCGGTATTTAACCCACCCTCCCCAAGGAGGCAGACATCGCTACAGAATGAATGCCCAGCATGTAACATGTGGTTAAGTAACCAGTAAAAGTAGTTTTGCAGCTTTAAGAATGTGCTGGATTCACATGCGTTTAACTACAAGGGGTGGTGATGGACAGAGTTTCTGAATTAAGCAGAATACTCTCACCCAGTCAAGAGATCAGGGCTAGATCCAACACCGTTTTTTTAGCTCACTGCACCATCCCAGCTCAGAACCTGGCTATATGCAAATTAGTCTGTTCCTGTCCCAGTGCATGATGGGAACAGGGCAAACCAAACTACCGAGCCAATTCTTACACTGGGAAGGAAACAAGCTTCTGGGGACCGGTTTCTGGCATTTCAGCCGTCGTCGGCCCGGCTTGCTTGAATCTTGATGGTGCAAAAGAGCAAGGGACTCACATCTGAGTATACCCTTCCACGCTTATGGTGGACAAAATATTTAACAACAAGGGGTGGTGATGGACAGAGTTTCTGAATTAAGCAGAATACTCTCACCCAGTCAAGAGATCAGGGCTAGATCCAACACCGTTTTTTTAGCTCACTGCACCATCCCAGCTCAGAACCTGGCTATATGTAAATTAGTCTGTTCCTGTCCCAGTGCATGATGGGAACAGGGCAAACCAAACTACCAAGCCAATTCTTACACTGGGAAGGAAACAAGCTAAATAACGGTGATGGATCAAGCCCTGATCTTTGGACTGGGTAAGAGTGGTCTGCTTAATTCAGACACTCTGTTCATCACCACCCCCTTTTCTGAATCGTTTTTGGCCACTATAGGTGTGGCAGGGTATACTCAGACATGAGTCCCTTTCTCACTGCACCATCAGGATTCAAGCAAGCCGGGCCGAAGACGGCTGAAATGCCAGAAACCGGTCCCCGGTAGCTTGTCTCCTTTCTGGTGAAGAATTGGCTTGGTAGTTTATTCTACCCTGTTCCCATGATGCACTGGGCCAGGGACAGACTGATTTGCATATAGCCAGGTTCTGAGCTGGGATGGTGCAGTGAGATAAATGACGGTGATGGATCAAGCCCTGATCTTTGGACTGGGTAAGAGTGGTCTGCTTAATTCAGACACTCTGTTCATCACCACCCCCTTTTCTGAATCGTTTTTGGCCACTATAGGTGTGGCAGGGTATACTCAGACATGAGTCCCTTTCTCACTGCACCATCAGGATTCAAGCAAGCCGGGCCGACGACGGCTGAAATGCCAGAAACCGGTCCCCGGTAGCTTGTCTCCTTTCTGGTGAAGAATTGGCTTGGTGGTTTATTCTGCCGTGTTCCCATGATGCACTGGGCCAGGGACAGACTGATTTGCATATAAGCAGGTTCTGAGCTGGGATGGTGCAGTGAGATAAATAACGGTGATGGATCAAGCCCTGATCTTTGGACTGGGTAAGAGTGGTCTGCTTAATTCAGACACTCTGTTCATCACCACCCCCTTTTCTGAATCGGATTCACATGCGAGCCTCCACCGCCACAGGAAATGTAAATTGGTAAACAGACAAATGTAGAGTGGCAAATAATTAGAAAGGGACTTTCCAAGACTAATTTGTCATGGGGGAAAAGATTCGGACCTCGCACAGGAACATCTCGGACTCGTATCTGATGTCATAGAGAGGATATAATTACCACCTAGTGGTGATTGACGATATTCAAAAAGGAAGAAAGAAGGGGAAAAAAAACAAGAGGATCAATTCTGCACCCAACCACTAGCCGGCAAAATAATGCACAGCATGTGGATTCTGAAAAGTCTTTGAGCTACAATGCTACTCCTACTGGTAAGTAACCTTTCCGTTACTTACCATCAGTAATTCTATTTTTGGTGGATACTCTTATCTAACCTCACATTTCTCACTGTCATTCCACCTCCTTATTCTGTGGCATTTCCTCCTTTTTACCATCTAAAAAGTCTGAAAATAGGCCTTTATAGATGGAGGCCTGTAAAAAGTCAAGCAAGAAACTGACATTGGCATGCAGTGGTGACGCGTATAATCAGCTCTGCTCTGTAAACTCCAGGCTGAATGAGGCCAACACTGAACCAAATGGAGCCCTCTAGTGGTATGCGGGAGCACTGCTGTGAAAACGTCTAGTGTGGTGCCTTGTGAATATTCCATTTGTGCAGGAATTTGCAAATAGACAGAGTATCCACCAGAAACCACATTACAGAAGGTAAGTAACTTGTTCTTCATGGCTCCTTTGAAGAAGATACAGCAAGGATTTCCATGTTCGATGATTATAGCGGTCCATTTGCCTGTTGTAGGCCCCATACTTGCCGGCTCACGGCTGTGAAAGATTATTTTGATGGAGTGCACATTCCATTCTTTCCATTACGTGTGCTTCAGGAGTCTGGCGCAGAGACCAAAAGGCACATGAAGGGATCCTATCTCTAAAAATCTGAGTTAAAAGTTGTTTCAATGTACTAAGGAACCACTACCAAGGTTAAGTTGATCTCTTAATTGTTATGCAATCAGAGGTTTGTTTTTAGAAAATAAGAAAACTCTGACTATGCCGCTCACTCACGTTGCTCCCCTGGTGATGTCAAGTTATGGGGCTAAAAATGCAGTGATGGAAGCCTGCGAGGCACATCAAAGCTCTTTCCCTAAATTTGTATTCCCAAATGGGAAACATGTTTTTAAAAGCCTCCCAGGCCTATTGAAAAAACATATGGTACTTTAAAAAAATCGGTTTTGGAAGATATGAGGGGTAAACAGGTATTGGATTTCTGGACCACTAACTGCTCCCCTTAAGGCCTCTGGGCCGATTCCCAAAAGTGAAGATATTCCGCAGGGACAGCTTCCACTTTGTGAATCGGAGACCTCCCACACTGTCGGAAAGTGCTGGTCAGATTTACAGATTAAATCAAACTTCAAGAAGATATTTTAGATGCAGTTTATGTGTAGCTAACATTACCTACACAGAGACGCTGTCTGAACCCCTTTCAGAGGGCCACAGGGCATGCAGGGGCTACTGAGCCCAACCGTGGTGGTTGAGGCCTTTTACTCCTGATGTCCCAGGGCTCTGCTCGTGGCTCTGTGCGGCCTGTGTCAAGCAGTTAAGGCTCCCCCACAGGGGTTGTAGATACAGGTCGGTAAACATGACTTATAACTAAAAATGCAGTACGAACAATACATCAATGTCCAATCAAATTTTATGAGAAAAAGCATAATTTCCTTTATAACTCTACAAAGGCAAAGAAATATGACATTCAAATACAACAACACAATCCCCCCTTGAGGTTCGGGCCCCTGTAGTTGTCATGCAAATCCCTTTCGTCCATTCTTTGTGTGACGGATTCAGGATTATTCACTATTCACTTCTGGCTGCACCGGATGAATGAATGAATATTGGAATTTGTCTAGCATAAACTTAGCCCAAGGGTGTCTAGGCGCTGTATTCGGAACCTGAGGGTGCAGACCAAGAGACATGCTCATACCGACTTCTGTGAGAAAAGCCAGGTCTTTAAGGCTTTACGGAAAAAACGAATGGGACACCTGACTCGAAAGCTCTTCCGGCAGGGAGTTCCACAGTTTAGCAGCAGCCGTGGAGAAAGCTCTACCTCCCCATTTGCCTTCTGAATCCTCAGTACTGTTAGCAGATGTTTGTCTGAGGACCAGAGCAGCCTGCTAGGAACATAGTGATGGACGATGACCTTAATCCTCTCCGGACCTGAGCCATAGTCGGCATCATGAGTCAGGCACAAAGTCTTGACGAGGATCCTACGGTCCAAAGGTAGCCAGTGCAGCAGCTTAATAGAGGCTGTGACTGAATGATATTTGGAAGGTTCAGCACCAACCTGGCCGCAGCATTCTGCACCATCTGCAGGCATCACACTAGGCCTGTGTTAATGCCCAGATAAAGGGCATTACAATAGTCCAATCTGGACGTTACCAAGGAAATAAAGGCCTGCTCACATGCATCAAAGGAGAGGAAATGGGAGATATTTCTGAGGACCCTAATGATCGCGAAACAAGTGGAGACTGTCCTGCTGGCCTGCAAGCTGAGGGAAATTGAATCGTCTACGATAACCCCTAGGTTCTTCCCATGGGATACCAGACAGGGACAGATGCCAAGCGCGTCCGGCGCTGCTGGTGGTCTCCCAGATGTCGGAGCAGAAGTAAGTTGAAATTACTCAACAGGGGGGAAGAGTCCTTTCTTCAGCCCCCAACTGGCAGGTGCTGCGCCGTCCCCAGCATTTCCGGCAATCCTTAGTCATGAGTCGAGGGCAGGTCCATTGCAGTGCGGGTCCAATCCCAGATCGTAACCTCAGTCTCTCCTTCAGGTAGCAGCCTGAATCCTTTGCAAAGTTGGTACCGCCAGCCTCTGCTGGCATATGGGATTGCAATGGTATGGGTTATCTGGGTGCAGGTTCTCCCAGCTCACGCACCCCGCCCCAGTCAGTCACAAGTCTTGGCCCTCCTTGAAATGGTTACTATAGTGGAAGGCCCCCTCTGGCATATGGTGTCACTGCAGCTCGGCGGTATGGGTTTAGAAGGAGCCACGCAGTGCTCAACGTGCGGCCCAGTTTACGACTGCCCTTTCCTAGCATATGGGGGTTACCGAAAACAATCTTGAACACGGGCGATGGCCCGATCCGTGCTTAGCTGAATCATCATGCCTCGCACAGGTAGTCCTTACGGTAGGGTCCCCACTGGGCTTGCTCCCGCCAACGCTCACCTCTTCCTTACATAGCACTCTGGTTTTGGCAAGCAGGCAGGCACCAGGGCTCCAGGGCTGGTGGACTTGGTTTCCCCAGATGTCTCCTCACCTAGCAGGGAGACTAGCGGGCCTTGGCCCCCAGTATTGGTCACAGAGAGAAGTGTTGAGGAGCTTCCCTTATCACACAGACTGTCTGTCTGCTTGACAGATGACAAATGTTTGAGGGCTCAATCTCCCCTTCTTATAGTGCTTTTCCAAACATCAAATGTGATTTGGGGTCTGGATCTGTGAAGTTTTATGTTGGATTTTTGCTTCTTTTGAAGTGGGCACTTCTCCTTTTCATCTTCGTTAATGAAAGGTGTCAGTCATAGTAAGCACGACTTCAATGCTGATTGGCCATAGGACAATTCATGGGGGTGACCAGAATTCACACATGGATGTCAGCCACAGTGATATGTGCATCAAAAGGTTAATTCTAGGGCCCCAGCCTTACTCTTTATGATTTTCAGGCCCATCTCCCTTACCTGAGATGTGTCCAGGCTCCCTCCTTGTGATCGATCTCTGAATCAAAGAGCAATCTTATAAAATGTAAAGGTAGTCTCTTCTTTTTCCCTCTATCATGCCCCCACCCAGTGCACAGAAATGCAGCAAAGCACAAATCCGTTTGGAGTGATTCCTCTCCTCCTCATGTCTTTAGCAACCAGGCCTGGGGTTCCCAAAGTGGAACCCAGGGTCCTCCATACAATGCACCATTGAAGGGATATTCACTCAGTGTACTTTCACCCTTCAGTCCAGCACTGTTTCTCCATGGATTGTACTCTACATGTACCCATCCACCCAGTACCCACACACACTCAGTCTGCACACTGTTTAGAACTGAAGCTTTTCAATCTTTATCCAGGGTGTGGTCCTATAAACACACACACTGCCCACATACACAATCGCTATGTGTGTGCTGCACAACACTTCACCCGCCAAATTGCGCTCCACTCAAACCCACACACTCAGCATATGCTTTATCCACATATGCACCCCACAGCACAACATCTCTCATGTTATGTATTCCTCTTGTCACACATACACCCAGTGCATGTACTAACCACACATGCACTAGACAGTACCGCTCTATCCCTATACTGTACCCTTCCTAGGCACACATAAAACTTCACATTGTCACTACTCCTGTGCTGCGCAGAACTTCACATCTTACCTGATGTAGGCCACGGGTGAGTTAAGCACACAACAGCGGGACTTTTAAAAAGGTCGGTGAGCTTGCAGGCTTCATTCCAGTGGCACAAGGTACAAACGTCCTGTTCACTACTACGGATTACTACACAGTATTCTGCCACCACCACGCTTGCACTGTTTAACTTCTGGTGAAGACATAGCCTTCTACCATTATGAGGGTATTGATTTGGGCACATCTCCCTGCCCAACAAGCCTGCATTCTGTGAGACAGGCCTATGTCATGGCACACACATGATCCTTGTTCGCCTATGACAAAAAATCACCAATAGAGATCCAGACACCAGTGGAGAAGTGTGGCTCAATGGTTAGAGTGGCAGACCCTGATGCAGAGGTCTATCCCGGGATCAGGGTTCAATTCCCCGCCTCGGCGGGTCTTGGGCTCAAAATTCCACGGACCTGATCATTCTCGCCTTGGTGCCTATTCCAATCATGGAGTCCCACTCTGCAACTCTGGGCAATAGCTTGCTTAATCTCCACATCGGCCCCCACAACGCTAAGGATGCCTGGCCTCCACCTTGGAGGTGCCCAGGAGTGGACGCCTCACAGGGAAAGCCAGGATGGGTTCCACAGCGATATTCGTACAAGCTCCTTGAGACCCTTGCGGGTGAGTAGTGCGCTATACAAGTATCAATTTACAACTTATCAATTTACAATTTACAGACAACAGTCCAGTAGGGCATTTAGGGCATGGGTACACACCTTTACCATGCAGAGGAATTTTCCAACCCAACACAGGTAAAACCTTCATTCTGTATGATATTGATAGTGCATATTGTCTCAAACAAATCCACCAGACTCGTCCCACAAACATAGATAACATGCAGTAGGGCAGTAGATGGGTAATATTTTCCAGACAGCCAAGTAATTTACAGTCCGTATGCATACTATTTTGCCACAGGACTGTACGCTGGTCCCCAGTCCATATTTATTACTATACCTTGGTGCATGACATCAATTGGTTAACTGTGGCAGCTAAGCTTCTTAAGGATGGGGTCCCATTAAATACTGATTGATCCCCCATGAGATTTATTTGTTTCCTATATTGTTTTTTTATTAAGTATTTTATTGTCATTTATAAAACTAAAAAGACAAATCCTCAACAGATGCGTGAAATTGTTGAGTCAGCAGTTATGGAGCCAATCATGCAATGATGAGTTTCAAATTACATCTGAAGGCTTGGAATGCATACATATTGGTATTTGATGGAACAATTGCAAGTCATTCTTACAGCTAGAGCTACTGGGATGAGTTGACTGTGGAGCGGAGATGTTGATCATTCCACCATGGACCCCAAATCTTTTCATGTTTACTGGGTCAGCCTCTTATTTGCTACAATCGTGCCTCAAACAAGACCCTCTCAACTATTCTACCATCTTCATTGCAATAAGTAGATGCCTACATTGCTGATATGGTAATTTTGATGTACATTTTGAACGCATATTGTGATACTTATTCCATTTCTGAATTATTTTTACCCAAACAGTGGGCATATGTCTGCAAAGCTTTGCAGATTTTATGCTTTCTTAATCCATTCATTATTTACTGGTAATATTTAACATGTTTTTACAGTAGTATTGTGTCTTGCTGATCTGTATTGTCCCTTGAAGCAAGAGATGTTATGAAATTCTCTTTCCAAATACACATTTAACCTGATTTGCCTCAGCTCGTGCTATAACCTTTTAAATGTTTTCATTTTTTAATCAGGCCGCACAGACATGAAATTCAAGAATATCACTGATTTGGAAACAAAGATATTGACGATACGTGATCTTAAAAGTGGAACCCGCTATATGCTGGGCTTGCAATCTTACACTGGAGGTGGAAAAAGCCCACCTATGTATTTGTTCGTGGACACACCAGACAATTGTAAGTAAGAACCTGGTATATTGTATGTTTCTAGCCTTTTTAGTGCAATAGTTTGTTGCCCAAATGTAATATATCAATTTCAAAGCCACATTTACATGTAGTCCTGTATATTTATCTGGCTGAAAAATCATCATGTTTGATCATTTAGGAAGCTAGATGGATTCATTGATGGGTCCTATCTTTCAAGTAAATACACAAATAGGTGTGCTCTGAATAGCTACAAAGTACACAGTGCATTACTTTTCTAGATCTTTAGCTTGCTATTTCAAACATTTTTAACATAATGAGCACTGTGGTAGGACAGAGGTCAGCTCGAGTCTTACATACAAAGCCTTGCTCTTTATATTAGACTTTTATATATCCACAATGCCAGTTTATAAAGATTATAGAAAAGGAGCTATAATTACTAAATAGATCTAGCTAATAATTTGACTGGCATGATTGTATTGCTTTAGTTTTTCAAAGTGAATGTTAAGTCTTGGCTCTAAAAGGCATGCATGCGCTGTCTCAAAAAGAGACCTGTTGTAGGTAGTTCGTGGGCTTCAGCCTGCCCATAGCCTTGCTATTTCCTGGCTCCCTTATCGCTCCAGTATTCGTTCTCCCCATTTGCCCATGGCATGCATGCGTCATGCCTCTTTCCGTCTTTAACCCTCCCCGAGAGCAGGGACCAAGTTCTACTATTTATACACAGCTGACATTTTAGAAAATGTTTTTGGGGCTACTCTTTTGTTTGTCTTGGAACACTCCATACCATGCTTGTGTTTTCAGTTCACTCACTTTGTCCTCCATCTTTTTTTTTTTTAAATGCAGTTTTTTATAGCGTGAACACCAGCCGAATGTATTATTAGTGCGCTTTATGTGAGTGGCAGTTACTTTACACAAGGACACATTAATATTTGCATTTCTGCTAGAGCCCTTTTGTTGTCTGTGCAGACAGTGCCTGCTAAAGTAGCACGTGTTAATCTCAGATTCATAGGACTATTCTTTACATATTTATCACATTCTTGGATTCTGAAATGCCTATGAATGGGGACAGGAGCACATGGTGTGGACATTAGGCGAGTAGTGAGGTTTTTGGACTACTGCTTAAATCAGATCGACAGTTCACCTCTTCCGAGGTCAAACAAAGTGACGTTTTAGAAATATATTGTTTAACCTGTGGCTAAGTTGCCCCAAACTGTATACTCTTGTGTGGGCAAGAGCAGAACCCCTTTTTTTGTAATGACAGCAGTGACACACCTCTGCTTGACCCGCTTCCTGACCACATATCTTTAGCCCTTCGATGCATTTATTCTCGTCATTGCTTTCCGGGTGTTATAAGTGCAAATGATAAATGTATGCTGTTCCTTTTTATTGTCCCCCTTTGAAGCCCATCATTGTCTTGATGCTTTCTGGCCTAATGTTTTATCGTCTTGGTGCTTTGCACACCGTTTCTTGCCCAAATACCATTGCCGCTGAATAAAAGTAAAAGATGCCACCCTGTTTTTAGGTCTTGGATCTGGATGATGTGCATATGCTGTCTCGAAAAGAGACCTGTTGAATGTACTTTGTGGGCTTCAGCCCATCCATAGGCTTTCCATTTGCTGGATCCCTCGTTGCTCCATTATTCGTTTTCTTTATTTGCCCATGGCATGCATGAGTCATGCCTCTTCCGGACTTTAGCTCTCGCCGAGAGCTGAACCAACTACTACTAATCATACACACCATCCATTTTAGGAAATGTTTTCAGGGCTACTTTTTTTATTTCTCTTGGATTACTTGTGTTTGTGCTCCAACCTCTGCCTCTTGTGCTTTTTAATAATGACCTACCCGATGTTGGAGCAAATTTAGCCAGTGCCTCCTCGAACTTTACAATCCTGGGTGACCTTAACCTACATTTTGATGATCATCTATCTGCTTTTTCATTAGAATTAGTCGATGAACTGGCAATGTTCCAACTCGCGCTCAAAGTGGACATTCCCATCTATACCAAAGGCCACTTGTTGGACCCTATTTTTTCAAATGTAAGTAACCTTTCGGTAGATGACTGTCCCTATTCCTTGGTCAGACCACTATTTATTCCCTTTTAATTGGGCATTACCAAACGCTAATCCACCAACTTCCAGAGTCACTAAATTTGCTCGCAAGTGGTCGAAACTCCCCTTAGATACCTTGATAAGCAACCTTAAGAGCACTTAGCCACCTTCTCACCCTAACCCCATTGTCGCCAACGACAATTTTAATAAATGGCTTGAATCTTCACTTAATCATGTTCTTCCAAAGAATGAAATCTCAGAAAAGGTGAGAGTAAAATAAATCCTTGGTATTCTCAAAAAGTATGCCAACTAAAGCAGATTTGTAAAAGGCATGAAAGAATTTGGAGGAAGGACTTCTCCGCTGCTAGTAAAATCAAATATTGAGAATCTATCAAAATCTACAAAAATGAAATAAAAAATGCCCAAGCTCTTTACTATCAAGGAAAATTTTAATCTTCTCGTGAGATATTTAAAATCGACAAATCCTTCTCGCACTCCACCCCCCCCCCCCCCAATGTCACAGACAATGCTTAATCGCGGTGCGAGCAAATTGCTGATTTCTTCTCAGAAAAGATACAAACGATGATTAATTCCTTCCCTTGTATTAGAGTTCCACAAGCGTTTGTATTAATTAATATATTCACTCCTGAAATCTCTATCCTGCTGGTGGAATTCCCGCCTCTGGATCTTACGTCTCTGCAGGGGTTGCTGAGAGAGCTTAAATCGGTTTCCCCCTTAGATGCCACCCCCCTACTATTCTCCATAAAATTTGGGGGGTGGTGTCACCAGTTGTTCTTGATTGTATACATTATTCACTTAAAACAGGGATTGTGCCACCCCAGGGTTAAAGCACTCCTAAAGAAACCGAACCTGGATCCAGATAATTGGGGAAACTATCGACCAACCTCCTTACTGCCAGGAGTCAGTAAATTAGCAGAGAAATACATTAATTTGATCTTATCAGCCTTCTTGGAAAACAATAACAAGTCACAGAGATGGCTATCCTGGTTGCGGTAGAGGAATTCAGGAAGATTCTTGATAATGGAGGCTGCGCTGCCCTAATTTTATTAGATCCAGTTTCTAATCACTCCGGATCACACTTGCAATGCCGTACCCAGTGAGGAAACAGATGTCCGGTATGCCCCTGACCGCAGCTTCTATTGACCCAGCTAAGACCAGTTACTGCAGAGAAAGTCTACGACAACTGGTCTCCCTATTCTGCAAAACAGTATGAAAGTGTGTATAGAACGTCTAAAAAATGCTCTCGTAAAAAGAAAAAGGAAAAAAAACCAGCAAGGAATTCCAGTAACAAGCGTAGAAGATTTGGACACCAATTGCAATTTTGTAAAATTCATAGACTTTTTAAATGTTTTTCAACTCCACATAATTTCACTCTACTCATTACCACATAAATACATCCCACATAAATGCACTCTATGCCAGATAGCAACAATCCACATAAATACAATTCCCCTTAACATAATTTCAGTCAACACCACACAGTTCCATGCCACACAATTCAGAAAACACATTTCCATTCCATACCACATAATTTCACAACAAACTACAAACCACATATTTCCATTCCACACCACAATCCCACTACATACCGCATACATCCACTCCACAGAATTCCACATCATGCAACAACACATAATTCCACTTCACGCCATTCCTTATCATACAATGCCACTCCACATAATTACACTCCATGACACACTATACCACTCAACATAATTCCAGTGCACTCAATATGACATAAATATTATCTACATATTTCCACTGCACACCATGCCACATACTTCCACTACACATAATTCAGCTCAACAGCACCCTATTCCAATCCAACCTACATAATTCCACACCACACCACATGCATTCACTATTCTCCAAAACACATGGCTAAAAGACATCGTCATTGACAACGCCATTAGCTCTTGGATTGCCGAGACCTTATTGGATTTGCCAAGGCTTGATCATTAAAGATGTGTTTCAATAAGATTTGTTCTCTATAGTTACGGCAATGGTTCATTGAAAAGACCTGGTACAACCCATGTAGTTGACTGCATCTTCGAGTAAGGTTAGACACATTTGGAAACCCTCTTGGCACTGCCAGCATTTTCCAGTTATAAGCAGTTTTAGGATTGTTGACTGTTTTTTTCATGAATGTGAGTTTTATCAATGCAATCAAATGCACCTCATAGTTTCCTTATTGTAGCAGTACAGAAAAGTGCAATAAGATATCATAACTACCACCTCAAAATGTAAAGCAGATGTTTTTGTTTAGAGAGAATGGTGGAAACCTTTATTTATGAAAGTTCAGGGTACTTGATGCTTTTTTATAGTTTCACAAACGAAACTGTTTAATGATTAAAATTGTTACATTCTGTGAAACTATTAGCCTGTACAACATTCGAAACTGTTTTTTATATGGTGCACTCTGAATTGTTTCAATAAGTAGCAGCAGCGTTGTCATGGCTGCCTGTTCGTACTTCCTCGTTAAATACTCCAAGACCTCCCAGGAATTACTCCAAATGTATAAATGCAGTAGAATGGAAACAATGTCTGGTAACTCAATTACATAATTTGCTAGTTCTAAATACATATTTATATTTTAATGTGTGTGTAAGGTGTACTTACAGTATCACCATATTTCATATCCCCATCCTATGTTATGTTTATGTACCAAAACGTCCTTGATAACTTTATTGAGATAGAATTAGTGCTCTTAACAAATACATTTAAGCACTAAACATATGAACACAGATAGCTTCAGGTGATCAAATGTGTTTTACGTTTGCTAAGAACAAGCTTGCTTCAAGACCTATTAGGGTATATTCTCTTTAATCTGGTCGGTGCTAGATATGTGTGGTGGAGGTAGTTAAAATAGGTTAATTTGAATCTTGCATTAATTGTGACCTTCACCTGCGTACAGGTTCTCGTGTAGTCTGCATCTGTCAAGATGCTTTGTAAAGCCATATCCCAGGTCTTATTGTGCAAATGATGAAAACAGTAAGTTACATAGGTCAGGTGGGGAAGGAGTGGAAGCAAGACCACATTACTGGCATAAGTACGTTAAACATTTGTCTTGCGAGACACCATGACGCTCTCTCAACCAGAGTATGCTTATACATAAAACATTAGGTAGTTTGTTCTTCTTTGTATGTAATTGAACTCTAACTGTGGAATTGTTTTGGAAAACTTAAATGTGTCTCTTAATGTTTGAAAAAATAATAAATAACAATAGCATGTGGAACGAGTGAGGAACCTGGGCCAATCTGTAGTGAAATAGTTGGAGCAAATAATCGTATCACTTAGTGGTTTACAGGAAATGGTGAATCTTGGAGTGATCTACTTAGCTGTATAAAGGTCTTATCCAATATAGCAAACTGTAGGAGAAATCGAAAGCATGCATGTTGCAAACACATTTCCACAGTACAAGTATAGGTATTGGGCCCTGATATGATGACCAGTGTGTCTTATGCCTGGAGGCGAGTACACAGTGTTATTGTACAAATTAATCACTAATTGTTGTCTTGTTGAATGCAAGTTTGGGTCTCTTGAGTGGTGGATTGTGGGTCGTCTAAGCTAAGCCTTTGAGTATTTCAGCATTGGAGTACTCCGAGTAGAGGATATTGCTGGAATGGGATCTGCTCTCAGCAGTAAGGTATAAACAAGCATTTGCAATGCAATAGGTCTCGCATTAGAAAAGTTTGAGCTTTTAGTATTGTAAATGGCAATGTTTTTTTTTTATGCAGTAGTTAAGTTTTGTTTGTATAAAAATGAGCACCTTGAAGGAGTGAAGGATTTTAAAGTAATAATAAAAGCATATACAGACAATAACTAACACACACAAATGGGGAACGGTGCTGTCAGGAAACTGCAGGTAATTTATATACATGCCTTGCAGGTGCACCTTCAGGATGCTTTCACTTCAGTGCTCCTAGGCCCCATGCAGCTTTAGCGTGCTCATTAGGAGGTTATGCCTATTTCTTGGTGCATTTCCACAGAGCACTTTGGTATTCCCCCGCAGCCCTACAGGCCTGTATGCTGCCCCAGGTTGTCTCGTTTTAATTGTCTCACCTTGGCTGCCCCTCCCTCTGACCCAACCTCAGTAGGGGAGCCCCCTACTTTACGACCCCTCCAGCTTCACATTGGTCATATGTTAAAAAAGAGCATAACGCAGCATTATACCCAAAGTGGCACTTTCAGGTCAACAGGAACAAGCAGAGTTTAGTGTGCTTCAAATGCCAAATCCACTCATAAAGACTTAAAATATGCCAGCTAAGTATTGCATAGGTCACATTTTCCGAGGTAAACATTACATTAAATATACTTAACTAAAACACCATCACTCAAAGACACTATCAAAGGATTTTAACGGTCTTGTCTCCTTTCTGGTGAAGACCGGTTCAGTGCCACAGAATAAATCAGTCCAAAATCATACTCCTGGGTAATCTCCCACTATATTTTTTACCAAGCATTACCTAAAACACGGGTACACCATTGGCAGCAACATTACAAGTTTATCTAAAACAAAGATGTACAGGCAGGCGGCAGCATTAAGAGTGCCAAAGCGGACACACACACACCCAACCCCTCCGCCTGCAGAATTCAGGTAGCAGTGTGTACATTTCATCACATAATGCAAAAGAACAGTGCGTGCAATATGATCAAGACTAAAAGCTACCATTAAAAGGTGTGTGAGCCTGTATATGTGCGACTGTGTGGGATGGGACTTGTTTATGCAAGATGATGTGTTATAGAATAATAGTGTATGTGTAACTGTACATGTTCTGCTGTGTATAAGGTTACATTATTGTAGGTGTGTTGAGATAAGTGTGCTCATGAGAGGTTCTGTGGCATTGTGCTGTGTAAATTATATGATGGGTGTTAGTTAAATTGGCTGTGTGTGTTATGGTTTGTGAAGCAGTGTGAGCATGTCACATGCTTGGAGCATGTAAGTGGCACATGGTAAGTGGATAATGGTTCAGAATATGTTTCTTGTTCTGCTTGAAGCATTTTTAATTTCCCCGGACTAGGATCACCATTGTAAATGCCTTCAAGTAATTAAATAAACAATGTGATTACTAATTATCTTGTAGATGCCCACGTGCTTCGCTTGATAACGCCTTGTTCAGAGAGAGGGTATGCACACATGACGTTATTTTCAACTTTTGCTTTGAATGGCGGAAGGCACAAAAGCGTGATCGCACAGCTTTGCCGTGATTTGGTCTGCTGTAACACTCAAATAAATCAGGAGAGGTCTCCACAGTCTCAACAGGAATCATTTCTCCCCAAGCAGGCTGCCATAATAAAGCGAGCAAAAAAACAGTAATGTATACTTAGGAGCTACTCACATGACACACTCAAGTCATCGGCAGGGTTTTCATTTTGAATGTAATCTTGCACTTCATCCAAGTGAGTCGTTTCAAAAGCCTAGTGCAATCCAGATATAAACAGTAGCTTGTGCCAAACAACAGCTTCACCTGGCCTTCCCCAGAAGTGCCCATGGCGAGGATCACACGTGGCACTCGTGTGGACCCCTGCCCAGAAGGTTAGGGTTTTGTTGCAGCAGGACGTTACATCTGCGGTTTGGAAGACCTGCGTCAGCAGCCTCGCTTGCAAGCTGCACATTCGGCCAATAATTAGGATAATAAACACAATTTAAAGAGAAAGCGCTGAAGTGCTATGGAATGGCGTAAGGAATGATTAAACGCGCCCCCTCTTGTTCGAGTTGGATTTACATACGCTTTCAAATGGCTAAACTGCGTGCATTTAGTAATACAATCTAATCTAGAATTAAGAACACATCCATGTCAGGCCGTCCCACAACAGCTGGCCTGGGAGGAACGAGGTGGGAAAGGGACATCCCTGCATAGTGCTGCACAGTACAGGCAGCGCGATGGTGCGGGCCTGAGCCCGGTACAAACGGAACATCGCCGCCAGCCTGCGACCCGGAAGTCAGGCAGGCCGGGCGGGACAACCGGAAACAGGAAGTAGGAGGGCGGGAGCCTACCCCGCCTCCCACGGAAGAGCCGCGGCTGTTTGGAGCACCGGAGCAGGCAGGAGTCTACCCTGCGCCGAAGGAGGGAGGAAGAGTCCTGCTGCCGGGCCCTGCAGCTGCCGATGAGAGGAGAGCCACCGCACCAAGGAAGCCGGTGAGTGGGGCTTCGCCTTGTTGCTGAGCTGCGAGGGCGGGGGGCATGTGTGTGTGTGCGCGCGTGCGGCGGCGGGGGGCTGTGTATGTGTGTGAGCGTGCGTGTGTGTATGTGTCTTGGAGTCTGTGTGTATGCGTGTGTGTGACTGTGGGGGGGGGATAGGGGGGGTGTGCCTGTGTATACGTGTGGCTCTGTATGCGTGTGGCTGTGCGCATGCGTGAATGTGGGTGCGCGTGCACGCAGTGAAATCCAGCCGGAGAGAAGCGCGTGGCACTTTCTTGTCCTTCATTCCCCCGAGTCAGCTAGCTATAGTTCTCCACCTGGACGCATCCTTCGGATGCTAATTCCAGGCTCGACCTAAAAAGAAAGGTGCAAAAAATCAGCTTGATTTGAAGGAGTCATCAGGCTTACACCCCCAGTCAATGTAAAGATTGTAAAATGGAGATGTGGCCAAAGCCAAGTGGCATAGATTACTCAAGCTATCACGTTGTGTTCAACCCAGTCAGTTTAGATGAAGTTGCATTGCAGTAATCTGTTCTAGCAAACACTAGATCTTTGTGGAGGGGCAAATACTGTGTTCCACACTGAATAGCTTTTTCAGTGGGTATTGTGACTTCCATTCTTTAATGTATCATCCAGCATGTCACATTGTAGTTCATATCTTGTTCTTTTGGGAATTTAAGCTAAATCAAGTATAAATATTGTATTTTGTAGTAGTAATGCCAAGTTTTGGTCCACTGCCTGTAGCTCTCGATTTACAAATTGAAGAGACTAACTCATTTGAGAATTGGTAGCCTCAAAGGGCGTTGGTTCAGACGTGCATATATTCTTCCTCCTCTTCACACAGTTTTCTGTTATGCCTTTTAGAGTGTTGATGGCTAACATATGATTAATAGTGTTAAATGTTGGTTAGACCACTGGTTGGACCATGTTTTCCCTGATACAGAGCGCATCATCCAGGACTTTCAAGTTGGCTGTTCTTGCTCTGCTGGCTGGCCTGATGATTGTGGACTACAGCGGTTGATGCTTACCACGATAAACCTTGTAAATACTGAAGCTGCAGATGTTTTTTTACCCAGAAATGAAAGGCCACCTATTTGATGATAGTTGTTTAGATAAGATGGAATTACTGTTCTGTTTTTACGAGATGGTGATTTCACTACCTTTCATTGCATCCGAAAAATTGATCTTTTAGTGCTAGCAGAGAGTCAAAATTGGTGAATTCTTGAATTTTTTTTCTGAGTATATGATTTCTGGGTGTGTGCATAATATAGTTCGAGATATGTCTTAAAACTTCTAAGAGGTTCTTCCTCCGGTAGCTTGCCATGTCCATTTGAGGTTTGAAGAAAGGCACTTGACAATCACTGATGTTGACTTTGCGGAGTGTGTTTTTCAAAGTTTGTTGCACAACCCTCGACCCTGTAATGTTTGAAGTTCTTATATGAGGGCTGCTAAGACCAATTAGCGGACTACATTTTACATCTCTGTTTTTCAGAGTAAATTATATCAGTTAGTTGCCACTACCTGCTCTTTGTCTAATAGAAACTTAGAGGCTCCAATCACCACCCCATCTCGCATCTGAATACTGTGTACAAGTTGTTAGTCTTAGCGATAGGGTCCCTTTATGGATCCCCTTGAGGGATGCCAAAGAAAACCAGTGTGGTGCAGAATGCTCCATCTTCCATTGTGGATTTCACCTCGTTATTTGACAATGAATCCATTCCGTTAAACCGAGGATTCATTCTCAGCTTTCTTTTCTGAGATAGAGGCACTAAAGTTGATATCAAGTAGGGATATTTTAAATGTGAAGATTAACTCATTTGACACTTTTCCCTACTCTAGAGTTACTTTTGGCTCCTTGATTGTTGCCAATTTGGTTATGCAGAATTGTGAGCATTTTCTTAAACGAGGGATTGACATAACATCTGTTTGAGAATTTGAGGAATATTCTACTATGTGTCCTATAACTCAGTGCTCGAAAGCCCCAAGGGCTATTAAATCCATGGTGCTAGATGCAATGGGTCCAGATTTGGAGTATTCACTTGGTAATTCCCCCAAAAATATTTTGGTTTCCTTGGACAACCTGTCACCAGATAAATCTGGTGACCGGTTTGGTAGCTGATCCCCAGGCTTTGGCCATGGAAGATGAATCGGCCCAGTGGAGCTGGGTCACAGGAGCTTTGAACAACATCTGCCCTGTAGCAGAAAGGAGCGATCCTTTGAGGTAGCCTGGGGAGTTTACTATTGTCTTGGAATATGTCTGGTTTGGATCATAATGAGATTAAATAGAATTTTTTTAACACTATGAAGCCTTTAATTATGTGCTTACAAAAAAACTTGATCTTGCAAAGTGTTTGATTGTGGTGGCTATTTTGTCTTTTCCTGTTATGCTAATTGCTCTGAAAGGGGACATGCTAGTGGGGGCGGGGGTGTCTCTATTCTGCTTAAGAACTCTATTAACCGGAATCGGAAGGTATTCTGCCATTCCTCAAAACTTTGTATTTGCTTGAAGTTGGCATGTTAGGGAGACTACGGCAGGTCTACTTTCATCCTCGTGGAAAATCCTGTATATACCTCCTGGGAGAAAGTTTGACCATTTGTTGAGTGTACTTTTTTTATTCATTCATGATATAGCCACTAGGGAAGAATGCCACCTAGTGATAATCGTGGAAGACTTAAATATCAAAATCTCTATCTCTGCTTCGGAGATTGATGCCAACACTGATTAAGGGGAAATTTGGCATATACCTGAGATCTTCTCATTCTAAATGGGAGAGTTCCTGTCAACAAAGCAGCTCAATTTACGTTTCACTCTCATCATACTCAGAGTCCCTTAGACTATGTGGTTGTCTCTTATTAAATATTTGGGGCTTGTGAAAATCTATTTGTCCTCCCGTTGGTATGGAGAGACCATAGTGTAGTGGGTATGACAGTGGCTTTTGATCTACCTGTACTGGATCCTAGGAATTCTGGCCTGGGTATGGCTGTCTCCAATAAAGCAAATGGACATTCCTTTTGGACGTTAAAAAATATCTCTGAAAAAAAGTTCAAAAGTGAAGAGGGCTTATGTAGAACAGTGAGGTAATGCTCACGCTAATGTCATTCAGTATTTTGAGGCCCAAATGGAAGAGATACGTAATTTAAGCTCTAAATCTGTTGGCCCTTACTTGACTAACCAGGGTATGTTTTCATTGGAATAATTAAATCAAGAAATTAATTGACTAGTCCGAAAACAGCATATACAATTCTCTGTGGGTCGACAGCAGGAAATCGGTCATCTTAAACGATTAAGAAGCTGCCGTAAACTCAGTGAAAAGAGAAGGGAGTACGACTCTAAGTTTATTGGGTTGGGGGAAGCTGCAAGGGCTAAAGATTCAATAAAGTATTGGCACTTGATTGCGGAATATTATGATTCAAGGCAGAGGGCTCTGCCTATTCCTATCCCAGAAAAGGATTGGGTGGGTTATATTTCCCTATTATATAAAAACAGTCCAGTTGTTCCTGTGACGATTGGTGTGGATGAGTCTTCTCTTCTTGAATTTGGTCCCTCTGGGATGAAATAGTGGGTTTTATAAAGAACGCCAGAACATCTGGTGCACAAGGTCTGGACGGAATTCCGATTGTGCTAATTAAAAAGGAGTCACCTGCATGGAGAGCTCTCTTAGCACCACCGTTTAATAATTGTTTTCAAAAAAGAAAAATTCCCCCTTCTTGGAAGGGTAGTATTATAGTCCCTTTGTATAAAAGGGCCCGAAATTCAGACGGAATGCACTGCTGGATGCTTCGGACAAATTATTTGCTAAAAGCATATTATGTCATCAGCCACAATGGGCCCATGACCAGAATATTATACCACCAGAACAAGCTGGTTTCAGAAATAAACATAGAACCTTGGACAATATTACTGTCCTTCAGACCATTGTAAAGAAATATGTTTTTTGTGAGGCACGTCAGTCTATACTGTATTCTTTGATTTCTCCACAGCGTTTGACAAAGTGATTCGCCAAACGCTGTGGAGAAAGCTCCTTTATCTTGGTATACCACATCACCTTTTGGGTCTTATTACAGAAATACATACAGATACCTGGTGCCAAGTTTTAATGGGAGAGTCGCTGGGGCTATCGAGTTAGATTAAAACATATAATGGGCTTAAGCAGGGCTGCCTGCTGGCCCCTCTTTTGTTTTCTCTATATATATCCTATCTCCCCGGCGTCTTGAACTCAGTGAGGGGAGGATGCCCCCAGAATCGATACAAAGTCCGTTGGTTCTCTATTATATGCGGATGACGTGTCCATTTTTGATTTAACGCCTAGTGGTTTGCAATGTCGCCTGGATGCCCTGACTAAATATGCAGAAGCCCACTTCTTGAAAATTAACTTTGCCAAAAGTAAGATCTTGGTTTTCCGCAAGAAAGGGCTCAGAATAACGAGATGTTTTAAGTAGATGTTGAGGTCTGAAAAATTGGAATCAGTTGATTCTTATTTATATCTGGGAAAGGTTTTTTCAAAAACAGGGCGAGATATAGAGCATATATCAAACTTTGCATAAGTAGGGCTGTCTCCCTGGCTAGCGCATTAAACAGATTTCATAAGACTTGTTGGAGACGCCATTTTGGCCATGTTCTGTCAGTTTTCAAGGTTAAAATTCCCACTTCATTAACATACGCTTCTGAGGTACTGGATGTGAAGCATTCTCTTTCATTTGACAAGGCCGAAGGTCGAATCCTGCGCCAAATTGGTAATTTAAACTCTCTGGCTGCCCCTCATGTTTTACATCTCGAACTTGGTTTATTATGCTCATATACTTTATCCCTGGCAGCAGTTCTGAGGTGGGGTAATTCCCTCTGGGGGGATGAGGGTACTCTTAGGGCTGTGCTGAGAATGGAAATCTTTGATAAACTGAAAGAACTATTAACATTCTTTAGGTCCTTTGCACAACCAAAGTCTGCATTGAAGCTGTTATAAAGAAGCCTGCAACCTCTATCATTCTGGTCAGAGGTATTGCTTTATCAGTCCAAGTCTCGAAATGAGGTGGTCTGTGGGAGCACCCTGGGGAATAAACCACATCCCTATTAACTTGGATCCTACCTCACGGGATTAGAAGGTTGATACTCTTATTGAGAATAAACGTATTGCCCCTAAGAGAAGTTACCAGCATTTGGGATAAAATGGAGAGGAGAGAATTTGTGAAATGTGTTATTTACAATCCAAGAATTTAACCATATGCTATTTGTGTCCACAGAGTTACAAAGGGCCAGGCATATGTTTTTAAGACCACTATTTATTAAATGTAATATTCATTCTGCCCAGGAGGCCCGTTTATTTGTTTTGTCCCCACCAAATGAAATGGTTTGTTATAGGATATATCAATTATTTTTTTACTTTTTTGGCTATTTATTAGGTAATTTTTCCCTATTTTGTTCTTCACATTATTTTGATGGTTGGATATTTGATTGTATACATGTTTTAATATTTCTCCTTTTGTTCCATAAGAATGTTTTGATTCATGTATCTATTTATCTTTCTTGCCCACCACACAGTATGTTTGATAAAAGTCTTTTTTAGCAGGCAGCCATGTACAAAGGAAGAATTACATATTGTATGTAAAGTATTTCTTGTTTAATCTGTGTGTGTATTTTTGTGGACCTCTGTAGGAGTTCCATATCAAAATAAAGACATGAATTTAATAATTAATTGGGTGGTGATATTAAGTTCTATGGCCTTTCACATTTAAGACGGGTGGCCATTGTGATGGTTAGGTAAATCAGATATACAGTACACTCATTATACTTTGGTATGTAGGTTGTATGCTTGTACTTCTGTAATTTATAACGCTCAAATCTAGCCACTAATTCAAGAAGAATTGCTGTTTAATCAGCTGGAGGGTGGAGGGGATTGTATTGTAATCTACAGGGTGAGAGTAGGGATGGCTTTATTATAGGGGTATAAGCCGGGAAAGCAGCCATAGGCAACATGGAGGATTGCAGATTTAAGAATGGGAAAGGAGTATGTAGGAAGATTGCAGAGGGATGAGTGAGGCAAGATGAACAGGGAGTGGAAGAGTTTGAAGAGGTAGGGACTCTTCAGGTGGGTCTGACTGCTGGGTGCTTACTCTGCATAGAGGTATTGCGCGAAGAGAAGAGTCTAGCTTTGTCCAGAAATGGAGCATAGATGGGGCCTCGCGATACGACCTGGTTGGAGTGCTGCGCTTGGTATTTTAACCATGAGTTGATAAATGCATTATTCTGAATGCAAGGCATCATTGGATATGTGCCGACAGCTCCTGTAATTTGAAGTTAGTATTTATGAATGAGTTGCTAATTATTGTAAATATGAATCTTTATTATTTATCAGTAGAATTCGCATGATAAGCTAGACTTGTAACTCAAGTGCATAGTAATTTTGGTAAAGAAATAGGGTCTAGTGGCTTAGTTCTTCGCCTTCAAGCCAAGGGACTTCATTCTAGTTATCGACTTAAGCACTTGAGCAAAAAAATTGGTTTCTGGAAAAGGATCATAGCTTCCTGTGAACTAGATTGTATATATATGCAGAGTTCTTTTTACAGAATCGAATGGTTGAGGTCCTCCTTCTGCAATAAAAGTAGGTTTCAGTAAAGCTCCCTTCTGCTCCTTGATGTTAGGTTTGTGCTACATCAAGCACCAAAATAATAAAAAAAAATCATAATATTTAATAGCATTTGATCCGTGTATACATATCCTGCCAGAGACAACGTATGTCACACAAAATCCATCTACTGATACCCTTACACCAGCAATTTTCATAACCTCAACACCTCATGTCATAAGCGGAAAGGTGGCCTTGAGGTTTTGGTTCACAGATAGGATAGAGGAAAAAACTTGTGTTAGAGAAATATGTGTTTGGCATCAGTGCTATAAACAGTTGTGCAATACAACATGTGAACTTTAAATTAGTACATTTTTAATTTGGTACCTTTTGCTCTTTCCTAGTGGTGGGCCTAATCCTGGCCATTTTCATCCCAATTGCTGTTGCTTTGCTGCTTGGCGTTGTGACCAGTACCATCTGCTATCGGAAAAGAGAATGGTAAAACTCATTTTAACATGTTTGTGTTTCATGTCTGAGATTTTAACAATTTTTTCTTTGACGGGTTCTTTGAGTGCATAAGAACATTCCTTGTCTTTATAATTTCTTTTGCTGTGAAATGCATGTGGCGAAGAGAAAATGAGACTGGATAGCTTACTCACCCTGCCCTTTGCAAAAATAGTGCATTGCATCTTTGCCAGCTTCTTGCTAGTGAGCAGGAGCTTCTTTA
Source organism: Lissotriton vulgaris (assembly GCF_964263255.1). NCBI lineage: Eukaryota > Metazoa > Chordata > Amphibia > Caudata > Salamandridae > Lissotriton > Lissotriton vulgaris. The sequence continues at coordinate 347,600,916 of NC_141689.1, read as the reverse complement.
CACCGAGCAGCTTCAGTGAGCCACTGTCATCTCGGACTTCAAAATTGTGGGGGGAAATCCAAAAAAGTATGAAGTTCCGAACTGCATTTTTCTTTCGTTGTGCTGTTCATTTATTGCAAATGTATTGAGTTGTTCATGTTGGAGTTTAGTGAAAATATACTTAGAGCAATGTTCTAGTGCATCGTTGTATCAAGGAACAGTGCACAGTGGTGGAGAGGGTTCTCCTACTGTCTTACCCTTCGAATGCTAAAAAGTAAAAGCCTGCACAGTGGAGGAGAGGGTATCTTTGCTGACCAACCCACTACGATCTGATGATGAAAGAAGATGTCATGGTCTGGGATGCTATTGCTGTGCAACCTGCACAGATGTGTACTTTACTGATATGATCCACTATTTTGCACATAAATAGACGAACAGGGGACATTTAGGGAACAAATATTCAAGCAAAACACTGGTAGATCTGTTAGCACCATTCTACAGTTACAACCATTTTTTTTATTGGTGTTGATTTCAGTATCCGATTAGTATCCGATTAGTCCAGTCAGTAGTACTAGAAACTGAAAAGTGACTAAAGCGTAAACAGATGACATGATTCATAAACAGAGCATCGTAGCATACAAATTAGCGAGTAGAGGGTAAACATTCCAGTTGGTGCTCTGCCTTGAGGCTGGCGTGGACGCGGGGATACTCACATTTCCAGCGTTCCCTGTACTTGAAAGAGGGGCTTAGCACTTTTTAGCGCATTCTCGTGTCCTGCAGCTCGGGCGTGGCCCGGGCTAAGAGCAGGGTCATCTGCGTTCAACAGAGGCCAGGTAGAGCCACCCCTCTTTCACTTGCAACAGACGTTGCCCTGTTTTATGGTTATGGGAAGTGTAAGAACTCTTGTGCTTCCACGGCTACTTCCCGTTCTACTACCAATGGTTCCACTTTGGGTCGTTTTTTAGTTCACGCAGTAGGGGTTGTATGCAGGGATATTGAGCTGGTTGAAAGGGGACTTTCACTTGTCAGTGTTGCTCTCTCGTGTTCAAAGATCTCTGACCCCACACAAACTTATTCTTGTTAGGACATTAACAGCTAGCTATTCGTATCAATGTGATAAGCACAGTTGTATTTGAGCCTTGCCACTTTTTTTTTTATTTATAAGTTGTCATTATTTTGTACTACGTCCCATTCTGAGTCAGTTCCCAGATTACTCCCAGTTAAGTGTAATAATCCCATACCACTATGCAACAGATTATTCCCTATGCAGAGTTTTTAAGACCTGAATTGACTACGACCCACTTTTTTTGGTTCCTAATATGATTCCTCCTGACCTTTGTGTACTTTGTCCGAAAATCCCTGCGCTGTCTCTCCAACTGTGCTTTCTGTTTTCACATGAAGTATAGTTAGCTAGAACATTGCGGGCTGACCTAAAAAATATGCGATAAAGCTAAGGCTTCTTTTATTGACAGTTTTTACATTGTCGTTCTGCAGGAAACTTGGTCTGTTGTGGATCCCATTTATAATGGATATTTTACAGGTCAAGGAGAGCCTAGGGGGAACTTTCGGTATGGTTTAAACTTGCTCTAAATGTTAAAATCATCTTATTTGATCTGAGCAACAATGGGGTTCTTGTATTGTCTGAACACTGTAGGAAAGAACTTACTTTATTAAAATTCATTTTTATAATGATGATTTTTCATAAATTAACATTGCCAATTTTTGAGTATTATTTAACCTCATTGATACCTTGCAGACTTCATCCAGTGTTCCTTTTTCGAAACCTAAATGGGCGATTTGTTGGGAGTTTAATGCTAGTTAAAATATTTAAACTAATTAAATGACTCTTTCTCATATCAGAACTTTTCAGCTATTCATTCTGCCTGTAAAACTATAGAGGGACTGAAGTGGGGAAATTTATCTTAGAACACCATCTGGTCAACATAAACAAAAGGGTTGCCTTTATTTCATCCCTTATTCTTACTTTTTTGAAAGAGGATGTTCATCCACTAAAGACTATATTTCTATATTTTCTTATCGAGTAGTCTTTTGAGTCACCTGTATTCCTGCAGAATCATTAATATGAATATTTGAGACCATAACCCTTAACTGCCAAGCTGGTAGCTCCCACTCTGTGTCCATTAAGATTTCTAAGACACATTCTAATCTGAGACCCCACGATAACAGTTTGTGCCTTGTGTATAATCTACCAAATCCTGTTGTTTTTTAATTTTTGCCTGCACAGTGCTTGCACTGTACTTGAGAAATCTATTGTGTAATATAAGCTTAAAAGGGACTTACATCCTGCATCCTCTCTTTCCTGGCTTCTCATTGGTGCCTGTGCGTGCCACTCACCTTTCCTCCACTTCAATTGGCTGAAGCATATTCTCCTGCATTTACCAATTTCTTTTCCTCGTCTGCATCTCTTATGATAGTTACCTGCCACTGAAATACTGTTAACATCCGCTTTGGTGGGACTATATTTCCATAAAGTTATACCTTTTACTCTTGCAGCATATTTATATAACAGTTTATCACCTGGAGAGATTAAGTGGTTTGGATAGAATCACAGGATGTTGCGTGGCGCCACTGAGACTCCGACCGGTATCCCCAGCTTTGAATCAGCTCTGGCTGCTGCGCCACATCCTCTCCACTCCCATGTTATCTGTCAGGGAGCGCTTTCGTTTTTTCGGACGATGATTGATGAAAACAGCTCTTTATTCGGGACATAGGCGAAACCTATGCATTACCAATGCTTGTTTTTTTAGCCATATTAAATCTAGAAAGTCATCCACTCCAAGCTGGTTTAATGCAACATACTCAGCTGCAAATGGCCAGCTGAGAAGTGCCTTGTCTGCTAAACCTTTGTCCGCCAGCCTAGTAGCCATCTGTCGCAAAGAATATAAGTGCTCCCTAAAGGATAGTCGTAAGGAGATTAAGCATACTAAATGTGAAGTTTGACCACAGACTCAAAATTTTAAAAAACTAGATATTTGATTGCAACCATCATAAGACATATATTGCTTGTTAGTTCCCATATACCAATAAAGGAGTGAGTTTTTCACTTTTCTAATATGTATTCCTTACCGATCTGTGGCTTTGTATGTTCTCTGTTGGACGGATCACACTCCTATTTCAAACTAGAAGTGGATCTCCAGGTACTAGTTGTAGTTTTGCATGAATATCCATCCTACAAGACCCCCGGACCTAATGGTATGCCTAAAGACTTATTTGAATGTAATGCCGTTAACAACCTAAGTGTGAAAAATGTGTCTTGTTCTTGGTCCAGTTCCATTATTGTCCCTATTTTAAAAAGGGAAATCGTGCAGACCCACATTACTATCTGCCCATATCCCTAATAGAATCAACTGTAAAGGTATAAGGTAGTCACTTTTAATAGAATTAGGTCATAGGCTAATGAGCATGGGGTTCAGAGCACGTTCCAATATGTGTTTAGGGTGGGTCTTGGTAAAATGGCGCAGTGCTTAAATCTCCATTTTATCATCTGTAAACATACCCTGGCCTAGCGTTGGTCACTGTACCTTGCTTTTATTGAGCTCTCCAGTGCCTTTGCCAAGGTTAACAGATCTAAGCTGTGGCCAATGCTCTTAGGTATGGACTAGACCCTAAATTGGTTTGTTTACTCTCAATCATGCATCCTAACCTATGTGCTGGGATAGGTTTGGTGCCAATAGCAGGTGTACTGAGAGTGGGGTATGCCACAGTTGTATCCTAGTACCTCCCCTTTTCATTTTGTATATAAACGGAACACTGCGCTGGTAGAGCTATCACAGGATGTGTCTAAGACAAATCAATCAATCAGTAGATTTGTAGAGCGCTACTTGCCCCCTTTGAGGGTACCTAAGTGCTGGCAGTGTCCAGTTGATTAGCTGTGTACCCAGGTCTTCAGGGACTTTCAGAACTCTGGAAGAAATTGGGAGGTCTGTAGACTAAAGGGTAGCTCATTCCATGTCTTTGCTTCTAGGTATGAGAAGGAGCGACCTCCACATCGGTTATGTTGGATGCGGGGGTGAGGGGTAGAGAAAGGGACACAGAGCGGTGGTGTCTGGTGGGCTGATGGAAGTTTAGGCAGTGGGTCCAGTAAGCAGGTCCGCTGTTGAGTAGGGCCTTGTATGCATGGGTCAGTAGCTTGAACTGGCATATTTTCTGTACAGGGAGCCAGTCGAGTTCCCTGAGGTAAGGAGTGATGTGGGAGGAGGAGGTGAGCTGCGATCTGTGTATAGAGAGCATTGCCACACTCCAGTCTGCTGGAGATGAGGGCCCGGGTGATAATGTGTCTCGACTTTTGGGGTAGCCATTTGAATATTTTATGATGCATGAGAAAAATGAAGGAGCAGGAGTTAGAGTTCATCTAAGTTGTCATGGTTTGCCTAAAGTCCAGGATGATGCCTAGATTCCTAGTGTGGTCATTGGCGGTAGGAGTAGGTCTGAGGGCCACCAGGATGTGTCCCGTAAGGAGCTTTTGTGTCTGAAAATCAGTACCTCGGTCTTGTCCGTGTTGAGCTTTAGATAGTTGTCCTTCATCCAGTTGGTGACGTCTGTCATGCAGTTTTGGAAGTTGGTCTTGGTGTTGGTGGTGTCTTTGGAAAGAGGGAGAGGATGAGTTGTGTGTCATTGGCGTAAGATATGTTGTTGAGTTAGTGGGCTTTAGCGATGCTGGCCAGAAGTGTCATCTAAGTGTTGAAGAGGGTGGGTTTGAGTGAGGATCCTTGGGGTACTCCACAGATGATTTCCATGGGTTCAGAGATGAAGGGGGACTTTTTGTGTTCTTCCGGTGAGGATCGGGGCGATACCTCTGAGAACAGCTCCTTGGATGCTTATGTTGAGCAGCCTTGTGATGCGTGTGTGGTGGTAGGCTGTATCAAAGGCTACCGAGAGGTCTAGGAAGATCAGAGCCGCAGTCTCTCCTTGTTTAAGTAGGGCCGGGATGTCGTCTGTAGCCGCACCGCAATAAGGGCTGTCTCTGTGCTGTGGTTGTTATGGAATCCATATTCGGAGGAGTTAAGTAGGAGGTTTTGTTCCAGATGTGAAGAGAGTCGTTAGTAGCTTTTTCTTCAATACGTTGGCCGGGAACAGGAACAAGGGAAATCTGTCTATAGTTGTTGAGTTTGATGCGGTCTGCCTATGGTTTCTTTATTAGGGAGTTGACTCCTGTGTATTACAGGTCCTCAGGGAAGGTGGCCATGGCAATTGAGGTGTTGAACAAGGCATTGAGTGTGTGGCTGATTCTGGCTTTGCCTGTGTTAAAGATGTGGTGAAGGCATGGGTTGTTTGGGGCCCTTGAATGTACCAGTTTCACGATGGAGGTGGTATCCTGTTCAGCGACCTGGCACCATTTAGTTAGTTGGATGTCTGTGGTGGTAGCGGGGTATTGCTTGAAGAAGACGGTGGCCTTAGGCTGGGGTTTGAAGTTTCTGTAGATGTTGGCGATATTGTTGTGGAAGAAGTTTGCAAAGTTGTCGCAGAGGTCCTGTGCCGGTGTAATGTTTGTTTCACCTGAGAGGTTGGAGAATTCCTTGACAATGTTGAAAAGTACTTTTCTTTTATTGGAGCTTAATCGATGCTTGAGGCTATCGCTTTTTTCTTAGGTTTTCTTAACTGTCTGTAGTAGGGACTGAGGGCCTTATCGTTCGTGCCCTTGTTGGTGGGCCATCTTCTTTCCAGTTCAGCGGTTCTGAGGGCTTCAATGCTCCAAATGGCCTGCTTGGTGGACCTCCTGTGGGTGTTGTTGCTGTGGGAGTGACGCTGTTGGCGCAGTGCTGATCCAATTGTTGACGTTTCTGATGTTCTGGTCTAGGTTGTTGGAGGAGATGGGCTTGGTTGTGTTGAGGGAGTATCCATGTGTCTTTTGAGACCTTGCTCCAGCTGCTGTGGGGGGCGTTGGGCAGACTGGGGCGGAGGTTCATGAGCTGGTGATGTTGAGATGGACGATGTATTGGTTGGTCCAGGTGAGTTCCATGGTGTGGCTGTACCTGCTTTGGTCACTGGAGGTGAAGATGGGGTCTAGCGTGTGGCCTGCGGTGTGTGTGGGGTCGTGGACTAGTGGGGTGAGTGTGATGTTCATGCCGTCGAGGAAGTTGGTGGTGTTAATGTCATTGTGGTCGTTGAGATGGAAATTTAGGTCGCTGAGGAAAATGTAGTTGTTGGAGTCTATGGCGATGGAGGCATTGAAGTTGCAGATGGCTGCACCTGGTCCTGAACGACGGTAGGCGAGGGTGCCCCTGATGGTGGTTTTGCTGTCCGTTTGGATTCGGACATCAAGGTGTTCCGTGGCTAGGGTGATGTTGTCATTTGTTATGGTGCATTGGATGGATTCCTTGTGTATGATGGAAATCCTTCTGCCAGGCTTGTTGATGCGGTTGCAGTGGGTGATCGTGTATCCTTCAGGCATTGCAATGGCAATGTTAGGTGCAGAGATGGCATTGAGCCAGGTCTCGGTGAGGAAGTGCACGTCAAGTGTGAGGGTGTAGATGAGATTCCAATTCTCGGTTGTGTTTGCATAGTGAGTGTGTGCTGAGAAGGGTGCACGCAAATTGGTGTTTTTGTTCAAGTCAAGTCAAGTCAAGTCAAAAATTTATATAGCGCGCTACATACCCGGAGGGTCTCAAGGCGCTTGAAGAAGGGTGGGGAATTACTTGTCAAATATCCACGTTTTAAGTTGTTTTCTGAATGCTAGGTGGTTCTGAGTAAGACGAAGGTGAGTGGGAAGTGAGTTCCAGGTTTTAGCTGCCAGGTAGGAGAAGGATCTACCTCCCATGGTGGATTTGTTGATGCGAGGTACTGTGGCAAGGGCTTGGTTGGAGGAACGTAGCTGGCGGGAGGGGGTGTAGAAGGACAGTCGTGTGTTGAGGCATTCGGGTCCGATTTCGTAGAGTGCTTTGTGTGCGTGGGTTAGGAGCCGGAAAGTGATCCTTTTATTGACGGGGAGCCAGTGGAGGTTTTTCAGGTGACCTGAGATGTGTTCTTTACGTGGGATGTCTAATATGAGCCTGGCTGAAGCGTTCTGGATACGTTGGAGTTTTTTCTGGAGTTTTGCGGTGGTACCGGCGTAGAGGGTGTTTCCGTAATCCAGTCGGCTCGTGACCAGAGCGTGGGTGACTGTTTTTCTAGTTTCGGTGGGGATCCAACGAAATGTTTTTTTGAGCATGCGCAGAATGTTGAAGCAAGATGAAGAAACGGCGATGACTTGTCTGTTCATCGAGAGTGATGACTCCAGGATGACGCCCAGGTTCCGTGCGTGGTCCGTCGGGATGGGTGCTTTTCCAAGGGCCTCTGGCCACCAAGAGTCGTCCCAGGCGGAGGGGGAGGTGCCTAGGATGAGGACTTCTGTTTTGTCTGAATTCAGTTTCAGACGGCTGTGCTTCATCCATTCGGCTACTTCTTTCATTCCTTCATGCAGGTTGGTTTTGGCAGTGTTAGGGTCTCTGGTGAGAGATAGGATCAGTTGAGTGTCATCGGCGTAGGAGATGATGTTGAGGTTGTGTTGGCGTGCGATGGCCGCGAGGGGGCTCATGTAAACGTTGAAGAGGGTGGGGCTGAGTGAAGATCCTTGTGGTACTCCGCAGATGACTTCAGTGGCCTCTGACTTGAATGGTGGAAGGCGGACTCTCTGGGTTCTTCCGGTGAGGAACGAGGCGATCCACTCCAGTGCCCTTCCCTGTATTCCGACGTCTCTGAGGCGATGTAAAAGGGTGCTATGGCAGACCGTGTCGAAGGCTGCGGAGAGGTCAAGGAGGATGAGGGCGACTGTGTCTCCATTGTCCAGTAGAGATCGGATGTCGTCTGTTGCTGCGATGAGGGCGGTTTCAGTGCTGTGCTTGGCTCGGAAGCCGGATTGTGAGGAGTCGAGTGATTTGTTAGTTTCGAGGAAGGCGGCGAGTTGGTTGTTGATCGCTTTCTCGATGACTTTGGCCGGGAATGGGAGGAGTGAGATAGGGCGGTAGTTTTTAAGTTCGGTGGGATCAGCTGTGGGTTTCTTCAGGAGGGCGCTGAGTTCGGCATGTTTCCAGCTTTCCGGGTAGGTTGCGGAGTTGAGGGAGCAGTTGATGACGTCTCGGAGGTGCGGTGCTATAATGGAGTCTGCTTTGTTAAAGATGTGGTGAGGGCATGGGTCTGTGGGGGATCCTGAGTGGATAGAGTTCATCAGACGGATGGTGTCCTCAGTAGAGATTGGCTTCCAGTCATTGAGGATGTTCAAGGGAGGTGGGGGTCCTGCAAGGGGTTGGGTGGGTTGGTCTTCGGGTCGGTTGTCGAAGCTGTTGTGGATGTCTGCAATTTTGTTGTGGAAGAATGAGGCTAGGGAGTCGCAGAGGGCTTGAGAGGGGGCGATGTCGTTGGAGTTGGCTGCGGGGTTGGTGAATTCCTTGACGATGTTGAATAATTCCTTGCTGTTGTGGGCGTTGTTATCTAGTTGGTCTTTGAGAGCGGCTTTCTTGGCATTCCGGATCAGTTGGTGGTGTATGCGGGTGGCGTTTTTGAAGGCGTCCTTGGTGCTGGTGGTTGGGTCTTTTTTCCAGGCCTTCTCAAGGGAGCTGCAGAGTTTCTTGGATTTCTTAAGATCATCGTTGAACCAGGAGGCCTTCTTGTTGCCTGGTTTGAATTGTCGTTTTTTCAGAGGTGCTAGGGTGTCGGCGCTGTTGGATAGCCATTGGGAGAGGTTGGTGGCTGCTTGGTCGGGGTTTGAGGAGAGGGCTGGGGGGTTTAGAAGAAGCGATGAGGAGATCTGGTCGAAGGTGACTTTGTTCCAGTTTTTTTGCAGGGTGGGATGGAGGTGGTTGTTGGATGTGGGCTTGTTGTAGGTAAAGTGAACGCAGCTGTGGTCAGTCCAAAGGAGAGCTGTGGTGTGGTTGAAGGAGACATGTTTGCTGGAGGTGAAGATAGGGTCGAGTGTGTGACCTGCGATGTGGGTGGGGGTAGTGACAAGTTGTTTAAGTCCGAGGTTGGCGAGGTTGTCCAAGAGGGTGGTGGTGTTGCGGTCGTTGTTCTTCTCAAGGTGAAAGTTGAGGTCCCCCAAAAGGATGTAATCCTCGGAGCGGAGCGCGTGTGGAGTGATGAAGTCCGTGATGTCTTCACTGAATTGTGCGCGGGGACCTGGTGGCCTGTAGAGGAGGGTGCCTCTGAGTGTGGTCTTGGGGTCGATGTGGATCTGGAAGTGAAGGTGTTCAGTGTTGGCGAGATTGGCGTCTGAGCTTGTTGAGATGCGGATGGATTTCTTATGGACGATAGCGATGCCTCCTCCTGTGTGCCCGATACGGTCCTTGCGAATGATTTTATATCCTTCAGGGATGGCAATGGTGATGTCTGGGGCTGATGAGGCGTTCATCCATGTTTCTGTTAGGAAGGCGACGTCCGGAGAGATGGTGTCAAGTAGATTCCAGAGGTCGATGGCGTGCCTGTGGACCGAGCGGGTGTTGAGCAGGATGCATTGTAGGTGGTTGGGGTCGGATATCTGTTGTGTGTTCGTAGATGAGGAGTTGTTCTTGGTGCCGTCGAAATTGCAGGAGTAGCAGGAGAAGGGTCCATGTGTGTGCCCAGGGGTGGCTTGGACGCAGGTGGGGGAACGGCCGGGGTTAAGGGCTAGGAGGGTGGTGGCATCGTAAGAAATGCGGGAGGGGTGGACATTGCGAGGAACAGGGGGTATGGCGCTGGGCGCGGTCTTGGCGCGGACGGGCGTAGACGGGCTTACCTTTGGCGCACCTTCGGCGCGGCCGCAGCGCGTGGACGCTGCACGTTTGAGCATTCGGCATTTAATGGATAGTGGAGGGGCGGAGCATGGGAGGGTCAGCTGGGAGGCGTCAGCGGGGAGTGTGGGCGGGCCAAGGGAACACACAACAACCCAGGATCCAAAATGGAGAAAGGAAAGTGAAACAGAGCTCGGCTCCTACAAGTTTAGATTCCACTAATTAATATAATAAGGCAGAACACAAAAAAAGCACAATGCAGATGGCAGCAGCAGCCACAATCAAATGAAATAAAGCTGGGCACAACCGTAAGTTACAGCACGAGGTTCGGTGCTATGCTACAGACAATGCGCCACGTTACGAGGGTAATTTCAGTCAAGCGCGATGTCAATAAGAGATAAGCAATTGAGCGTGAGGCACGGATGTTGCTTTCACAAACGCGATATTTTTTACAAGGAAAACAGTCTGGCGCGATGTTCCAAAGCACAGCCAATCAAGTTACACAATCAAGTCCACAAGCTGCTTTCCCACACTCGCAAAGCTCAGAATGTAATGCAAACAAGCGCTATGACAATAATGAAGTTAGCAGCGCGGTTCCAGTGTGTACGATACCAAGTAGTCAGGCAAATGCGTCCAGAAGCTAGAATTGCAGGCAGATTGCTTGGTCAGGGAGCGTGAGGGGAGCGGCCGCCTAGGATCAGATCCAGGTGGTCACAGTTGTGGGAGGGAGGAGGTGATCGTAGTATTCGTGGGTGGGAGGGTCAGCTGGGAGGCGTCAGCGGGGAGTGTGGGCGGGCCAAGGGAACACACAACAACCCAGGATCCAAAATGGAGAAAGGAAAGTGAAACAGAGCTCGGCTCCTACAAGTTTAGATTCCACTAATTAATATAATAAGGCAGAACACAAAAAAGCACAATGCAGATGGCAGCAGCAGCCACAATCAAATGAAATAAAGCTGGGCACAACCGTAAGTTACAGCACGAGGTTCGGTGCTATGCTACAGACAATGCGCCACGTTACGAGGGTAATTTCAGTCAAGCGCGATGTCAATAAGAGATAAGCAATTGAGCGTGAGGCACGGATGTTGCTTTCACAAACGCGATATTTTTTACAAGGAAAACAGTCTGGTGCAGCTGTGGTTCCTGTACCTAGGCATTGGGGCTCCGCTCTCGTAATTTTGTGAAGCTTGCAGATGTTTTAATTGCTAAAAGCAAAAGCAATTACCATCCACACGCCTAACAAAACAACTCAGTTCCTCTGTTCCTACCTTTCTATCACACTCACTCACTCCAGAGTCCAGCAACCAGGCCATTTTCCAGTGTGACACAGGGGCGCTTGTGCGCATGTGCCCGACAAAGTTTTCGTTTTCTTTTTACTCCGTAAGGCTGATCTAGCGCCAGCCCAGGTCTGCTGTGATTGGGGGTACTCTGGGACCACCCACTTATGATGTGCAGCAGCAACCGTATTTTAGAAGCAGCAGGGCATCAGCCCTGTACTTCCCGGGGCTGCTTGTCAGTCATTGCTGAGACCGCATCATCATCCCACCCTTTCCCATGTCCTCATAGGGTGAGGTGGGGTCAGTAAGCTTCACTGGCCCCATCATCTGATTACCTGGGAAGTGGTGGGGTTGCAGGAGGCTGCTTGTGATTCCCTCGTGCCCATGATCCAGCAATCTTTTTGCGCAAGGACTGGGGCAGGGCAATACCCCACTGGAACACGCACGGTAAGCCCTCACCTTTATTTTTCTCTCCTGCCCCTTAACATAAAGTTCTCCTTGTCCACGTTTGGGTCCCTGGACCTTTTGTAAAGTCGAAGCCAACATGATGACTCCACTCTGAAGAAGACTAACGGACCCGGCAACAGGTTACGTTGATGTTTCTTCATATCCCTGACCCTGTGATCCTCAGCCCTGTGCTGCTTCTGAATCCCCTTCTGCCCAGAGTACAAAAAAAGTTGAAATTTCCCTGGGTGGCCACTCGTGCACTTAATTTGTTTTCGTTCTGCTCGCACCAGCTAGTGAACAATGTCTGTTCACTGCTGTGGCGCTATTTGTTATTTTGTTGCACACTCTGCAGTGCTTTTAAAGCAACAAAGAGTGAGGCATCGACTCAAGGGAATCAACCACTACATGAATCACCCAAGAGCCCAAAATGCGAAATGTACCACATTGCGACACATAAGCGCTTGGTGAGGCCTGTTTGCTCTTTTCAGATATCTGATTTAGGAACCAGTGCAGGCCGTGAATGATTAAAGCAGCTCTCTTATGGAGGTTTTATACAATAAATGTTTTTCCGTTTTAAATACACTATAGTTTTTCCCGAGTGGAGGTGGTGTGGCGGAGTGCCTGTTTTAGTTCTAGATCCTGCCTGAAAAGCAGTTAGCAGCAGGCAGTGCCCTTCTTGAAGGATACCTCTCAATCAATTAATCAATCAATCAATCATTTGTATAGCGTGCTACTCACCCAGAGGGTCTCAAGGCGCTTGGGGGGTTGGGGGGGGGGGGGGGTCTCTACTGTTTGAACAGCCAGGTCTTGAGTTGCCTCCTGACGGAGAGGTGGTCTTGGGTCAGGTGGAGGTGGATGGGGAGGGAGTTCCACGTCTTGGCAGCCAGGTAGGAGAAGGATCTTCCTCCCGTTGAGGCTCTTCGGATGCGGGGAACGACGGAGAGGGCGTGGCAGGTTGATCGTAGTTGGCGGTGGGGGTGTAGAAGGTCAGGCGGTCGTTGAGGTATCTGGGTCCTTGGTACCTCTGAATGGATGGCAATTCTGTTTTTTGTGTGAAGGGCTGACTGTGGATCTAGTTTGCTTATGATGGGTGCACGATGTGTACCTCGTTTATTTGTCACCTCAAAGTCTGTGTGTTCCAGAATGAGCAATGGTTTCCACTTCAAACCCTTTGGTTCAGTACCATCTTGGGCGGAAGAGGGGAAGAATGTCTCTCAGTTCATGTTTAATAACTCTCCCTCTAGATAAATACTTATCTTTGTAGGGCTGAAATCTGATATACTAAGGTGAAATGCTTCTTTTAGAATATAATAGGGTATCTTCAATACTCAAAGTGTATTTCTTTAACACGCGGAAGTGTTTCACCTCAGTACATCAGATTTTATCTCTCATTGAAAATAATGTATTAAAAAGTTAGCGCTTGAATACCTGAACTGGGAAACATCCCTGCCCCAATTCTAATACCAATGCGATCAGTGGTCATGTGACCCTACATGTGGACGGGATTCCTATTAGAAATACACCCTTTTCACCAATTTTGAAAACAATTCTTGGTGCAAAAACCCCTCTCTTTGACAAGAGGAACACATTTAAAAATTAGACCATCCCATGCTCTCTGTAGAGAGGTTGCAACCATTCAGACGATACACACTACTGTGTGCCTCCTCTGGAAAAAGCGTGCTATTGATGATGGCAAGGAGCGAAATAACTATGTACAACAAAGAAACATGTCATTTTAGACAAAAAGTGGAAGAAGTATCATCCAGTTCTCATCAAAATAGTCTCTAGTCATTTCTTATTATAGAGATTCTGCAGCTCCTATAACCTGGTATCAGATCAGAAAAAACTAAAGCTTTCTACTGATGTTTGAAAATGTCTTCATCATGTAATACGCTTGTGGGTATACCTATTTATTGCTAGTACATTTAACAATGTCCTTAAATAATGACTTTGTTTATAGCCAGAGAAGATTTCTAGAACCGTGGGTCTAGACACATTGTGCACCACTCTGTCCCCGATCAGGGTTCCAGCAATGTACTACAAAGATAAACAACTTTATAAACAGAATAATCAAAGAATTCAACACAAAACAGAACAAAAACATGGTCCTCAAGAAGCGTAGCGCTCCTTTGTCTGTATAAATCAAAAGTTGTTTAATCAAGTAGATTTTTTTCTAAAGACGAGATTTCCTGTACATCGTTTGTCCATATGGGAGCTGGTTATTACATTCTTGTACGGCTAAAAATGCAATCCAATCCAATGCATTTAGGGCCAGTACAGAAGCCCTTCATCACGGGTATCTTTGAGGGTTTGTCTCTTAGCTAATGCGATAAAAGAAATATCTGCTGCACAATGAACTCCATGATAGTTACTGGATTCCCAGCTGGGGCGAAATATAAACTGAATCCCAAGCGACAGAGCTTCCCGGTCAGTGTTGGTGGTTAAGGATTGTAAACGTAAGTGTCCATCTGAGTGCACTTCATAAAAGACATAGTCTCAGCAATAAAGGATGCACTGAGAGAAACAAGGATTCAAAGCATAATTATAATTTACTTCAAAGCAGATTGACATTTTAGTTCAAGCAATGCTTCACCTCTTCCATCATCATTCAACCTTCTTGGTGACAGTGAGCTCAATCAAAGTATACAAATGATTCTTAGATTTTTTTTTACCACTGCCCATTATCTTAGTCTGCTTTGTATTAATTCTAGGACATTTGAAGTTGCATTGACGTATGAGGTGCAAATTGTGTAATCTCTCTGATTGTTGGGTGGTAATGGTTGAGATTGACATCAATATTTTTGCCACTTTTTACAGTTCCCATTCTTTTTCTTATTGTGTATCCTTTGTATACAATTAGGATGACTTTGTATTAATTACCACTGTCTCTTTTTAAATGCTAACGTTCAAATAATGTTGATTTTTATTTTTAAAGGCTCAAGGAAACGTTTTACCCTGAAATTCCAAATCCACAAAACAGCAAGGCACTGCAGTTTGAAAACAGCATGAATGAGGTAATAATTTTCACAGCGCAATGAATATTTTAATTTATTGGTAGGACAATGAAATATTGCATGCAGTTATGTTGGGTAAAGCTCTGTTCTTTTTGTTCTTTGTGGGAATGAAAAGTGGAAGATTGATAGCACTACTTGCCCCATGCTAGAATTAAACACTGGTATGTGAAACGAGTTTTTAACTTGTGATGCCTCCACAGGTTAGACAGTGTGCTCTGATATATACAGAATTGAGTTTCTAGTCAACACAGACCAGAAGCAGCTACTTGATGAATCTTTTGCCTAATTCATGCAAATCATCAGTTGGGGCACCTTCTAATTCTAGAGCTTGCATTTTGATAATTATGTGCAGCCAGGATTAAACGTACATAAATGTTTATCTAATTTCATGCAAATGATTAAAGCTCTGTTATTGAACATTGAGGCATATCAGACCACCACCACTGATTACGGGCTACAGCTGAAGGCTCAGTAAATACACTCTCTCCCATTTGTGTTTTTACTTCACTTCAATCTATCTTCTCTTTCCCTGCCTTGAAAGGCATTCCTTATGTGAATCATGTCATGCAGAGAGACATGGGGTGTAGGGAAGAGAGGAGGAGGAGATGATGTTGATGGGAGTGAGGAAAGAAAAGAGGATGGGGGACTGGAGGGGTAACAACTCAGAATGCAGCTTAATATTGAATTATTGCCCCCATTGTATATCATATAAATGACATTAGTTCATATTGTTATATTTTGGTATGTTGCCCCTAGTTTGCCACAAAAATGCATGTCGTCAAGAACATATTGAAAGATAAAGTTAAAAAGGCTAGAATTGGGTACATACAATGCAGATTTAACACAGACGTTATTATGCGGTAGAACTAAAATGCCCACTTTTTGAAGTCCGGAAGTGAATGAAGACGGCGGTTGAGAGAGGCTAGCCACTTGCATAGGGTTTTTACCATCTGCATGTGATACCCTTCTTTGGATGCTCAGGTTGTCAAACCTACAATATCAGGCATAGTAAAACATTTGTCATGTATTTTGCTTTTCTAAGTCATTAAACGGAGGGGACAATTAAGCCTTTCATACTGATTTCTCCAGTGAACATTTCTGCTTTCATCTTCATTGTGATATATTTTAAATATACCTTCTCCATGTCCAAATTAAACTCAGTTAGGAGGTGCTCCCAGTAAGCAGGAGAGAGACCTTTCTTTGAATAGCGTTATCAAGGTGCAGTCTTCAAAATCCAAGCCTGCTGACGCTCAAAGCATCCAGCTCTTTGCCAGTAATGCCAAAATTGAACTTTTGTTTTGAAACTGCAGAGAGGCAGTATTTCTGCTCACGCTATCCATCAAACTGCACAATTTTCTGTATTGACATTGTTTCCCTCTGACTCTTCTATCACAGAGGGGCTCTCAGCTCAGACATAATGCTTCCTTTTAACACTTTTGATGTATACAGTTTCAGAACCTATAGTCTCATATTGTACAAAAGATCTCGATCATGAGTCTCAACATGACCCTCTGTAACCCTTTCTCATGCAATAATATTGCCTGATCAATCATTGGTTTCTGATAGATGCTTCTAACTGCAAATTTCTCAACTTAAGAATTTCCCCAGTTTTGCTGTAGCTCTCACACACTGATTGGTGGCACCATCCCCACATCTCCTCTGAAGGTGTCCACACATAGCTGTATATGGGAGCTACCCTGCATGCTGATGGTGGTTCCC
The DNA here is from genome assembly GCF_964263255.1 of Lissotriton vulgaris. Classification (NCBI taxonomy): domain Eukaryota; kingdom Metazoa; phylum Chordata; class Amphibia; order Caudata; family Salamandridae; genus Lissotriton; species Lissotriton vulgaris. The sequence continues at coordinate 347,584,779 of NC_141689.1, read as the reverse complement.
CCTTTTCCCCTTCAACAGGATCCAACGCTCTTCTCCCGATTTCAGCTCTTGTTTTTTTTTTATGGCAAAGACTTTGGTAACACAATGTACTAGGTATCTTTTCCCCAAAGACTACAGGTTACAAATTGTGCAACGATTGCCAAAAGGAGATGTCAATCACAGATCTGCACAATGTTTGTCTTTGGTGCTTCAACACAAACATAACTCGAAGTCCTGCTACTTATGGCTCTTGACAGGGATGGTTCCTCCGCTATGGCGGAGGAGTGTTGCCCACTGCTCTTTGAACAACAAAAATAAAATGATAATACTTAGTTATTATCACTTTATTTTTCGCAGGTTCGGGGCTAGGTTAGGGCGGGCAGGGCTGGAGGCACAGCTGAAGGAGTGGTTCCATGTGCCCATGACTGCTTGGCCAGCTCTCTTGGCCTGGCCAAGCAGTCATGCTCACTTTGCATGTTCCCCACCAGGCTCCATTACACAGCCTAGTGGGGAATATGCCTAGGCTCCCAGTCCCCATCTGAACACCGAGCCACGGTGCTCAGACCAATCACCACGCTGCATTGCAGCATTGTAATTGGCTATGGGAACCCTTCGGTGCTTCCTGGTTCCGGGACTCGAGAAGCAGAGGAGAGATTCAGCCGGCTGAACAGGTAGGTGTGATTTTTTTTATTTTGTTGCCTCCCGCTACCCCCTGTTCCCTTGCGACTCCACCCTTATTCCCTGCCAGCCGCTACTGGTTCCTGATGCACCCGAAAGCCATCATGGAGTGTAAAACCAAACTCTGCCTCACTGAAGAGGCGTCACTGCTCAAAGTCATGAAGTTGCTCTTAATCTCATTCTCCATCACTGAGTACGTCTAAGATGAGGTTGAAAGGCAAGTTGTGGCATAAGCACAAGAAATCCAAGAGGAATTCAACCCTCACCCAATGCTTCCAATCCAGAGAGAAATCACACAGTTACCCTTCCAATGCAAATCCATCTGCGAATTCGGACTCGATTCCAGTCCTGGAGTCAATGGGTTCAAAGTTTTCCAGTACATTGTCTCTTCCAAAGCAAATAGAGGCCTTGTAAGAGACCATGCTGCAATTGTGTGAGGTGGTTACAGTTTACTTTGCTTCCTCTTTGTGCCTCATGTGTCTGTAGGAGGTTCCATTTGTAATTCCACAGGCAAGTCCTTCCTCAACAACATCTGACACTGTTCAGCCTCTATCTGGCTTGACATCGGCCCAGCCTGTACCTTGGTGCCTCTGCAACATGTTATCTGATCCAGAGCAGACTTTAGCTCGATCCCATTTCATGGAATACTCCCTTTCTAGCCCCCCTGCCTTGATGGCAATAGCAAAGATCTAAGGCCTTGTTTTGTCAGACTCTGAAACTATGCTGGGGATTGATCCATTACCCACAATGATGACACAGTCCTGTGTTCTCCCCCCACACATTATAATGATGAAAGCCTGTAATGGATTTTTAGAAAGATAGTGGCATTGATACGTCTCCTTAAACTGAACTTAACTCTCTTTGGATCCTCCCGATGAGGAGTGTGCCTCCTTTGTCATGGTGCTTTGCAGATCCGTGAAGGTCTGGGAGGTGCAGTTGCCTTCGGTGGAAACTAAAGTGAATTTATTGACATGCATACTTCAACCTGCACCATTTACTTCTAAAATGTGTTGCTATTTAATGTCATCGTTATAAACTGCCTTTCTTTAGCTTGGTCTAAACCTTGTTCCTGTCCACTGTTATGCCAGATGATTTCATGGTGCTGTTGGCCCGTTACTAGGGACACCTCTTTCCGGCCCCTGTATCCAACTGCAAAAATACTTTTGTGGCAGCCTTCCTCTACCAAAATTAACCCTAATACCTATCGTATATTTTTCGCTGGATAGGGAATCAAAATAGAGTATTTGTTTAAATGTGTTTTGTCATCATCTAGTTTAGACCTCAAGGGCCAGATGTACGACCATTTGTAATTGCGACTCGCAAATTGCGACAAATAGCGAGTCGCAATTACCAATGTACAACAATGTCTGAGGCACTGTTTGCGATTCCCAACTGGGTCGCAAATTGCATGCCTCTTGCATATTAACTAGGCTGTCGCAATTTGCGACCCCATTGGCAATGGCTGACCTTTCCAGGAATGGTGGCTTGCTGGGGTCAGCAGACCACCATATCTGGGACTGCTTTTAAATAAAGCAGTATAAAAGAAATATCAGTCCGTTTTCCTTAAAGGAAAATGGGATGCATTTGAAAAATAAAAAGGAAATTTTTGAGTTTCATTTTTTAAGGGTTGGCAGTGGTCCTTAGGACAACTGCCTGGCCTAAAAAATATTTGCGCGTGCATTCACAAAGGGGAAGGGGTCCTGTGGGTACCCATTCCCGTTTGTGAGTACTTTACCACCCTTTATATAAGGGTGGTAAACAGCAAGTGTTTCGCAACTGCAAATGCGGTCGCAAAACATTCTTACATAGGTGTGGAGTCGCTATTAGAAATTGATTAGCGACTCCCAAAATAGGGTCAGTACATTGGCCTGACAGTCTTTAGGTCTCGCCTAGGCACCGCGCATGCGCTGCCCTAGGAGATGACCTTTAGAAATCGGTCATCTCCTTTTCAAGCACACTCGTGCTTGTGGTGGCATCCACCTTGCGGGAGCGAGCAGCGGCGCACCGACCGCTAGCAGTTATGTTTTTTTGGTATTGTATGTGATGTGGAATACGCAAGACTCATTGAGACTTACACTGCAAGGGGCTATTTTTTTCTTTTTGTTTAAGCACTCTCTGAGAGTGCATGTTGTCTCTTGATGTCTCCATACTGTGCTTTTCTTTCACTCGCCGCACTGCTGTCTCTCGCCTGTGTGCGTCTCTTGCGCCTCCCCTTTGTGATGTGCTTGCCCTTGTGTTCTCCAGTCTCCCACTTTGCTTTTTTGATCATCTGCTTTTACCCTCTCCCAACTCCAAATACTCCCTTTACCATGGTCTCCCTCTCACACATCGATCCCCAATGCGCACACCATGTTGCTTCAATATGCCCTCCTGCGCTCTCCGTGCTGCTTCCAGCACCATGTTTTGCTTTAGTCCCCTCCGGCCTGCGTGTTACTTCAGCGTTCCCTTCCGTGTTGTTTCGGCAACTTCATGCCTAAGTTGCTTTCCCCCACAGTTTTTCAAATAAAACATTTTTTTTTCTTTTTAATTGCTCATCCGAGTTCGGCCAACAGTTCATTTTATAGGCACGTGCATGATTGGTGCGAACGCCACAGTGTGATGCAGTTTTTATTTTTAATGTAGGCATGTTGCACTGCATCGGAGATGTTATACAGCATAATTAACAAGCATTGGAATAGTCAATAGGTCTCGCCTTTGGGACCTTATAAGTACTGCATAACTAAATACTTAATAAGGTTCCAAAGGCGAGACCTATTGGCTATGCCAATGCTTGTTTGCAAATGCAAAGGGGCTGATATCCCCTTTGTGACCGCAAAATTTGGTCGTACATCTGGCCCAAGTTCTTAGGATCATGGTGAGTGGCATTTCGCCTGCCATTCCTGGGAATTTCAGACATTCTTTTACATCGATATGATGCACAGAAGTATGTACTCAGAGTTGGCCTGGATACCCCAGATTGTGTCGCTCATACCATGGTCAACAGAACAGTGATTCATCACCACAAGTGAATACGCACCTCCGGCTTGTGATGTAAATGCTTCTTTAATGGATATACAATTTGATGTACCAGGATGTTCGGTGAAAAGGCAGACTTGACTTTGGAGTGTGCTAAAGACCACAGTCCTATGGCACGCTCTTTAAGGCTGCTGTCCCCACCCACCAGTTTTACCAATAGTACCAATAGTTCAAGGGCTATTTGAGAGGCCTTGCAACAGCAGCCCTCACAACCTGTTTAGGAGGTAGGTCAGCCTTTTTACAGCTCCAAAGGATGGGGTGCTAGCTGATGCTGTGGTCACCAGCTAACCCAGCGTTCGTCTTCCTCCTCCTCACATGCTGCGAATTTGTCAAGTTAGTTTAGCAAATTAATTTTTTATCTGCTTTGTTGGCATCCTGTTACTTCAGATGAGTGGGTCCTCCAGGTTGTTCAAGTTGGTTACGCCCTCCCTTTTGTGTCCTTCCATTCCCACTTTCCTCTTTTTGTTTCACAGAAACCGGGTGTGCATGCTACTACCCTCTACATGGAAGTTCATTCTCTGCTAGCCAAGTGTGGTGACCATGGTGTTAAAGGACAAAGGATACTATTCCCAATTATCCAATAATTCCTGGTTCCCAAGAGGCATGAGGGGATTGTGCACAACCTTAGATGCCAGACTTCTAAGCACTTTTCTAAGGAAGGACAAGTTCAGAATGTTGATGCTGTCAGGTCATAGAGACTGCATGGTGTCCTTGGAGTTACAAAACACGTACTTTGATGTGCCAATCCTGCAACACAGAGACATCCTTCAACCCGCAACCATTACCTCTAGTTCATTATCAGGAACAAGCATTACCAGTTCACTTATACCTATACCTTGGTAACTGGCCTTTGAAGGCAGCATCATGTCAGCTAGTCTCAGGCCACTTACAGGTGATAATCTAATTGTCTTCCTCCATGGGCTTTTCCATCTTTGGCACTTTGTTGCAGCCGTCATAGCCAAGCCTTTCTACTCAAGTAACAAGGCAGGGACATTCAGGCTTGAGCTTTTGTTCTGGCCCAACTAATTCTTAGGCGTAGCTTCCCATCCTCATGCCTCTGGCACATGCAGGCTCTACACTGGATCCTTAAACTACAGTCAGCTGCCCAGTGGAAGGTGCCTCTTGAACAACATCCAGGTCTTGGATGAGATGAGCTGGGACGCTTTGGTGGTGGTTAAAAGATTCCAATCTTACCTGTTTAAGTGTACAAAAAGTGATTAATGGAATGCTTGAGTTAATCTCAGCCACTGGTCATTTTCAGGGTCACATCCCGGCCATCGTTATTTCCACACAATGCCACCTCAGTTTGGACACAGCTATATGCAAATCACTCTTGACCCTCCTCTAATGGGAACGGGAACAGTCCAGCCCAAACTGCCAAACCAGGTCCTCCTTGAACCGGAACACAAGCAATCCAGGACCGGTCTTTATGGGCATTTTAGCTGGATATAGCTTGGAAACAGTATGCACGGGACCCACGTCTGGGCATTCTCGACCCACTTAATGTCGCATACTAAATTGTACAAATTTTTTTACAAAAAGTGATGGATGGAATGCTAAAATTAATCTCTGCTATTGATATTTACATGGGCCGTATCGGTATTTTGCACACCATGCCACCTTAATTTCGACCCAACTGCATGCAAAACAATCTTGACCCTGCTCTCGTGGGAACAGTTGAATGATTTAAACTTCGGCATAATCCATGGTGTTTCCCAGGGTCCATTGGTTTTCTTTTTTTTAAAATATCAAATCTTCCCTTTTTTCTGTTACACAGACCTCCAAGGAAATGTGTTTCCCTACTAATAACTGGTTTAGTTCCCATACATTATAGATTCAGATGATTTTCATGTTTTTAATATTTCTAGATGTACACTTATATTCAAACCCCAATTTTGTGTGTGTCTCAGTGATCAATCACATGAGATATACTTAAGGTTCAATTTTACCTTCTTTTCGAAAACGTCTTGTCTTTTTCTGCACCTATTGAGGTACTGGAGTCTTCAGTTCCTGAAATATTTTTTCTGTGTTTGTTATTTAACAGAAAAGGCTACAAATAATTTAATAATTTGTTTGTTCAATTTCAGGGTAATCCATCCCTTAAAACATTGGAGATGAATCCTTGCACTCCCAACTGTGTGGAAGTGGTGGAAACCCTGTCGACCATACCAAAGATAGTGGATACCAAACTTATATCACCAGTTACATACAGCGATGAGCTTGGAGATAATTTGATTCAAGATGACTCTGACTCAGAAAGCGATAATCATGTTGTTGTGTCCTACTGCCCACCGATCATTGAGGAGGAGATATGTAACCAAGGAGCAGATGACACTGCAGATGATTCTCAAATAATCTATCTCGACATTCAGTTAATGTACCAGCCACAAACGAAGGCTATCGATGAAACCGATGTCGATTTGGAGGACATGGCCGACTACAAGCCGCAAATGCAACTGCCTATTAGTACTGTGAATATGGGCGAGCAGTTGCCTGCTGAGGAAGGCGTAGATCAAAGCGCAGGTTATAAGCCTCAGGTGAATGTAAATAATTGGAATGCAGATTCTCCAAGCTCACCAACATCGGCTGCGAGTTATGGTGAAAATGCCTCTTTTGGCAGTCCATGTTCAATTAATTCTAGACATTTCTTGATTCCCCCAGAGGATGACAAGGACTCACTCAAACCTACTCATGTTGGGTGGTCCTTTACCTCCCTTTTTCAAACCAAACCTGATGAGTAGTTTCTGGAAGAACCTTGTTTAATTCATCTTCAAACTGCTGCCCAAGTGTGCAGTCTTCCTCGTGTTGCAAAGGCAGCAACACAATAATTGCTACCAGTGGCCGACTGAGTATTTCAGAAGGATGGCTGTTACCACACTTGTTACAGTTCTTGTATTAATTTCTAGGAATTTAATATCCACGTCCAAAATAAACCTGTTACTGGAATGGTTTCTCAGAATTCCTAAAAATGATGAAATTTAGTTTTAGCCATATAATGTTTTCTACCTTAGCTACTCTTCCAGTGTTGGAGTCACTTTGTTAGGTGAAAATATGTAGGCACTCTTTTTGAAATTGTATAGTAGGTATGCATGCTGAAACATGGTCAATAGACTAATGTATAAAAATGTGACAGAACATAGCAGTAAGCTATGCCTAGCTACCTGTATAAGCTTTCCTGGATAGATTCTTACCTCCCTCTTTAAAGTGCTATAGACTTTGTTATTGCAGGTCTGCTGTCCTCAAATTATCACCTTTTTCTTTGTGGATAATGCTGCAAAGTCTTTGGGTCTACTGTTAAATGAAGGTATGAGAAAAAGTCATTCTTCCTTTCTTGAAATGAAACGAAGCAGATGCAATCATGTACCTCAGGGTTCCCGTTTGTGTGAAATGTTGAAGGTTTTAGACTATTTAGTCAATCGCAGAGTGATTACTCTTGAAGATAAAAAAAAAGGGATGAACATGCGCTCTTTTGGGTTTTTTGTTTTCTATTCTTGTTTTTCAGACACCTGCTGTAAACTGTGTTGCTTTTCATCACACACTTGTTAATACTCATATCATTTAAGTTATGAGCCCTGTTTGAATTGAGTACTATGCAGTTTGGTACCCAGAGTGTAAAGACACAGCTGATGTGTTAAAAGGGTGGTAAAAGGCTTGGGGAAATTGGGAGTGCTGATAGGATGGATTTGTTTGTCATTTATGCAGAATTTTAATGAACTGCAGATGAGCAACTTCTTTTTCGCCCTAAATCCGCACACTCAAAGCCCGTTGGATTACAAGTGTCTAGGGCCTGGATAACCTCCATCAAAAGATGGCCATACCGTGCCATGTTATGATGTCAAGAATCGGCAAAGAGAGAGACTTGGAGGCCACAGCTTTTTAACAGTGGCCTTTTCACTGCAAAACATTCTGTTAATAGTCGGCAGCGCTCGCCTCTGACCTCACGCATGCTTTTCATCCAAGCATCTTCCACGTTTGGTATTGCCTGCCTCGGTTTTGCACCCCACATAGCTCTCTTCCTGGGCACTCTAAAACAGATGTTGCCACCTGCATGACCTATGTGGCTTGCACAGGTTTTCAGCATATTTATCTTTTTTTTTGAGAAATGGTTGCTAGTTATTTTATACTTAACCCCAGATGTTGTGTTAGTGGAGTCTTTAGCAGTTAAAACTTCCAAATTCATTAAGAAAAATGCTATGTGTAAGAAAGCGGTGTTTACAGTAGGTTATTTCCAAAACAAGATATAAACAGAGATATTGTTTTAACACTGTCTATGGAGAGGCCATACAATGCATTGAATAGTTCTATGTCAATTATGCATCAATATGACATTGCATCTGCTAAATGCCTTGACTTGGCAGATTTGGTCATTGGTGATCTGACTGAGCCTGTAACTTCCCGAGACGGCATGCCATTCTTTTAAAAATACTTAACTTTAAGTCGTTTTTAATTTTTTTTTATTAATTACGTTTATTTTTAATTTGTTCCCATTCACAGCATACCTTTACATTCTGTAAACCCACCATGGGAACCCAAGCTGTATGTTAAGATAAGTCTTTTGATATAAACATTAACGTCATAGATGGTCACCTAGAGGTTTAAAAGTCCTTGACTTAATGACTGCATTTTTGAACTCTGAAAATTTGTGTCCTTAAGAAGTGCCTGGTCAAATGAAAGCTCCATAAAACTGTATGGAGGTTTCACACTTTGCAGGGAAACTTTGTGTTGTACCAAATATATTCTAGTCTTCCTTTGATGAATCAGAAAGTGCGCTGACATAGCTACGTCTTTTAATGTGATAGCAATGTTCATGCTCCTACATTATAACACGATTCTTCTTCTTGGCATACAGTATGGTAAGCCTCATATACATTGCACCTATGCAGAGTACCGGTTGGATGTTTAAGAGCTATCTGTTTTGTAAAAATAAAAAGTACATGTGCATGCATTTGATATTTGCCTTGGCAACTGTGCTAGTAATTTGCTTTAAAACTTTTGATTAGGCTGCAAGGGAACACCTACTTTTTTCTGGGGCATTATGCCAAAATATCATATTTATAGAACATCTGTTTTGGCGAATGTATGGTTAAAGGTGGACATTGGGGAATCCCTTAAAATCTGGGTAGGTTTTATTACTGGGATGTTTGTTCCAGTCACGGTCCAATCATATGTGATCTTTTTAAAGAGATTAATTCCCCACAATATGCTGTACACATACAGTGGCCTCAGAGAGCTCTTCTTCTGGGGCTCATAAAACATCTGAAAATATAGGTTTACCAATCTTTTGGCCTTCTTTGAGACAGTCAAGGTGAGCAGAATGTTTCGTAATTTCACAGTACTTCCATATGTATCTGACTATTCAACACTGTTTTTGCTTTCTAACCTTGTTTTACTGGTTTGGCAGTAAGAACTGTAAACTATGATTATGCATGTCCAGTGGTGCTTGGGGTGCCGTAAGCAATTCAAAAGCACTTTACGTTTCAGTATGTTTAGTCATTTCCTCACAGAAAATGTGGTCTTCTTAAGAAAAGATTTAAGTGCTGCTGAGCTGGATTCTTTGAATATATAGATGCTGTAGTGAGTTATGGTTAATCTCCAAGACTATGGGCTGGTAGGCATACACCTGTAGCAGGGTGGTTTATTCCTTGACACAGTGACACTAATAATTGCTCCTTTGTTATTGTAGAAAAGTACCCAGATGTCTATTGATTCAGTTGGAGTTCTTATATCATCTTTTTCAAAATTCTAAATGCCATATTGCTGACCTTAATTCAGCCTAAAGCCCTAGAAAGAGCCACATGCCATAGATCTACTGCCTTTACGGCTTGTCACCACTTTGGCCAATTTGCTATATCTTTGACAGCAGTATATGAATTAATAAGACCTTCCTCCATGATGGGCATACAGAAATGAACCCCCTAAATACCATCGGATGCAAGACTAAATATGTCCTCACAAGCATAATACTAATAATTTTATTTAATTTCGAATGTGTTAGTAATATTAAGGTCCTTGGAATTTCTGAGCTATCTCGCTCACCTTTAGATTATCTCTACTGTTCACTTACGGCATTAGACAGCAGAGATGCATTATGCAATGCCCATTAATGTTGTCTCCTAAACATGTAGATTGTAACAGACAGATTTATTGGGATGTATTTTTGGGTATACCATTGAAGGCAGCTAAAACTCTAACATTATTTTTCAGTGGAAAAATGCACCTCACTCTTAGAATTTTTGTGCAAACTTTTTGATTGCTATCAAATTGGCAACAATGCAACCCCTTAATCATTGTGCATTTTTAAAATGCCAACAGTTGATTATAAGAAATCGGTCACAGGAATCTATATATTGACAGGCACAGCTTAAACTAAAGAATGCTTGATATATTTCATTTTAAGTAACGTTAAGATTAATGTTCACTTATATTTATGATACTCCCTCTTTTCTCCCCAAACACTTTCTCATCACATGACCTGCATTAAATAAACTGTTGCCAACGTTTTGATACCAGGTTCCTAAGCAGCATATAACATCAAGATTATATTTCTCTTCAACTGCTGATTGCTCATCCCCTCATGAAAATAAAACCTGAATATTGAGACATGTACTAAGCCAAGGAAATAAAACATGTTACAATTTAGCATACAAATGTCTCTCTGTTTACAGCTGTATTAATCGGCAGGCCAAGCTAGTCAAGAAAGCAAAGGCAATTTTAATAATTTCATATTAAAAATACGAAACTCATAATTTGTCAGGTGAAATAGTTGATTTCCACAAAGTAGCTTAGTGTAGAATTAACAGAGTTTAGGTCAGCAACAAAAAAAGTATTTCTGAAATTTTGAATAAAAAAATTAAACTCATTCTTTTGACGACATTGCAAGAAATGCTTAATCAGCTGACAGCTTACATGAACATTTCATTAAAATGACTTTATACGAACATATTGTAATATTATTAGACTGGAGTTCTTAGCATAAAAACGTATTTTTTCCAAACAGAGAAATATTTATTTCAGGCTGCCTTTGTCATAACAGATTCTCATAGGCAAATCCTTACAGCATAATGGTAGCATTTGTACATGCAGACAAACCAATGAAGTTTAATCGGTGTTTAGCATTATTAAAGCTACCATGACCTGCTCCCCGATTTATTGCTTGTACCACAACACAATTGACATCATTACCAATATGATTATTCTCATCACATATAATACAGCCAAATACTTAAAACATCTTTGTATTGCTTATCGAGTGCTCTGTAGGGGTTATGAAGGGCAGAGGCGCTCTTGTATCAGCGTTTACACTCCCTTTTTCCACGAATTTGAACAAGGCGTGGTGTGTTCATATTCAGCCCTTGAGTTCCACCAACAGGCCATGGCTGATGTTTTGATAATATCATTGTAGAAATTGTATATTAATACAGGAGGTCTGGTGGTATTGTTGACAAACCTAAGTGTTGATAGCAGTGCCACTAATTCCTAGAAATGTAGCCACATGTAAAATTAGGTTTTATATTTCTTCTGGAATTTTAAATGTTTGTCATCCTGCCTCAGAGTCTTTCAGGAAGGACTTCCAGAGTTTGACTCTCTATAATTACTTATCTGATGCACTTATATTAAGTAGTTACCCTGAACATCAACTGGTTGTCTGTCTTTTGACTGTAATGGGACACCCTAAAATAGTTGAAGCTAAAATAGAAAATAAACAATTTGTTGTGTTGCTATCCATGGTAATATTACAGTTTTAAGAGTGCTTAAGAAGTGTTACATATGCTTAGGCTATTTAACAGTATGTGAGTTGCAGAATCTAGAAGCATATTGATCTCATTTTGAGATTTCTGCACTGTGAATGAGTGAATAGTAAGAGATAGTAGTACAACAATGTCTGAAATCTTAAAGCATTTCGTGCTTGAAGACATGTTTTTTTTATTGGCATTTAAAAGACATAAGATGTCAACAATCAATAAACCTTGAAGGTCATTGCACAACAACATCCTTCATTCATATAGGTAACTTGCAATATACTGCACAGTTTCTTACATTTCGTTACAGGCAATACATACAATTTGTTTATCTGGTGTGAAGTCAAATATGCAGTTAGGAATGTCCAAGAATCTCTTCTCCGCGAGCCCGCAGGCAATTCCTCCTCATATGTCAGCAGTGTGTCTTTACATTATGTTAAATCATGAAGCCATTGTTTGATCTTCTTTCCACCCCAACATAGTGAAATACATCGTTTAGCCCTCAATATTGCAATGGCACAGAATTTTTTCTTTATGGCGCGTACATTGGGCACCAGACCTAGCAAACATACACGCACTGTGCATTCTATGTTCATTTCTAGCATAACACTCAGCACCTGAGTCTCTTTTACCCAATACTCCGCTATTGCAGGGCAGCTCCAGGCCATGTGCATGAAATCTGCCATTTCCACCTTGCATCGTTGGCAACTTGAGTCCTGTCTGAATCCATACCTTTGAAGCCTAACCAGTGTGTGATAGATCTGATGAAGATATTTATAATGTATCATACGCAAATTTCCATTAGGTGTCAATAAACTTGTTAATGTACATGTGTTCGTCCATTTTACCATTGTCAGCAGTTCAGCTAAACAATCATTCCATTTCTATAGAGCCTTTTGTGTGTTTCCCGCTATATCTTCTTGTAATGCAGCATAGAGCCTAGATACCAAGTGCTTGGCTGTGGGAGTGGTGATCAGTAGCTGCAGTGAGGTTAGTTGCTGTGGTTCTGTAGGGTAAGACTCATATAATTTCTTTATCGCACCCTGTATTCTGGGATACGTGAATGTAAATAATAGCTTTTGATTAGTTATGTAAGAGAGGTCTTCTGGTGACTTAAATCGGCCATTATGATAAAGATCACCCATGGTATCTATACCCACTGCTTTAAGTAAGTTCATCTCCACTTTTTCTTGGGTTACTGAAATTTCTGGGTGGTAGTGTAATGGTAACGCAGGAGCATATAATGGAAATGTGTTTGCTTTTCGCCCTATCATTCTCCAAGCTTTGTTCGTTGTGTCTATAGGGTTTATATCTCGAACGTGTAAAGGGGGTCGCTTGTGTGTAATAATCGCTGTCAGTGGTATTGGCAGGTGCATCTCCCTCCTCAATTGCAACATGTGTAAGGAAAGGGACCTTGTGATACCAATAGTGTGCGTATTGCACATGTGCACATAAATAATATAACAAAAAATCGGGGACTTTCAATCCTCCTTTTGAATAAGGCAATGTGAGTGTGCACATTTCAATACGGGCCTGCTTAGTCCCCCCATATTAACTTCAGAACCATGGTGTTAATCCTACGGAACGGATGTATGACGTTACAACGCATGGTTTTACCACGCATGCCTTTACAATGCGGTTTTTACAACGCATGCCTTTACAACGCATAGTGCTTTGGGGCGCTGGATAGTGAATAGTTTAATTTACTATTCCAACTCCAGTCCCCGTGGATAGTAGCGAAGGTGTTGGATAGTACATTAAACCTATTCCCCATCCTAGAGCGCCCCCCAGCGCAATGCGTTGTAATGGTTTGCGTTGTAAAAGTTGCGTCGTAAAGGCACTGCATGGTAAAAGTTGCGTTGTAAAGGATGTTCCCCCTACGGAACACCTCCGATGGTGGCTGTATAGGAATATTATTAAAAATGTACAGCAATTTAGGTAGGATAACCATTTTCACAATGGCCAAGCTATCAGCTGACAACAATAGTAAACACATCCATCTTTTAATTTTGTCTTCCAATGCGTCTATTGCCCTACCATAATTTGTGTGGATAACTATTTCAGGGTCGCAGTGATATCAGACTCCTAAATATTTCACCGTTTACGATTGCCATTCCAATGAATAATCCATCGGTTGCGGAATTGTAGTTTCTGTTAGTGGTAGAATGAGAGATTTGGACCAACTTATTTTAAGTCCCGATTGCTGACCAAACCTAATATACTCCCTCAGCAGAGGTTAAGTTTTGCGCAGGATCTCGGACGTACAACATCATGTTGTCTGCATATTCGATGTGTAGCGGCTGCTGTGGAAATTGAAGTGGCGAGTAGTGATGTCTTTGTCTTATTTTACAAGCTAACGGTTCAAGTACTATGGCAAATATTAGCGGAGATAATGGACAGCTTCGACGTGTCCCTCTCCCAATACACAGAGGTTCAGATATATATTTATTCATTTTCACACGTGCTGTCGGAGCAGAGTATAGCGTTTGAATCCACTGCATAAACATAGGGGGAAATCCCATGCGATTCAGCACCGTGTGGAGGTATGACCATTCAATGGAATCGAATGCTTTAGCTGCATCCAATAATATCGCAGCTGCTTTAGTATTAGGGATTAGGTAATGTGACAATCCAAATAGTGTTCTAGTATTATGCGCTGTAGATCTTGACGGAATAAATCCGGACTCGTCCGGTAATACTAGTTTGGACATCAACAGCTGTAATCGTATAGCCAGTAATTTAGCTAGTATTTTTGTATCTACAATAATTAAGGATAGGGGTCTATAGGAGTCACAATATTCTGGCTCTATGTGGTTTTAAAAGGGCAATGATCATGGCTTCTCTCATCTTCAGTGGTAGCAGTTGTTTATCATGTGCATCCCCATACATCTCTACTAAGTAGGGGGCTAACTAATCAGCAAACATCTTCTAAAATTCGGAAGCGAAGCCGTCTGGGCCTGGTGCTTTACCATTTGGTAACGTTTGAATGACTTCAGTAACTTCCTCAATAGTGACAGGCAGTGAAAGGTATTCTCTCTGCGCATCCGATAACCACGCAATCAAGACATCAGCTAGGTATTCCATTATTTCCTCCGAAGTGGCGATCGGTTGCGCAGTATATAAGTCCTCATACGTGTTCCTAAATTCTCGTAATATATCCTGTATGTCATGTTGCAGGATCTCGTTGGCATCTTTGATCGCCCAAATTGATTGTGGTGCATGACCTTCACATATTTTGGCTGCAAGGTTACACCCAGGTCTGCCTGCTTTGCCGCAGGATCGCGCCACCTGCCTTTTCGCCACATATTTTAGTTCATCATCCGCATATGTTTGGTATTCGGTTAGGACAGTTCTAATTTCTCCCAATTTTTTTGTATCTAGTGTGCATTCATAGCTCTGCTCCAACGCTCAGTCTATCCTCTCGTATAGTGAGTTGTCTTTGGAGATCTTTAAGAATGACAGCAGTAGTACTTCTACAGACACCCCTAATAATGGCTTTGAAGGCTTCCCAATGGAGGCCTGGATCTATAGTGGTGGGAGCATTTATTTCAAAATGTTCAGTGATAGCGTTGCTAATTGCGTCAGTGTAATTGCTATCCAATAATGACTTTGCATTAAATTTCCAACTATAAGGTGGGGGCACATACAATGGTATAGTGAGTGTGAGCAACACCGGATTATGATCGTAGAGTGTGTGAGGGAGGTGTTAACCAGATTGTGTCCATAATGCTACATCGTCAGTGCCCAGCCAATAATCTATACGTGGCCAGCTATTGTGTGCTGCCGACGTGTGCCTGGCCTCCATGCTCACTGGAGGCCGGGTTCTCCAAATGTCATTAAGGTGTACATCTTCCATAATATCTGTCAATTTACTTAGGGCCCTATTATGTGGCTCAATTGATGAACCTGGTCATTCAGTGCAATGTTAAAATCCCCGCCCCAAATCAGTTGAATGTCCTGTAAATCTTTAGGTGTACGCCATACTTTGTGATAAAAATCAGGATCATCTACATTTGGACCGTACGTGTTCAGCAATGCAAGCTTCTGCCCCCGGAGGATCCCTGTTAACAATACATACCGCCCCTCCACATCAGTGATGGCATTGCTAATAGTGAAATGCAACCCTTTCCTTACCAGAATCGGTAACCCCCTGGAGTACGAAGAGTATGCAGAGCCATGAGATGATTCTGCCCATCTACGCCCAATAGTCTGCGATGCACCTGGGACAATGTGTGTTTCCTGTAGGAATGCGACGTCTACCCTCATCCTATCAAAATACGCAAAAATCTGCCTAATCTTTCCTGGATTGTTTAATCCCCTAACATTCCAGGTTAGACAGTTGATGTGTTTGGATTGTAACTTGTCAGTGAGTGCCATTAGTACACATTATCTGCAGTTTCTCTAGAATATACTGTGTGATTTGTGTAAATTCCTGAAGAACCACGCAAGTTCAGTACATAAATTTATAGTACATTGGATTTCAGCAATGTTTCTCAAGTGCAATGAGCCATAACAACATACCCAACAGCGCCCCCCCACCCCACTTCAGCATCCCAATTATGCTAAAGACATAACCCTACAGATTCCAATAGTAAAACCAACTTTCGGTCGGGGTGCACCCTCGTAGGGGGTATGCCCGGTACACACATTCTCATCCATCATAGTGGATGTGGCCAGATATACATTAATTATGCAGACTAATCATGACCCATCTACTATGCTGTACATAATAACAGTGAAATGATACATCACATATGTATAAGACACGTTATAATAGTTGTTCCCACAACCCTCCTGTAACGGAGTCCACAATTAGTCATTCTGCAATTATAAATTTAGGCCAGACCATTATAGTCCACCACTCGCACCTTACGTATATAATATATACAACATATCATCCCTTAAGATATAGACATGTCTACGCTTTTAGTTTCAACTATCCTATCCGATAGCGAGAAAGCAGTACCGACATTATAGCACTTTGTGTGCGCAACATAGTCTGACATTATACTCCTTGTTTTGAAGAATCTGATGCACATTGTTCCTTAGCACATAACAGCTGACAGGAATGTCCCAACAGTGCAATCCTGTCTCCATCTAATCTAAACACATTCCCTGGACCATCTACCAGCACGATAAGTCCTGGCCCGGGGTATTAAGCATCTATAATATCACCAAATAGTGAGTATCTTAAAACCCAACTAATTGCTGTAAGCCAGCATTATCAATAGAACTAAAGACAGGTCAAAACAACAACAGTAGTGTATAGTTGCGTTCCAACAGACACAAGATGCAAGAAGCAGTCCCTCTTACCATACCAATTGCCTTTCAGTCCGAATCATGTTGCTGCTCTTCATGAGTTCTTTCTTTGCGCCTCCGGTTAATCTTTCGCAGGAATTCTTGTGCGGCCTGCGGTGTTGGAAGTACAGTGAAGCGGCCATCTTGTGTAACTTTGAGTTTGGCTGCGTAGAGCATGGCATATTCTATCCCCAACTCTTGCAACTTCTTCGTCATCTGGTTATACTCCTTACGAGCAAGTTGAACCGTTACTGTGAAATCCGGGTAGAATTCCAATGCTTTTCCTTGATAGTTGATGTCACGTTTCTCAGGAGCTAGTCGCAAAATGTTGTCACGTTTCTGCAGTGGAGGATACGAGTGACGAATGGGCGTGGAGGTGAGCCTTGTTTCACCAGCAGCACAGACGAAAAGGACTCTCCACCGAACACCTCTCTAATCATCTCCTCTACATATGTTTCCAGTCTGCCAGTGTTGGTGGACTCCGGCACACCAGTGATACAGACATTATTTCGGCAAGACCTCGCTTCCAAATCTTCCGACTTGTTCCGGATGACCTCCAACACCTTTTCCATGTCTGAGCATTTTTTGGTCGTTCCACTCGACTCAACCTCCACTGCCGAGATTTTGGTTTCGGCTTCGACCAGGCGCTCTCCGTTTTTATCCAGCTTAGTCGTTATAGACTTGTGTGATGGTGTCCAGTTTACCGTTGATGTCCTGGAGGCTCTGTTATATAGCATGTAAGACATGTTCCATACTACCAGTTGTCGACGTATCTCTGTCAAGTTCAGTGTCCGAGTAAGCCATTGCACCCTTAGTTTGTTTTTTTGCCTCAAAAGTCAGCTTGGCCTGCTGTTTCTCAGGTTTTCCCATCATTGCAGTCAGGGATATCACCAGCCTAGTGATCAGACAGCAGCGTTCTACTGAAGTGGAAAGGACTTCCAGCGTCCGGCACGTGCACTCTCCCACTAGTTTGTGTAATGAGTATCAAGTTATAAATGCGCATTAGCAAAAGTACATTGTTAAGCCCTCTGCAGGATCCGCAAAAGAGACCTAGCAGTATCCCACATCAAACAAGGGCCACAGTATTTGAAATGACCATTTATCAAACAATGACGGTGAGGGCAAGACCAGGTATGCACAAGGGTATATTAAAAAATTATCCACTTGAGCAAAGTAAAACAGACGTGGCACTCTACTTTCTGTGGTTCACCGTCCAAGCCACAAAATTGTCCACAAGTAAATCAAAAGAGAAGGAATGCCCAAATATTGAAAGAAGGTTTTTTCAGTCCAATACTGTAGTCTGTGAATACTTTATTTTCAATATCCAATATTGTCCAACAAATCAAGATGCATCAGATCCAATGTAGAAAGTTCATGATCACAAATCCAATATTTCAAAAAGTTCAAAATGATACAGCCAATGACACAGCCTACGCGTTTCGTCCTACTTGGACATCAGGACTTCATTATTGTGCAATCCATAAAGCATGAATACATAAGTCATCAAATATGCGCACGTTTTAAACACTTCCACCATAGAGTAGCTATGTCCCTTTCCAATAGTGACTCACCCGATCCTGATAAAATTGATCTGATTTATCAGGATAGGGCGAGTCGCGGGACCAGAAGGAAGCGGTGTTTTGGGAATTCCTTCTCTTTTGATATATTTCAAATGACCATTGAAGTCACACACCAAGTATTGCCCGGCAGAGGGAGAGGCACTTCCCAGCAAATCACATTTGCACCGACTTGTTCACATATGCGAGGTTCAGTGAGGGGGATAGCATGCCACCCCACGCAGGGGCCCGGTCTCCGATCTTAGATCCTATCAGCCCGTAGCAGTGCAATCATGGTATGCAGTCTGGTCCTCACTCTTTCTCCACGCGATGCCTCACCAGCCTCCAGTGTATACCTCTCACCAGCACCCTTCTAGGCCACAGTGTGTCTCGTCTGTTCGTCCCGTCTGGCAAACGTGCTCATGCGGCAAGCTGCCCCCCCCCCCCAGCTGGTACGCCGTCTTCATTTAATGCACAATAATAAATTGAGAGCGGCCGCTGCGACAAGTTCCCGCAGAACCTGGCAACCCATTAGAGACGTTACGTTATGGCCACCAAATGCACCACAATTCATACGCGGCAGTCCCCGACAGTATAAGGCGCCATTTTGTCCCTATCCTCGTGGCTCCGCTATTATCGTACTTTAGTCATAGCGCCGCTACAATGCTCTATAAAGGATCTCTCTTACCCATTCTGGAGACAACGTCTGCCCACTTACTTTCTGCATGTATTGCAATGCTATAGGCTTTGCAAGAGTCACCGTTCAAGTCCGGCTTATTCTCCCCGTAGGGCGCCGCCATCTTGCACAGCTCACGGGCCGCGACGCACTGGGACGTCTTCATCGCTGTTACAGCCGCGGTAGTGCTTCTTTGGACTCACGCTGCACACATCTCGCGGCCAAAACATTCACACGGTCGCTTCTGTCTTTAAAGGCACTATGGGCGTCCGCTAAGTGCAATTTTTCATCGTAAATTGTACCTGGCCGGCGGAGCTGACCTAACAGGCAGCCATTCTGCTGTGCGCCCTCTAGCGCCCCCCTGCTCTTGAAGACATGTTAGTCAATGTCATTTTGTGAAATCCAGGACTTTCTAATCTATAAATTGCATTATCCTCATGTCTCCTCTGTGACATTTACTAGACAAAAGTAGCTATCGATAAGGTTTGTTAATGAAAATAATATATAGATACTACCAAAAGTACAATATAGAGCTGTGAATTTAAAGCATTGTACTAATATAATTACTATTAACACCCTTTCAAAGATAGATTAAAAACAGTGTGATGAGTGCAAGCATTAATAGTGCTTCCCTTAGGAGATCCTTACCTCCTAATCACTCAAACAATTCCATTTGTTTTAAATGTTTAGGCTGCTGTGATTCTATCAAGTATGCACTCATGAAAAAACATTAGGATAACATGCCATATGTCCTTTCACAGAATGTTCCAGTATTTCAGTAGATGGAGAGCATTAACCGTGCCACAACCATCATACCCAAGACTTGGTGGGATACCCACTGGTGATCAAAGCCCTGAAAGTAGGCACTTCACTTTCAATAGGCAGCCACATCTGAAACTCTTTTCAGCTGCCTGATCTTAGCATTATTCTGTTTTGTAAAATATTCCTTATAGTGGTGCTTTCTGGCATCTGCTATAGTAAAGTCCCTCGGAAAGAAGTTTGTTCAAATCAGTTTTTTTTCGTATTGCTCTGCAATAAGCTTTCTTTCTTTTCGAGGTTCTTTCAGTGTATATGCTTGTCTTTTTACACAAATGTAGACATTAGGCAAGCTTCTTATATTTTTTTCGATAAGCTCAGTGTGTTATGAAAACTGCCTTTTATAAATTGTTTCATATGAACTGTTTTAAGTTTTACATGTGTTTGTGCTTGATTGTACACAAGGAACCTTTTAGCACTCAACAGAAATATGTACACTAAGGGGCTGATTTATAAAGATCTCAGAATGAAGATCTAATTTATGCACATGTTCCAACTTTCAGTTTATTCACAGACATTTCTGGATGGGCGTCATTGTTTATAAGTCACATACACCTTTCTGATAATGCACTTAGAAATGTAGAGAATTCCCGAATTCAGATGACTTATTCCTAGATCTGTAACCCTACTCATTCATAATATCTGTATATGTTTGACAATTAGGTATGATTACAGAATATCGACCTATTCACATTTTCTATTAATTTTTTTCACCTTTTTCCTCACTTATATTTTGAGCTTTGTAATGATTTTGCTTCATTTTTCACCCAACATTGGCCAGGTGCATTCAAGTGTATGTTAGATATTCCTTAACTGTAGCAAGTGCATTGATTTTTTTTAAATTCTGTTGAAGTCCTCTACTGTTTGGTAATGGATAAGATTTGCATTGCATATCCCTTGCGCTGCCCTGAAGCTCTCAGACTTTTCATGGTGACATCCAGGGGGTCCTTGCACAACGTTCCAAATTAAAATTTACAATTCTTAAGATTATGCAGTTTGTGTGCATTAAGCATACATATGTAACCAGCACTAGGTTTTACAAAATACACCATTCTGACTTTGTGAATTGTAAAAAAAATAAACATTATACACTTTAAAGTGCACATCTAACTTGCATAATGAAAACATTTTTAATGGGCTCTTTATTAATGGCATCAATATACCTACAGTCACTACATACTTTGAACTTGGTTTTGAACACTACTCCTATGCATTTAATCAAATTTTGGACATGTAAGCTATAACTAAATTGTTTTATGATTTGGAACACATAAGTGATGTGTCTGCTTATCATTTCCAGATATTTCTAGTTAAACGTGTCAATCTTTTTTGTTTGTTAATATTTTGAGGGCATTAATCAGGAAAAACTATTGGCACTTAATTTTCTAAAAGTACACCACATGATTTAGGTGGCGTAACTTAGATACATAATCCTGTTTAATATTGCCTATCCAACTTAAATGTATTACCTATTTCAATAACCACTGTACATTCCATTTGTAAATCACTGTTTAATGTTACCAACCTTTTTTTTGTTGTAGCCTGTCCAATATATAAATATATTCTAGAGTACTATATGTTACAGATCCCTTGTGCTATCTTTGAAATCCATCTCACATGCTGAGAACATTAATATTGTCTGCCCAAAACATACTAGAGTAAAAATTACAAGGAATGTGCTGTCCAAATGACGCGTGCAAATATCAGAATCATTTGATACCCTTTGTCATCAGTGCATTATTCTTAAACCACCTGTACTCCTTGCAAACATAATTTTGGCAAAATACAGTGTGGCTTATTGTTAAAGTTGACTTGTAACAACATAATTTACTGATATAAGTGTTCTGATATTTGCATTATTCCTCTACATCTTGCATACCAGAAATATGGTATGTATGTATGGTATGGTATATGGTAAATTAGTAATAATGTGTATAAAATATCAATGCTCTAGCAACCTTTTTGTTTTAGTATTTAGTTTTCTGGTGGTTTCCAGAATTGGAGAATTGTGCTTTAATCATCTGCACCAATTATATATGTCAACTGTATTTGTTTCAAGCCTATTCAATGAATAGTAACGCATAGCATCATGCATAATAAACAAACCTTTCCCTTGTTCAATAAGTGTTTATTATTACAGGCAGCGATATTGACATTTAACAAATACCCAATAATGTAGCAGCAAAATACAATTCATTAATTATTATGTTATAGAATTTAAAGTGAATTATATTCATGTAAGATTTATGGATTCCAAGTCTGCATTGATGTAGCTCAGCATTTGTTGTTACAGCATTGTATATATTATATTGTATCCTTATAGAATATGAATAAGTTATACCTGTTTCTCGCTGGTTTCAAAATTGGTCTTTGAATGTGAATAAAATGCAAACTATCAAGATGCATTGCATTATGTACACCTGTGATTCTCCCAAGAATCATAAAATATATTAAATGCCATTCTTTTGGGCATCACATATAAGGTTTTTGTTTTGCTGTTACATAAAATGTAATAATCCTGCAGAAACATAATTTGTACATTAACCAATATGTTTGGGACTTTCTTAAGACTTCACAAAGGAATTAAATCAAATGCCTGCTTTTTGTTGTGGAGTAGGAGTTAGCACATATCATATCTTATACCCAATTTAACAAAATGTATACTGTGAAATGTTTTGATTGTGTAACATTGACCGTGATCTAACACATTTATCTTGTGAGTCTACAGTAGTGTCCGTGAGGGGTAAGGCAGAATATGCAATCCTTACTCGGGGATATGTAATAGGGAGCACCTAATGCCAATACATATGTGAAGGTTGAGGAGTTTGTGCTGGATGGGGGTGTTAATGTTTCCACAGTGAGAAGTCCTTGTGCTTTCGAGCTACGTTTTTCCAAATAGTTTTCACAGCATAACACACTAAAGCTTTGGTAAGCTTTTAATATTGTCACATATTGTATACCTGTTTATAGTAAACAGTCACAAATGGTGCAATAAAAGTGCTTAATGCATGAGAATATGTATGACGTGAAGTCAATGTGTGTTGTTACCATGCAAGTTATGGATCTTTATTCTGGAACCTATTCAGAGCAAAGCCTTAATCGTGCATGCTCAAACAGTGGATTGCTGCAATTTGAATGCTACAAATATCTATGCTACATATCCAGAATATTATAATAGGTAAAGATACTACCTTGTCAATGTTCTTCTAAATTGAATTGTCTCTTGTGTAATATCTAATGTATGTCCTATCTGACACATGCATGTCATAAGCCAATGCTATACATTTGCTGTGATCATCAACAAATAAATATATTTTCTTACATGCGAACACATTCCATGAACATGAATTTTTTCAGTATTTTCCAAAGAGCTTTTGCATGCATTATGCTTTAGCCATTGGTCAAATGTGTTTGGATTTTAGAGCGATATGTTTTGTTTTCTTTTTAATTTATCTGGAATAAATAACCTCTTTTGTGTTCACCCTTACGGAGCATGTTCAAGATTATCTAGACAAATCCCTTATTTGATTAAAAAATCATTTTGTGTTTCAAAAAGCAACAACTTGAGGGCAGAATTGGTAAAACATATATTCCATAGCACCTTGCAATAGGCATTCTACAATGATACAACATGCATTTTCTTGAGGGTTAGTGACTGCTGGTTGGTGCTGCAGTTTGGGTCAAGAGGCTCTGAGGATTACGGAAAGCGAATCTCTGAGGAAGTTAATCAACCTCTTCCTGCTTCCATTGTTGCTGCTCTCTTCCAAGTCTTCTAAATTGTGCTTCCTCCTCCCACTGTCCGTTGCTGCTCTCTCCCTCATGTTTACCCCCGCACTTTTTTTAGAAATATTACACAACCGCGCGGGTGTCTGTACAACATGACTTAAAGAAAAAAAGTACTGTGATGGGGCAAACGCTGGCCGTGTCATAGCTTCTTTTACTTTAAACTCTTCTCTTGTACAGGTTTTTAAATTACCCAAACTGGGCATAAACGTCTTGCATGATGTAAGGTGGAGACAGCACCCGAACAACCCTAGAAATCCAGAAGCCTGGATACCATTTGGAGCATCCCCAGCAATAATTATTGCGGAGTTGCCGCTAGTTCTCAAGTCTGACTTCCGTGTGTTTAGTGCCCTTTTAGAGGGTCAATAAGGCGTTAGCTTTTTAACCCGAGCCCCCTGCCTCATCCAATGTACATTACAAAGAGAAATTTTAAAATCTGAGTGACATGTTAACACAAAATGTAGGGTAATGGGTGGTTGAAGTTAATATTAGTAATCTGACAGGTCAGTGAGATAATGATCCAAATGCGCAGTCCCCATTAAGTCCTCGCTTTCGATATCTTTACAGCGGGAACGTCAGAACAGTGGAAGTCTGATCTATGCAAGGAGATTGAAGCCCAGGTTTCCTGGAATGAGCAGATCTGTTGCTTATTGATAAACATGCACCAGTCGGCATCCTTCATGTTTGCACCAGGCCTGCCATATTCTAGATAAATAGTTTAAGTGCAGAGAAGTTAT
Source organism: Lissotriton vulgaris (assembly GCF_964263255.1). Lineage (NCBI taxonomy): Eukaryota > Metazoa > Chordata > Amphibia > Caudata > Salamandridae > Lissotriton > Lissotriton vulgaris. The sequence goes on along the minus strand of NC_141689.1, from coordinate 347,560,502 downwards.
ATTTCTTATAGATGGCAGGTGTTGGGAAACGTGGGCAGTATCCACAGAAACGATGTTGCAGAGTGTTTTGTTAGGAATCATTCAGCAGTTTTCGCCAGTTACCTTTGAAGATATCTTAACTGGTTTTCAATTTTACTCTACTATTATTACTGGTGTTTTATCTTATCCTCATTATGGGAAGTTTGAAAATCTAGAAGTCTCTGGGTCCTTTGCGTGGTCAAACGTTTAAACAGATAAGCTGGCCTGTCACCTGGTACATTACTGTATTTTTGGGGAGACTTGTTGACTAAACTAAGGAGGAATGGTTACATTTTATGTGAACTATTTGTTGCCAGTATCCCCAAGTTACTCAGTAGAGACCTTGCAGCCTATAAAGCTGTACATGGGTGACTATTGTGTGGCCTTGTGTCTTCATTATGACTTGCATGTGTTTAGAAATGAAATTGACAGAATACCACTAGATGCTAGCTTGTCAGAGCCCTCAAATTATGGCAGGAGATTCAACAAATTTCTTTGATTTTGGTGTTGCCATGTGAGACCTCGTGTATCTTTGTGCCTAAGACTGCTGTGTTGAAAGGCCATAGGAGGCTTGGAGAGCAGTCATACCGGGGTACCTCCTAATGACATAAGTATTCATGGGCTAGCGACCTGCTGGCAGCTGTCTAATTTGGTTGGGCTACAGACTTGCATCGTGGAGCCACCTGTTTTGTAATCAGCATAGCTTTGTTTTTTTACTGCATATGTAATATACTGGCACTTTTTGTATGATCACTGTTGGACCCGGGGTCACCGGTCCACCTAGGGTAGCTTGGCTCGAGTGGGAAAGCCTAACTCCAATGCAATTGTGTTATGCTTGCGTCACACTCGCCCAGTAACCCTCCGCCCCTCCACTTGAAAAATGACACCACACTCTGTTAATATAGAATGAAATGCATTACCAAATTCCTTCAATTAGCTTACTCCGTTAGCAAGGTAACTTTCAACACATTTAGCATTTTCTATATGATTACTTGCATCAATTATAGCACAACATAGTAATAATCTTAAGTACCTTTTTCTCCAATTTTTCAGTTAGCTACTTTGCAGTTCAGATAAGACAAGCAGCACTAAAAATGAAACTATATAGTGAATCAAGTTGGTGCATTCCTTTAGTAAGGAAACAGTATCACATAACTCTCCATGGTAAAACTGGGATATGTGTTAATGAAGCAGGAACCAGCATTATATTCTCCCAAGGACCAGGATGTTCATTAACTTTCAGTGAGTAAACGTTCAATTGTTCTGGTAACCTGAGAACCCCGGGTGTCTATTTAGCTGTAGCAATGGACTAGAAGCAGTACTGTGGATGGCAGGACTCTGAATCCAGAAGAGTGGTCTTTTTCTTTTCCTGGACTAATTTCCCCCTTTCTTGGCTCACAGTAACACTCCCACCAAAGATCAGGAAAGAAGGCCCATCACCTTGACGTAAATAATTAATTTACTCTCTTAATTTCTATGCAGGTAAGTACTTAATCAATAATAACTCAGATCGGGTGAAAAAAGACAGAGTCCGTGGTGTTAGAGTTCTAAGGGTTTTTATTCCTTAAAAAGGAATGGTCATGACCAAGATATCATGTTCTGACCACCACACAGGGTGTCAGAAGGGATAGATGAACGCGCTCACATTTTATTAACAGTACATAGCTTATATACTTATTTTGCATCATTGGAAACAGTATAGAAGGCGTAACAGCTGAGAGAAGACAAGATAACAGTATACACGTGGTACATGTGCGTAATCAAGAGGCGTGAACTAGAGGTGTATTCTGGAAACGTCACTGATAGGTGTCACAAAGGGGTGGCACTAACAGAAAATGTGGCAATGTCAGCAGAAATCGGAAGCTTGGATGCGCGCGCAGCTGCATGACGTGTAATTGGAGGGGTGCAGGGGACTTGACATTTACACTGACGGAAAGAGACAGAAGTCTGGCATGTCAGATCAACTTGTGCTTCTATCATATCTGATATCTGATGTTTAGGAACTAAGCTATCTGGGCAGAAAGGTCTCTAGAGCAGAAGCTATTCTATACTTGCTGTGAGTGCGTGTATAAGCGCCTGGGTGTCTGTATGAGAAGCGTGGGGGCATGGGGCCTTCCATGGAAGCATGGCAACGAAGCTATGAATTACTTGCACAGAGACAGGTCGGCCCTTTAGCCCTGTAGCTGAGGAAGGATGTTTACTGAAGCTAGCAGGCAGGAATGTATTTTCGGGGAGGAAAACAGATAACTCGAAGGTTATAGTCAATCTTGGCAGGCAGCGGGCTGAGCCGAGCGCGAGGGGCCGCGCTGAAAGTAAGTCAGAGTTCATGAGTACAGGGGCTGCCTGGGCAGAGATTTCTCGGAGTCAGAAGCCAGAAAAGAGGCTCGGTGGCAGAGATTCAGGGCCTACTTCAGCCAGAGCTGAAAAAACGTAGGAGTACACTACAAAAAGACGTTGGCTTAGCATACTTAGGAACAGACCATTCAACCCATTCATGGTGGGTCTGAAAGAGGACATGTTAACGTTGGACGCAAATGTATTTGCGTCTTCATAGCTGACACAGGAGGGAAGTTACATGCACTTTAACTCGTACATGGAGTCGGTGGGGTACTCGCTAGGGAACACAACTTGACCATAAAATTTATATTACCTCAACCTGTCCACGTGGGGAGTTCTCTGGGTCTGTGTCCCGCACCGGCCCCAAATCCCTGCTTACTTGTGATCTTGAAGAGGGTAGGGGCAGTCCTAGCAATCACAGACAGCTTAGGAAGCCTACCCACACACCGACAGTCTCCTGATGAAGCGTCTGCTCCCTCTCAAGCAAGGCCGGCCTACACACTGGGCCTGCTCTGGAGGGAGGACGCTTCCGTTTTCATGCCCGGTCAAGTCTGCTGTTAGCCTGCCATCTACACCGGCAGCCGCTCTTCTCCTCTGAGCAGCCGCGCTTCCTCAATGAAGTCAAGCCCTCTGCTGGCCTGCGCGGCAGAGAGGTGTCTTGTTGCAGTGCCGCTCCCTTAATGAAGCTGACAAGCCCTCCACTGGGCCTGCGCGAAGGAAGGGACGCCTCAATGCCGCGCCGCCCCATCGTGAAGCTGAACAGCCCTCCACTGGGCCTGCGCGAGGGACAAGACCCAGAGAACTCCCCACGGGGACAAGTGATGGGCCTTCTTTCCTGATCTTTGGTGGTAGTGTTACTGTGAGCCAAGAAAGGGGGGAATTATTCCAGGAAAAGAAAGACACCACTCTTCTGGATTGAGAGTCCTGCCATCCATAGTACCGCTGCTAGTCCATTGCTACAGCTAAATAGACGCCCGGGGTTCTCAGGTTACCAGAACAATTGAATGTTTACTCACTGAAAGTTAATGAACATCCTGGTCCCTGGGAGAATATAATGATGGCTCCTGCTTCATTAACACATATACCAGTTTTACCATGGAGAGTTATATGCTACTGTTTCCTTACTAAAGGAATGCACCAACTTGATTCACTGTATAGTTGCATTTTTAGTGCTGCTTGTCTTATCTGAACTGCGAAGTAGCTAACTGAAAAATTGGAGAAAAGGTACTTTAGATGAATACTATGTTGTGCTATAATTGATGCAAGTAATCATATGGAGAAATGCTAAATGTGTTGAAAGTTACCTTGCTAACGGAGTAAGTAAATTGAAGGAATTTGATAAAGCATTTCATTCTATATTAACAGAGTGTGGTGTCATTTTTTAAGTGGAGGGGCGCAGGGTTACTGGATGAGTGTGACACAAGCATAACACAATTGCCTTGGAGTTAGGCCTTCCCACTCGAGCCAAGCTACCCTAGGTGGACCGGTGACCCCGGGTCCAACATATTGGTGTTCAGTGGTGGGATCAGGGCTTGTGCTTGCGTTCACTTGACAGTCGCCCAGGGTGCACCACGCACCCTACACCTGAAATTTTGTTTTTTTGAATGGAGTTTTCTCCCAGTTGGTCTCCCTAATTGGACACTTTTGTTTTTTCCAAAAACCGTTCTGGTGGGGGTTAGAATTAGCTCTTATTTGACGCCTCTCCCTTGAGAAACCCCAAATAAATGTCTGAGGGCCCGTCTGGTAAAATGGAGTTTGAGTTGGCTTAGTTAGAGACTTACACAGCGGCCCAACTTAGGGAATTTTGCCAGGAGGAAGGGGTGTTCTTCAAGCGTGGTGCGAAGAAAGTGGAACTCCAAACCAGCTTGAGAGCATGGGTGGCAGCTCACCCAGATGGGGAAAAGGGGGAGGAAGAAGGGGATCGTGACACCATCATAGAAGTGGACATGCTGTACCAAACCGAAGGGGGGAATCTGTTACCTGGTCCTGGGACACCTTCGATGGCGGGCTGTAGTGTGTCTGGAAGGAGCCTGTCCTCATCAGAATTAGCGGACTGATTGGAGAAGGAGCGGGAGGAAAGAAGGTTTCTCCTTGAGCTTAGCTTAAGGGAGTTAGACCTCAAAGCCCTACAGATAGGGACCCCCAGTAATCCTATTGGTGGCAGCGGACCTAAGGAGGTTACCAGGTAGCCCAGACCATACTTGCCTAAAGATTTAGTTGCCAGTTTTAGTGTAGGAGGCGACATTGCCAAATGGTTGGCTGCCTATGAGGTCTCATTAAGAGCCCATGGGATTTCAGAGAGCCATTGGGGGGGGTGGCCTGTACAAGTATATGTCACCAGTGGGGAGGGATGCTCTTTTAGCCTTGGAACAGGAGGAACAGACCAATTACCCCCACAATGAAGGTTGCCTTAATCAGGAAGTTTGGGCTGACCCCTAAAAAATATCGGCAGAAATTTCGGAACAGCCACAAACTTTCTACATAAAACTGGGTGGATTTTCTTGACTACGCTAAAAAGGACTTAGACGGTTGGGTACAAGGCAGTGAGGTTACTGATTATGAGGGGTTGTAAAATCTGTTCCTGAAGGAGCATCTCCTCAAGAAATGTTTTCTGGAGCTACGTCAACACCTGGTGGACAGCAAGCTGACTAACCCTAGGAAGCTTTCAGAGGAGGCAGACATCTGGGCTAGTACCCAGGTGTCCTCAAAGGGGACTGGAGGGGATTCCCAAAAGACTGGTCAGGGCACTCCCCAGAAGAAAGAGGGGGGAGACAAAAAGGAGTTCTCGAAAGGCCCCCAAAACAGCTTACAGGGGAAGGAATCCGGTTTCCCTCCCAGGGTTAACCAACAGAAATCCCCTTATCCTGACCATAGTCAGCAGCCTAGGGTTGTCCGCTGTTATGAGTGTGGTGGAATTGGGCACTATAAGGGAGATACCAAGTGCCCCAAGAGACCACCCCCTCCCACTGGAGGAAAAACCCCGGGAGTGGCTAGTGTAGTGCTCGGGGAGGAATTGCCCTTAGATAAGGGAGGTGAGTGGGCAGGAATAACCTGTGTGTCCCTGGGAGATAGCGAGATGGTTCCTAAGATCCAGGTGCCCCCAAATACCACAAAGTATGGGCTGTGGGTCACCATCAACGGCCAGAGAGGGGAGGCTCTGAGGGACACAGGAGCAGGTGGTTCCAAACGTACTCCACCCAGCTATGATGGCTGACGTCAGAATAGGTCACTATTTGTGGCTGAAGTTCCCTTCGAGTGGGGAGGGGTCGCGGGCCAGAGGGGCCAACTTCATGTCAGCATACATGAGTTACTTACAGGTTCTCCACCCCTTACCACCCCCAGACCAATGGTCTGGTGGAGAGGTTCAACAAAACCTTGAAGGGCATGATCAGGAGTCTGCCTGAGAGCCTGCGAAGGAAATGGGACATCCTCCTACCCTATTTTTTCTCATACAGGGAAGTGCCACAGAAAGGAGTGGGTTTCAGCCCCTTTGAACTTCTGTATGGGCACCATGTCGGAGGACCTCTCAGCCTGGTGAAAGATGGATGGGAAAAGACTCCCAGGAGGCTTCACCAGGATGTGGTGAGTTATATGCTGGGTTTCTGTAGCCAAATGGCGAAGTTGTGGAAGCAAGCTTCTGACAACCTTGAAGCCAGCCAGGCAGTCATGAAAGAGTGGTATGACCACAATGCTCACCCAGTGGAGTTGGAGCCTGGCCAGAAGGTGTGGGTTATGGAGCCTGGAGAGCTTAGTGCCCTCCAGGATCGCTGGACAGGCCCCTTTGAAGTGGTTGAAAAGAAGGGCAAGGTCACTTACTTAGTGGATCTTAAGACCCCCAGGCAACCCCATTGGGTGCTTCATGTCAACCGTCTCAAACCCCACCATGATGATGGTGACTGATGGAGCAGAGGAAGAGGAAAGTGAGCCTCTTCCTGATCTCTTTGCATCCCAAGAAAAGGATGAGTCGATGCATTGGGTGATTCTCTCGCCATCCCTGACTCCCGAACAGCAGAGAGACTGCTGTCAAGTCCTTGAGCAGTATTCCTCGCTGTTCTCCCTTATCCTGGGAAGGACCCAACTGTGTACCCATGATGTGGACACGGGACAGCCCACTTGTGAAGTCCAAGTCCTACCGGCTGTCTGATAAGGTGAAGGCCAGCATCCACAGTGAAGTCACTAAGATGCTGGAGCTGGGAGTGATTGAACCTTCAAGCAGCCCCTGGTCCAGTCTGGTGGTTCTGGTACCAAAAGCTGCCCCGCCGGGCACCACTCCAGAACTCAGGTTCTGTGTGGATTATAGGGGACTGAACTCTGTGACGAAGACTGATGCCCATCCTATCCCTAGGGCGGATGAGCTCATTGACCGGCTGGGAGCTGCCCAATATCTAAGAACCTTTGACCTCACATCAGGGTACTGGCAGATCTCCCTTACAGATGGAGCAAAAGAAAGGTCAGCCTTCTCTACTCCCGAGGGCCACTACCAGTTCTGTGTGATGCCCTTTGGGCTCAAGAACGCTCCTGCCAATTTTCAGCGGCTGGTGAACCAGGTCCTCTCCGGTATGGAGACCTTCTCTGCTGCCTATCTTGATGACATCGCTGTTTTTAGCAGCAGCTGGGGGGACCATTTGTGTCACCTTCAGGCTGTCCTACAAGCCCTGAAGCAGGCCGGCTAGACGATCAAGGCTAGCAAATGCCGGAGTAAGATGCAGCCCCTCCAGGCTAAGATTGAAACTATCATGGCCTGGGAGCCCCCCAAGACCCAAACCGAGGTCCGAGCTTTTCTGGGCCTCACAGGATACTACTGTCGCTTTGTCAAGGGATATGGCACAATTGTGGCTCCCTTGACTGAGCTTATATCCAAGAAATATCCCCGACGGGTCGTTTGGACGGAGGCGTGCCAACAAGCCTTTGACACCTTAAAGCAAGCTATGTGCGCGGCTCCTGTCCTAAGGGCCCCTGACTTTTCCAAGGAGTTTATTGTTCAAACGGATGCATCGGAGCACGGCATTGGGGCAGTGTTATCACAACTCAATGAGGAGGGTCTGGACCAACCTGTGGTTTTCCTATCGAGGAGACTGCTCCCTCGGGAACAGGGGTGGAGTGCGATTGAGCGGGAAGATTTTGCAGTGGTATGGGCTCTGAAGAAGTTGCAGCCATACCTGTTTGGCTCGCACTTCCTTGTTCAGACTGACCACCGGCCCCTTCGTTGGCTGATGCAAATGAGGAGCGAGAATCCCAAGTTGCTGAGGTGGTCCATCTCCCTACAGGGAATGAATTTCAGGGTGGAACACCGACAAGGAGTGGATCATGCCAATGCTGACGGTCTCTCCAGGTATTTCCGCCTTAGTGACGAGAACTCCCAAGGGGTTTGTTAGCTCTCCCCACTTTCAGCTGGGGGGGACGCGTGTTAGACTGGTCAGCCCTTTGGGTGGTCCCTCTTTATTTTTCTTCCCTTTTTGGCCTTCTGAATTTTTGTCCACTACATTTTTTTTTTTGGTGTTGACCCTAGGTCTCTGGGCGCTCCATTGTTACTAATTAACAATTAAGCGCAGGTGCCCCTCTAAAATGGAGAGTGGAGTAGGACATCAACAAAATGGTGGCTTAGTTAAATTCCGAAGATGGTTGCCCTGTCAGGAGTTACCTCAGAGTTTGGCCCATAGGATAGCATTAGAGGGATCTAGAACCTTCCGGCCCACTCTAGTGACCTGGGCCTAGGCTACATAAGGTAGGATCCTGGGCGGCCATTTTGAGCATCTTAGGGCTGGATGGAGTACAGGCTGTGGCGTAAGGGGGATAGGGCATTGAGAGGGTTGACTTCTCTTAAGGGTTGCTTCCTTGCCGCTGTCATCGCCCTCTACCCATAGATCTGGCCCTGCCTAGGTATTTACCCGAGGAACCCTGTTCCGGTGTCTCCGCGCAAAAAAAGGGACTGTCCCTCTCACTGGTTTGTTTCAGAGCAACTGTTGGTGCTCGTGCTGAGTAAAAACTACTGCCCCTTTGACCTGTGGGGGTGAGAGCTGCCCGGAGGACACTGGGTGGCCACTGGTGTAAAGAAGGGACTTTGAGAACTTGCCCCCCCCCCTCTTTTCTCTAGAGACTCGGCTCTTGCGGTTGCCTACCCCATCTCACCTGTGCTGAGGAGTGCTGGGCAAGAGTCAACCCCGTTGACCCCCCCGTGGGACGATTTTGCTGGGGGACCGCTGTGGTGTGGAGGTCGCCTAACCTGTGACATTGGGTCTAGGAGTGCCCCATGTGGGTGTCGCGACTTCCTCCCAGGGTGAGAAGCCGGTGGTAAATGTAAATGTCATGGTACTTATAGAGCGCACTGTCACCAGATGGTCACCTTGCGGTGTCGCCTATTCGGCTTCCTGGCGCTGATACTCATACCGCTGTGGAACCCCTCTGGGTTTTTCCTGTGAAGTGTCCACTCCTGGGCACCCCCAGGGTGAAGCCAGGCATCCTTAGCGCTGTTGGGGCCGGTGTGGAGGCTAAGCAAGCTATTGCCCAGAGTTGCAGCGTGGGGCCCGTGATTAGAATAGGCACCGAGGCGAAAATTAACAGGCCTGAGGAAATTGAGCCTGAGACCCCGCCGAGGCGGGAATCGAACCCTGGTCCCTGGCCAGAACTCTGCATCAGGGTCTGCCACTCTAACCATTGAGCCACACTCCTCCACTTTTGATACATGCGACACCTGTACAGCTGGTCCTCGCTGAGGTGATCGTTGCTGAAGGGGCGGCGCGGCATTGAGGCGTCCCTTCCTTCGCGCAGGCCCAGTGGAGTGCTTGTCAGCTTCATTAAGGGAGAGGCGCTGCAACGAAACACCTCTCTCCCGCGCAGGCCAGCAGAGGGCTTGACTTCATTGAGGAAGCCCGGCTGCTCAGAGAAGAAGAGCGGCTGCCGGTGTAGATGGCAGGCTAACAGCAGACTTGAACGGGCATGAAAACTGAAGCGTCCTCCCTCCAGAGCAGGCCCAGTGTGTAGGCCGGCCTTGCTTGAGAGGGAGCGGACGCTTCACCAGGAGACTGTCGTTGTGTGGGTAGGCTTCCTATGCTGCCTGTGACGGCTAGGACTGCCCCTACCTCTTCAAAATCACAAGTAAGCAGGGATTTGGAGCCGGTGCGGGGCACAGAACCAGAGAACTCCCCACGGGGACAAGTGATGGGCCTTCTTTCCTGATCTTTGGTGGTAGTGTTACTGTGAGCCAAGAAAGGGGGGAATTAGTCCAGGAAAAGAAAAAGACCACTCTTCTGGATTCAGAGTCCTGCCATCCATAGTACTGCTGCTAGTCCATTGCTACAGCTAAATAAACGCCCGGGGTTCTCAGGTTACCAGAACAATTGAATGTTTACTCACTGAAAGTTAATGAAGATCCTGGTCCCTAGGAGAATCTAATGCTGGTTCCTGCTTCATTAACACATATCCCAGTTTTACCATGGAGAGTTATGTGATACTGTTTCCTTACTAAAGGAATGCACCAACTTTATTCACTGTATAGTTGCATTTTTAGTGCTGCTTGTCTTATCTGAACTGCGAAGTAGTTAACTGAAAAATTGGGAAAAAGGTACATTAGATGAATACTATGTTGTCCTATAATTGATGCAAGTAATCATATGGAGAAATGCTAAATGTGTTGAAAGTTACCTTGCTAACGGAGTAAGCTAATTAAAGGAATTTGATAAAGCATTTCATTCTATAATAACAGAGTGTGGTGTCATTTTTCAAGTGGAGGGGCGCAGGGTTACTGGGTGAGTGTGAAACAAGCATAACACGATTGCCTTGGAGTTAGTTCTTCCCACTCGAGCCAAGCGACCCTAGGTGGACCGGTGACCCCGGGTCCAACAATCACCATTCAAATTTTTACACTGATGTTGCTGGTTTTTCGATTCTGAAGTGCACTGGGCCCTCCTGACCAGGCCCCAGTGCATATGCTTTGCCGCTCAAAGTGTATGTGCAATTGGCTAATCCCTGATTATCATATTTCACTCACCTGTAAGTCCCTAGTATATCATACCACGTGTATCCAGTTCTAGTGAGTTAAATGTCCTAAACTGCCAACCCAACATAGCTAAATAAACTCTTTCACCACTTTCAAATCTTTCTTTTTTAATAATTTTATTTTATGTAGCCAATGTATGTATGCCAACTGATTGTTTTGTACAAAAATATTTAGCAAAACCCTTTGAAATAAAAAAAAGACGGTGGCAGATTGTTTTTGTCAGAAACGGAATAGTTGAGTTAAACGCAAAGATTCATTAGAAGGTCCAGTCTTTAAATAATTCGGAAGAATCAGTTCAAAACTCTACAATGCCTTGTGCCACAATGAAGTGCCAGTGCATGTAGAAAAATGCAGAAAACTGGAAGACGGAGAAAAGGAGGAAGAAAAGTACACTTAGCTCGCCCTTGCCCCAGTAAAAAAAATGGGGCATGCCTCCACCTACAGAGAAATGCTCATGCAGTGTCAAAAAAGCCTATGGTGTTCATTTGGGTAGTTAGGGAGTGTTAAATCCTGCTGTGCTGGGGGTCAAAGAAGCAAGAACAGGTCAAAATAATTCCCCCCTTATGGGCTGCACGATCCAATGGCTCAAGGTCCCAAATCCTAGATCTCAAAATCTTCTGTGCTCCCCTAGTCCAGGTTCAAGTCGAGAGTAGAGCAAAGATCCTTCTGAAACCTATTCGACTATCACCAACTCTATGGGTCTTCTATCTCAACTCATTTTAGAGACTTGGCGTTTCTTTGCATTTAAAAATTTTTGTCATCAATTTATCCAAAACTTAATAGCCATAACTAGATGCATCACTTGTGTTTTTAAAAAGAAAATATGAAGAGAGGTTTTTGGTGTGATGAACAAGATAAAACCGCTTTTAATACACTCAAGCACCAATCTGACATCCTGATACTTCAAAGAATTTACTGTGGAAACTGACACCTCTGAAAGAGCAGTTTTGTTACAAGACTATGAGAGAGAAGAGTATTCTCTTTTAGCTCATGTTTTATCTGAACAGAACTACTCGCTTCTTAAAAGAGAAATGTTAGTTATAAAGTTATCTTGTACTAAATCGAGACATCTTTTGGAGGATACTAGAGAATCATTTGAAATCCAAATTGATCAACTGAATTTGCACTATTTATTAAATTTTCATTGCAGGAATAGTCAGCAAACTACAGGGGTGTTTTTCTTTGCACAGTTTGATTTCATTATCACATATACTCCTGGTTCAATGTATGGTAGATGATTGTTATCCTGAGTCAATTTTCGGTGTGTAATTCACTGTCAGGGTCTATTTGGCATCTGTCTTAGTCATATTCAAGATGACTCGAGAACAGGTGGCTCCAAAGTGATTAGAATGTCTTAATCTAAAGACCCCTCTAGCTTGAAGAAATTAGGGACATATGATGTCGGTGGGACCGCAACCAACAGGCCGTCGGTGGGGGTCCCACTGACAGACAGCACCTTGGTCTGACCGCCACATCATAATGCTGGTGTTCAGACCCTTGTCTGTCGGGGTACAGACCGCCATCTCCACCAGGATCAGTGAGCCTGATAGGGCAGTGGTCGGAATCATGATCCCGAGTGGAAGGGGTGTCAAAGCAGGCACCACCATCTGGATTACGATGTCCCTTTCTGACAGCCTTTTCAAGGTGGTCCAACTGCCATGAAAGGCTGTTGTAATCCCCCTCTGGCCATTGCAAAGTAGCCCGGGGCACATGTAGTGCCCCCACAAACATCCATGCACCGTATGCCAGATGATGCCATCAGTGATGTCATTTGAGATGTCATCCGTGATATGTCATGTCATGAGTGATGTAAATTGTGACATAATCACCAATGCATTGCAGGTGCGTGAGTTACTGTTAGCAGAACTAACTACAATGGAGGAATTTCTATAGTTTTGTACGAGTGAAATGTCCAGCCAACTATAACACCCCTGAAACCTCTGTTTTTTCTGTGAATTTCTAAGGTTTTTTAAATGCTAATTTCTAACTATAACGTCTCTGAAACCTATGGATTTTTTCAGTGAATTTCAAAGCTTTTTTAAATGCTAATTTTTAAGTGTAATAGTAGTTATACCTATTATTTTGTACTGATTTTCTACAGTTTAACTGTTTATTTATAAATATTTCATTCATTAAATAACATATATTTTTCTAAAAATTGCACACAAAAATGTTTTATTTCAAACTGAAATATTGTTTACTTTTTTGTTTTCGTTTTTAATTTAATATATTTCTATTTTCTTTTTTAATGTTTCTTTTTTTCCAATTTTTTTTTCAGAGTCACGCACCCAAAGCTTACACATCACGATGGGTGCGCGGATTCTAGCCGCCATTTTAGAAAAGTAATGAAGGATCCGCGTACAGTGTGCGACAGCTGTGTATTTTTCAGTTACTTCATATACATTTAATATTACGTGATGTGCGCGATTAGTATGCGACTAGTCCGCGACTCCTGCCCCCTTGCATTCACGGCACATGCGCATTACGGTACACAACGCTTGGGCGGTGGCGGGTGCCGCGTGACATCATATGCGTGCTGGGGCGTGCTGGGTGCGCGACTCCCGCAAAAAATATTTATGTTCTAAAGTGATATGCATGTGTCTTTAATATACATATTAGGGCAAGAGATTATCTAAGATAGTCATAAAAATAATAAAAATAATATATTTTCGCAAAGTCGCGTTGGGTGGGTGCTTCGTGAGCGCAGAGTGTGCGGATCCCATGTGACCTAAAAAAAAAAAAAGATTTAATTGGTTCATAACATTTCCCACTGTAACTATTGAAGGACCCCAACCATTTTAATCATTCCTATTGGAGCGTCTTTAGAGAGACATCTCTTTTCCTACAAAAACCCTTTTTGCTTGTTTTTTGGGGTGTTTTAAAAAAAATTATCAAACAAAATGGCATCTGGACAGCAGCAGTAGCAGGAGGAAGTATCTTCTGAAGAAGAATTCTTGCAGGAAGCTCCACGTCCACAGAGGCCGGAATCTGTTGTGTTGAAATTCTTCACTTCTCCACATGAAGAGAAGAAAGTAAATGCGAGAAAGGTGAAGTGCAAAATTTGTGACTGAGTCCTGTCACGAGGCAGTGAAAAAAAATACTCTTGTTGCACTGCTTCTATGTACAAGCATCTCCAGACCACACACGCTGGAACAAATGAGGCGAGCTGCTTAGAACCCCTCACCTGTTGTGGCAAGCTTGTCTGGAGCGTCCACAGGAACACCTGCAATGGACATTAGGCCAGAATTCGCCTTTCTCAAGAAACACTGCGTGAAGTGTAAGAAATATATGCTTCGGTGAGAAGTCGGTGGATGCAGTTTGTGCTGCGCAACTCAACCATTGTTAACTTTTTAGTTTTTTTGTTTTTGGAATAAGTAATTTCAAAAGTTTCCTGTTTTATTTGTTCTTTTTTCTGTTCATTTTTTTAAAAAACACCCCAAAAAATTCAACATTTTCAACAAAAAAAATACAAAAAAAAAATGAAAAAAGAAGAAAAAAGTTTTATCAGAACTACCTTATCTGGTTAAAGAAACAACTATAATTGCAAAGTAATGTGTGAAAATGTGGTTGAATATATGTATACAACATGATTGACTGAAAGAATGCATTAGTAGTGTATGGTGAATTTATAGGTGACGATTTATGAGGAAGGACTGCAGCGTGACACTGCAACTTCTTTTTCAAAACAATCAGTAAAGGCATTTTCCTCTTTCATTGTATGCTGTGGAATGCAGCATGCATTGAAAGAGGAAAAAATGAGAAGTGAAAACAATTCTCCTCGTTGCGCCTTGCTACACCAACTCTAGGATGGCGCAGCATTCACACACATCTCCAGATTTACGATTTCTCATAAATCTGGAGATGTCTTGCTCTATGGGTGTTGCTTGGGAACACCCACAGCAACACCTATGAAGGGGTCGTATTTACAAGGAGAGGAAAAAACGCGCTGGGTGGCTTTTCCTTTCCTTGTAAATATGAAGGAGTGCCTGGCGCCATCACTACATTACAGAAAGTGACGTACTACTTCAATATTTAATGGATTGGACCAATAGTATGTATCTGCTTACAGATTTGTAGTGATTATGTGCAGAATATTTTATGTGTACTTGTGTTGGTGCCTAGGTCATTTTATAAGAATACCACTAGTAACGGGAATGATGACAGTGCTGCAAACAGAGTGAACACTTAATTTATAAGTGCTTACGTATTGGTGGAGTGATAGTATAAGTAGACAGTGGTATATAAGTGATTAAAGGAGTACATGGGACACACTGGACGATTCCTACACTGCATAAGTACTAACTGGGTATTTAGAAGAGTGTATCAATAGTATGTAGCTAGTTAGAGGTCTGCTTGGATAGTGCATAAAATATTATAGCTGTACTTGTGTTAGTAGCTAGGCCATTCCATAAGTTCATGACTAGTAACTAGAATAATTACAGTATTACATACAGGGTGTATAGCGAATTTATAAGTGCTTAGGTATTGGTGGAGTAATAGGATAAGTAGATAGTGCTGGATGGGTGATTGGAGAAATGCATGAGACAGACAGGAGGATTCCTACACTGCATAGGTACTAACTGGGTATTTAGATTAAAGATAAGGGGTGTTAATATATACACACACTATCCCTAAATAAAGTTCTAGCGATTATAGTTCCATTCCATTCACAGTTCATTTGAGATGTCATGAGTGATGTAACTGAACATGTCATGAATGATGTAATGTCAGAGGTCATTAGCAGTACATTGCGGGGGCGTAAGTTATAGTCAGCTCAGTTAACTATAACTGCTGAATTTCACTGGTTGTGTATGAGTGAAATCTGAGTCTAAACTATACCGTCCCTGTAATCTTTGTTTTTTTCAGCAAATTTCAATTTTTTTTCTATCGTTAAGTAAGATGCATATCACAATGGAATGGTGGGGGGTTGGAAGCAGGACCTGGCATTGTGCTGCCCCACCTAAGCTTGCTGCTCCTGCCTTCCCTCCTCTTAGCCATCCTTTGTCCGAGTCCATGTCCCTGCTCCCTTATTACAGCCCTGTGTGGCCATTGTTCTGCCATTGGCCTTCCCGCCTTCTCTGAACAGTTAGCTTGCTGCCCCATCCACCTCCTTCCTATCCTCTGTTGTCTGAATCCATGGACTAGCCTTCTCCCTCCTGCCATGCATGGTCTGATGTGCTGCAACTGTCCTCCATTTAGCATGATGTACCAGTCCACTCCTCATGCCCTCCATTACCCAATTCTATGCCCCATCATTGACCTTCTGCTTAGCCTCTGTGCTTGGCATGCTGCCCCTATTCTCCTTCCCCCTGCCCTCCGATGTCTGTGTGCATGCCTCTGCTCCATCCTTTTTGCCCACCATGTTCCATGGACATACCACTCCTATCTACTCTGAGTGTTCTGTTGACCTCCCACCTGCCTAGCATTGTCAGATGACTGTAACCTGTCCCTGCCACCTCCACATTCCATGCCCCTATCCCCTTCCTCCTGTCAGCCATGGTCCATTTTACTGCCACACCCCTCTGCCCTCCCTGGTCTGTTGTGCTGCAACTGGTCTTCCTGCTTGCCCCGCGTTGTCTGTTGTGAGGCCCCTTCCCCTGAACTCTCTTGTCTGTGCCCAGGTCCTGACCCTCCCGTCTGTCCTCCATGGTCCTTTGTGCATGCCCCTGCACCCTCCTTCTTGCCTATTACAGCCATTGTGCTGCCACTAACCCTCCCACTTGCCATGCATGGT
Source organism: Lissotriton vulgaris (assembly GCF_964263255.1). Lineage (NCBI taxonomy): Eukaryota > Metazoa > Chordata > Amphibia > Caudata > Salamandridae > Lissotriton > Lissotriton vulgaris. The sequence goes on along the minus strand of NC_141689.1, from coordinate 347,544,417 downwards.
TTTCTGTGCTGCCACGGCCCCTCCCACCTTCCCTGTGTGGTCAGCTGGCTGCCCCTTACCCCCTCCCACCTTCCCTCCATGGTCTGTGTGTATGCCATTATAGTCTCACTATTGTTCTCCATGGTGTGTCTTGCTTCTAGTGCCATCCTGCCTGACCTCCATGGTCATCTTGTTGTTCCTGCCCTGCCCCCTTGCCCCCAGCCCTCTTTGTTCAATTGTGCAGACCCCTGTTCCCTCCCTTCTGGCATGTCCGTTCCATTGTAATGCCCCTGATCCGTCCCTCCTGCCCTTTATGGTCCGTTATGCTGCAGCTTTCTCTCCTGTGAGTCCATTATGGTCTGGTAGCTACCCTTGCCTCTTTCCTCTCTGTTGTCCATGTGCATGGTCCTGTCCCCTCCCTGTTACTTTCTATGGATTGTTGTGCTGCACTCCCATCCCGCATACCCTGTGTGGTGTATTGTGCTGCGGCAAATCCTGATGCTTGCCCTGTAGGGTCAGTTTGGTGCACCTCTACATGTTCCTCCTGTCCTCTGTTATCCAAGTCTGTGTATTACCCCAATTCCTCCTGCCTTCCATGATCCAATGTACCATACTTGCTAACATTTTGAACTTGGTAAGAGGGAGATTTTGAAGAAAAACAGGGTACTGATTTTCCCCTTTGACTTACATTAAAAAAGAGTTGATTGAGACAGATCACATAAAGCCCATCTGGGCTTAAAAACATTGTACGTTGCCTGTCTGAATTGGGTCTGTTGGCATGTATGGTTTTACTACCACTGCCTCTTCCTTCAGGTTATAAAGGTCTATTATATTGCCACAGCCTCTCTTGCCAGTCCTGTATTGTTGGTTTGTTGCCCCTGCCCCCCTTTCTACTGCCCTCCATAGTCTGTTGTGCTGCCACGGCCCTTCCTGCCTGCACAGTGTGGTCAAATTGTTGCCTCTGCATTCTCCTACCTGCCTTCAATTTTCAGAGTCCGTGCCCCTGGCATCTGCCTCTCAACAGTATCCTAATGAACAACTAGATTGCCAACATTCTATATTTATTATATAATCAAAACTATAATACCTAGAGCATTTCCTTTAGAAATTACATATATGAGAGGGTCTTATATGCATCAAAATGATGGTTAGTGCTCTAAAAAACTAAAATGAGGACATATTTTCTGAGTTTTCAAATAGGGACAAAGCACTTTTAAATTATTTGTGATCTTTGTTTTTTTATCCAGTTGACCACTTAATTAAATGTTGCACTTAGGGGAGAGGATGTGGTGTTACTTCCAGAGCTGCAGACTTTGCAACTGGGGAACCAGGTTCGAGTTTCTGCTTCAGCTCGACATTCTGTGATTCTGGTCAAATCACTTAATCTCCCCATGTCTACAACCAAAATGAATGTGTTCTTGTGTGATGTAACCAATGCTCATGTAAAGCTCTCCAATACCTGACAAGTCTGCACTAAATACAACTGCAAAAACACAAAAAGTTTTTTGCACACTTCTGTCATTGTGCTACATGTGGGTGATATTTGTGCTACATTTGGGTTCTTTTGTCTCTGGGGGCCATCTTGGGAAATGTATTTGTTACGAAGTTTCCTAATTTCCGCATTTACTGCAGTCTCCTCAGTAGGAAATGCATTCCGTTTTTTACTTTGATTCCATCAAGAAGGTATTCAGATGTGTCACACATTTGCCATAAATTCTGAATGTTAGCACTCTAGTTGCTCCTTAGATCACTGTAGTAAAGCTACTGCTCACCAAGGAAGTCTGCTGCTGGTATTAAAAGTGCATGTTTCAGCCTGCATGTCAGAATCTTTTAATGAAATAGAAGAGTATTTGAGAAGTCACTTAAAATGTGCCCTCATTTTTCTTTCTGCAGCACTAATAATAATTTCTATGGCAAAATGAACCCCCTCATTTTGTTCCTTTGCAAATTAAATGTTTTAAGTGTTACCACTTTATTCCAATCAAGATGGCTTCAGGTGTGCCATACTTTTGTCATAAGAAAGACTGTTAGCGCTCTAGTTGTTCTTTAGAACACTCTGAGACATTCTGTCAGTGGGCTATACTAGGGCTACATCTGGGTGATATTTGTGCTACATTTGGGCTCTTTTGTTTTTGGTGGCCATCTTGGGAGACTTATTTGTTATGAAGTTTCCTAATTTCCTCATTTACTACAGTCTCCTCAGTAGGAAATACTTTCAGTGTTTTACTTTGATAACATCAAGATGGCTTCAGGTGTGTCACACATTTGCCATACATTCAGAATGTTAGCACTCTAGTTGCTTATTAGATCAATGTAGTAAATCTACTGCTCACCAGGGAAGTCTGCTGCTGGTATTGAAAGTGCATGTTTCAGTCTGCATGTCAGAATCTTTTCATGAAATAGAAGAGGATTTGGGAAGTCACTCAAAATGTGCCCTTATTTTTCTTTCTACAGCACTAATCATACTTTCTATGGCAAAATGAAACCCCTCATGTTGTTCCTTTTGAAATTAAATATTTTAAGAGTTACCACTTTATTCCAATCAAGATGGCTTCAGGTGTGCAATACGTTTGTCATAAGTAGGACTGTTAGCGCTCTAGTTGTTATTTAGATTACTCTGGGAAGCTGCAGTAGAACACAAAGGAATCAACTGACAGTCTCTGCCCTTGTTGGATGTACATGTTTTACTGAGAATGTCAGACTTCATTCTCACATGACTGAGAAAGGTAATGTGAATTTATAGAAAATATGCTCTCAGTTTAGCTTATAGATCCACTTCTAAACCTCTGTGGAAAAACATGAGAAAATAGTTTTCTCTCAAACTTGATTCATGACATCCCAGCAGAAGGCTTTTTTCACATGGTATAATCACCTTAGAGCACACCACAATTCTTAAAATGAGTATGGTACCATCAACAAATGAATTATAATGTAACTAAAGTCTTAAAACCTTCTATTAACTGCAAGGCTTTTTAATGAGGTGCTATCATGTATATTGGTCCCAAGATGGTTGCCAACACTTCTTGGATGAAGTGCTGACAGCCAATCAGACCCCCTAGGCCTGCTCAGGGGGTCCCACAAGGAACCCCAGGGCCAAAAAAAGCGAATTATTTTTAAATCGGCAGAATTTATCCTGGGTGGACGTATCCGGCAGAAATTTAAAAAACGGTTGGTCTCCCGCGCTTCGTTTAATTAAGCCCCCGGGTGGGCCAGGTCCTGGGGGCAATCTCAAAATATAGAGCGTGGGCCCTTGCTGCCCTGGGGACCGCCACCACCCTTGGGCCCGATTTAAAAAAAAAAACAATGTGAGGGGGGCTCGTGCCCCCCACATGGCTCGGGGACCACAACCTCCATTTCATTTACATATGGGGGTCCATTGCGGCCCCCCGGCCCGGGACCACCACCTCCCTGGGGCTGTGCAAATGATGGGTGCTCTTGATGGCCCTGGGGACCGTGACCCCCCAGGACCGGCTCCAGCAATGTCCTGGAGTACTCACCCCCGGGACATTGTAGTTTGCAATGACAGGGCGGGAGCACAACTCGGGTCCTCTCATTGCAAGCTCACTTGCTCTTGTTTCCGAGAAGCACGTGGCCTCCCCTCATTTTTTAATAAAAAAATGAATAAGGCCGGGACCAGGGGATGGGGTCCCTGGGGCCAAACCTGGCCTCCGGATGGGGGGCGGCATGTGACCCCCTCCTTAAAAAGACCCTTTTTTAAATAAAAAAATATGTGGCCATGCCCCGGGGAATGGGGTCCCTGGGCGGGAAATCAGCTATGGGAGGGGGGCCCAGTCCCTGGGAAATGGTATCCCCAGGGCCTAAAAATAATGAAGGGAAGGGGGGCCACACAGCCCCCTTCCAAAAAACAAATTTCAAAAGAGCCGGTTTCTCGCGGGAGGTCCGCCCCCTCCCCGTACCTATGAGCAAACGCGCCTCCTGGCACATTCTAATTTGGGGGATTAAGTCCCCATAAATCCTAAGGGTCCATGCGGGCGAACTAGCCCACCAGGTACCTCCAGTAGGCCCTACACAGTGGGATTGCTGAGAGGCCACACCCCTTTTACACCACTCTGCAAACTGGCTTCTTGGCACACTGCTGCTCGGGGGATAAAGTCCACTTTAGTCCTGAGGTCCTCAGGACACAAGATGTGTATGTGTGTAAGGATTTCATACACTGCAGTTAAAAACTAAGGGGTCCATTAGGATGGTGGGCGGTGGCAACACCGCGGTGCTGGTGGTGCGCAAAAATACCTTTTTTCCGCCCGCGAGCAGCAGGAAACACGTCCGCCATATTAGTATTGCAAAATATAGGTCAAATCCTGTCCGCCGCGGAGCAAAGCGCACCACCATCAAAGTGCGCCTGCAACTGCGGCGGTGGGAGCCAATGGAGACTCTCCGGCGTGCGGAATGACGTCCGCCTGATCCACAAATTAGGATGGCCCAAACAGACAGACGCACTGCAGCGGAGACTCCGCCTTACCAGAGACGGCAGAAACTCGACAGCGGAGCGCAATAGCAGAGACCCGGTCCACACCACCCAGTCACGACCGCCATGGATCCAGGTCTACATTTGTGCTCTACCGGTGCTGTACCTGCTACAGCACTATCTATCATCTAATGGGCCGCCGCGGACGCCGCTGCAGGTATGCAACTACACAAATACAACACACAACACCCAGGCTGAAACATAGTCCAAATCCCCAGCAGACACCCTGCTGGGGGCAACAACACATCCACAAGGGCACCCGCACATGACCCACCTGCCACCAAGTCACCCCACTGCATCCTGGGCACACATCAACCGCGAACTTGCAGCAACGTCCCGGTCACGTCCCTGCAGCGGTCAACACATGCGCACAATGCAGAAGGCTCGGCCAGTCCAAGACATGGGCTAGGCACAAAGACCACAGGACACACCACCCCCAAACACACATCAACACACCCCATGAAGTCACAGGCCAGATGCCCATCCTGTGCCCCCCCATGCACAGCAACAAGCACAGCAACAAGCAAGCACAATCCACACCCTGCACCACACAACACACAACCAGGGAGACAGCCACTGCAGGAGTGGCTGACCAGGAACACACAACACCAGTGCCACACACACTGAAGGCTGCCAATACTTGCCAGTACATACACAGACAAACAAACACACACCCTGGGTGTAGCCACAAACATAACACACACTCAGGGATGCCTGAACAGATGCCTGCCCAAAAGAAACACACAAACACTACAGAAACACACACAGAACATCAGAAACAGACATACCCTGTCAGCCAAACTGTGGAAAGGTAATGGGAGCACAGACACAACAGGTGTGCTTAACCTCATCACTCAGGAACAAAGCACATACAACATACCCCACAAGAAGTGCACCATCACAGAACTACACTGCCACATGAAACCAACCACAGATGCACATGAAATCAAAAAATTAACACACACTACAGGACATCAGGGAATGCACATCAGGCAATGCCAAGGCCACATACACACAGCACTGTATGCACAACAAGCAGCGTGTGCACACCAAGCAGAACAGTTACAAACAGACATGAGTGACACAACATCAACACATACAACACAAATCAGCACAGCGCAAACACAACAGCACACCCAGGAAGTCAAGCAATATCACAGCCAACACACATACATCCAACACAACAACAGATGCACCACTCTGGGATACAAGAGCAGAACCAACTTGATCAGAGCACTGGGCAGCATACACAGCTGAAGTGCACATGAGCAATCCTCACTGATTAATAGCACAAGAACATTGCACATAAACCATTGCGGCAATGTCCAGAGTGGAACATCACTCTTGGCCCAAGAACTGCACCACAAAGCACAGTGTCATAAATGAAGTGATGGGGAGGCACACACACACATGTAAACGAAGGGGACAGCTGACATCAAAGTTAACTGACTTGCATGTCAGTTGTAGACGTGTGAGGGGTGTACCATACACAAATAGTGAGTGCAGAACCACAATGGGTATGCATAAGTGGCACACATAGGGGATGGTTTACACCACACACACCATGCCATACAGGAGGATAAAAGTCACCATGTGCCTGCAATGCATGAGAAACACAACCACAATGGCAGTGTGGAGCAGCAGGGCTACACAGTCTACACAAACACACTCAAGACACATGGATGATCAAACAAACAGAACACTGATGTGCAAGTCACACACTGCACACTCATAAGTGACTAAAGCAACAAGGAGGAGTCGGACAGAACAGCATGGACACACTGCACAGTGCACAACAGACAACTCACACATGTGCATCCAACCATATCCCCAGGGCAGAACAATCCAAACAGGCACACAACTCCTGGGTGACACGTGTGTCTTTCACAAGCCAGGGGCACACACACATCTACACCCCCTACAAAGTCACACCCTTCACACGGCACACCTCTTGACTACCCAAGAGCACACATCTCATATAGGCCATGGGACCAGGACTAAGGGACAACACAAGATGACCATACACATACCTAGCTGGGCACACATAAAGGAATAACTCACATACATGATGACATTGCCCAGCCTGCATGCAAACCTGTGCACAGCATCACACCCTGTGCCGGCAGTGTCCCCCAACCTGATATGTGAACAATGTAGCCAACAATAGCAAACTACTAGAAAGAGAACTGCATGACAGGTACAATAACCATCACAGATAACACTAGTATCAGTGTCTGAATGGACTGAAGACCCTGTCACCCCTGTTTTAAAATGTGATTCAGCCAAAGAGCTTGGCAATGTTGAAGTGACACATATAGCATGGGGCACAGGCAACCAAATGCACACACCAAAAGAACTTTAATCAGCAAGGACACTGACAAAACAGACAACAGGAGTAACTGTCTATTCACATATTGCATTGATGTGACAGTAGAACAACAGTAGACAAGAGCAAGGCAGAAAATGCTGATCATATGCAAAATAATCTGCACAGGCAAACTCCAAACTGGAAGGCCAGCGCCCATGGCAGGGGGCACAGCAAGTACATGAGAGGCTGCACAGGGGAGACTCCAACACAGCGGAGCAACAGGGCCAGTATCTGTGGCAGGTGGCACAGCAAGTACATGAGGCTGCACAGGGGAAACTCCAACACAGTGGAGCAACAGAGCCAGTGTCCATGGCAGGTGGCACATCAACTATATGAGAGGCTGCACAGGGGAGATTCCAACACAGCAGAGCAACAGGGCCAGTGTCCATGGCAGGTGGCACAGCCAATACATGAGAGGCTGCGCAGGGGAGACTCCAACACAGCAGAGCAAAAGGGCCAGTGTCCATGGCAGGTGGCACAGCAAGTACATGAGAGGCTGCACAGGGGAAACTCCAACACAGCGGAGCAACAGGGCCAGTGTCCATGGCAGGTGGCACAGCAAGTACATGAGAAGCTGCACAGGGAATAGGCCAACACAGCAGAGCAACAGGGCCAGTGGGCATGGCAAAGTGCAGAGTGAGTACATGAGAAGCTGCAGAGGCAAGGGCAGAACAGAATATAAAGAAGTTGTCTCTAGCGCTAAACTGTCCTGTGAAGAAAACAATTGGATGGATATTAAAACAGCCCTGCTGACCCGGGGCATGAAAACATTAGGGCAATAGTCTGAACGGGTAGTAAGCCGGGTAACCTTGTGGGTGAACCAAATCTACCAGCAGAATTGTGGACTGAGCATTTCCAGGCACTGTATGTAATTGACTCTGAACAGGACGCACAAAGAGAACCCATCAGTACACTTTGTAGTGAGATTAGCTGTGCAGAGGATCCACCAGTATTCGCTCCAAGACAGGCATTTGATGTGTCCGATGGGATAACCCTACGTGAGGTTACCTCAGCCATAGAAAAGCTACCAGCTGGAAAAGCACCCGGTCTAGACAAATTGCCCGGGGAATTGTTTCGAGAGGAACCAACTATCTGGGGCCCCTATTTGTGGGTGTTATTTAGCGTCATTATGAATGGTATTCCCATTCCTGACACCTGGGCTGGGGCAGAAATAGTCCCAATCTTTAAAAAGGGCTCTCCATTACTCCCTGCAAACTATAGACTGATCAGTTTGACAGATATCATGCAAAAACTGTTTGCACCGGTAATATTACAACAGATTCAGGGCTGGCTGGAAGGAAATGACATCATTAGCCCTTATCAAGCTAGATTCAGGAAAAATACCTCCACCGTGGACCAAGTGTTTAGATTTCAACTAATTACTTGGAAGACTGTATCCATAGAGGGTGGCAGCCTCTATTTGATATTCGTGGACCTGAAAACGGCTTTTGATTTGGTGCCCAGATCCAAACTTTGCGGTGTCCTAAGGGATATGGGGATTCCAACTTACCTACTTATCAAGCTGCATGATGCAACCTATGCTCAAGTAAGATGTGGAAAGGGGGGAGAATTAACCAACAGGCTCCCAGTTGACAGAGGTGTGAGACAGGGCTGTGTGCTTGCACTGACCCTGTTCTGCCTCCTAGTCAACGCACTCATCCCACTACTTGCAGAGGTCGTAGACAATGATGCCCCTAAGTTAGCAAACAGCAAGGTGGCAGCATTGATGTTTGCTGACAATACCCTTTTGTTGTCTAAGACTCCGATGGGTATCCAGAGGCCATTGGACAGGTTTGCCGCATTCTGAAATAATAGGGGTTTGGTGATCAATACCACCAAAACTAAGTTTATGATTGTCAACCTGCCCAAGAAAACATGGCCCAACCCACAATTAACACCTTGGATGCTCATGACGAGCTGAGGTTGTCATGAGCCACGACGCTCTGGTGCTCATGACGAGCTCAGCTCGTCATGGCCCGTGGAACGCTCAGGTGCGGGGAGAATGCCCCCGCTGTGCTGAGCGTTCCACAGGAGACAATACACCTGCGACGAGCTGAGCTCATCATGAGCACATAAGCGCCGTAGCTCATGACGAGCTCAGCTCATCATGAGCATGGGGGTGCTGTGCATGCCCCCCCGTACCCCCCAGCACAGCGGGGGATTAACCCGCGCAGCGAAGGGGTTAAATGGGATAGCATTAAAAAGGGTGTCTGTGTTTGAGTATCAGTGTGTCACCCTTACAGAAGATATGGAGTGGGTGGCCCAGATAGCTAAAGCCAAGCTCAAGCTAGCCCAGATCGCTGGGGGCATAGCCAAAATGGCAAGGGAATCTTCAACTAAACCAATTGGCCCCGAGATTGAGATGCATAGGGCGCAGGCAAGGGGAGCCACATTGTAGGGGGTGGAACTCAGGGGTCACTGTTCTCCCGCTCCCTTAATAGCGGTGGAGAACAGTTTCCTTAGACAAATTGTGGGCCTCCCAGCTAGTACACCGCTAATCCCCTTGCGGCTAGATCTGGGTATCTACCCGATTCAAGATGAGGTTGCTTTAAGACCCTTATCCTTCTGGCGAAGATTGCGGGCGACCTCTGAATTAGCAACATTCCAGGCAGAAACTAGTGAGCTATATCCTACCCTGGGCTATTGAAAAAGGTTCCTTGGTTTGCACATGTAAAGCACGAATGTGAAAGGCTAGGCAAACCAACTCTGTGGAGCAGACCAGGGGAGGATAGCCCTTTGGTTCCCCGAGCTATGCTACAAAGGATTTATCGAACCCAAAAGCTTGAGACTATTTAGTCATATCCAAAACTAGGTCCTCTTACAATCCAGTTTTTTACTGTGAAGGATAATTATAAACCCGAAACCTTCCTGGATGATATTTTACCACAAATAGCAAGGAAACTTTATGTGCAGTTCAGACACAGTACCTTACCCCTACGTGCTTTCACTGCAAAATGGGTTGGGCAATCTGAACATGGGTGCCCTGCATGCAATAGCCAAGTGGAAACAGAATTGCATGTTCTATTTTTTGGCCCAGGATACCATGAAGCAAGGCGATTTTGAATAGTACAACTTTGTCGGAATTTGGGGCTTGAGCATTGTAGGGAGGCTTTCCGAGTTTTAAAGTATAACACCTCCAAACCCATTGTTTTTGCTGTCTCTCGCTTTTTAAATACAATGTGGCGAAGGAGATGGGACTTTATCGAAAAGGAAAAACATTCACAAATTGCCAATTAGCATGTATCATCAACATAAGTGTGTAGCAAGTGGTTATTACACAGGGATACTACAGCCCTCATAATTTGCTCTTTTTATAAAAGCTTTTATGCTGAATGTGTTTTTAACATAACTTGGTAATTTTAATTATTTATTGAAATATTCCTGTTCTGCCTTGTTCACTGAGTATACCTACACTAATTGAATTGATTTGCCTTGGCAGTTATGTTCATCTTATGTGCCCCCCCCCCCCCTTTTTTCTTCTTCCTTCCTTATAAATTGGAAACTAAACACTTTTAGAATTTGATGTTTTGTACTGTACAACCTGTTCAAATTTGTATACTGATTGCTTGTCTTTTGTATACTTTTATGGTCCTAGCCACCGAAATAAAGGTCTTTGATGATGATGAGTACATGAGAAGCTGCACAGGCAAGGGCAGATCAGGAAGGTCAGTGGGCATGGCAAAGTGCAGAGTCAGGATATGAGAAGCTGCACAGGCAAGGCGAGAGCAGCAGTGAACGACAAGGCCAGTGGGCATAGCAAAGTGCAGAGTCAGGACATGAGAAGCTGCACAGGCAAGGGCAGAATAGCAGTGAATGACAAGGCCAGTGGGCATAGCAAAGTGCAGAGTCAGGACATGAGAAGCTGCACAGGCAAGGGCACAACAGCAGTGAATGACTAGGCCAGTGGGCATGGCAAAGTGCAGAGTCAGGACATGAGAAGCTGCACAGGCAAGGGCAGAACAGGAAGGTCAGTGGGCATGGCAAAGTGCAGAGTCAGGACATGAGAAGCTGCACAGTGAGTGTGTTTGACTGTAGCCTTCCATGGCCAACAACACACCAAGGTGGTAAACAATGGGCAGGACTAGCACACCTGTATGAGAGACAGGTGTATGAGGGGGACTACCACTCACTCTTGGCTGTTAGGCGGACTTGAAGCTGGCTGTGTGTCTGGGACAGCAGGACCACTTGATTAGGGAGACAGAGGCCCAGGTGGTGTAGGGCTATCAGTGGCTTGGCAAGCTGGAGGGCTGTTTGGACCAGGTGGTGTAGTGGCTAGGTGGAATCTTGCAGACCTGTGACACAGTGTGGGTGGGAGAGGTTTGAGGGGTGCCTTTCCACTTCTTGGGAATTCGAAATGCCTTCCCTGTACTGGGGTCAATGGGAACCGGTGATGACACAACAGGCACACACACCAACAGACCCGCATTAGGTGCAGACAATGGCACTCCCTCTGGTGACGTGCGGAACGCTTTGTCTGGCTACGGCTCTGGACCACCTTCCCCTGTTTACCAGGTGTACCCCCTACAGTGCCCTCCTTCCCCTTGTTTGCCAGGTCTCCCCCCTACAGTACCCTCCTTTGCCTGTTTGCCAGGTGTCCCCTCTACAGTGCCCTCCTTTGCCTGTTTGCCAGGGGTAGCCCCTACCGTGCCCTCCTTTGCCTGTTTGCCAGGGGTAGCCCCTACAGTGCCCTCATTCACCTGCTTCACTGGGCTTGGAATTGGAGTTGATGTGGCCCTGAGCCCTTCCTAGGTGTACCCTTGCCATACAACACCTCCTCAGTGGGCATAGACACTGCACGCCTGGCTCTGCGTGAAGTTTTAGGGACAGGAGAGTCCTTTGCTGGTGATGCCTCTGAGGCATGTGAGCCTGATGCCTGCTTCATTGTTTTTTCGGCCTTGCTCTTCCCTGGCGGGCTCTTGTCTTTGCATTCTGGGGTGGCTCTGCTCTTCTGTGGGGATGGCGTCGGTGGGCGGGCCCGCTTGGGTTGTTTCTGCTGGGTGCTTCTTGTGCGGTATCGTGACTGTGACGCATGGGAACCGTGGTCACTATCATCCGATGTGGCTACTGACTGGGGGGTGGACAAAGGCACTGGAGCAGGAATGGGAGTATGTGCCTATTAAAGGGCAGACGTCACTGTGGACAACAAAGCCTGGACTGTACGGTGTAGAACGTCAGAGTGTCTGCCCTCCATGTAGGCAACTACCTAGCCTAACTTTTGGCATGGTCACTGAAGGCTTAGAGCAGGGATGTCTGGCCCACACAAAGCTGGCGCAGGAGCTCTACAGGTGCCAGGTGTGAATCTAACTCGTCCCTGTGCGAAGTTGGCCCGATATGCAGCGTTCGCTATTCTAGCGACCACTATGCATCGGTCCAAACGACCCTTATGGTGATTGGTTGTAAGTCAACCTTAGACCAGCTATCCTAGTAGCGTGGATACGAGCAGTCTTCGGGCTAAACTCTAGAGGGCGTGTTAAGCCAGCTGTTATACCATCACATACCCCTTGAACACCAAGTGAAAGGACACCACACAAGTGTTATGAAAAAAACCAGTGTATTTATTAGAATCACAACAGCCCTGTACTCTTTATGAGGACAGGGTACTAAGCACAGAACAAAACTCTTAGGAAAATACTTCAAGTGCACAATTAAAACAAGTGCCCGAGGGCACGGAAAGTTCTAGTGGTCTCGGGCGGACCCGATAAGGCAAGTCGGAAGCGAGGGACTCAGGACCCTTCAGTAAGGAGGCTATGCAGACACCGTAGTGTCGGAGTTACCTAGCCACAAGGGCTGCGGCTGCACAAATCTTACAGGCGTCGGGGGTCTTCGCTGACGAGCCAGGAGCCGGAAGGAAGGAGTTGCTGGCCGGCGACCAGTGATGAATAGTTCGTAGGGATCCAAGCCTGGATCATAGACGTTGATACCTGAAAGCAGAGGGGACCAAGTTCGTACTACTAGCCAGTAGTCAGAGGGTACCAGGAAGGCACCGGATGGCCGTCACCTCGACTAGGTGAGTGGGCGACGCTAGGCTCTGCAGTCTCACGGACCAGGAGGCGTTGTCGGCGACCAGGATGGAGGTGCGAGCTGTCCCACGAAGGTTGATGCTGTCGGCGTCGCTGGGCCCAGGATTGGGGCAACAAGCCTTGGCAGGTTTCAGGGCCACGTGGTGGCCTAAAATGGCGTCTTGAGTGGACCAGGAGGGTCCGGGGTGCTCCTCTCGTAAAAAGGAGCAGAAGGCTAGTCTGGAGCAACCAGACCAGCAGCGTTGGTTGTCGTTCGTCGTCAAAGGGTCACAAGCCAGCGGCTAGTGATCGGACAACGTGCTGAGCAGCGGCAGAAGGGCCCCACGCAGATCGTGGAGATGCTGGGAGACTGCACTTCGGTGCTGGAGCTGCTCAGGGTCGGGGCTTCTCGGACCCCAGAGCACTCACCAGAGAATTCCTTCGGTGGTCGTGCTGATTTAAGAAAGCGTGCAGGTTTCGATGATGGCGGTCCCTCAAGGTCTCGTCGCACCCACAGATCTCAGCTGAGTTGACGATATGGGTAGAGGTCAGAGGTGCCAGGGAGTCGGTTCTCGTCGAGCTGGGTCGTCGGATTCCTGAGGAAGGACTTGCAGCAAACCGCAGAGTTCTTAGATGGTGCCCGCTGGTGCAGGGTGACTACTCCTTAGCCACAAGGGAGAAATCTTGAGAAGAGTCTCGAATGTCCTTTCGTAGAAAGTAGTTCTTGATTCAAAGATGATCTAATTTGGAAGGGTCCCCGCTCCGGCCTTTATCCTAAAGAAAGGGGTGGGTACATGACTAGGTCCTGCCCTAGGGGTGGGACCAGGAAGGGGGGTAGTTACACCCCTCTCCCCTGCCGGACTTTCCCCAGGTCAGGGGCTGCGCGCCCCTGGAACTGGTTCTAACCGGCAGATGCGTAGTGAGCACCGGGGTGCCACTCCTCAGTCACCTTCCTGCAAAGCCCTACCTACCCAGAATACACAAACCCTGTCTGGGACGGTGCGAACACCGCCCCTGACAGGAAACCCTTTGTCCAAGCTCTCCTCGCTGGAAGGACTCCCAGCAGCAGGAGGTCAGACTCGTGTCTGTGGTGGCAGCATCCATTTTGTGGAGCTGAGGCTTCAGTTAACTTTAACCGGGGTTCACAGTTACGTACATGTTGTGTCCCCCTAGAAGGGTGGAATGCTAACCTCGTCGCCAGAATTGGTGAGGGGGCAGCATCCCGATTCGTATGACACCTTACTCGACATGTCTTGATAACGCTATACCGAAGTTACCGATATGATACGTGTTATCATGGAACAGCCATTGGGTCTTGGTTCCGCAAGCTGCAACCGGGCTCGGCTCGTGCCAGAGCCCAGTTCACACGATTCCACGCACTCTGCCTTCAGGATTGTTAAGGCCTGCCATAGGAGTGGCTGATAGGAACTCGGGTGTCCATTTTGAGTTTTAGATATAGGGATACTATACCTACAGCAACGGGCGAGTACGCCACGTTGCCCCAGCTGTCGTGCAGCCAGTTGTGTCAGATTTAGATGGCCAGCCAGGGGTGGCATAATACATGCTTCAGCCCCTGGTAGGCCCTGGGTTCACCGATGCCCTGAGTTACGGGTCTGACAGGGTGGCCCAGTTCCAATTGGGTAATGCACCTAAGGTACACGCATCAATTTAGTGAGAGAACAGCTAGGCTGTGGGTCTGATTGGCAGGCCCACAGCCCGAGAAAGTCGTAAACCAGTGAAACAAAAGCATGAGGCCAGGTGATCATAGGATTGCAGACCCTACTCTCCTACATGACCCCCCCCCCCCCCCAAACGTTGGGACAATAAACTAACCTTGACCAGGTGAGTCTTCTTGTTCTAAGTGGAAATACCTGGAGAGCCCATCTGCATTGCCATGATCAGTGCCAGGTCTATGCTCCACTGTGAAGTCCATCCCCTGTAGGGAAATGGACCACCTGAGCAGTTTGGGGTTTTCACCCTTCATCTGATTTAGCCATAGGAGGGGCTTATGGTCGGTCTGAATCTTGAAATGAGTGCCAAACAAGTATGGCCTCAGTTTCTTCAGGGCCCACACCACAGCGAAGGCCTCCCTCTCTATAGCTGACCAATTTTTCTCTCTGGTGGTCAGCCGTCTGCTTATGAAAGCAATGGGCTGGTCGTTACCATCGAAATTCAGTTGAGATAGAACAGCTCCCACACCCAACTCAGACGCATCTGTTTGGACAATGAATGGTTTGGAGTAGTCTGGACTCTTGAGGATAGGTGCCGTGCACATGGCCTGTTTTAGGTCATCGAATGCTTTTTGACAGCTCACTGTCCACTGAACCTTTTTTGGCATTTTCTTGCTCGTCAGTTCATTAAGCGGAGTCACAATCGATCCGTAATTTCTGACGAATTTCCGGTAGTAACCAGTCAGGCCCAAGAAAGCTCGAACCTGAGTCTGGGTGGTTGGAGGAGCCCAGTCCCTGATTGACTGTATCTTGCTCTCCAGTGGTTGAACTTGGCCTCCACCGACAAGGTGGCCCAAGTACACAACCTGTGTCTGCCCTATCTGGCACTTGGTAGCCTTGATAGTGAGACCTGCTGCTTGCAGAGCCTCTAACACTTTCCGCAGGTGGACCAGGTGATCCTCCCAGGTGGAGCTAAAGACAGCAATATCGTCAAGATACGCCGCACAGAAGTCATCCAGCCCAGTGAGAACGTGATTCGCCAACCGTTGGAAGGTGGCAGGTGCATTTTTCAAACCAAAGGGCATCACCACGAACTGATAATGCCCACCAGGGGTAGAAAATGCGGTCTTAGGCTTGGCGTCCTCAGCTAACCTGATTTGCCAATACCCAGCTGTCAGGTCAAACGTACTTAAGTAGTTGGCCGAAGCCAATCTATCGATAAGCTCGTCTGCCCTTGGTATTGGGTGGGCATCAGTCTTAGTGACTGCATTGAGACCCCTGTAGTCTACGCAGAACCTCATCTCTTTCTTACCGCCCGGGGTGTGAGGTTTCGGCACTAGAACTACGGGACTAGCCCAAGTGCTATCCGAGGGTTCAATGACTCCCAGCTCCAACATTTTCTGCACTTCACTTCTGATGCAGTCTCTAACGTGATCTGGCTGCCTGTAGATTTTACTCTTGATGGGCAAGCTGTCACCAGTGTCGACCTCATGGGTGCACCAATTAGTCTGACTGGGTGTTAGAGAGAACATATGCCGGAAGGATTGAAGAACCTGTTTACAATCCTCCTGTTGATGCTCGGAGAGTCTGCCTCAAAAGACAACACCATCTACCGATCCATCGTCAGGATTCTGAGTGAGCAGGTCGGGGAGAGGGTCACTCTCCTCCTCCTGTCCCTCATCTATGGCCATGAGCAAACTCATGTCCTTCCTGTCGACATATGCTTTGAGCCTGTTGACATGGAGCACCCTGTGGGGGCTCCGGGGAGTTCCAAGGTCTACCAGGTAGGTGACCTCTCCCTTTTTCTCCAGGATGGTGTAGGGCCCGGACCATTTGTCCTTGAGTGCTGCTGGGGCCACTGGCTCCAACACCCACACCTTCTGTCCGGGCTGGTAAACAGTCAAGACAGCCTTTTGGTCATGCCAAGCTTTCTGGAGTTCTTGGCTGGCCTTAAGGTTTTCGGATGCCTTCTCCATGTATTCAGCCATCCGCAAGCGGAGACCAAGCACATAGTCCACTATGCTGGTTGCAGGCTTTTTGAGAGGTCTCTCCCATCCTTCCTTCACCAAACATAGGGGTCCTCCTACAGGATGCCCGTACAAAAGCTCAAAAGGGCTGTAGCCAACCCCCTTCTGTGGGACTTCTCTGTAAGCGAATAAAAGGCCGGGAATCAGGACGTCCCATCTACGCCGAAGCTTTTCAGGTAGTCCATGAATCATCCCTTTTAGGGTCCTGTTGAATTGCTCAACAAGCCCATTGCATTGTGGGTGATAGGGTGTAGTGAACTTGTAGTTGACACCACATTCCTTCCACATAGCAGTTAAGTAGCTCGACATGAAGTTTGCACCTCTGTCGGAGATGACCTCCTTAGGGAAGCCCACTCTGGAGAATACTCCAACTAGGGCTCTCGCCACCACAGGGGCTGTAGTGGTCCTAAGGGGAATAGGTTCAGGATACCTGGTGGCATGATCCACTACCACCAGTATAAACTTGTGCCCTGATGCTGTTGGTGGTTCCATGGGACCGACGATGTCAATCCCCACCCGTTCAAAGGGCACCCCCACCACAGGCATTGGTATAAGGGGTGCCTTTGTAGCGCCACCTGACTTACCACTGGCTTGGCAGGTGACACAGGAGCGACAAAACTCCTTGGTATCTTCGTTCATATGAGGCCAGTGAAAGTGCGAGACAAGCCTGTCCCACGTCTTCGTCTGGCCTAAGTGTCCTGCTAAGGGAATCTCGTGGGCCAAGGTAAGGAGGAAACCACGCTGAGACAAGGGGATAACCAGCCTCCTGGTCATGCCAGGCTTGGGGTCTCTTGCCTCAGTGTACAGGAGTCCATCTTCCCAGTATACCTTGTGGGTACCTGTGGCGTTCCCAGCAGCCTCAGCAGCAGCCTGCTGTCTTAGGGGTTCAAGGGAAGGGCAGTCTAACTGGTCCTTTCCCAGGTCCTCTCGTGTGGGTCCCCCTGAGCCCAGAAACTCAACTTGATCAAGTTCGAGTTCTTTAGGTTCAGTTTCCCGCAATTCCTGGAGGTCAGCCTCCTCTGAGACCTGATCCTCGACCTGGGGCAAGGGGGAAGGCGAGGCCTTAACCCGACTGCTCTTCTTCTTGGGAGGTGTCTGGTCCGTTGTTCCAGGATCCAGCACCTGTTCAGTGGGGCATCGTCTGACCTGTGACCTAGTCACAGCAAGCACATGTGCTGGCAAGCCTAACATTTCCATGTGAGTCCGGTGCTCCACCTCTGTCCATTGCGATGACTCCAAATCATTGCCCAACAAACAATCCACTGGGAGGTCTGAACTAACAACAACCTTTTTCTGGCCATTTACCCCTCCCCAGGAGAAAGCAACAATCGCCATACTATGACTGGTAGTGACGTTGCTGGCATTGGTCACCAGGAAATCTGTACCTGGCATGATCTGTCCAGGGTCCACAAAGTTAGGTGTCACCATGGTGACACTGGCACAAGTGTCCCTATAGGCTTGAGCCATTCTTCCATTAATTAAAGGCGTCTGTCGGTATTTGCCCAAAGTATTGGGACTGACATCAGGGGACATATCCACATCCCCCGTACAGACAAGGACAGCCTGAGTGAGCGTACCAACTACGTTGTCACACCCCTCAGAACCCAAGGTTAACCCAACTAGTCCCTTGGGAGGCGCACTACTACTGCTGGCTGTACTAGGGGGCACAGGTGCCTTAGGGGCTGCAGTAGCAGGAGTCTGCCCTCCTTTCTTGGTGCACTCACTAAACCAGTGAGTTTTACTTTTACAGTATTGGCACCACCTTTTCAATTGGCCTTCTTGATTCTTCTTTTTCTGGGAAGCCTGATCCCCCCCTCTTTGGGTTGTTGGGGACCTGTCGAAGACTTCTGGTCAGTTTGTTCCCCTTTCGAATCTTTACCCTTCTGGTCTGCTTTCTTCTGACCACCCTGGTTCTGGCCCTGGTTTAGCTTAACCCTTGTTCTGACCCATCTGTCTGCCTTCTTTCCCGAGGTCAGATCCGAGTCGACAAGGTGCTGATGCAACAACTGGTTCTGACAATTGTTTAAAATCTGTTCTCGCATGATCAAATTATACAACCCTGTGTAATCAGTAACCTTACTGCCCAGCAACCAGCCCTCCAAAGCCTTAGTGGCACAATCGACAAAATCAGACCAGTCCTGAGACTGAGTTTTCTGGGTATCCCTGAACAGCAACCTGTACTGCTCAGTGGTTAGGCCGAACCCATCAATCAGTGTGTTCTTCAGGACCTGGTAATTGTTAGCATCCTCGACTCTAGTAGTGAGGAGCTTATCTCTACCTTTACCTTCAAAGGAGAGCCACAAGAAAGCTGCCCACTGACTCGGGGGGACGCACTGTACAGTGCAGGCCCGCTCCAAAGCAGTAATCCATTTGTGGATGTCGTCCCCTTGCTTAAAGGGGGGCACTATCTTATTCAGGTGCTTAGTGTCTAAAGTCCTGGGTTCCCGTGGGGGAATGCTTCCACCAGTGGGAATGGTCCCACTCAATTCTTGCTCTCTAGCAAAGGCGAGTCTTTCTTTGGCTAGGGCCAGTTCTTCCCTTTCGATCCGCAGATTGACTTCCCGCTCCTTCGCTTCGTACACTCTTCTCTGAGGGGATGTCATCCCTCTTCGAGCAGAGCCTCGAGAGCCATTGGTTCGAGCGGATCTGTTAGAGCCTCTCGACAGAGACCTAACTCGTCCACTCCCAATGTTAAGCTGGCCTGAGAGGGGCCCCAGGGGTCTCCTAGTACCATTCTCGTGCCGGCTTAAGTTGTCCCTAGTTAGCTGGCTAACCACTACTGGACCTTTGTCTGCCTTGTCTCTGGCTCCTCTTCCTCCTCTTCGCCCTCTGCGGAGAGATGGATAAGGTCAGGGTCACCTCGGGTTCCCTCGAGGGGGGGCATATTCACTTCTGGATGAGAAGGGTCGGTGTTACCTGCCCTCCTTGCATCATAAGTCTCCAAGAGACCAATCAGAAACGGAATGGTAGGGTTTGCACCCTGTTTTAACTTCCGCGATGTACAGATCTGTCGCATCTCGTGGAAGCTAAGTGCAGCATATCTGGAGGTGACCTGTGGAAGGTCGACTGACACAAGGGGAGACTTAGAGTTTCCTCCTTTGTCTGACATGCTGCTTCTAGTGTGGTGTAAGTGACGCACCTACCTACACTATGGGTTTACCTACTGATCCCTTGCTAAGAGTTGTAGCCAAGGTGTGCTAAGCCTTGAGGAGCTACAACAGCTGGTTCAGTAGAACTCAGAGTATTCTAAGCTAAGTTATATGTACCTGGAACACTTATGCGATCTTTCACAAGATATTCTTAGAATACGCGTGGTAAAACAACAGCAAGCTCAAATCCCAACCGCTGCTCACCAATGTGAGAAGTTGGCCCGATATGCAGCGTTCGCTATTCTAGCGACCACTATGCATTGGTCCAAACGACCCTTATGGTGATTGGTTGTAAGTCAACCTTAGACCAGCTATCCTAGTAGCGTGGATACGAGCAGTCTTCAGGGTAAACTCTAGAGGGCGTGTTAAGCCAGCTGTTATACCATCACATACCCCTTGAACACCAAGTGAAAGGACACCACACAAGTGTTATGAAAAAAAACAGTGTATTTATTAGAATCACAACAGCCCTGTACTCTTTATGAGGACAGGGTACTAAGCACAGAACAAAACTCTTAGGAAAATACTTCAAGTGCACAATTAAAACAAGTGCCCGAGGGCACGGAAAGTTCTAGTGGTCTCGGGCGGACCCGATAAGGCAAGTCGGAAGCGAGGGACTCAGGACCCTTAAGTAAGGAGGCTATGCAGACACCGTAGTGTCGGAGTTACCTAGCCACAAGGGCTGCGGCTGCACAAGTCTTACAGGCGTCGGGGGTCTTCGCTGACGAGCCAGGAGCCGGAAAGAAGGAGTTGCTGGCCGGCGACCAGTGATGAATAGTTCGTAGGGATCCAAGCCTGGATCAGAGAGCGTTGATACCTCTCCACCATCTACCACTTTGCTGCGACTGCGCTGCACTAGCGCTGTGTTATTTTAAGCCTCGTTTTCTATTTTTGTTATTGCTTGCTTTATTTACCCCTGTTTTTAGACTTTGCTGCCTGCAGCTAGCGCCCCGCTCCCCTTACCGCATTTAAAAAGTGCACCTCTGTGCCTCTAAAGCACCACCACTTTGGTGGGTCCGGGTTCCTGGGTTCCATTTCAGGCGCCATCTTTGCTTGGGGATTGTTGTTCGGCGACGGCCGCCATTTTTGACCGGTCGCGCGCGCCAAGGGCTCATTGGAGAGCCTATTTAAGGCGGTCCTTCGTGGGGTGGCGTTCTCCACCATCTACCACTTTGCTGCGACTGCGCTGCACTAGCGCTGTGTTATTTTAAGCTGTCCTCGTTTTCTATTTTTGTTATTGCTTGCTTTATTTACCCCTGTTTTTAGACTTTGCTGCCTGCAGCTAGCGCCCCGCTCCCCTTACCGCATTTAAAAAGTGCACCTCTGTGCCTCTAAAGCACCACCACTTTGGTGGGTCCGGGTTCCTGGGTTCCATTTCAGGCGCCATCTTTGCTTGGGGATTGTTGTTCGGCGACGGCCGCCATTTTGGACCGGTCGCGCGCGCCAAGGGCTCATTGGAGAGCCTATTTAAAGTCGCTCCCCACGCGCAGCGGGACGCGCAGGTGGACGCCTTCGCTTAGCCTGAGTCGTGCCGGAGTCCTGCCCGTCTGCGCCCGTCAGCGTCCCGGAGGCGGCAGGGCGGCGTAGGACTCTTGGTCAGGCGTGGGCGAAGATGATCCATTATACCTCGGCGACGCTCCGCGCCTTGCGCACTACTTCCTGCCAGTGCCGCTCAGTCTTCCCTGGACGATACAAGGGTAAACGATGCTGTCCGGCCTGCGGCTGGTCGCCCACGGGGACGCTATGTAGCGCCCTTAGGGCCACCGAGGTGCCTGCGAAGCATCTCTGTCTGCTGCTTAATACAAGGTCGGTAGGAAGACATGCTCTGCACATCTATGATCTATTGGTCAGGGATAATCCTCTTTGTCTACTCCTGACCGAAACTTGGTTGGGAGAGGCGTCCAATCCGGATATCTTTTCTGCGATCCCTCCAACCTATAACATCTTTCGCCAAGACAGAGCTAAGGGCAGGGGGGGCGGAGTCGCGGTGGTGGTAAGGAAGAACATTTCTTGTTCAGTTCTTCTCGCGAACCCCATTGGGGGCTCTGAATCCCTTGCCTTCACGCTAAGACTGTCTCCAGGCCAAGCGCTTAAGGGTCTGTTGGTCTACAGGCCTCCTGGCCCGGTGGGCTCCTTTTGGGAGGACCTACAGACAGCCATCTCGGAGCTGGCGTTGTCTGCACAGCATTGCTTGCTGGCAGGCAACTTCAATTTCCATCTTGATGTCACGGACGACCTGGATGGGGCAAGATTGCTGGATATTACATCTCCGCTTGGCCTGACACCGTTTGTGTCGGGGCCTACACATGAGAAAGGGCATACCCTTGATCAAGTGTTTTCCTCTGTCCCTATTGTCGACATTGAAACGTGGCCTGTGCTCTGGTCAGATCATAGGCTGATCGGGTTCTCTGTGTTAGAGAATGGGCGGTTCGACACCTGCGCCCCCATGGTACCCAGATCGGCCTCGAGAGCGTTACACAGAGTGACGCCTGCTATGCTAGAGCAGGCGCTCACGGAACATCCTTGTTCTCTCTCGGGGGATCCGGAAAGAGACACGGAGGCCCTGCAGCGTTGGCTGACTGAGAGGTTAGATGACCTTGCCCCCAAGGCAACCCCCCGGTCCTCGGCGAAACGGCAATCTGCGCCTTGGTTTACAGAGGCGCTACGTGCGGCTCGCAGCCAATGTAAGGTCGCTGAGCGGGCCTGGCGCCATCAATATGATGGGGAGGCCAAACTCGTCTATAGGTCGGCGGTGAAGGCCTATCACCGTGATGTTCTTGGTGCCAAGCGGGAATACCTTGCCAGGAGGATCGAGGCGTCGGCAAACTCTTGTAAGGAGATCTTCACGATTGTGAAGGAGTTCACGTCTCCTACTTCTTATTCACCTCCGCCTGTATCACCTGATGCGTGGGCGCGTGATCTTGCCACCTTCTTCACCGACAAGATTAAGGCTATTCAGGCCTCCTTCTCGGAAAGCACGGAGGAGGGTTGCTGTGATCTTGGGGCAGGACTTGGAACATCGGCCATGCCTATGGCTATCCTGGAGGACTTTCCACCTGTCTCCAGTGACATGTCCCGGACTTTGTTAGCCAGTCTTAAATCTGGCTCCCCACTTGACCCCTGCCCCGCCAAATTTTTGGCCGGGATGGCGGCAGTGGTGAATCCCCTGGTCAACCCGATCCTCAATGCCTCCCTGAGTGAGGGGAGTGTCCCACGCGCCTGGAAAAGGGCGATGGTGATCCCCCTCCTGAAAAAGCCTGGTCTTGATGCCGAGGCTTTGGCCAATTATAGGCCAATTTCACTTCTCCCGGCTCTGGCCAAGATCACCGAGAAACATGTTCATGGCGTCTTGTCGAACTTCCTAGAGGCTAACAATCTGCTCCATCCATCCCAATCCGGTTTCCGTCCGAATTTCAGTACGGAAACAGCGTTGGTGGAGGTCTCTGAGATCATCAGGGAGACCTTGGATGGGGGTGGCAAGGCCATGCTAGTCATGTTGGACCTGTCGGCGGCCTTCGACACCGTTCCCCATAAGGCGCTGCTCGCCAGGCTTTATGACATCGGCCTAAGGGGGACGGTGCTCAGATGGTTTACATCTTTCCTGGAGGGCCGCCGCCAGACGGTCTGGGTTTCCCAGAGCTCCGCCGAGATGCCGCCATTGGGTGTTGGGGTTCCACAGGGCTCTGTGCTGAGCCCGACATTATTTAACCTCTTTATGTCCCCCCTGGCGGCTGCGGTTGAGGCTTACGGAGCCCAGATCGTGTCCTACGCCGATGACACACAACTCCTCTTCACATGTGAAAAAGATCAGACATTTGACGGGGAGAGAATCCGGGACTGCTTGGACAGGGTCTTCAGCTGGTTCCAGCAAAACTGTCTGAAGGCCAACTCCAGCAAGTCGGAGGTTCTTTTCTTCGGCTGTGCCTTCGATCCCGAGTGGCGGCAGTGGTGGCCGGCCGCCATGTGTCCTCCGGCACAATCGTCCTTGGTGGCCAAGAACTTGGGTGTTAAACTTGACAACAAACTTTCTCTGAAAGCGCACATCCTTGGCCTGTCCGGCACCTGTTTCGGCATCCTCAGAATGCTCCGCAAGTTTCTACCCTTATTGTCTGCGGAGCACAGACGGATTACGGTGCAGGCGCTTATCGGATCTAGGCTAGACTACGCTAACGCCCTTTTCTTAGGCCTCCCGGATTATTTGGTTCAGCGTCTGCAGGTGGCACAGAACTCGGCAGCCCGGGCAATCTTTGGTCTGCATAGACGAGCACGGGCTTCTGTGTTGCTGCAGACGCTCCATTGGCTTCCAATCCGGAAGCGGATTGTCTTTAAATCTTTGACGCTGGTGCACAAGGCTCTGTTTGGCTCAGGCGCAGGATACCTGAAGAAAAGACTAGCCTTCTATCGCCCAGCTCGCTCACTGCGTTCGGAATCCCTGTTCACTGCTGTGGTTCCACGCGTGAGGAAGGCCCGCATTGGGGGGCGCTCTTTCAGCCTTAAGGCCTCCCAGCTGTGGAACGCGCTTCCATTGGCACTCCGTAGCACTCCCAACCTGCTTCAATTCAGGAAGAATTTGAAGACTTGGCTTTTTAATCATTCTGTTTAGGTGGGTTTTCTTTCTCCTTCTTTTTTGGGCTCTGTTTTACCTGTTATGTTGATTTTACACTGTAAGTTGCCTGTGGAAAGCGCCGGGACACTCTTGTAGAGTAGCCGCGCGCTATAAAAATGCACTTTAACATAACATAACATAACATAACAAGCAGAGGGGACCAAGTTCGTACTACTAGCCAGTAGTCAGAGGGTACCAGGAAGGCACCGGATGGCCGTCACCTCGACTAGGTGAGTGGGCGACGCTAGGCTCTGCAGTCTCACGGACCAGGAGGCGTTGTCGGCGACCAGGATGGAGGTGCGAGCTGTCCCACGAAGGTTGATGCTGTCGGCGTCGCTGGGCCCAGGATTGGGGCAACAAGCCTTGGCAGGTTTCAGGGCCACGTGGTGGGCCTAAAATGGCGTCTTGAGTGGACCAGGAGGGTCCGGGGTGCTCCTCTCGTAAAAAGGAGCAGAAGGCTAGTCTGGAGCAACCAGACCAGCTGCGTTGGTTGTCGTTCGTCGTCAAAGGGTCACAAGCCAGCGGCTAGTGATCGGACAACGTGCTGAGCAGCGGCAGAAGGGCCCCACGCAGATCGTGGAGATGCTGGGAGACTGCACTTCGGTGCTGGAGCTGCTCAGGGTCGGGGCTTCTCGGACCCCAGAGCACTCACCAGAGAATTCCTTCGGTGGTCGTGCTGATTTAAGAAAGCGTGCAGGTTTCGATGATGGCCGGTCCCTCGAGGTCTCGTCGCACCCACAGATCTCAGCTGAGCTGACGATGTGGGTAGAGGTCAGAGGTGCCAGGGAGTCGGTTCTCGTCGAGCTGGGTCGTCGGATTCCTGAGGAAGGACTTGCAGCAAACTGCAGAGTTCTTAGATGGTGCCTGCTGGTGCAGGGTGACTACTTCTTAGCCACAAGGGAGAAATCTTGAGAAGAGTCTCGAATGTCCTTTCGTAGAAAGTAGTTCTTGATTCAAAGATGATCTAATTTGGAAGGGTCCCCGCTCCGGCCTTTATCCTAAAGAAAGGGGTGGGTACATGACTAGGTCCTGCCCTAGGGGTGGGACCAGGAAGGGGGGTAGTTACACCCCTCTCCCCTGCCGGACTTTCCCCAGGTCAGGGGCTGCGCGCCCCTGGAACTGGTTCTAACCGGCAGATGCGTAGTGAGCACCGGGGTGCCACTCCGCAGTCACCTTCCTGCAAAGCCCTACCTACCCAGAATACACAAACCCTGTCTGGGACGGTGCGAACACCGCCCCTGACAGGAAACCCTTTGTCCAAGCTCTCCTCGCTGGAAGGACTCCCAGCAGCAGGAGGTCAGACTCGTGTCTGTGGTGGCAGCATCCATTTTGTGGAGCTGAGGCTTCAGTTAACTTTAACCGGGGTTCACAGTTACGTACATGTTGTGTCCCTCTAGAAGGGTGGAATGCTAACCTCGTCGCCAGAATTGGTGAGGGGGCAGCATCCCGATTCGTATGACACCTTACTCGACATGTCTTGATAACGCTATACCGAAGTTACCGATATGATACGCGTTATCATGGAACAGCCATTGGGTCTTGGTTCCGCAAGCTGCAACCGGGCTCGGCTCGTGCCAGAGCCCAGTTCACACGATTCCACGCACTCTGCCTTCAGGATTGCTAAGGCCTGCCATAGGAGTGGCTGATAGGAACTCGGGTGTCCATTTTGAGTTTTAGATATAGGGATACTATACCTACAGCAACGGGCGAGTACGCCACGGTGCCCCAGCTGTCGTGCAGCCAGTTGTGTCAGATTTAGATGGCCAGCCAGGGGTGGCATACTACATGCTTCAGCCCCTGGTAGGCCCTGGGTTCACCGATGCCCTGAGTTACAGGGTCTGACAGGGTGGCCCAGTTCCAATTGGGTAATGCACCTAATGTACACGCATCAATTTAGTAAGAGAACAGCTAGGCTGTGGGTCTGATTGGCAGGCCCACAGCCCGAGAAAGTCGTAAACCAGTGAAACAAAAGCAAAAAGTCCGGGTGATCATAGGATTGCAGACCCTACTCTCCTACAGTCCCCTCTTACTGACACAGACACAGGCAGCACCAGAGGAAGTGCAAGGAAGGCTGGCCACCGGCCGCTGCGTGGTAGAAGATGATGCAGATTCCCCATTCCCTGTGCCTGCCAACATGGATGCATCACCACTGGCATCAGATGATGTAGTACTTTGTGTCTCAGACAGGGATTCCTCCTGCATACTCCGGTCCCCCTCTGATGCGCTGGTGAGCACTGTGTCACTGGGCTCCAGTGCAGCTTGCCACCACTGGTTTCCGGCTCCTGTTCCTCCGTGTCCACTGGCGATTCTGAATGAGAGAGGGATGCAGGGTTGGGCTAGTGTCATCAACAGGACAAAGCAATTCAATCAATGCAGTACAGGAGATGCCCAAATTAACATGGTGACCACCACGCCCTGTAATCACAATGCAGCAACACACTACATAGACCACAACAGTGCCTGTAACCCTGCCATGAATGAGCCATGTTAAGGCCACACAGCACAACACCCTGCCCGTGGATAAAGTGTAGCAGACACACAACTTGCTCTGCCCACACCTAGGGACATGATGTGGGCACACTACTTCCTACCACTGACAGACCTTGAGGGGACAGGAGGGAACAACACACACACCTATTAGGACATGGCAGTCCAGAATGGCAAGTAGCCCATACCAAACACCATGTGGTACTCTGGGGCACATTGTTGTCAGAAGTGTGGCCCTCAACGATCATGGTGCATGCAAAGTAGGCATACATGAAGTCACACTTAGATAGTGGATACTGCTGTTCGCGCCCTAATAGATTTCCCACACTATCACAATGCTGAATGACCATATAGATCCTAACACATCTGGCTATGGGAATGCACAGCAGGGAGGATCACCTTTGTGAGGCCAGTTTGGCCCAATGCATGACACTGTCACACATCCCAGCAGCCATTCACATAACACAGCACAACACCACCCCACGAACAGCACATGGGCCACCGCTGCCACAGGCCATGTACACATGCATCCGCTCCCAGCCAAAGTCACCCTCCCCAAATACTCACCCGTGCCTTGATGCCGATGCTCCTTCAGACGTGCATCCAGCTCAGGATGAGTCACAGCCAAGATGCGGCCGATCAGTGGTGTCATGCTGGGCCTTGCGAAACGCCCAAGTGCTTGGTAGCAGCCCCAAGGTCATCTCTGCCACATTCTTTGCCAGCCGGCTGATGTCATCCCACCTCTTATGGCAGTGGGTGCCTCGTCGGTTAGACGCCCCCAGGGCTCACACCTTTGCTGCAATGGCCCTCCACACGGCCTTACGCCGGTGTATCTTGAGCTGCAGGTATGGGAGAAAAGAAGGGGAGATGATCAGTGACACAGTGTCATGTACCAGCATCAGTACAGTAGCAAGACACAAACTCATTAGCAAATGTAATCTCCCTCCATCCCAAACTGGGTACATTTCACAAAGGCACTCTACATGGGCCAAGCAGATGTGATTGCATGCATTTATGACGACGTACAGGGTCCCTGATAATCTCACACACATGCAGGATGACTGCACTGAACCCCCTCTGTGGCTTGCACACATCTCCAGTCCTATGCATGTCTGGCCACTACATGCATCACATATCGACCTGTGTATGTGCGTAGAATCACTGTGTGTGTGACTGGGCAGCATTTAATGAGCATGTCCTGTGAACATATGTGTATGTCCTGTGTGTGTGGCAGCGGGGTACATGGACTCACCAACAAAATATCCATCTACACAAGTGTGGTAGTGTGCAATTCTACAGGGTTGAGATGGTGCATATTTTTATTTCAGTGAGAATGAACAAGAGTAAGGACACAGTAAGTGCAGTGATGTGATCTCGTCTTGGTGGGTGGGCACTGGGCATAGCCTCTGGGTTCACACGGAGTCGGACAACAGTGGCACACAGAGACAATCAGTCGAGCAATTACTGTCCTGGCAACTGCATGTCCACCATCCTGTGGATCTGTATGGCTGACAATGTAACACACTCCACTCAGACACACAACTGCAGGCAGGGAAGACCGTGACATTAGGACACACACACTTCTTTGCCCTGGAGGCAGCATGTTTGTCAGTGTATGACAAAACCCCACACCTTCAGGCATATACTGCCGCAGTACAACTACATGTCTACCCACCAGCCCTACACCTCCCTTTACGATGACTTACCACAACATTGGGGGCACCATACAGCCTCGGGTACTGTGCGAGCACCTCGTCCACCAGGACCTCTAGCTCCTCGCTTGTGAATGGACTGGCACAGATCTTCTCTGTCCAACACTGTGGACATATGGAACACCTGTGGTGGAAGTGGGTGGTGAGGGGTCCCAGGCAGCAGGCGCTGGAGGCAGCAGCAGGAGAAGCTCCCAGGCAGCAGGCGCTGGAGGCAGCAGCAGGAGAAGCTCCCAGGCAGCAGGCTCTGGATGCAGCAGCAGGAGAGGGTCCCAGGCAGCAGGCTTTGTAGGCAGCAGCAGGAGAGGGTCCCAGGCAGCTGGCTCTGTGAGCAGTGGAAATGTGAGGCTCACTCCCACAGATGTATAGCCCCCTGGGGTCGTTTCTTAGGTGCCAAGCAGTAACAATTGGTTGTCCAGGTCTGCCTCTTTCAATAGCATCCAATGAGCGCCTCCGCGGTGGCGGAGCACTCCTTCCGCGATTTTCAAAACTGCTTCATGCCACCGCAATCATCGCTCCCATTGGCTGTAGGCAATGCCCTGTGGCAGTGACATACCGCCGGGGCCACCCGGTAGCTGCCGCAAGTAGGGTGGAGGAGCATGCCCACCGCCATCTTCCCATGTCTCCATGCCAATGACTACCGCACTTGTGTAAGGGGTTGTGCTGGAGACACACCGCCGGGGCCAGGCAGTAGCTACCGCGAGTAGGGTGGCGGAGCATGCCCACCGCCATTTGGGCATGTCTCCATGCCAATGACTACCGCACCTGGGTAAGGGGTGCTGCTGGAGACACACCGCCGGGTCAGGATGTAGCTACCGCGATTTGGGGCACATGCAATGGCAATGTTCATTGGGAACACTTCAACAGTACACAGTGGCAACATGGTGAAGGGAACATCATCGTGCACACAATGCCATTAGTCCATTGAATCCACAGGTGCCCGCACATGTCATGGTTGGGTATGTGTGACGTACATTGGTCTGTAGTCCCTGCCATGTCAATTATGCATTTGATGGTTGATGATACGTGACAGTCAATCAACCAGTCCATTTATAGAGCAGGCTACTCACCCGTGAGGGTCTCAAGGCGCTGGGGGGAAGGGTGTGCTGCTACTGCTCGAAAAGCCAGGTCTTGAGGAGTTTGCTGAAGGTGAGATGGTCCTGGGTCAGTCGTAGGTGTGCGGGGAGGGAGTTCCATGTTTTGGCTGCCAGGTAGGTGAACGATCTTCCTCCGGTGGTGGTTCTGTGAATCCGTGGGACAGTGGCGAGGGCGAAGCTGGCGGGTGGGGGTGTGGAACGAGAGGTGGCTGTTGAGGTATTCGGGGCACATGTCGTGGAGCGCTTTCTGTGCATGGGTAAGGAGCCTGAACATGATCCTCTTGCTGACGGGGAGCCAGTGCAGGTTTCTCAGGTGGGCAGATATGTGGTTGTGGCGAGGGATGTCAAGGATGAGTCGTGCGGAGGAGTTCTGTATGCGTTGAAGTTGTTTCTGAAGTTTGGCAGTGGTTCCTGCGTATAGGGCGTTTCCGTAGTCCAGTCGGCTAGTGACGAGGGCCTGGGTCACGGTCTTTATGGTTTCAGTGGGGATCCATCTGAAGATTTTTCGGAGCATGCACAGGGTGCTGACGCAGGCGGATGAGACGGCGCTGACTTGCTTGGCCATTGTGAGGGAGGAGTCCAGGATGAATCCCAGGTTGCGAGCACGGTCCGTGGGGGTCGGTGTGGCACCCAGCGCCGTGGGCCACCAGGAGTCGTCCCAGGCAGATGGGGATTGTCCGAGGAAGAGGACCTCCGTCTTTTCTGTGTTCAGCTTCAGGCGACTGAGCTTCATCCATTCTGCGATGTCTCTCATTCCTTCTTGGAGGTTGGTTTTGTTGGTGGCTGGGTCTTTGGTGAGGGAGAGTATCAGCTGGGTGTCGTCAGCGTAAGAGATGATGTTGATGTTGTGTTTGCGTGCAATGGCAACGAGGGGGCTCATGTAGATATTGAAGAGGGTTGGGCTGAGCGAGGAGCCTTGGGGTACGCAGGAGGTGATCTCAGTGGTTGCTGAGCGGAAGGGAGGGAGGCGGACCGTATGGGTTCTGTCGGAGAGGAACGAGGTGATCCAGTCCAGGGCCTTTCCCTGGATCCCAGTGTTGAAGAGGTGGGTAATTAGGGTACAATGGCATACTGTATCAAAGGCTGCCGAGAGGTCTAGGAGGATGAGGGCGGATGTGTTGAAATGGACTCAACAATGCGTACACTAAGCAATGTGTTGTGGGTCAGTGATGACCGTAGCAAGGCTTGTCTCACTGTATGATGTTGTTACTTACTTGTGCTTTTATATCTGCTCATACACACAATTGACAGTTCGCGGGCTACTGTGATCTTTGTGTTGTGGATGTGTGCCAAGTTTACATGATGCATTGAGGTGTGACAGGTGCAGCACATGAGTATGAGACAGTCATGTTCATTTTACACACCTTGGCTGGATAGTACGCTGCAAGGCGTGCATATGTGAAATATGGGGTTTAGTATGTGTGCATTCACATTGACCTATGTGTTGGTTGAGGCACTTGTGTATGGTAAATAGAAAGGTGTGCCCTCTGTGTGGCTCAAACATCCACCCATGTAACCTGGTGTGTCACGCATTTCTCAGGGCAATCATTGTTTTTCCTTGACATCCTTAACGGGGTGTGCTGTGGCCATCTCATGATGGTTGTCATTGACATGTGTCCATTTTCATCTCAAGTAGGAGGAGGCCTAATCTCATACGTCACTTGACACTGCTGGAGGACATGGAGGATGTTGCAATCATTCGCAAATTCCGCCTCAACAGAACCACCCTGATGACCCTTTGTGATCAGTTGGAGCCCCACCTGCAGCCTCGTCGCCACTACCCAACAGCTTTCACACCAACGTACAAAGTGATGGAAGCCCTCAATTCTTTTCCAACTGGTTCCTTCCAGGAGACCGTGGCCAGCGCAGCAGGGATGTCTCAACCCAGGTTCAGCCTGGTGCTGAGAGATGTTCTTGCAGCCATGATGATCTCTAAGGACAGATACATACATTTCCCCAGGGGAGCTGAATTGGCCGGTGTGAAGGGAGACTTCTATCCGCTTGGGGACATCCCTCATGTTGTTGGTGCAATCGATTGCACACATGTCGGTCTGGTACCACCACAGGCGAGTGAGCACATTTTTCGCAATCGAAAACATTATCACTCGATCAATGTGCAGGTGGTGTGCCTGGCAGACATGACCATCTCTCATGTGTGTGCCAGATTCGCCGGCTCGGCCCATGACTCCTGAGGATCAGCATTGTGCCCCAGATGATGGCAAATCTGCTTCCAGAGCATGCTTGGATTGTGGGTGAGTATGCCTAGTAATATGGGGTGCGGTGTGTGTGACCTGCTGCCCTCTGCCTGTGCAACATTGCAATGTGTGTTTGTCATTCCTAGGTGACTCTGCATATCCCAGCTGTCCATGGCTGCTGAGCCCACTACGTAATCCCAGGACCCCGGCTGATATCCGGTACAATGAGGCCCATGGCAGGACCCGTTGTGTCTTTGAGCGGACTTTTGGCCTGCTCAAGTCAAGATTCTGCTGCCTTGACAGGACTGGAAGTGCACTTTCATACTAGCCTGGGAAGGTCTGTAAGATCGTTGTGGCATGCTGTATGCTCCACAACATGGCTCCCGCCTACTCAAGGACCTGAGTCCAGTGATGAGGACAGTGGAGAGGAGGTAGGAGTTGACATGCATCAACAACTCATCACCCGCTACTTCACTTGAAGGTGGGAGATGAGGTACAACTTGTACATTGTCTGGTGCAATTGCTGTTGTTGTGAAGGGCTATGTGTGGGTGGTACAGACAGGCACATGTAAAGTTACCTGTGTGTGGCAGTGACATTTCATCTGTGAACGTATATGGGACTCAGTTTGTTGACACTTGTTGCACATTGTGTTGTCTGCCTATTGACTTATGTAGATGGTTGGTGTAGCGTACTGTCTGTGATGCCACACTCACACCAGTGACTGTTGTGTCTCCCTAGGTACCTTGAAATTATCCAGGCCTACATACTGTACATATTTTGGATACATTAAGGACATTTTGAACACTGTAAATATTGCACTAAAGAAAAAGCTGAACCAATTGATGTGTGTAAGGTATTTTATTTACAAAGTTGACATGTGAGGGGTGCGGTAGACTTACATGAAGGTGGTGATGGAGCAGTGATTTGACAGTCAGGGTAAATGAGATGAAAGAGTAGACACCACATCAATGTGGTGACCCAGTCCAACAGACAGGTTCCATTCACAAGGCAGTGTGGGGAAGGACAGTCCAAACAGTCAATGCAGTGGGGAAGAGGGTTGACATCAGGGCTGGCTCCGTGACTGGTGTTTGGCTGGTGCTTTGCCTCCAGAGACTCCCAGGCTCTTCTTTGGACGTCCCCTTGATCATTTGGCCAAGGGGGGAGGACCCTGCTGCATGGCTAGCCGCGTCTGAGGACTCACCCCTATCTGTGGCCGCAGGGGAGGATGGTGCACTGTCATCCTGCAGCACAACATAGGGGGCGGGCGGTGTTGTTTGGGGCACAGGCCTGTCCCTCAGTAACACCACTTGCAGGCCTATAAGGTCCACCATTTGTCCAAGGCGGGTGTCGATGGACCTCATCAGCAGGATGAGCTTGCGTAATAGTTCTTCAGACCAGCCACTTTGTCCCTGGCCCCGATGACTCTGGTGAAGTGGTCCAGGGATGGTGTCCCAACCTCCTGAGGTCTGGGGGTGACCCTGGCCCTACCAACTGCCCTGCTGCCATGGACCTGTTGCCTCGCCACTGTGGGTCCTCGCACACTCTCCCCGCCATCCCCAGTTGTTGGTGTGGGCTGGTCATCCCCTGGGACTGGGAGGGTGCTGCAGGTGGCACTGGCGGTGGTGGAGGCACAGGCCGTAACTGCAGGGGTCTGCTGTGCAGTTGTTGTTGCAGCAGACATGGTGGTGGGGAGGATGGGGGCCTGGGACCTGTTGCTCCCTGGCACACCAGATGGGCCGGCCTGGAGCTCATCATCCAGAGAATCCTGGGATTCTACATCCAAGAGTCCATGTACCGGGGGTGGAGACTGGCTCTGCTGGTCGTTGTTGTTGTCCTCAGCAGTACGTTCTTGGTCACCTGTGGATTAGATGGGGAATGGTCAGAATGCAAAGAATTCTGTTAGCTGTGTGTCCTCCACTGTCTGTACACCATACAATTGACTGATCTTCACTATTTTTTGTAAGTGCAATACTGTGCCTCATTACATGATGCAGAGGTACATAAATTACTTGTACATGTCCGGTATCAATGCATTGCATGCAATTGGTGCTGTGTGTAGTGATGCAGGTCCAACACCCACAAACAGCCAGCCCAGGGAAGATGGCTACCTACCTGTAAATTTGTTTTGTGAAAAATACAATGGCTTCCTGGTGCTCCTGGGTGGGATGGAGTGCTCCATGCTGCTGGGGGGGAGGGGACAGGGGGCATGGTGGGAGTAGTAGTGCAGGCCTCCCTCCCACAAACACCCTCACTGTGAAAATGGCTACCTACCTGTACGTTTGTTTGGTGAACAATGCAATGGTTTCAAAGTGCTTGTGGGAGGGATGGTGTGCTCCATGCTGCTGGGGTGTGGGACAGGAGGCATGGTGGGAGTAGTAGTGCAGGCCTCCCTCCCACATACAGGCCTCCCAAGCAAGATGGCTACCTACCTGCAAGGTGAGGGTGAATAATGCAATGGCTTCCAGGTGCTCCTGGGTGGTGTGGGGGAGTGCTCCATGCTGCTGGGGTATGGGACAGGGGCCATGGGGGAGTTGGAGGACAGGCCTCCCACCCACATACAGACCTCCCAAGCAAGATGGCTACCTACCTGTAAGGTGAGGGTGAAGAATGCAATGGCTTCCAGGTGCTCCTGGGTGGTGTGGGGGGAGTGCTCTATGCTGCTGGGGTGTGGGACAGGGGGCATGGTGGGAGTAGGAGTACATACCTCTCTCCCACATACAGACCTCCCAGTGAATATGGCTACCTACCTGTAAGTTTGGTTGGTGTACTGCAATGGCTTTAAACTGCTTGTGGGAGGGAAGGAGTGCTCCATGCTGCTGGGGTGTGGGACAGGGGGCATGGTGGGAGTAGTAGTGCAGGCTGTCTGTGCTCATGCTCCCATGGTTATATTGCTAGCTACATTTTAGGGTACATGGGAGTGGGTGTCTGCTGGATCTGTGAGACTGGTTTTTGTGGGTGTGTGGTGCAGATGGATGTCATTTGTCTGGTGTGGTGTGTGTTTTTGGATATGCAAAACAGTACATATCAGTGTGTTGGTTGACATTTGTTTGTACTTACCAACCTCCACTCCGCCGGATACTCCTGTGAGACTCTCAGGATGCAGTATGGTAAGAACCTTCTTCTCCCATGGTGTAAATGTTTTCTGTGGGATGGGAGGGCCACTGCCAGTCTGGTTAGCCAGCTCCCAGTTCTTGCTCCTCCTCTCTTTGACAACCATCTTGAGATCTTGCCACCGTTTCATGATCTCCTTCTTAGATCGCGGGGTGGACCCTACTGCATTGACCCTTTGTACTATTCTTTCCCACATTTGAGTCCTTGTGGCTAATGGTGTCTGTTGGACCAGGCTACCAAAGTTGTGTTTCACTCTGACTATCTCATTTACCATGACTGTCAACTGACTCTCTGTGAATTTTGGCATTTTCTGTGCTGCCATGTTGTGTGGTGTTTGAAGTGTTTGTGGGTGCAGGGGTGTGGGTGGTGGGTGTGGTGTTTTTGTGAGGTGTGTTATGTGCTGGGGGATTGTTGGTGCTGGTGTGATGGTGGTGGTGGTCGGTATGCTTGTTCTCTTGCCTCTCCTGTCGGATCTGGTGGATGCCCTTCTCTTCTGGAGTGTTGCAAAGGATTGTGGTCAGTGACGGGCTGATTTTATACACAGCTGTGTGGGTGTGTCCAAATGGGGTTTTGCTGTCGGGTGTATTGTGGGGGTTGTCCTAGGAATTATCTGTTTCTGTTTGGCATATTTCATTTTCATTTGGATGTGTTTTGTGTATTTGGGGGGCATGGCTTCTTTGGTTTGTGCAATTTTTGGCATGGCTGCTGTGTTTTTGCTTTGTCCGCCATGTTTTTCATGTATCGTCCGCTGCGGTAGCTATACTGCAGCTCTTCCGCTGTCTCTCACAATAACCCCTATATGCGACTGTAGCGGTCGGAAACAGCGAATCGTACCGCAGGACCATCGGGGATATACTAATTTCCCGTGCGAAGTCTCCACTATGTTTGCGGCGGGTTGTAGCTTTTCCGCTGCATTTCCGACTGCCGTGGTCGGTTTTTGGATGTCACCTCCCACGTCGAGTAGTTTTTGTTAGCCTGCTACTGCCGCTGTTGGTCTTTTTTGGCGGTTTTTCCTAATTTGACCGCCGGTTTCTCCACGGTCCCGGCGGGCATTTGTTTCCCGCCTCCATGGCGGTCGTGGTGGTTTTCCGCCCATCACCCTAATGGGGCCCTAAGTGTGGATTACAATCCTCTGCGCATGCAAAGTTGAAATGACATTCAGGCTCCATGAATCAATTAATTAAGGAGCTTTTTAAAAACAAGTCATTTCCAGAAGCAATGTTTGAACTTTCCCGTGAACAAAACTCACAAGCAGAGTTGAAACGCGTTGGGACAATTAATTGAGGCTGTCAACCTATGAATAATTATGTGAATAAAGCACTGTAAAACTCCACAAATCCTGGCAGCAGTGGGTTTTTCTTTTGGGGGAAGAGATGGATGTTGGATTTATGGCTGGAAGCTCTGTGCTTGCAACAAAGAAGCCGCCCTGTCAGAGTATGTGGCCCCTTTCACAGAGCAACTTTGGATGAATATATATATAAATATATATATACTGAACTTAAAACCCGAGGTATCGGGTGAAGAACCTAGCCGAAGGACAAGGATAGGGTTTCCAATCAGTATGACCCGGAAACACCAATCAGGAAAGAAAAATTTCTATCTTGAGTTCCCTCACTCACTAGGGTTTCTCCAAAGTGACATGCTTCATCATAGGGGCCATCCCAGCTCTCTACGAACTGAGGCGTGCTGCAACTTGCGATATTTACGTAGGAGCACTTTTGCGGAAGAATATATATGGAGTGCAAACGTGTAGTGGAGTGGGCTAAAGTGAGTTAAAAATACCTTGCTAGTGGATGAAATATTTTATTGTTGCTCCTAGTTTGGTATGTCTAAACACGGGGTGAGAAACAAGTAGACCTAGCTATAATGGGTTAGGAATCCTTAGCATACATCAACATGTTTCAGGCTTCCCCAAAGCTCTTCGTCCGGACCACACAGGGACCAGCCCTGTGTTTGCCACTCCTAATCTGCCCAAATAAGGCAATCTAGAAATATAAAGAAATGCACGCTGCAAAAATAAAGTTAAACCATACATACGATCAAGACTTTTTCACGTAGTATTTCTAAGGTAGCATTTATGTGCCCCATGGTCTGTGGGGGTCGAGGGATCTCTTAGTCCTAAATTTAGTATGAGAGCACCTCGTGGATAATACCTAGCCTTCTCCCCTCCTGACCGCATATATATATATATATATATATTGAACCCTAGAAATTTCCTAATTCCTTTACCACCCAAAAACCCATACCCACTCTAATCAGTGATGTCAATGACCATGTCATGAATGATGTAATATGCAACGTCATAAGTAGTGCATTGCGGGGGCGCGAGTTATGGTTAGCTCAACTAACTATAAAGGCTGAATTTCTATGGTTTTGTATGAGTGAAATGTCCATCTAACTATAACGTCCCTGAAACCTATGTTTTTTCCAGTGAATTTCAAAGGCTTTTTAAATGCTAATTTCTAACTATAACATCGCCTGAAACCTGTGGTTGTTTTCAATGAATTTCAAAGGCTTTTTAAATGCTAATTTCTAACTATGCCTACAGAGGTAGGACATGTGCAGAAAATGGAAGAAAGGTGCAGAAATAAGCAAGGGAAATGCAGAACGAGGCAACAGAAGTCCAGAAAGATGAAAAAGGGTGCAGAAAGAAGTAAAAGATATGCAGAAAAAACCAACTGAGGTATAGAAAGAGGCCTTGTTGCAAAGTCATCCAGTGCCCCAACTTTTTTGCTGGCTGGTACTGGTGGTAATTGACTGACTAACCAGGCCCTGAGCCAGTGCTATGCTAAAAGACACGTAGAATACAGTGAAAACACCTACATACACTAGGGTACACGATGGATTGGGGTATCCCTGTGATTGGCATACCCACCTCTGTAAGGCCCAAGTATATAATAGGGCAGAGGGATTGAAATTACTTGTAAGTCAGGGGTACAGGAAGAGACAAGAGAAGTGCAGAAAGAAGCAAGTGAAGTACAGAAGGAGCCAACAGAGGTACAGAAAGAAGAGACGTGCAAAAGAGGCAAGTGAGGTGCAGAAAGAAGCAAGAACAGGCCAGAATGAACCAACAGAGGTACAAAAAGAGGCAAGAGAGGTACTGAAAGAGGTAGGAGAAGTACACAAAGAAGCAACTGAGGTACAGAAAGAGGCAGGATGGATGCAGAAAGAAGAAAGAAGTGTAGAAAGAGGCAAGAGAATTGCTGAAAGAAGCAACAGAGGTGTTGAAAGAAGCAAGAGAAGTGCAGAAAGAGGCAAGTAAGGTACAGAAAGAAGCAAGAGCAGTACAGAAGGAACCAACACAGGTGCAAAAAGAGGGGTGCAGATAAAGGGAAGAGAGATGCACAGGGAGGCAAGAGAGGTACTGAAAGAGGCAGGAAGGGTACAGAACCAAGGATGAGAAGTGCAGAAAGAGGCAACATAGGTGCTGAAAGAGGTGTGAAGGGTACAGAAAGAGCAAGAGAAGTGCAGAAAGAGACGAGAGTTGCAGAAACAGGCAAAAGGGGTACAGAAAGAGAAAACAGGGTGCAGACAGAGGCATGAGAGGTGTAGAAAGAGGGAAGGGGGATACAGAAAGATGCAAGAGGGGTACAGAAAGAAGCAAGAAAAGTGCAGAAAGAAACAAAGTGCAGAAAGAAGGAACAGAGATGCAGAAAGAGGCAAGAGGAGTGCAGATAGAGGGAAGAGTGATACAGAAAGAGGCACGAGGGGTGCAGAAAGAAGCAAGAAAATGCTCAAAGAAACAAAAGAAGTACAGAAAGAAGCAACAGAGGTGCAGAAAGAAACAAAAGGGGAGCAGAAAGAGGGAAGAGGAGTGCAGAAAGTGGCACAAGGGTTGCAGAAAGAAGTGACAGGTGCAGAAAGAGGCAAGAGAAGTGCAGAAAGAAGCAACAGAAATGCAGAAAAGGGGTGGAGGCATGGGGAAAGAGGCAAGAGGGTTATAGAAAGAAGCAAGAGAGGTGCAGAAAGAAACAAATAAGTACAGAGAGAAGCAACAGAGATGCAGAAAGGGAGAAGTGGGGAGGAGAAAGAGGCAAGAGGGATACATAAAGAAGCAAGAGAGTTGCAGAAAGAAACAAAAGAAATGCAGCAAGAAAGTACAGAGGTGCAGAAAGAGGCAAGAGGGGAGCAGAAAGAGAGAAGAGAGAAGCAGAAAGAGGCACAAGGGTTGTAGAAAGAAGGGACAGAGGGGCAGAAAGAGGCAAGAGAAGTGCAGAAAGAAGCAACAGAGGTACAGAAAGAGGGATGAGGGGTAGAAAAAGAGGGAAGAGAAGTGCAAAAAGAAGCAACAGATGCAAAAAAGATGAACGGGTGGAGAAAGTAGTGAGGGTGCAGAAAGAATTAAGAGGGGTGTAGAAAGAAACAAAAGAAGAGCAAAAATAAGGAACATGAGTGCAGAAAGAGGCAGGAGGGGTGCAGAAAGAGGCAGGAAGGGTACAGAAACAAGGATTAGAAGTGCAGAAATAAGTAAAATAGGTGCTGAAAGAGGCGGAAAAGGTGCAGAAAGAGCAAGAGAAGTGTAGAAGGAGCAAGAGAAGTGCAGAAAGAGGCAAGAGAGTTGCAGAAACAGGCAAAGGGGGTACAGAAAGAGGAAACAGGTGTGCAGACAGAGGCAAGAGAGTTACAGAAAGAGGGAAGAGGGATACAGAATGAGGCAAGAGGGATACAGAAAGAAGCAAGAGAGGTGCAGAGAGAAACAAAAAGTGCTGAAAGAAGCAACAGAGATGCCAAAAGAGGCAAGAGGAGTGCAGAAAGAGGGAAGAATGGTACAGAAAGAGGCACGATGGGTACAGAAAGAAGCAAGAAAATGCAGAAAGAAGTGCAGAAAGAAGCAACAGAGGTGCAGAAAGGGGGAGTAGGCATGGGTAAAGAGACAAGAGTGGTGTAGAAAGAAGCAGGAGAGGTGCAGAGAGAAACCAGAGAAGTGCAGAGAGACGCAACAGAGATGCAGAAAGGGAGAAGTGGGGAGGAGAAACAGGCAAGAGGCTACATAAAAAAGCAAGCGAGTTGCAGAAAGAAACAAAAGAAATGCAGCAAGAAAGTACAGAGGTGCAGAAAGAGGCAAGAGGGGAGCAGAAAGAGAGAAGAGAGAAGCGGAAAGAGGCACAAGGGTTGTAGAAAGAAGGGACAGAGGTGCAGAAAGAGGCAAGAGAAGTGCAGAAAGAAGCAACAGAGGTACAGAAAGAGGGATGAGGGGTAGAAAAAGAGGGAAGAGAAGTGCAAAAAGAAGCAACAGATGCAAAAAGGATGAACGGGTGGAGAAATTGGTGAGGGTGCAGAAAGAATTAAGAGGGGTGTAGAAAGAAACAAAAGAAGAGCAAAAATAAGGAGAGTGAGTGCAGAAAGAGGCAGGAGGGGTACAGAAACAAGGATTAGAAGTGCAGAAATAAGCAAAATAGGTGCTGAAAGAGGCGGTAAGGGTGCAGAAAGAGCAAGAGAAGTGCAGAAGGAGCAAGAGAAGTGCAGAAAGAGGCAAGAGAGTTGCAGAAACAGGCAAAGGGGGTACAGAAAGAGGAAACAGGTGTGCAGACAGAGGCAAGAGAGGTACAGAAAGAGGGAAGAGGGATACAGAATGAGGCAAGAGGGATGCAGAAAGAAGCAAGAGAGGTGCAGAGAGAAACAAAAAGTGCTGAAAGAAGCAACAGAGATGCCGAAAGAGGCAAGAGGAGTGCAGAAAGAGGGAAGAATGGTACAGAAAGAGGCACGAGGGGTACAGAAAGAAGCAAGAAAATGCAGAAAGAAGTGCAGAAAGAAGCAACAGAGGTGCAGAAAGGGGGAGTAGGCATGGGTAAAGAGACAAGAGTGGTGTAGAAAGAAGCAGGAGAGGTGCAGAGAGAAACCAGAGAAGTGCAGAGAGAAGCAACAGAGATGCAGAAAGGGAGAAGTGGGGAGGAGAAACAGGCAAGAGGGATACAGAAAGAAGCAAGAGAGTTGCAGATAGAAACAAAAGAAATGCAGAAAGAAAGAACAGAGGTGCAGAAAGAGGCAAGAGGGGAGCAGAAAGAGAGAAGAGAGAAGCAGAAAGAGGCACAAGGGTTGTAGAAAGAAGGGACAGAGGTGCAGAAAGAAGCAAGAGAAGTCCAGAAAGAAGCAACAGAGGTGCGGAAAGAGGGATGAGGTGTGGAAAAAGAGGCAAGAGAAGTGCAAAAAGAAGCGACAGAGATGCAAAAAGGGGGAACAGGGGTGGAGAAAGTGGCGAGGGGGTGCAGAAAGAAACAAGAGGGGTGCAGAAAGGGGAAGTAGGCATGGGTAAAGAGGCAAGAGTGGTGTAGAAAGAAGCAAGAGAGGTGCAGAGAGAAACAAAAGAAATGCAGAAAGAAAGAACAGAGGTGCAGAAAGAGGCAAGAGGGTGCAGAAAGAGGGAAGAGAGGTGCAGGAAGAGATACAAGGATTGCAAAAAGAAGGGACAGAGGTGCAGAAAGAAGCAAGAGAAGTGTAAAAAGAAGCAACAGAGATACAAAAAGGGGGAACAGGGGTGGAGAAAGAGGCAAGAAGGGTACATAAAGAGGGAAGAGGGGTGTAGAAAGAAGCAAAAGTGGTTCCGAAAGAAGCAAGAGAGGTGCAGAAAGAAGCAAAAGTAGTGCAGAAAGAGGCAACAGAGGTGCAGAAAGAGGCAAGAGGAGTGCAAAAAGAGGGAATGGGGTACAGAAAGAGGCACAAGGGGTGCAGAAAGAAGCAATAGAGGTGCAGAAAGAAGCAACAGGTGCAGAAAGAGAGAAGAGAGGTGGAGAAAGAAACGAGAGGTGCAGAATAAAGCACCAGAGGTGCAGAAAGAGAGAAGAGGGATGGAGAAAGAGGCAAGAGGGGTACAGAAAGAAGCAAGAGAGGTGCAGAAAGTAACAAAAGAGGTGCAGAAAGAAGCAACAGAGATGCAAAAAGGGAGAGGAGGGATGTAGAAAGAGGCGAGAGGGGTGCAGAAAGAAGCAAGAGAGGTTCAGTAAGAAACACATTAAATGAAGAAAGAAGCAACAGCGGTACAGAAAGAGGGGAGAGGAGTGCAGGAAGAGGCGTTAGGGGTACAGAAAGAAGCAAGAGAGGTAGAGAAAGAAGCAGAAGAAGTGCATAAAGAAGCAACAGATATGCAGAAAGGGGAAGTGGGGAGGAGAAACAGGCAAGAGGGATGCAGAAAGAAGCAAGAGAGTTGCAGAAAAACAAAATAAATGCAGAAAGAAGGAACAGAGGTGCAGAAAGAGGGATGAGGGGAGGAAAAAAGAGGCAAGAGAAGTGCATAAAGAACCAACAGAGATTCAAAAAGGGGGTACAGGGGTGGAAAAAGGGGTGAGGGGGGGTACAGAAAGAAGCAAGAAGGAAGCAGAAAGAAACAAAAGAAGACCATAAAGAAGGAATTAGGGTGCAGAAAGAGGCAAGAGGGGTGCAGGAAGAAGCATGAGTGGTGCAGAAAGAAGCAAGAGTGGTGCATAAAGAAGCTAGAGTAGTATAGAAAGAGGCAACAGAGGTGCAGAAAGAGGCACAAGGTGTGCAAAAAGAAGGAAGAGGGGTGCAGAACGAGGCATGAGGGGTGCAGAAGGAAGCAACAGAGGTGCAGAAAGAAGCAACAGAGGTGCAGAAAGACGGAATAGGGGTGGAGAAAGAGACAAAAAGAGGTGCAGAAAGAAGCAACCGAGAAGCAGAAAGAGGGATGAGAAAGAGGCAAGAGGGGTGCAGAAAGAAGCAAGAGAGGTACAGAAAGCACAGGATAAGTGCAGAAAGAAGCAACAGAGATGCAGAAAGAGGGACGAGGGGTAGAGAGAGAGACAAGAAAGTGCCAAAAGAAGCAGCAGACATGCAGAAAGGAGGAAGAGGGGTGGGGAAGAGGCAAGAGGGTTATAGAAAGAAGCATGAGTGGTGCAGAAAGAAGCGAGAGAGGTACAGAAAGAAGCAAGAGAGGTGCAGAAAGAGGCAAGAGGGGTGCAAAAAGAGGGAAGACGGTTGCAGAAAGAGGCACAAGTGTTGCAGAAAGCAGCAAGAGTAGTACAGAAAGAGGCAAGAGAGGTGCAGAAAATGGCAAGAGGGGTGCAAAAAGAGGGAAGAGGGTTTCAGAAAGAGGCACAAGGGGTGCAGAAAGAAGCAAGAGAGGTGCACAAGAGGCAACAGAGGTGCAGAAAGAGGGAAGAGGGGAGGAGAAAGAGTCCAGAGGGGTGCAGAAAGAAGCAAGAGGGGTACAGAAATACACAGGATAAGTGCAGAAAGAAGCAACAGAGATACAGAAAGAGGGAAGAGGGCTAGAGAAAGAGGCAAGAAAGAGGCAAGAAAAGTACCGAAAAAGGCAACAGACATGGAGAAAGGGGGTAGAGGGGTGGAGAAAGAGGCAAGAGGGTACAGAAAGAAGCAAGAGCCGTTGAGAAAGAAAAATAATAAGTGCAAAATGAAGGAACAGGTGCAGAAAGAGGCAGGAGGAGTGCAGAAAGAAGGACGAGGGGTGCAGAAAGAGGCAAGAGAGGTACAAAAAGAGGCAAGAGGGGTGCACAAAGAAGCAAATGAGGTGCTGAAAGATGCAACAGAGATTTGCAGAAAGAGGCAAGAAAAGTGCAGAAAAAGAAAGGAAGGTGCAGAAAGAGGCAAGAGAGGTGCAGAAAGAAGGAAGAGTGGCTTTAGTACCAATTTAACACCCATATTTGGTAATAAGTAACAGGTGACCATTCTATATTTACAAAGGACCTTCCAGTACACTGCAACACTTGTCGCTGCATTTTTGGTAACATTTAGTCAGAAGGGTTGTGAAGACTTGAAACACGTTTGGAAATATTAAGGAGGCTGCTTTGTTATGCTGTCTGCAAACCATTGTGAATAAATTATGGAACTATGATTTACCTTGGTGTGGCTCCTTCCATATGAGGGTAACTTAGTCTGTTTGATATATAGCTGACGACCCTGGCCGTGGAAGGAGACCAGCTGCAGAAGCGCGATCTCGTGGTGAGGCCAAGATGGCCGATTCCATTAGGAAGGTAATCCTTCACGAGAGACCAAGATTTGCAGCATGCTTTTAACAAGGATATGTTCAGTGCTCGACCTGAAAGGAACATTTTTTATTTTACGTTGAGTGTCCAGGAATTTGGTTAATGAGACACCACTGATAGTTGATTCTTTGCCCACAGCC
Source organism: Lissotriton vulgaris (assembly GCF_964263255.1). Taxonomy (NCBI): domain Eukaryota; kingdom Metazoa; phylum Chordata; class Amphibia; order Caudata; family Salamandridae; genus Lissotriton; species Lissotriton vulgaris. The sequence goes on along the minus strand of NC_141689.1, from coordinate 347,500,436 downwards.
AGAATCTTTCCAGCATTATTATGGACAACGAAAATGAGTTTTCCCTAGAAGACAAGGTATTGTTCTTTGTTTTTGCTGATCCGAAGACAAGTAGAAGGTCAGCTCAGTTTTCAATATAGTAAGACAAAGTCTTTTGTGTTTTGTCATTGCAGGACTAATGCCCGTTAGGTCCTGAGGAGAACCCCCACATTGAACGGGCTTCGAAACGCGTTGACCTGTTCTGTTGTGGCTTTTTGATTCGTTTTTCTATGGTTCAGTGGCCAATCTCTTGTAAATGAATGTTGTTGTATATAGAGTAACCTATATATTGTTTAGATGGCCCATTATATCATAAAGTCAACAGTAATGCTAATACAATATTAGTGCCCCACCATTCTTCGAATAAATTGGCCGTTCGTTTTTTGGTTGGGATACTATTTTTTCCAAATAACAGCCTAAAAGTACTAGTTCTAGTGATATTAGGAATTTTCCTTTTTTCTTCCTTTTTTGTTCACTGCACACTGTATGTTCTGACTTTGTGTTGTTAGTCCATTGATTTTTGTGAGTTTGAATTGTGGTATGAAAGTTTGGCACAGTATAAATGAAGAGTGAGAGTGTATGAGCATTATCGGCTTATGTGACATTTGTCTTCACTTGTGCGTTTTATTTCACATTTCTTCGAATTTTAAATTAGATACCACTCCCCTCCCTGACATTCAAAAACCTCTAACAAATTAAAAAATGTGGTAATTTTTTATACCCTGAAAAAGAACAAAAATAAAAAACATTGAACTTTGAACACACTGTGTATGGTGGTTATGCTTCAATTGTTTCATATCATTGGGCATTGAAAGTTTGTTTATCTATTTGCGCAGTATTGGCAATTGTTTCGTTTATATGGATATGTGGCGCAGCCTTACTGCGTTTTGAGCCAAACCCTTTTGTTGTTACTTAATATATATATATATATATTTAACAAGGACTGCCATCACTCCACTAGGAGGTTAATTTTAAGAAAATGAGGCACCACAGACGGACTCACTTGAGCAATAAACTAACTGATGACTTCAAATTCCAGAGGGCCACAGGAGAGGCCACGCCCACTTGGGAGGTGTTTGCGGGTAATAACTTGTATATGGCCAGTCTGGGCATATGCTTTCAATTGCCATTGATGAAGGGTTGTGAAGACTTGAAACGCGTTTGGCAACATTAAGGAGGCTGCTTTGTTATGCTGTCTGCAAACCATTGTGAATAAATTATGGAACTATGACTGACTAACCTTGGTGTGGCTCCTTCCATTTGAGTGTAACTTCATCTGTTTGATATTGATATATATATATCTTGCTGGTGTGGCATGGATAATGTTGCAGATGGAGCGTGTGTTTATTTCAGGATATATATATATATATATATATATATATATATATATATATATATATATATATATATATGCACAAAACAACTAGCTCCCACAAAGAAAACTCCATGGCACAGGCACGAAGTGGTTCAGGATTTGGCATCAATTTAATGAATCATGTCGCCCTCAATCCTAGGCACAAGGGATGCGCTTCGGCCTTCACATACATATATCTGTCTAGTCAGTTCTGAAAAGAGTGTATTGGAATTGGGTAACGACTAGGAGAAACATTGATCTCAATTTATGTAAATCCGCTAGAGAATTTTCAATAGTGAAGGATGTAGCCTTCCGGGAACCCTATCTTGACATTAATTCAATACCTAGAGACAGGGCTTTAAATTTTAAATTTAGAATAGGCGTGCTCCCTGTGGGAGAACTGACTGCATGCTGGAAGATCCCGGCACAAACTGTATCTTCCTGCCCTTTTTGTCCATTTAGGACTGAGTCAGTGCCCCACCTTTTGTTTGAATGCCCTGCCTATAAAGCTCCTCGCACCAGGTGGTTAAAACCCTTGTGCAAAGAGTTGGGTACCAGACAATATAGTGTGGCTTTGCGAATCTTGAAGTCTGATACACGGCCCAAATTTGTTTGTGGTAAAGTGAAGTTTTTAAGCTGGGCATGGCTGATTAGGTCAAAAAGGCTTATGTATATTGTTTAAGTTAGGTCATTGTGCTAGACCATTTTATGTAATTTATTGCCGTCATTTGTATTGTATTTTGCATGATTGTATTTTATTTTATCTCATGACTTGGCTTTTATCCTTTTATTCCTGTTGTAAAGTCTATGTACTGCTTTTTAAGATATTTTTATATCGAAATAAAGCCAATTTGACTGAAAATATATCTATATGCCACGAAATGTTCCCAAATTATTGCCACAGAACAGGAGGAGACACAGCAAGGATTTCAGGAAAGGACTTTATTTCAAAAGAGCAGGCATGACGTGTTTCGGGCATTCCCTTTTTCAAATGCCACCTCCAACAGTGCTTCTCCCATCAGTCCTTTCAAAAATACATCCAGTACTACCATTGGTGGCTTTCCAGGTGGGCGGGGTCTGAGTCTCAAGCACACCTGCAGTTGAGTCGGCGGACTGCAGTTCCCAAAATGCACTTCTTACTGCATGTCAGGTGTGTACTCCACTCTGCCCCATCGCATCCCTTCATGGGTACTGGAAATTACTAAAAACACTGTTTAAGGTCCGTGTGCAACACTGATGATGAAACGCAATCCCTTCCTGGGTATAGATTTTAAACTTAACCCTTCACAGGCTGAGGAAAACACCTTGAGGTGCCTTCTGTCTACCCCCTGCATCGTCCACCGTCATACACAGAGAAGCAGGCCTACGCCATTTGGAAGATAGCTTGATCTTAAAACCCATTTCTTTGTGGCGTTCAATATGAGCCAAACCCGAGACTTGCAAAGGCTATTATATGGGATTGTTTAATGCTATATTATTCTCTCAATATCCTGTGGTCGTCCTGTATTAATGATATTCTATGGTCAGTGTCTGGCTTTCCTGTGTTTCAGGACCCGGTTAGGATCCTATCACTTCAGAAAACGGTGGTGAAGGCCGTTGTTTTCGACGCTAGGACAAGAAAGAGAGCTTCCGTCGACGAGTTGAAACAAACGGTAGTGGCATACATGTCTTATGTTCTAACTGACGGCCTTAAGTCTTATTTGGCCTGGGTGAGAAATATGCAACACCGATTTGTCTTGACTAGATTGCAGTTGACTATCGTACACCACCTAGTTTCTATTTCCAATATTAATCCGTTGGTTATAAGGTATGTCCCATGCCTGTGTGACAGTCCCACAAAACAGACTACTTTATGCTAAATTCCACATTTCTATCTGGACTTAAGGAAGCACTTTTTAAACCTATTTTTATTGAATGTGATATCAGGCACCATAAGGCTGCTATGCACCTGTCATGCACTTAGGGGCAGATTTACTACGTCTGGCGCATCTCTGCAAATCAGCAGGGGTGCGCCAGAAGAGTTGCGACCCCTCTGCCCACCCGGACGCCACCACTGATGCGCCCCATCTAGATGCGGTGCACCGTGGCGCACGGATGAGCAGATACGTGTTGCATCCCCCAGCGGAAAGGAAGCGCATTGCTGGAGTTCCATGGCAAGCGTGACGCAGCTCCAGCAAGGCTCGGGGTGCCCCTATCCCCAAAATGCTGCGTCACTCCTTACGCCTGCTTCAAGCATGCACAGCATTTTGACGCACCATGGCTGTAAAAGTGACTGAGTGAAATCTTGTAGATTTCACTCAGCCACTTTTCGGAGGCGTTCCTGTGCCAGAACGACCACCCCCGCCATGCAGGAACACCCACATGTGGCGCAGGGCTTTACAATGTGACGCATCTCCCTAGATGCGTCACGTTGTAAATAGCCCGCAGCATGGCACTGGCTTTGTAAATTTGCCTCAACGAGTCCAGTGCAATATGTTTTAATGTTGCTTCCTATATCTTTAAGGCAATATGCACGAGGAAAAGAATGTCTTATTAATTTTGACACTGCATTTGGCTTATAATTGTGCTTTGAATATATACTTTAATGTTTTTAAATTGTTTTATTGAAAAAAAGTCTCTTAGTCATATCCACCAATGCCCAATTGCTTTAAGTGAATTGTCCAGTTTCATTATTGTCTCTACTACTATGTGAGGACAGGGGTTCCCTTTTCGAACCCTGTGTACTCTATATTGTATTGAACATAAAAATGTGCCCACGTGTATCACATGTCACTTAAATGTAACTGATGTACTACCCTCAATGAATTCTCTAAAGGTTTTCACCTACTATGCCTCCCAGGCTTACCTGTATGCCGAAGGCCAGTTTATGAAAAACTGACAGTGACCACAGAGAGATGTTCTTTGAAGAAAGACAAGGGGAACCCAGTAAATGGCTCAGGGCCATGGGTATCAAGTATTTATAAAGGAAACAAGTGGTCCTTAGCATATGAGAATAAGAGTAAACAAAGATATTATATAGACCACAGTGGGCTGCTATATAGTTCACAGTCCCTTGTCCAGCCGGACAGGGAATTTTTATTGATCTGGTAGGTTGTTAATGTGAGGATACAGCACATAACCAAAACAATAGGGTCATCTTCAGGACTTAAAAATGATTTTGCCTGAATAAAGCTTTTTAAACGCGTGTTAGAAAAAGCAAGGAAGAAAACAAAACATAGGTGCAGTCAATTTAAACATAATTATAGCAATGGTCAGCACTAGCTATTCAGTTACAGTATTCGGAACCGCAGTGAAGGGTGTAGCCAGAAGGCGTGGGCATTCAGTGCAATCCTTTAGAAAACCATACTGCTGTAAAAGTTATAAAAAATATATGAGCATTCACATGTTTTAATGACTTTGTGGGGCGGCGGCAGTGTTTGGCAAGGAATGAACGGCACATCATTTTCAAGTCCTGAAGATGATCCTCTTATAACCGAGCTTGGGATCGAAACGTCGACTCCTTTATGAGTAATCCATACATGTGACCCCACTGTATTATTGTATGTACTGTTAATTTAAATTCACATCAGTGACCTGCAAGCTCACCTTGTTTGCCTGATATTTCTTTCACTTACTGTCCTTTTTACTTCTTTCCTACGTACGGCACAGGACTGTGCCCTACTGTAACCCTATTGTTTTGGTTATGTGCTGTATCCTCACATTAAACAACCTACCAGATCAATAAAAATTCCCTGTCCAGCTGGACAAGGGATTGTGAACTATATAGCAGCCCACTGTGGTCTATATAATATCTTTGTATACTCTTATTCTCATATGCTAAGGACACAGAGAGATGTTCGGCACATATGACAAACTAGCTTAAAAGCATTCAAGTTGTGCACTACCTCGCAGCCAGCATCAATCTGGTGTATTAAATTTTTTTTGTGCTATGGTTCAAATACACAATAATGATGGCATTGCCTTCCCTTCCAGACCTCCCAAAGGTTGTTTTTTTAAGGCATAATAATACTAACTGAAACCTGCTTAAAGGAATTCTCCACACCAATCATTGACATTCTAGTACCACCCAATTACAACATCATCAGACTAGACAGAACTGGTCAATCAGGGGGTGGTATCGCCTGCACCCATCGCTGTAATATTTCAATAAACAGAGCCATTTCCCCTGCATTCCTATCTTGTGAGTACATATGTCTGAACATCACCAGTAATGGCAAATCTATCTGCTCTCTGCACATCATCTATCACCCTCCACGTGGGAACCTTGCGTTCACCGAACACTTCATGGACATGGTATCCTCGAACACGGAGAGACCAAATACTCAAATATTCCTTGGAGACTTCAATCTCCACTGGGACGATCACAACAACACAGTGGTTAACAGTCTCAAGAACGTCCTAGCTGACCTAGACCTAACCCAATTTTGCAACTCTCCCACTCACGACAAAGGTTCGATCCTGGACCTAATAATCTCTAAAAAGGACTCCATCCAACTGGAGTCGATCCAACCGTGTGATTGGTCAGACCATCACAATATCACCTTCACCATTAAGGAAACCTTGAAACTAAACTCAGCTCAATCCACAAGACCAAAATTGTGGAAAAGGACCTGAAAAATATCAACCCCAACTCCTTGTCATCCTCCTGTCACAACCGACTCTCACCTCCTGCCGGATCTTCTGATGCTCTCACTAATCATTACCTCTCTGCCATGACCTCGATGATTGAAGAGGTCGCCCCTCTTCAATTAAAAAGACCCTCCATGAAAGATTCCAAACCTTGGTATAACGGTTTACTCAATGAGGACAGGCACTCACTCAGAACTTCTGAACGTGCCTGGAGATCCAAGCCATCCACCAATCACCTCAAAATCCTCAGAACAAAGTTAAATGACTATTTACGTAAGATCAAGCGCACTAAAGCCAACTTTTTCAGCCTACAACTTGACCAGGCATGTATTCGTCCCAGAAAACTTTTCGAACTTATCAAAACACAATCCAAGGAGGCACCTCATCCTCCGCAAGACATAACGTGCCCACAGCCAAATTGCGAAGAGTTCTCCAGTTTCTTCACTCGAAAGACCAACACCATCAAGAACGACCTCCTACTTGATTTAGCTTTATTGGTAAAATCGCATCCACAAACCCCCCAGCACTCCCTACTGCATCATACCAACTCACCTCAAAGCCGAACTGAAAAAACAATGCATCCTGGGCTTCATTTACCACTTAATCCGAGGAAAACATTGGCAAAATCCTCAGTGCCCTGAAACCGGCCAATCACTTTGCCGACCCGCTTCCTGCAAATGCAGTCAAAGACCTATCTCCTCTGCTTCTACTTCTCTGGTCCAAGATCATAAACTGTTCACTCCAACAAGGTTGCATCCCAGATTGCCTCAAAGTAGGCCAATTATCATCCATACTAAGGAAGCCCATGGCAGATCCTGCGGACCTAAACAACTACCGCCCCATCTCCAATATTCCAACCTTAGCCAAGCTCCTGGAAAAATGTGTGCATCTACAACTAACAAAGCACATTGATCACTTCGACCTCCTTAACAAACACCAATCCGGATTTCGGGCAGGTCATAGCACTGAATCAGCCGTGACTCACATAATTGACGACACATTGCAAATCCTTCACCAAAATGGTTCCTGTTTACTCATCCTTCTAGACCTCTCTTCAGCCTTCGACACGGTCAAACATGAAAACTTGTTAAACCTCCTGGAACACAGAATGGGTCTATCAGGGGCTGTACTGAGCTGGTTTACCTCATTTCTCCAAAATCGGACACAACAATTCAAAGTCAATAAATCCTTGTCCAAACCAGCCCAAGTGTGGTTGGGAGTCCCACTAGGCTCCTCACTATCCCCTAAACTGTTTAATCTCTGCATGGAACCACTCACTGAAATCCTACAAGCCTCCAACGTGCAATATCACATGTACGCAGACGACACGCAACTATACCTTAAGATCCACACCTTAGAGTATATCAAAGTACTTAACACCACGCTCAGAAATACCCAAGCCTGGCTAGCAGAAAACCATCTCAAACTGAATGCACTAAAGAATGAATTCCTTCTAATAGCTCCACCCGCTCAAACACATTACAGCGTTTAACGTCCAACCCACCATGTGGACTCTGCGAAGTCACAGGGAACAACTTTGGACAGCAACCTTAACATGCAAAAACATATCAGTAGTGCCTCAAAGGGAGCTAACTTCCAGATACACACACTGCAGAAAATGAAACCCTTCCTGCCACCCAATGACTTCAAGCAAGGAGTACAAGCTCTAATTATCCCTAGAGTGGAATATGGATGTGTCTCTCTGTGCGGTCTACTCAAAACTTCTATGGTTCCACTACGAGCCTCAATCAATGCAGCAGCAAGACTCATAACTGGTTCTAAACGGAGCTCCCACATATCCCCTGATCTACAACTCCAGAACTGGTTACCCCTGGAAGCCCGAATTCATCTAATAATAGCATGCATGACGCACAAAGCCATGCATCACAAGGCCCCCAGCTACTTGGCACAGAAGCTGACAATCTCGGGGCGGGGGGGGCAGATCCCCAAGAAATGCTGAAAAACTACTTCTTCAACCTCAAATATTCAACAAGAAAGAAACATATAACCAATCCTTCTCTGGGATGGGATCCAGAATTTGGAATGCCTTGTCCCCAGAAACCAGACTCAACCCTTCCATGGCCTCATTCAAAAAGGAAGTCAAGTCAAATAATTTATATAGCGCGCTACATACCCAGAGGGTCTCAAGGCGCTTGAAGAAGGGTGGGGAATTACATGTAGAAAATCCAGGTTTTAAGTTGCTTTCTGAATGCAAGGTGGTTCTGAGTGAGGCGAAGGTGAATGGGAAGTGAGTTCCAGGTTTTAGCCGCCAGGTAGGAGAAGGATCTTCCTCCCATGGTGGTTTTGTTGATTCGAGGTACAGCAGCAAGGGCTTGGTTGGAAGAGCGTAGCTGGCGGGAGGGGGTGTAGAAGGAAAGTCGTGTGTTGAGGCATTCGGGTCCAAGTTCGTAAAGTGCTTTGTGTGCGTGGGTTAGGAGGCGGAATGTTATCCTCTTATTGACGGGGAGCCAGTGGAGGTTTTTCAGGTGACCAGAAATGTGGTCTTTACGCAGGATGTCTAGTATGAGTCTGGCTGATGCGTTCTGGATGCGTTGGAGTTTTTTCTGAAGTTTTGCGGTGGTACCGGCATATAGGGTGTTTCCGTAGTCCAGGCGGCTTGTTACCAGAGCGTGGGTGACCGTTTTTCTAGTTTCGGTGGGGATCCAGCGAAATGTTTTTTTGAGCATGCGAAGAATGTTGAAGCAAGATGATGAAACAGCGTTGACTTGTCTGGTCATCGAGAGTGAGGAGTCCAGGATGACGCCCAGGTTCCGTGCGTGGTCCGTCGGGATGGGTGCTTTTCCAAGGGCCTCTGGCCACCAAGAGTCGTCCCAGGCGGAGGGGGAGGTACCTAAGATAAGGACTTCTGTTTTGTCTGAATTCAGTTTCAGACGGCTGTGCTTCATCCACTCGGCTACTTCTTTCTTTCCTTCATGAAGGTTGGTTTTGGCGGTGTTAGGGTCTTTGGTGAGTGAGAGGATCAGTTGAGTGTCATCAGCGTAGGAGATGATGTTGAGGTTGTGTTGGCGTGCGATGGCCTCGAGGGGGCTCATGTATACATTGAAGAGGGTGGGGCTGAGTGAAGATCCTTGTGGCACGCCGCAAATGACTTCAGTGGCCTCTGACTTGAATGGTGGGAGGCGGACTCTCTGGGTTCTGCCGGCAAGGAACGAGGTGTTCCATTCCAGTGCTTTTCCTTGGATTCCGATGTTACTGAGGCGTTGTAACAGGGTGCTATGACAGACTGTGTCGAAGGCTGCTGAGAGGTCGAGGAGGATGAGGGCGACTGTGTCTCCATTGTCCAGTAGAGTTCGAATGTCGTCTGTTGCTGCGATGAGTGCGGTCTCAGTGCTGTGTTTGGCTCGGAAGCCGGACTGTGAGGAGTCGAGGGATTTGTTGGTTTTGAGGAAGGCGGCGAGCTGGTTGTTGACAGCTTTCTCGATGACTTTGGCCGGGAATGGAAGGAGCGAGATGGGGCGTTAGTTTTTGAGTTCGGTGGGGTCAGCTGTGGGTTTTTTCAGAAGGGCGCTGAGTTCGGCGTGTTTCCAGATATCCGGGAAGGTGGCGGAGTTGAGGGAGCAGTTGATGACGTCTCGGAGGTGTGGTGCTATGATGGAGTCTGCTTTGTTGAAGATGTGGTGAGGGCATGGGTCTGTTGGAGATCCTGAGTGGATGGAGTTCATCAGGCAGATGGTGTCCTCAGTAGGGATTGGGTTCCAGTCATTAAGGATGTTCAAGGGGGGGTGAAGGTACGACAGAAGGTTGGGTGGGTTGGTCTCCGGGTTGGTTGTCGAAGCTGTTGTGGATGTCAGCGATTTTGTCGTGGAAGAACGAAGCTAGGGAGTCGCAAAGGGTTTGAGAGGGAGTGATGTCGTTGGAGTTGGCAGTAGGGTTGGTAAACTCTTTGACGATGTTGAATAATTCCTTGCTGTTGTGGGCGTTGTTGTCAAGTCGGTCTTTGAATGCGGCTTTCTTGGCAGTCCGGATCCGTTGGTGGTGTATGCGGGTGGCGTTTTTAAAGGCGTCCCTGGTGCTGGTGTTCGGGTCTTTTTTCCAGGCCTTCTCAAGGGAGCGACAGAGTTTCTTGGATTTCTTAAGATCATCGTTGAACCAGGGGGCGTTTTTGCTGCCTAGTTTGATTTGACGTTTTTTCAGAGGTGCTAGGTTGTCGGTGCTGTTGGTTAGCCATTGAGTGAGGTTAATGGCTGCTTGGTTGGGGTTCGAAGAGTGGGCAGGGGGATTTTAAAGAAGCGATGAGGAGATCTGGTCGATGGTGATTTTGTTCCAATTTCTTCGCAGAGTAGGTTGAGGATGGTTGTGGGTTGTGGTCTTTTTGTAGACAAAGTGAACGCAGCTGTGGTCTGTCCAATGGAGAACTGTGGTGTGACTGAAGGAAATATGTTTGCTGGAAGTGAAGATAGGGTCGAGTGTGTGACCTGCGTAGTGAGTGGGGGTATTAACAAGTTGTTTGAGTCCGAGGTTGGCGAGATTGTCCAGAAGGGTGGTGGTGTTGCTGTCGTTGCTCTTTCCCAGGTGAAAATTGAGGTCTCCCAATAGAATGTAGTTCTCGGAGGGGAGGGCGTGTGGGGTGATAAAGTCGGTGATGTCTTCACTGAATTGTGCGCGGGGTCCTGGTGGCCTGTAGAGGAGGGTGCCTCTGAGTGTGGTCTTGGGGTCGGTGTGGATCTGGAAGTGAAGGTGTTCGGCGCTAGCGAGGTTGACGTCTGCGCTGGTTGAGATGCGGATGGAATTCTTATGGACGATAGCGATGCCTCCTCCTGTTTGGTGGGTGCGGTCTTTTCGGATGATCTTGTAGCCTTCCGGGATGGCAATGGTGATGTCTGGGGCTGAGGAGGCGTTCATCCATGTTTCTGTTAGGAAGGCGATGTCCGGAGAGATGGTGTCTAGTAGATTCCAAAGGTCGATGGCGTGTATGTGGGCCGAGCGGGTGTTGAGCAGGATGCATTTTAGGTGCACATGAATATGATACATAGAAGTAAGCAATCTTGACATTATACTGTCCCTCGGTCCCTCACTACGAGATAGACCGTGTATCGCTTCTTATTTTGCTCGTCCTTTTATAACACGCCACTGTACATATGTTTGTTATTGTTCTGCTCGTCTTTTTCTTTTATGTATATGTAACATTTAGTGACTGTACAGCGCTCTGATATCCGCAAAGATCTTGTTCGCGCTCTATAAAACTTTCAGAATAAATAAATAAAATAAATACATCCACCAGAGACCACAGCTTTAATAAAGATAACATGTTACACACACCTATCTAAAATATCTTGAGTTTGATTATATCATGCTCCGGTGGATTTGCTGGAGGACAATATTGGTATGGCAAATAGAGGGGGCTAGTATGGATTTCTAGAGAGCACTGCCGCTTTCAGTTGCCGGACGAATAGCAGTAGCAAAAATAGTGGTGTTTCCCCTATTGCTTTACCTTTTAACAACGCTGTCCTTGGTGATCCCTGCAAAGTTTTGTGAGAAATGGATTACCTATTGGTGTCTCTGATATGGGAAATAGGGCGGTTTTGACCAAGCTGCAACGGCCTACTTCACAGGGAGGATTACTGGTGCCAGATATGGAAACCTATTACCTCGCCGCACAGTTACAATTATTATTTAGCGATTTATATTATTATTTAGCGATTTATAGAGCGCCTGGTGACCCGGAGGCATCCCCGCGCTGTGAGATTATTGTAGACCGGAGGGAAGGGGGAGGGGTACTATTTGGGGAAAAGGAAAGTTTTCCGTTTTTTACGGAAGAGGAGGTACCAGGATTCCAGACGCAGGCTGCGGGGGAGTGAGTTCCATCCTGAGGACGCTTTTACCGCAAAGCGTCGACCACTGGTGCGTACCTTCCTCTACAATGGTTCACACAGTGGATTTATACATGTAGATATCGAGAAGAGGCAAATTTGGAGATGACACCCATTTTAGATGTGTTGTATAGAATATTCTTGACCCCTGATACAGGTCCAGTGCAGGGTTTGTCAACTGAGTTGAAAGTTGTATGCAACTGTTGGCGTTGAGCTCTCCAACAAACTCCTACTTTTATAGATGATTTATAGCGCGCACTAATACTCTGGAGTGTCCTGGCGCGTAGGCAGACTACGGCTTCGAAAATAAAGAGTAATTAAGAGGGCTGGTTGAAGAGATGCGTTTTAAGCAATTTCTTGAAAATGCAGAGGTCATGTGTATGATGCAGACTGTCAGGGAGGTTGTTCCGTAGAGTGGGTACTTTGACCGAAAGAGACTGGCCCCCCTTCCTGGTGCGACGGAAGTGGGGAGTGGACATCCAGTGATGAGAAGCCGAGCGTTAAGAGCGACTGGGGTTATAAAAAGCAACACGCTTCTTAATATAAGATGGTCCCAGGTCATGCAAGGCTCTATGAGCTAGGGTGAGAACCTTGAACTGAACCCTCTGGGCCACGGGGAGCCAGTGCAGATCACGGAGTTGTGATCTCACATTCGATCTCTTAGATATATTAAATAAGAGTCTGGCCAACTGAAGTTTATTCATCAGATAGCCGGGGATGCCGATGAATACAGCGTTGGCGTAGTCAAGCCGAGGAGGATGAGGGCCTGAGCGACCATTTCCTGGGCCGGCCTTGGAAGCAAAGGGAAGAACACCTGTAAGTTTATTGATGTGCTCAGAGAACCGGAGATCATCTCCGAACCACATCCCTAGGTTCTTCGCTGGGCCAACATCCGAGCCGGGGCATGGAAATTCTGGGGGCCATAAGGCTTCTCTAAAGAGCGGGGGAAACTGGCCATACAACAGTACCTCGGATTTCTCCTTGTTACACTTGAGTTGGGCCCTTGCCAGCCCCGTGAATACAGCTGAAAGGCACCTATGGGAAATGCCTGTGTCTAATTTGGGGCCTTTCCAGGTAAATAGTAATTGGGTGTCATCGGCGTACGCCATGATTTGCGCACCCAGCTCCTCTGCCAGGAAGATCAAGGGGGTCAAATAGACATTAAAAAGCAGAGGACTCAAGGTCGAGCCCTGCGGGACTCCGGTTGCTAGCTTCCTACTGGAAGGGGGTCACTAAAGGGGGGAATCCAGACCGTCTGGGTGCGCTCGTCCAAAAAGGATTTAAGCCAGGCCCACACAGAACCTGCAATGCCAATGGAAGAGAGGTGAGCAAGAAGGAGCTGGTGAGGCACCGTATCGAAAGTGGCAGAGAGGTCAAGCAAAATCAAGGCCGCTCTGCCATCCCGTCCAGGCACTCTCTGATGGCCTCCGCCATTTCAACCAGCGCGGTTTCAGTGCTGTAGGCTGATCTAAACCCTGAATGTGCTGGATGAAGGGCCCCTGAAGTTTCCAAAAAAGGCTCAAGCTGGCGGAAGACCACCTTTTCACACACTTTGGCCAATGCTGGCAGTAAAGAAATCGGACGGTAGTTGGAGGGAACGGAGGGGTCTGCAGTGGGCTTTTTAAGAAGAGGAAGAGGTTTGGCCTGTTTCCATTGTCCCGGAACCGTGGCTGACTGGAGGGAACGATTGATAATGGCAGCGGCTTCCGAATACTCATTCTCTGCCACTTCAGCTAAAATTCTTGCTAATCATGGGTCCAATGGGGAGCCCGATTTAAGCGATTTCAAAATGGCAAGGATGTCGGATTCCTCAGCAGGCGAGAACTGAGTAAGTGCGGGACTGGGGGACTTGCATGGCAGGGGGGTTGTGGATGGAAGGAACGTCTGGATCACCAAGGGAGGTCCCAGACTGTCCTGAATGGACAGTATTTTATTAATAAAAAATGAAGATAACTCTTCACACCATTGGGTGGAACCTGGGAGAGTCTTTTTTTCAGCACCGGGAGACATACAACGTCTAACAATAGAGAAGATCTCCTTACTATTGTTGCTGGCTTTCGCAATCGTATCAGCATAAAAGTCGCTCTTAGCTCTCCTGACTGCTGAATAGTAATCTCTCTGAGCCGAGCGAAGTGCAGATTTAGCAATGGGACAATACTCCATCAGCCATTTGCGGTCCAGTGTTTTACAGCCCAGTTTCAGCTCTTTTAAAATCGGAGAAAACCAAGGACTGGAGGGGGAGGACCGGAGAGATCTGTAGGCAAGTGGTTGAGAGGAGGAGTCAATCTCCTGGCTAACCCAGGCATTAAAACAATCCACCGCCCCTCCAAGATCAAAAGCGGGCGCCGGATGGGAGTGTGATAGAGCCGCTGATAGTAGCCACCAACCTGAGGACATCTATCACTTAAGACTCTTTAGGGCCGATAAACACACTCACAAAATATAGGCCAGTGAGCACCGCTGGGGATCAATTTATAGGGCTAAATACATATGTCCTTTGCTATTCTGACAAAAAAACTTTATTTAATGACCACACCCTTTCTTTACAAATGAATCTATTTTAGTTGATTAGAGTTGATGACCAGGGACTTTGGTCTCATTTACCTGATTTCTAATTAAATACCCACAGACTCAGGAACGTTTTTAAATGTTTATCTAAATTAATCATAAAGAGCAAAACATTTTACAGTGTTAACTCCATCTTTCAGAGGAAGTAGAATCTGTCTATCCAATTATTAAAAATACATTCACAATACATTCACAATAACAAGAGCCTCAGGAAAAAAAGGACAGAGAGAGAAAGCACATGGACACAATACACAGATTTATATTTACCTAGGATGGTGCGAAAATCAGACCCCACTTACCAAGAGTTAAGGGCCCCGTAAAGAAATTCAGGTGACAGGTTCAACAAGACAGGACAGGACAGATGACCTTTACTGGATTCAGCGCCTGCGTCTCACCCCTCTCTGATACTAACTTCCTCCCGGTTCTTCCGCAATCTTGTTCTAAACCTACTACCTCCTCGATTCTTCCCCAATTTTCTTCTAATTCTACTACCTCCTCGATTCTTTCGCAATCTTCTTCTATTCTAAATTGATTGTAAAATTCTAAGTTTGCTTCACCAGGCATTCGGACAGCATCTCTGTCTTTCAGCGTTCTGGCAGCGACCGACTTTTCTAAGCTAATTAACTACCCCAATTATACTTTCTTAATGGCATGTTCCACCCCTAAATGTTTCAACCTTATTAAACTCGAAATTCTGAGTGGACAAGCTGAGGGGATGATCATCACACCATGCGAAGTTTAATACCTTTCTAAACTGCTAATTGTTTTAAGTTACCGCCCATTAATTTGTTCTCCCAAGCTTTATTTCCCACCCATATTTGAAATATTGACAGCAAATGTATACGATTTCACAGTTGTTCATTGAATCTTCAGGACGTTCAGCTGGTTCCCAGGGTACGTCTACTAGATGTCCTTGGACGAGTCCTAAGACTTGAGCTCATTGCTCAGGAGCGGTCTGCGCATGCCCCACCATTCACGTGGTTATCAAACCTTAGCATTCTAGGAGGCCCAAATACAAACTATAGAGAGGTCAAAAAGACAAAGTATTAGATTCAAATAAAATTATTTCACTGTATACCACCTATCTCTACTCTAATCCAATTTACTTATAAAGAATATTTATGCATTAGCACTTAGTATATAACACTATTTAGTTTCAGCAAAGCAGATGCTTAGCACGAGAGTTCTCAAGAGGCCATTTTAAATGCTATTGCGCAGGAGCAAAGTTTTCCCTCCAAGCATTAAGACGTCATGCAGCTGACGCAAGGCGCAGTTTATTTTCCCACGTTAGCAGCCATCTTTAGTTGTACTCGGGTTACTGGTTAGTAAAACACATAGGCAAGCTTACCCCTTTTCTAGAAATATGAAGTTTCGTGTAAAATTAGTATAACAAACATTATTAATACTTTATTACGAGATTATATGAGGGGATTACATCTGAGCAAGTCTCTTATTCACGGGTCCTTGCTCCATCACTACTCAGAAACCGTATTCTTCAGACATTCCATTGAAAAGTTTGGAATGAATCAATCCGGTATGATGATTGAGGGGGTTGGCAAACTTGGCTAATCAGGGGATGCACAGGGTAGGTGATCTGTATAATGGACATGATAATACCTCTTGTGGGGCTAAAAGAAATATTGGAGGAGGATTTGGCACATCGAATACCAGAAGCAGAAGGGGCTAAGATTCTTGCAAACACTGGAACTGTGTATAGAAATGCGAGATTTAGATTGCTTAATTGTTTTTTTCTGCATAGGCCATTTCAAATGATGGGGAAAATGGCTCGGATATATCAGACTGCTATAGCATGACCTAGGTGTGGGGAACCATAGGTGGAGATGTTGCATACGGTGTGGTCATGTTCATTATTGGAGGAAAACTGGAAGGATAAATGCATAAATGAAGAAACGCAGAGATCAGTAACATGTGCTCCTATATTCCATCTACTGGCGTAAAAGCACAACAGGATTTATTGACCTGGCCCTGGTACTTGCTAGACACGAGGTGACTATGTATTGGAAGGCGCCCAGGCCTCCTGTGGTAGCAAAATAGAAAGAGGAGCATGTTCGGTGGCCAGGGTATGAGAGCTCAGTGTTATACAGTGAAGTAAGGAAGGGTAGAGGATCTATTGAAAGGGAAACGGTCGGAACAACGTTGGCAGAGTCACACGTGTCCAAACAATGCAAGCGCAACCATGCTTACTTACCTTAACCACGTATACGTGTGGTTGAGGCAGTGTGCAGTCCTGCTGCTAGAATAAGCTGGCCCAGAACCAGGAAGGGTCAGGAGAGGATGCTGTGAGGTAAGTGGGGCTGGGGACGTGTGTTTTGGTGGGGTGTAGGGTGGTTGTCGAGGGGTGGGTTCGTTTACAGTTATATATTTTAAGGAACAGAGCTCCCTAATAAAAAAAACTATTGTGGAGATTCATATATATGGAAATGCAATGATATCTATACTTTGATTGTTCAACTGGACATTCTATTTTAATGAAAAAAATGAAAAGTAAGACCGAAATCTCTTTCTTAGACCTGATGATTAAATACATGGAATGGGAACTCTTCATGGCACTTTATAGAAAGCCCACAGAAAGACACACTCTACTACTCTTCACCAGCCACCACCCTTGTGCTTTATGTGACTCACTCCCTTTTTCACAGTTCCTCTCGATAAGGAGAATGTGTTCGTTCAAGGCAGATTACTTCCATGAAGCAAATATCTACAGGCCAGAGGCTACCCACGCAAACTGTTGCACAGATCTATTAATAGAGCATGGTACTGTCCATGTGAAAGCCTTCTGACACCTAAAACCAAAGACAAACAGAACTATCATGTCTGGGCTACCACTTTCTCCCCTGTATCCAAAAAAGTGAAGAAAACGATTCTCAAGCATTGACCAGTACTTAATGCCTGTGAATATAATTTTAAACAGCCACTTTTAGCATTCTGCAAATATAAAAATATTGAAGATAATCTTGTCAGGGTTAGCCTCCCCCCAAAAAAATTACACAAAGACTTAATAATATCTTGGCCTTCGCCCTTTAACGGGCCACTCTAAATGTGACAACTAAGTTGCATGCCTGTACACTATTGAGAGTAAAGAATTTGTGTTTGATACTACCAGAATCTCGCTCGAACATTTTTCCAATTGTAACACATCAAATGTGATTTATGTTGTCATATGTCCATGTAACATAATCTACATTGGCCACACAACACAAATAATAAGGATCTGCATCTGCCAACATCAGAGTCGCATTCGCTGCAAGGTTCAAGGCACCCCCCTCGTGGATCATTTTGACTCAAAAGAATACACAGAGGTCGATTTCCATTGGCAAGTTATCAACGTGGTCAACCCACCACCCAGAGGAGCAGATATTAACCCCTTCCGTGCTCCCGTCAGCCGTCGTGAACAGTACCTGGCTGGTTCTGCGAACGGCCAACGGCAGACGCGGCCCCGCCCACTCCTTAGAACGCCCGCACTGTGCCGAAAAAACAGCCGTGGTAAACGGGTTAAGCAAATCTTGAATAAGGAGGAACTGAAATGGATTTTTAGAACCAAGGGTCTTTATACAGGCCTAAACTGAATGGAGGACTGTATCGCTCTTATCTAATCTGAAAAACAGATTATTGGTTTCTTAACATGAATGAGGAAATGCTGAAAAATGTTGCAGAGTACTGGTTTCTTAACATGATTGAGTACATGCTGCACACTGACCTGGTTACAGTATGCAGCTCCACATGATAAGTTACCTTGTCTTGCCCCACCAACAAGAGCTTATACCAACTCCTACACAAACTGATGTTTCTTGGTTAATGTCAAAATTTATTGTCAATCATATGGCCTTCTTTCTGCAACTTTTGCAGTTCATTCATGCATGTTGCAGTTTGCAAAATGAACTAATTTTCCTGATCGACTTTTGTTTAATAATATGTGTCGATCAGATGTTCCTCTACTCAATGAAATTCATAATTCCTGGATGTTGTTAATTAATATGCAGGACCTATAATTGATACATGACTTTTTCATGATGGTAAAAGTCCCCTTTTTATAATGCCTTCAGTCCTTCACTGATCTATGTATAGCTTTGCTACTTCTGTAGCCAAGCTCCTCCATTCCAAGATGGCCGCTGTCTTCTACCGTCACTCTGCATACACAGTACTAGCGTTGTTATGCATTTTTAGGTCTCGCCTGAACCAGCGAATCCGCTGATCTGCGAAACATTTAGTAACAGGCTTTGAAAAATGCTACCACAGCGTTTGCTGGCCTAGCGATTGCGGTTACGCGCTCTTGCACGCGCGCAACCGCCAGCTTTCAGCACCTGATCAGGCACCATCTGGAGCGCGATCACTTTCACTATTGACGCTACTGCGCTTGCACCACTTGCGTGCTTTTTTCAAAATTTCCTTTTTGCGCCCGCACACAACTTGCTCACCACTCGCGTGTTTTATTTTTATTTCATTTTTGCGCCGGCGCACAATCTGCAGTGAGTGTGGCATCGCAGCGACAACATTCACAGCCTGCAGTGTAAGCAGCAGGTGAGTGCGCGGGCTTGTTTAATTACTTAGAGCACACAGACATCCAAAGGCTTCTAGGCGCTAACACCAGACCAAACAATGACCTACAGTGTAATTGTCAATAGGTTTCTTAGATGCTCAAATGAAACATTTGCATGCAGGGGTTATGCCCTCTTTGTGACCCCCTTGCACCTGGAATATAAAAAGGATTTCATTTGAATTGGCACCGCTCCTACACATGCTGAGTCACTGGTGGCTTATTCATCGAAGTAATAATGGAGAGGGAAGTTCAGCATCTTGTCACGACTCCGGGGAGGGTGGGGGCGGGTTCTTTCAGCATCGCTATCACCTTCTCTACCGCCCCCATCATGAAGTGGCGGAGGCGCCGTGCTTCTGTCTCATGTTTCACGTGTGACTCTGTCTGAAGATTGTACTTCTGGCATTTGTTGTGATCCTTAGTCATCTGACACTACTTCGAGTAGGAAGACTATTTGGGTGGCAAAGCAACTCAACAAACAACCCTCCAATTTGGGGTTGATTCCGTTACTACGCAAATCTGTCTTAACATATGGCAAAATCGCATCAAGACATGCTGCATCTGCTTCCTCTACAGAACTTTTATTTCAGATTTATCCTCGTGCTTCATCGAGGAGACGCGTTGTCGCACCCCACTCTTTAATACTGTTGTCTACTAGTCCGAAAGTACACCATCACAATTTAATAACTGTGTATGAGGTAGTGTTAGCAGAATTATGCGGCTAACACGAGTTGTAACGAGCACACTGTTAGCAATATTTTTCACGATTGGATGTAAAACATATCTCTAATTCCGAGTGCTTCATTCCTTTTTGTTTGTCCATCTTAAAATCAGATAGGTTTAATAGATTTCTTAGAGTGTAATCAACAGCTAATGAAACCCCATTTAACACCATGGAGCCTCCATCCTGTCAGACCTCAAAATTCTTACGTCTTGTGCGTGGGGGATATCAGGATTGTTATGTGGTGAGTTCCAGGTTCACTGTTGGTTAGTCTCCACAGGCTCTTTCATTTGTCAGAATATTATTGGGACCATTCAAAAACGATTGTCATTTGGGTTGCCCTGTAATATTTATGAAGGACCAGAAGCATCTATCTTGATATATGAGCCGTAAGTAATCCCTTTGAAATGTGAATTTTAAATACCCCTCTTTTGGGATAAAAAAATCCCCTGCATGGCTCTAAAGAGCGTGCACTCTTGCCCTGAATTTCCCATGCAGCGAGTCCCTGGATATTTTTAGGTATCGCCTACGCAGCGCGCATGCGCTGAGTAGGAAAAAGACTTTAGCCATCGCTACACTTTTGCAAGCAAAAACGTGCAAGCGTTGCATTGCTTTTAATGGCAACACATGCACGTTTGGCGATTCCATTTCGGGAGCGAGCAGCGGCGCCATATGTTAGCAATTATGCACCTTGCTGCTAACTCCCACAAGGGAAACCTGCGCAGGCCCCGTCCTGTCTCCCCTCCCGCCGTTCGAGGTCATCGCGTGCTTGTTTAGAGAGTGTAATGGCAACACCCGCTCTGAGCTCTGTAAAACATATTCTAAACGTCACCAGAACTTTATAAAGGAAATTGAAAGTCCGCTCTTATCTGTACCCTTTTCGTAGCTAGATTGTTCCTTTAAATGGAGATTGTATCCATACTGCAGCTACCCTGTCTACTTCTTTCTGTTTATCCATATTCCTGTAGCCAAATCATCACCCCCTCGCATCACCAGCCCCTCCCCCACCGTGAAACCCCGATCAAGAGTACCACAGTACTTGAGTGGCACACACAATTTTGACAGCCAGTTTGCTCAGAGTCTGCCAGTGAGGGCCCGCCAGCCTGTAGCAGCTTACCTTTGCCAATATGGAAAGTTTCACTTCCCGAGTATTTCTGACTGATCAGCCTCTAGAATAGTCGATTAGGGACAGATAATGTGCCTTACACAGACTATTTTGCTGCGGCATAGTAAAGATACGCTTTTGAAAAAAAGTCTATTGTGTCCTTTAATATTTGCTGCAAATTCCTTCTAAAATATATATAAAAACCTACTGTGTGTTCATTTCAAAGTGTTCACCCAAAGAAAATGTCTACAGGCGCTTTAAATCTAAAGCAAATATAAATTGAGTCATTTTAGAATACTGTGTTTTCTACATTAATTATAATGGGTATAGAGCACTGAAATCAACTTCCCAGAAATATGGACACTTCTGTGCTGTAGTGCCACGGCTCAATTTATCATACTTGGGAGCTTGTGATATCTGCGCGTGTAAGGAGCAAAGTATAGCAATTCTTAGTACTTTTCGACTAAATATAGTGCTCTAAATGTGATTTTGTGTTGCACCACGTGGATGTACTATTCGAAATGTAAATTCCTCATTGATCTCATTCAGTTACATTTGAGACTGATGATAATGAAATAAAATCCAGAAACAGGCCTAGGTTCAATGACCATTCAAAATTGAATGATGAACTTGAGTTTAATCTGTGCCAGTGGCTGTCAGTGGTGGGCACTTGGATTTATTTTTCATCATCAGACTTTGAAACAGAGTAAAAGAGATAAAGGCACCAAAAAGGATCAATAATGAGGAAAAGAAAGATATGAGATGGTGGCAAAGGGAACAAGCATTGGCATAGCCAATATGTCTCGCCTTTGGGACCTTATAAGTGTTTAGCCATGCAACAGTTGATGTTGTTGCACCAAGGATATTGTACTACATAATTAAATACTTATAAGGTCCCAAAAGATAGACCTTTTGGCTATGTCAATGCTTGTTTGACATGTCATCACACCGTCCCTGCCTCTAATCCACCCACCACTCACTCTTCCGGTCCCAGCACAGACAAGCCGTTCCGCTTCCTCTCTACTGTGGACTCTATCTTGCAGTCCTTCCCTATGGCAAGTTTTCTCACAAATGCACGATACCGCACTAAGCTCATCCTTTGCCCTGCTGCGCACTATATGGCTCTCCTCCCACAGCCCTATCACCGGCAATTTGCTGGCTTGGTTTCCCAGATTGAACCATGGATATTCGACCTCCCCACAGGGCCTTCCAGTGGTTACAATAATCTGCGGTTGGCTATATTTACATGCACAGGACAATCCCAGTTGGTATTCAATTTAAACCCACTTATACCATACTCACACCCACTCTTCCGGATTCTATATTAATTATCCTTGTTTCCACAGTGAAATTTTGAATTCAATTAATTCTACCTGAACCTAGCCAACTGCTATGACTCAAGACTGAGTCTCCGTTAACTCTTCTCTTTTGCCAACTTTTATGTAAACATTTTTATAATACATGGACTTCAACTGCACCCCGAGAAAATACCATCACTTTGTACCGCCGCATGCTCGGACGGTTAACACTTGACTAGACACAATCTTTATCCATGTAAATAGAGCATGCCTCATCATCCACGTGCAATACTCTCATCGTGAATTTCCAATTCTTCGTATTTAAATTTTCTGTCTTTCTCAAATGTTTCTTTCTCCCTTTCCCCTTTTTTCTACCTCCCTTTAGAACCTCAGTTGACAGGCAATTGCCTCCGGTACCCATTTGCTCTGTCCTGAAGATGATCCCAGCATTTAGTTAAAGGGATCGCAACGTCATTGACTGTATGCACTCTGACATAAAATGTATATTTTGTATTAATGTGTGCTAAGAGTGCTCTCACATACTTGAGGTTGGCCTAACAGCTATAATCCTTTCTGGGCACTCGTTCCTGTATTGCCTGAGCCTTTTTCAGGTTTTTTTTTAAACATATGTCCCCACTTGTATGTTTTCCTATTTTTTTATTAAAATATGATGTCCAGTTGGACAATCAAAGTATAGATATCATTGCATTTCTATATATATGACTCTGCACAATTGTTTTTTTTGTTAGGGACTTCTCTTCCTTAAAATATGTAACTGAAAAGTACCCCAGCCCTTATAAACTACCCCACACCCCCACCAAAACATCTGGATTCTATATTAATTATCATCGCTTCCACAGCACTTCATCACAATTTTGAATAAAAATAATTCAACCTGGACCTAGCAAATTGCTTTGACTCAAGACTGAGTCCCAGGTAACTCTTCTCTTTTGCCAACTTTTATGTAAACATTCATATTATGCATGAACTTAAACTGCACAAGAGAAGATACCATAACTTTGTACCGCCGCATGCTCGAACGGTTAACACTTGACTAGACGCAGTCCTTATCCATGTAAATGGAGCAAGCCTCACCATCCACGTGCAATACTCTCATCATAAATTTCCAATTCTTCGTATTTTAATCTTTCTCCTGTTTTCTTTCCCTCTTTCCCCTTTTTTCTACCTCCCTATAGAACCTCGGTTGACAGGCAATTGCCTCAGGCACCCATTTGCTCTGTGCTGAAGATGATCCCAGCATTTAGTTTAAGGGATCGAAACGTCGTTGACTGTATGCACTCTGACATAAGATGAATATCTTGTATTAATGTGTGCTAAGAGTGCTCTCACATACTTGAGGATGGTAAAACAGCTATAATCCTTTCTGGGCACTCGTTCCTGTATTGCCTGAGCCTTTGTCTGTTTTTTTGATACACATGTCCCCACTTGTAGGTTTTCTTATTTTTTTAATTAAAATATGATGTCATGTTGGACAAGCAAAGTATAGATATCATTGCATTTCTATATATATGAATCTCCGCAATCGTTTTTTTGTTAGGGACCTCTGTTACTTAAAATAGTTTGCACCCTAGGTCCCTGACCACTTATTGGGTTCCCCTGTCTTTGTAAAATATGGGGTACTTTTCAGGGCTGGGAGGATCCGGATGTTTTCAGGGCTGGAGGAGATCAGGAAAATATTTAGGGATCAGGGAGATTCAGGGTAGTTGTTAGGGCTGCAGTAGTTTTTAGGGCTTGGGAGGGGTCGGCAGTTTTCAGAGCTCAGGGGAGGTCGAGGTAGTTTTAGGGGTCAGGGTAGTTTTTAGGGCTTAGGGGTGGGCAGGGTAGTTTTAGATCTTGGGGGGGCGGGGAAGTTTTTATGGAGTAGCATGGTTCCCGTCCGGGGGGGGGGGGGGGGGGGGGAGTCTGGGTGAGGTCTCCGCCACGAGTCTACCATGCCATTCCAGGTCTCTGAGGATAGCCCGCCAAATTTTGAATATCTGTTTGATTGCCAGTGGAGTCACCAGTACGAGTCCCCATACAGGTAATCAAAGAAATGTGTTTCACCCATGACCAATCTCTTGGTAGCAAAGGTGGGGGCCGTCTGCAGTGAGTGAAACCAGCTGTCAATCACTGCTAAGTGCACAGCTGTCTAAAAAGAATGTACATCTGCCCTACTAAAACCGCCCTCAAATGTTGACTTGCAACATTTATTCATGGAAACCCTCTGTATCTAACACTCCCACAGAAAACCCCAAGGAATGAATCCACTTTGAAGGTGATCCCAGGTACTCGAAATGGGTAATGTTGGATGTGATACAGAAAGAGTAGCATGCTATGCACACACCTGCATCTACCTTCCCACCAGTAGGATTTGACCACAACCATCCAGGTGTGGGTAATTTCATCAAAGTCGACGATGGTACCTGCTCTTGGGTTCCACTGTAACCCTACCCTGACCACAGTCTTGACTTTACCAGGTAAGACTCTCACTGGATAGGCCTGCTTTGATAATGCCAAATTCTTAATGACCAAGAAAAGGAGTGCTCTGCAGAGATTTTGAAGACGTGCTGTGTCACCAGAGCGGCTGCCTGCTTGAAAGTCAGTCTCTCAGCAGCAAGGGACCTGAAGTCTGCACTTCTTGCTAGAGGAGCCGAGATTCTGCTTGTTACAAGCATACCTGCCTTCTCAGTGAGAGATGGAGAGTGCCTGGCTCTACATGAGTAGAGTGTGCAGGAGAAGAAGATTAACATGTTCTTAGCTTGAGGAACAACCACTAGAAGCCGGCTGCGAGAGCAAATTAAACAAGGAGTTGATAAATGTAATGTCCTTATCACCCTACAACAGGGGCTGCTGTTGCCACCGATCCAGAAGCCGTGATCTGGCCTGGAACGCCACAAACTGCCAAAGGGAAACATCCACTTGAGCTCGTGTGTGGAAGTTATAATGGCCAATACTGAGCAACTGCCTGTGCCCTCCAGATGGACCTGTATTGCTGATACCCACCCGGCAGCACATGTTCAGAGTGAAGCTGGAAAAAAAGCAACATCTTGAGCTGGTAAAATGGTTGCCATCCATGAAAAGGCTGAGCGTGAATGCGCGGAGGCAAATCTGCTGTTAAGAGCCATAGAGTGCCTGTGTGAACTAGTAGCAGCATGATCTGTTGAACTGATCTAAACATTAGCTGATGGGACCATCCAGAGTGAACTGCACTTGTACCTAACCAATGCCCAAGCCCATAATTCATAAAATGGACTGTAGACATGAGGAGAACTGTGAAAAGGCACCAGGAGGGCTGAAGCTCCTCACTGAGATTTGTAGGTGAGATTACAGTATGGTAGCTATATTTCTATTCGGACTGTGAAGTGTTTTGTTTTGCTGTGAGTTTGTCAGCCAACGTTGGCGGATGCATGAGCCTGTTGCCCCACGCCGTCCTGTATTAAATCCTATCCTCGCGTAGCCCCGCCTACATGGTGCACCACTGGGTGTGTGGCCCTGGTCCTGGGAGAGCCCTTGTGGGTCTATGACAACGGTCTGTGAACTCAGCAGGGTGCTGAAGATAGTAGAAGGGAAGACGGGCCGTGTGACAGACCTGAACGCAAGATGGCGGCTCCGTCAAGTAGAGAGTGGAGGCCCGAGCATGGACTGAGGTTCCCTCTCTGAGCTCATGAAGGGGAGACCAGGAAAAACTGCTGAGCCCGATGAAATAGAACAGATCCACTGTATGAGCAAATTGTCGCTCCGGACACAGCGAAGGAAGACTGGGCCTGATAGCCAGATGAATGTTGGGCCCTGTCGGCAGCTGTAGAAAAGCGGGTTTTTGTTGCAATAACCACCCCGCTTTTTTTAGATTTCTGATGCACTTGGAATTGATGTGCCCCGGGTCCCTGCCAATCAAGTTACCAGGGACTGTGTTTGTTCCCAAAACTGTACCTTTGCACCACCAATTGGCATCTCTCTGGCCACATGTAAGCCCCTTGTAAAAAGTACCATAGGTAGAAAGGGCACTGTGACCAGGAAAGGCCTCTAAGGGCTACAGCAAATATTGTGCCATTCTTAGAGGTCATGTAACTTAATACACACACTGCCATTGCAGGCTGCTGCATTCTTTGGTGCAGAGAAAAGTGAAGAGTCGACATGGCTCTCTCAAGAAGGACAAAAGAAGACTCCCAGCAGAGGAGACTGCAGAGAAGAACTGACTTGGCCCCCCAGGCCTACTGGCTGGTCAGCAGTTCCAGAGATCCTGTGCCAAAAGATAGGTTGTCCTGCAACCAGCGACATTCAGAACCCCTGGGAGGACTGACTGCCTTCAACAAAGACCAGATCTTCTGTGAACAGCATCTCTGTTCAAAAGAAACACCAAAGAAAGACTCTGAGCCTGCTGAGGACAAAGAAACCCAATGTCTGGAACCACCACTACACCCGATGCCTACGGTCTGAGTCCAGGTCCAAGCCCACTGTAGGTTGACCCCTCCAGGACTCCCCGAAGTTGCCTGCAGCCTCTGCATGGAGACCCTCCCCCCACCACCAGTGAGCCGGTAAGGTGAAATACGACCTCAAAAGGCACCCCTGCATCCGGCCACCCTGCACCCTGAGGTGCACCTACGTCCCAGAGTCCTACAACTTACCTGTCCAGCTGTTGGTTCCTCCCAGAAGACTTCCTGGACTGAGCTTGCAGCCAAAACTGGCAACTCCTATTGAAAACAACAGGGCACCCAACGCCAAATCAGCACTGTGAACCCGGCCACCTATGTCCCGTTGAAAAAGTGCACCTTGTGTGCTAACTCGGATCCCCCTTTGCCCTGAGCAAAACCCTAGGAGCTTTGCTCCCAAATCCAAGTGGTGTGCCGTGAGCAGCCACCAACTGGAGATCCCCTGTACCACCCTTGGATAACATTGGGCCTCAGTACTCTGCACCCGACCGTCCTAGTGCAGCTGAGGGCGCTTTTTGAGTGCATCCTCGACCTTGTTCTAACCCCAGAAACTCGGCCCAAAGACGGTTTATTTACCTGCAAATGGATAACTTAATTTTTCTCCCAAGGATTGCATTGACTGTTTTCCTCAGAAAAACTTTTGTGTTGAGGGTGTTTGTACGGAATCATAAGAAACTGTATTTTGTGAAAACTGCTTTACTTACCTATTATCTAGGAAATGTCCCAGTGTGATATCTAGGCATATCACACTGAGTAGAAAAAATATTCTGAAATGTATCTTAAAAGTAATCACAAAGTAATTTCAAAGTACCTAAAAAGTAATTTCAACTGTTTCTGAACATTTGACATACCTGTAACTGCATTCAACTGTATTACATGAGAAGAATATTATTTTACTTACCTGCACCAACTCTGGCTTGGTTCTAAAAATAAAATACAACAAAGAAATATTTGTATACAAAACAAATTGCTCAGAGTTCAGTCTTTGAGTGTGTGACATAATTTCTTGCCTTAGTGTGTACAATAAATTCTTAACATTACCCTCTGAAAAAGCCTTACTGCTCGGCCACATTTCCACAAATAGAGAGTAAGGTATTATCTACTTTTACCTCTGCCTACCTTTAGGGATCCACTGGACTCTGTGCACAATATACTTTACTTTGGTATAGTGTATATAGAGCCTGCTTCCTACAGCAGCTGACTGTGGACCTGAGCTGGTCTGGGGGAGGCCGAAGAGTTGGACACCAGGCCTGATCCCAGGACTGGGGAGGTGAGAGCTGGGCATGGTGCCTTCCCATAGCGATTCAGGACCCAAATCTGAGTTCGGTGGCGGTCACCCGGCACAGATCTACACTGGCGCGACGAGGGCCTTGGTGATTCCCCCTGCTGAACACCTGCTTAGACTCTCGGACACATTCCGAAGTTTGGGGCCCGATCATGGATTGCGGGTCTCCTAGAGCAAACCCTGTGGCTGGACAGAGAGGTGGAGAGGGCCAGGAGAACAATGAACCCTAATAAGTAATAGGGAGGGGCCTGTCTGCGATGTGGCTGGCCTTGGCTGGCAGTGGGGCCCTATTACACCTAACCAGCACAAATTTCCCCTGGCCTGGACCCACTGAACAGCCTGAGGGCAATCCTAGGGCTTCTTCTACACATGCTCAACCCTGAGCGCTAATTGGAAAAGGTGATCTAGGACCCTGACAATATTGTTGAGCCTTTGGCCTACATGCTTATCTGCAAATTAGTGTATTAACCCCTCCCTGCTACCTACATATCCTGCTGAGTCCGGGAGAGCACTGGGGTCATGACTTGGCCACCCTAAATTCCCGTTAGCCTATGCACTTTCTCTTTGGCACGTGAGCCACGCCATCCCAGAAAGCCCTGTCTGACCCAATTGTTGAAGATGAAACTCCAAATACAGTACAGAATGGACAAAGCTAGGGCAAAGACAACTGTAGTGCCATCGGACCGGGTGGGCGGGACTTAAATCCCAGCAGGATGGTCCCACTGACAATGAGGGACCTTTACAGCAACAAAATCCTGGAAGCCACTGCGGATACCAAAACCACACTCCACCAGGATATCAGTACTGTGTTGGTGGGGCTGGGCCTGCTAAAAGCTGCACACCACAAGCTGACAGGAAGAGTGAAGGTGGACCTCAACCTTACACAACAAACCCTGACTCGCCTGGTCACAGAACTCACGGATCGGGTCCATAACCTTGAATGCAGGGCCTAAGATGCGAACTAGGAGGAACAAAATTAGAATTGTGGGACTCCCAGAAGGCTCCCAAGGTGAGGACATGATCTCCTTCCTTGAACCCTGGTTGAGTACAGTGGTGGCACCAGTGGGCCTCCCCTTATTTTATACCCTCAAGAGGGCCCTCTCCTCATTTTATAACCTCGAGCGGTCCCGGCTCACCCCCTGTTCCAGGCTGACTTCCGCGCCCATTGGTGGCATGGCTTCTTCATTATAAGGACAGAGATGTTCTCCTCCAGAAAGCGAGTGCAGTCAGCCCGTTCAAGATAGATAACAGTAAAGTCTCCATGTTCCCCGATTATATGACCGCAGTGCACAGACGCCGGGCCTTGTTTCTCGAAGTCAAAAGGGCACTGCGAAATGAGAACTTGCAGTACTCCTTGATATTCCCCGCTAGGCTCTGTATTATGCTGGATGGGAAGATGGACTTGAAGATCCCGAGGTGGCCTGGGAATGGCTTGAACCCTACAAATTTGGGGAGGCATCCAAGAAAGCAAATACCAATGCTATTCCTAGAGACCAACGGGTCGAGAAGAGATCACGGTTCAGGCCGAAATGTAGACTGTCTAAAAAACAATCCCCTCCCAAAATGAGAAGGAAAGAGGAGCTGCTTTACAGGTGATGGCCGACCTTATGAAAGGAAATGAATGAGCCTCATAGCCTTGCTCTCGATCGGCTAAGGGCGATACAGACTCTGAGGCCTCACAAATGTAAATGTAAATGTAGTGTATTTTGTAAAGCACACAGCTGCCCCAACGGGGCGTCCCGGCGCTGTATATCGCTGTGGAACCCTTCCTGGCTCTCCCTGTGAGATGCCCCTCCTGGGCACCCCCAAGGTGAAGCCCGGCATCCCAGTGTTGTAGGGGCCGTTGTGGAGATTAAGCAAGCTATTGCCCAGCTATTGCCCAGAGTTGCAGCGTGTGACCCATGATTAGAGTAGGCGCCGAGGCGAGAGTTATCGAGTCTGTGGACATTGAGCCCAAGACCGTGCCACGTCGGGACTTGAACCCTAGTCCCGGGCCTGATCTCTGCTTCAGAGTCTTCTGCTCTAACCAGTGAGCCACACTGCTCCACTCTCACAAGCAGACCGTGTTACACTACTGTCCATCACCCCACAAACAGCCGTTGACCATTGAACTGACAGGGTTCACCTGGAGAGGGACAATCGCCAGGATGGTGAGGAACACTAAGATATGGAAATACTGAACCATGGTGGAGGTGGCTGTGATTGGGCACACGCAAATCGCACTGCCTAACACTGAACTGCCCAAGGGGCAACATACAAAATGTGGCCCACCTCCTCTTGGAGGCCCGCGCCTGAATCTAATGGGGTCTTCTGTTGACTATGAGTGCTTGTCCGTAGTTTGGGAAGCTGGCCATTGCCAGACTACTCTGAGGAAAAGGGAATTTCAGTTTTTGGGGGGTTTTACTGTTATGTTTTTTTTTTTTTTTTTGCTGACGGGGTCTTGGCTTTCTAATTTTGGGGCAGGGTGGGGGGATGACAGGCTTGAGCGCTTGAATGCTAGTTAATAACGATGAACACCCATGCCCTAAAGCATTTATCATTGAATATCAGGGGGATAGGCTCAGCCGTGAAACAACATAACATACACAGAAACTTAAGCAGACTGGGTACAGATTGCACTCCTACAGGAGACACACCTCACCCATAGTGAAGTGGAGAAATGACGCAGAAAGTGGAGAGGTGCACCTACTGCGTATAAGCTAGAGGGTGATAATCTGGATACAGGCTGGAGTACCCTTCGAACCACTGCATACTCTAGTCGATAAAGAAGGTAGATATGTGTTATTGAAGGGTAAGCTCCTTGGTCGTGATATTGTACTGGGTAACGTGAATGCACCTAATCAGGATCAGGTATCATTTCTCCAGGACCTTTCGGCCATTATGAGAGAGATGTCGATGCCAGACATGCTGCTAAGAGGTGATTTTCTTGGTGTAAATGATATTACACTAGATCGCTCACAACTCCCATTGCCAGGCACCCAGGCGCACAGCACAATAGCAGGATTCCGGGATTGGAGAGAACATTGGGGGTTGGAAGACATATGGAGAACACAACACGTAGTGGAAAGAGACTACTCCGATTCCTCCCCCATTCATAAACTACATACGTGGATCAACATCTTCCTGTGTACACCTGGATTGGGTTGTTCCATCACACACACCGAATATTTAGGGCGAACGCTCTCAGACCATAGCCTCATTCTTCTGACCCTCCAACCTTTGGGGAAATGCCCGCTGATTTCACTATGGCGCCTACATCTGCTGATGCTGAGAGATACTTTTTTTAAGGTGCAGGCAAGACACCTACTTTGCTACTAAAATGCGGACGGCATCCACGGTGCTGATGGAGTGAGTAGCGTTTAAGTTAGTGATGAGGGGACACTGTCTGAAACAGTCAATAGGGGCACAAAAAGGAACTGCATCGACAACTGCCGGAATTCGAGAGTATGCTGCACAAATTAGATAATGCGCAGGGCAAAGGTCCAGAAATTATGGAAAATTTTAAAGCAACAAGTATTTTGTACCACTAGGTCCTTGAACAGCTGTGGTGCCATGGCTATAGGGGTTATCTTACTAAGGTTCAGTAGGAAGAGGGGACCACTGGTAGACTGGCACGGTTAATAAAGCCTGAAAGCCAAGGATCCCTGATCACGCTCATCCGATCTTACATAGGGATCTCAATTCACCACCCGAGGCAATTAACAGCCAATTTAGCAACTACTATGAAGACCTTTATAAGGAACCCCACCCTGATATCCCCGGGCAGACAGGAGGGATTCCTGTGGCCGTTGGCACTTCAGACGTTGGACCGTCCAGTGAGGGAAGTGCTGGGAGGTCCGGTGACCACCCGAGAGAATTCAGTGGCAATCAAAACTATGGCCACTGGGAAGATCCCCAGACCAGACGGCCTCGCAGCAGAATTTTATTCGACTTCTGCTACAGCACAGGCTCCCCACTTAGAGGCATTATATGCCGAATCAATAAGGCTAAGACACCTTCCCAGATCTAAGTGGGACACCTTGGTGGTCTCACTCTCTAAGAAAGCCACTGGGGTGCAGGTTACAGACTTCCGACCACTCTCCATGCTTAACATAGACTTCAAAATCCTTAGCACGATCCTGGCGCTCTGCTTATTGCCATATGTGCCTAACTTAATCTATGCAGACCAAAATGGCTTTATTTCGGCCCATACCACATCTTTCAACTTATGTAGACTGTATTCTGTGATGTATCGCCCTAGAATACAGCAATCGCCGCAGGCTGTCTTTGTATCGGAAGACCTTGAAAAGGCCTTTGATACAGTGTGATGGAATCATTTACTCGCGACAATGAGGCAGATGGGCCTGGGAGAGGGCTGGCTGAAGTGGTTGTCACTACTTTACGAACACCCCACAGCTAAAGTTAAAACAGGTGAGATAGTGTCCACACAATATGAGATCTGCCATGGCACACAACAAAGATGCCCGCTGTCGCCCATTCTGTTCGCTTTGGCGATCGAGCCACTGGCGGCACTGTTTAGACAAGTTGGGAAGGAGCTGGGTCTGACAGTAGGTAGGCATATTTAGATTATCTCTCTGTACGCCGACAACTTACTGATCTACCTTGAGGATGCAGTTGTGGGCACCATAACAGTACAGACTATAATGGGACAATTTGAGGCCATGTCAGGACTAAAAGTAAATCAAAACAATTGTTATTTGTTCCCTATATTGACTGGATTACCAGGCCCCCCTAGACCTTACAGAGGACATCAATTGGGCCTCCTCTACTTTTAAATATTTAGGAATTCATGTTTTTCACTCCCTACAAGATCTGAGCAAAGAAAACCTTGGGAGGACACTTGGGTCTCTTAGATCATGTGTGCCGTTCTGGCGCTCCCTCCGACTACCGATCATGGCCCGGATCTCACTCGCTAAAATGGTTATGTCACCACATCTATCGTACTTCTTTATTAATCTCCCCACCACCATACCTGCCTCTTGGTTTAGACAGTTGTTTTCGTTACTACGAGACCTTATATGTGAAAAGGGTGTCGTGTTCTAATATAGGACCCCGATCAATACTGTGACCTTATGCCCCTATACGGCTATAATCCATTCATACCCCTATAATGGCATAAACGATCAGGGCCATATTTCAGCCATATTCTGAAACTCGCCTCGGTAGCTCATTACAGTGGATGACACAGCTGAAGCCACTATCTAAGATTCCTAGATTACACTCCGAGTTCTTCAACAAGATAAAACTCAGCAACCTGGGAAAGCCCCACTTGCTATGTTTTGATTAGTAATAGAACTCTAATGAGCACTGAAAGGACGATCACTTCCTAGTGACATCTTTATTGACGTCTTATGTCCAACAACTTACGTCAAACAAGGCACCTTTCAGGTATAAATATTACCAGCGTTGCCTTAAGCAAAGCGCGAACGATGGTGTGGTGAACACAGGAGCAGAACAGCTGTCCCTTGCAGAGCCCAGCAGATGCAAGCAGCCCACGGACGCTGCCCCTCCTCCTCCTCTTTGACGCGCTGAGAAAGACGCTGGCTTTTGCATTTATATGTGATGAAATTATCTCGCCCTTCTTTTCTGTTTAAAGAGATATTTTATGTGTAACTTTTCGCAAAATCGTTCAACTGATTACATATGCTATAATTTTTGAATGATTCCTATGCTTAAAGACGTACAGTACCTATATTTTCATGTACTTCACAAAACGACATTTCAAATGCAAATATGTATTTTGGGGTGGGCAATGTTACACATGCATCTTATTGCTTTAGTTTTAGTAATTTGATGGACATAAAATCGTGGAGTGGGTGTCATGTTCTAATCTAGGACCCCGATCAATACTCTGACCTTATGCCCCTATACGGCTATAATCCATTCATACACCTATAATGGCATAAACGATCAGAGCCATATTTCAGCCATATTCTGAAACTCGCCTCGGCAGCTCATTACAGTGGATGACACAGCTGAAGCCACTATCTAAGATTCCTAGATTACACTCCGAGTTCTTCAACAAGATAAAACTCAGCAACCTGGGAAAGCCCCGCTTGCTATGTTTTGATTAGTAATAGAACTCTAATGAGCACTGAAAGGACGATCACTTCCTAGTGACATCTTTATTGACGTCTTATGTCCAAAAACTTACGTCAAACAAGGCACCTTTCAGGTATAAATATTACCAGCGTTGCCTTAAGCAAAGCGCGAACGATGGTGTGGTGAACACAGGAGCAGAACAGCTGTCCCTTGCAGAGCCCAGCAGATGCAAGCAGCCCACGGCGCTGCCCCTCCTCCTCCTCTTTGACGCGCTGAGAAAGACGCTGTCTTTTGCATTTATATGTGATGAAATTATCTCGCCCTTCTTTTCTGTTTAAAGAGATATTTCATGTGTAACTTTTCGCAAAATCGTTCAACTGATTACATATGCTATCATTTTTGAATGATTCCTATGCTTAAAGACGTACAGTACCTATATTTTCATGTACTTCACAAACGCCATTTCAAATGCAAATATGTATTTTGGGGTGGGCAATGTTACACATGCATCTTATTGCTTTAGTTTTAGTAATTTGATGGACATAAAATCGTGGAGTGGGTGTCGTGTTCTAATCTAGGACCCCGATCAATACTCTGACCTTATGCCCCTATACGGCTATAATCCATTCATACACCTATAATGGCATAAACGATCAGAGCCATATTTCAGCCATATTCTGAAACTCGCCTCAGCAGCTCATTACAGTGGATGACACAGCTGAAGCCACTATCTAAGATTCCTAGATTACACTCCGAGTTCTTCAACAAGATAAAACTCAGCAACCTGGGAAAGCCCCGCTTGCTATGTTTTGATTAGTAATAGAACTCTAATGAGCACTGAAAGGACGATCACTTCCTAGTGACATCTTTATTGACGTCTTATGTCCAAAAACTTACGTCAAACAAGGCACCTTTCAGGTATAAATATTACCAGCATTGCCTTAAGCAAAGCGCGAACGATGGTGTGGTGAACACAGGAGCAGAACAGCTGTCCCTTGCAGAGCCCAGCATATGCAAGCAGCCCACGGACGCTGCCCCTCCTCCTCCTCTTTGACGCGCTGAGAAAGACGCTGTCTTTTCTCCTGCCGAGAAAATCCAGCTCCGGCGTTTCCAGCCTACTCTTGCGAGTGACTGGGATATCGAGTCCTGAGAGGAGATACAAGACCTCCAACATTCTATTCCGGAGGTATGGTGTTGACTAAACCCTTAGAGAGAATTCTTGAAGCAAACCTTGGCAAAACCAACTTAACTTAAACTACTTACTTACTCCCTTCCACGTGTTAGGCTTAGGTCAGGCACACTGGGGTAGGCGTAGTTAGTAGCACCAGTTGAGTACGTTAGCCTAATGTATATATGAATGTATATATTTTATTCATTTTAACCATTATATGGCTAAGAAACCATATCAATGCTTTTACAGTATTATTTCGCAATACTCATTCTACTGTACGCACTTTATATGATAACTAGTATTGCAATTGTGGCAATCCATTTCTCTTGCATGAGAAGAAAGACTGTTCAATAAATAATACCTTTTATTGAAAACACCCGTCTCTCTATTTCTCTGCATCTTGGTGAAAGTAATCTGCACAACTGACTGAGTAAAATAACTGTCTATTGTTTCACACGACTCTAGAGATTGACTCTTATTCTAAGGAGCAAAGTTGTCATGTTTATGCGGTTGTTGGAAAACTGAATCCCTTCTTGTCTGTACGAGGGAATCTGATCACTTCCTATTCAGTCAAGAAAGTTTCCAGTGACCTTTGAGCTAGTTGGTAACCAACCCAATTAGGTTTAGCATAGTCAGTAGAGACCTGGAAGACCGCACTTCTACGACTACACTGCTGTTTATGTTATTCCAATGCGCAGGGCCTATAGGGAAAATAGGAACTACACTACAAGGGAAGGAGGAGGGTCTCTCTAGCAACCTTATAACTCCCAACAGCAGTGACCATCCCCCATCAGTCTCTGTTACAGGTTAGAGCACTACAATGCTGGAAACGTTGTACAGTTAAAGGGGCAGGGACCCCTTTATATACCCCAGTTCTACCATTGGCAGGTCTGTCACATGGCACCCCGAGAACGATACTGACTCCTGAACAACCGAAAGCCTGGACCGAAGTCGGATTGGAAACTGTAGGCGACTGCTACCAGGAATCAGTCCTGTCCCCCGTTGAGGAATTAGTTGAGGGTTTCGGCCTCAAACCTGGTCAATTTCTGTTATATGACGAAGTAATCCAGACCGTCAGGGAATTGTGGGGAGGAAGCAGTGAGGAACCCAATACACATGCGGTTCTGCACTATGTTTTTTACACTGGGTGCGGTGAGGCACCAGGTGAAATTGTTTTATATTTCACTGATCGAGATGACTCGTGCTCCTTCAATAAAACTGAGAAGCTGCTGCGAGATTATATTGGGTAGGAAATCACAGCCCCGCGATGGGGCAGAATTCTCCCATATTCGAAAAAGGATTCAAGTTACACCAGACTGAAGTACACACAGTTTAACTATCCTCATATGACTTATATGACTCCCCATAAACTCAGGATTGTCTACAGTGGCGAGGCATGCAAATGCCAGGGATGCGATCATACTGATGAGGATTTTGATCATATGAATTGGGGATGGGGCGCCTTGGGAGGAGGGGTTGTAGTCGGTGGGGGAGGCGGTGGGGCGCACACTGGAGAACACAGTTGAGGTGTGTTTACTGGAGAATAGATTCCCGGACCTTGCCCTGGTCCTGGCTAGAAGACGAAATGCTGTGGCTTGGAAATCAGAAGTTGGTTCCTCAATTGATATATGGAGGTGAGATGTTACCTACTGGGCTGGGGCTGAGGGAAGGTTCCCGGTTAGAGAAGAAAGGAGGGGGCTCAGGCACCGTCCCATTGCGGAGCTTTGGAGAGAAGTTCTGCAGACTTGGGAGAATCCGGAAAGTGACCGGAGTGAAGGGGAGAGGGAAAGTGACAATACACAATCAGACGACGAATGTACCTAGGTAGCTGGTGACCAGATAGTACCTGAATCTGATAGTGAGGTAGTTGATGGAACTTAGCACGAATACCCAAAAGTAATTGAACAGTCAGAACCCCAACCCTCACTACCCCCCCAATAAGATACAATATAAGATACAATATGGACGCAACTGAAATTAAATACCTGAGAAGTAGCGAACAAGGGTTTTCCCACATCCCAATGCCTTACACTTCGCCCTTTCCAATAGCCCTTACAGTAGTTTTGCACGACTGATGCTT
This sequence comes from Lissotriton vulgaris, assembly GCF_964263255.1. Classification (NCBI taxonomy): domain Eukaryota; kingdom Metazoa; phylum Chordata; class Amphibia; order Caudata; family Salamandridae; genus Lissotriton; species Lissotriton vulgaris. The sequence goes on along the minus strand of NC_141689.1, from coordinate 347,463,349 downwards.
ATTCGTAGGCTATATATAGATATACTTACATATATATATATCTATATATATATATATATATATATAGATAGATAGATAGATAGATATATATATGTATATATATATTTTTGTGTGTGTGTGTGTATATATATATATATATATATATATATATATATATATATACATATATATATATATATATATCACAACCGATTATCCTTTAACCACCTACTAGAGAAAGATACCGGAGTGATCTAAGTAAGTAAATTTATTGTGTATAGTTAATTAAAACCTTTACAATTATTGTACCAGAAAATCTTCGAACTGGCATTTAAGAGAATAAGAAAAAATACGTAGGCAATCTATACAATCATATTTTAAATTTTCTTTTTTAAATTGACGGTTCTGAACTATTATTTACACTTCAGTCCTTTGGTTTTGGGCATTTGATCTCATGCCCTGTTTTTTCGGTTTTCTGTATTAAGAGGCTAACTTTCTGCAAGAATCTGGTAGCCCTGCATGCTACGTGTAACAGTTGTCTATTCAGTACTAGCACAACAGCTGGCCGACATGATCTAATTTGAAATGTATGAAATGCGTGTAATGGATAGGAGTGATCTAATTCTAGGAGAATTCTCACAGGTCATCGTTCACACACCAATAGTATGTTTATTAAGAACCAGGGTGGATTTGTGTGTCATACAGTGACACACACATACATGTATACTATACTGATATGCTGTATTATAATTGACATGTTGTGTGTTGACCTGACCTGACCTTGGCCAGAGACGGTCGCTCCACCCGCCGCGTGGCTTCCCCTGAGTGCGCCCGGTCTCCCTTGCTGACTCCGCGTGTCAGCCGCTGCCCTTGCGGCTGAGGTTCCTTTTCCATGCAGTTTTTTTTGTTTCCTTGTGCCAGTCTTTGCCTTGTATCATTACTGTGTTGTGCCCCTGTTGTCTGTAATTGTTCGCTCTGTCGCCTTTTTTCCCGCTGTTCTAACCCCGCTCCCCGCTCCCTGCCGCTTCTCCCCTGCGGCCCGCCCCCTTTTTTTCTTCTGTACCCTCTCCCCTTCCCATTCGCCGCCCGCTCCCGTCTCCCAGATGCTCCTCCCTCCCACTGGACATTTAGGAGTGTGTCCGCGCGACGGTGAGCTGTGACCTGACCTGACCTTGGCCAGAGACGATCGCTCCACCCGCCGCGTGGCTCCCCCTGAGTGAGCCCGGTCTCCCTTGCTGACTCCGCGTGTCAGCTGCTGCCCTGGCGGCTGGGGTTCCTTTTCCCTGCAGTTTTTTTTGTTTCCTTGTGCCAGTCTTTGCCTTGTATCATTACTGTGTTGTGCCCCTGTTGTCTGTAATTGTTCGCTCTGTCGCCTTTTTTCCCGCTGTTCTAACCCCGCTCCCTGCCACTGCTCCCCTGCGGCCCGCCCCGCCCCCTTTTTTCTTCTGTACCCTCTCCCCTTCCCATTCGCCATCCCGCTCCCGCCTCCCAGCTGCTCCTCCCTCCCTCAGCCCTCATATGGAGGCCGCACGGCGAACGCACAGCGGAAGCGCTGATTGTGCGCCGAAGGCGTGCCAAAGGCAAGCCCGTCTGAGCCCGTCCGCGCCTGGACCGCGCCCAGCGCCAGAACCCCTGGTCCTCGTCAATGCCAGCGCACCCGACGAACTTACGATGCCGCAACCCTCCACGCACTCAATGCCGGCCGGAACCCCGCCTGCTAGCGAGCCACCCCGAAACGCACCCACGGACCCTTCACCTCCCAAGCCTGCCATTTTACCTGCCTCCGAACCTGCACTGCACCCGCCAAGCCGAGCCCCAGCAACAACCTCCTCAAGTGCATCCTGCTCAACACCCGCTCCGTCCACAGGCACGCCGTCGAACTCTGGAACCTCCGCTACTCAACATCACCAGATGTTGCCTTCCTCACAGAAACATGGATGAACGCCTCCTCAGCCCCCGACATCCGCATAGCCATCCTGGATGGCTACAAGATCACCCGAAGGGACCGCGTCAACCAAACGGGAGGAGGCATCGCCATCGTCCACAGAAACACCATCCGCATCACGACCAACTCAGATGACACCCTCACCGCTGCCGAGCACCTTCACTTTCAGATACACACCGACTCCAAGACCACCGTCAGAGGCACCCTCATCTACAGACTGCCAGGACCACGCACACAATTCAGCGAAGCCATAACTGACTTCGTCCTAGGGGACCTCAACTTCCACCTGGAGAACAACAAGGACTGTAACACCGCCACCCTGCTGGATAACCTCGCCAACTTCAGACTCAAGCAACTGGTGAAGATCCCCACCCACTACGCCGGCCACACGCTCGACCCCATCTTCTCCTCCAGCAAGCACATCTCCTTCAGCCACTCAACCGGACTATACTGGACAGACCACAGCTGCGTCCACTTCAGCTTCAGGAGAACCACGACCCACCACCACCCACAACAGGTTCCCCATAGAAGGTGGAGCAAGATCAACACCGACCAGCTCATCACCACCCGCAGGCAGAACCTGCCCACCAACACGACGGACCCCAACGAAGCAGCCCGCAACCTCACACAGTGGCTCATCAACTGCGCCGACGAACTCGCACCACTGAAGAATCCTCCTAGCAGACCCGGCAGCAGGAAAGCCTCGTGGTTTACCAACAAACTCAAAAACTCCAAGAAAACCTGCCGCACCCTCGAGAAAGCCTGGTGCCACGACCAGACAGCAGAACACATGACTGCCCTCAAGAACGCCACCCGCAAACACCACCAGCTGATCCGCACCACCAAGAAGACAACATTCAAAGAACGACTGGACAACAACACCCACAACAGCAAGGAACTCTTCAGCATCGTTAAAGAGCTCTCCAACCCCAGCGCCTGCAACAACGACATCACACCCTCGCAAGACCTCTGCGACTCATTCGCCTCGTTCTTCCACCGCAAGATTGCCGACATACACAACAGCTTCGGCGCGCAGACCACGGACGAACCACCGAACCAACGCCCCCCACCACCACCCTCTGCACCTGGACCCCTGTCAGCACTGAAGACACCACCCGCCTGATGAACACCATCCACTCCGGCTCCCCTACCGACCCTTGCCCACACCACATCTTCAACAAAGCCGACACCATCATCGCACCCCAACTCCGGAACATGATTAACAGCTCCTTCGCATCCGCCACCTTCCCGGAGAGTTGGAAACATGCCAAGCTGAGCGCCATCCTGAAGAAACCCACCGTGGACCCCACTGACCTCAAGAACTTCCGCCCCATCTCGCTCCTCCCCTTTCCAGCCAAAGTCATCGAGAACACTGTCAACAGACAATTCTCCGCCTTCCTCGGGACCAACGGATCCCTCGACCCCTCACAGTCCTGGTTTCAAGCAAACCACAGCACCGAGACCACCCTCATCGCAGCCACCGACGACATCAGGTCCCTGCTCGACAACGGAGAAACTGCTGCCCTCATCCTCCTGGACCTCTCAGCAGCCTTCAACACCGTATGCCACCGCACCCTGATACAGCGCCTCAGCAACACCGGAATCCAAGGAGCGGCCCTGGAGTGGATCATCTCGTTACTCGACGGAAGAACCCAGAGAGTCCGCCTCCCCCCGTTCCGCTCCTCGGCCACGGAAGTCATCTACGGTGTTCCGCAAGGATCCTCACTCAGCCCCACCCTCTTCAACGTCTACATGAGCCCTCTCGCAGCCATCGCACGCCAAAACAACCTCAACAACATCTCCTACGCCGACGACACCCATCTGATCCTCTCCCTCACCAGCGACCCCGTCTTCGCCAAAGCCAACCTCCATGAAGGAATGAAAGACGTTGCGGAATGGATGAAGATCAGCCGTCTGAAACTGAACTCAGACAAGACGGAAGTCCTCATCCTCGGACCATTTCCCTCCGCCTGGGACGACTCCTGGTGGCCCCCTACCCTGGGCACCGCACCCAAGTCAACGGACCACGCACACAACCTGGGCTTCATCCTGAACTCCTCACTCACGATGACCAAGCAAGTCAACGCCGTCTCGTCATCCTGCTTCAACACCCTGCGCATGCTCCGAAATATCTTCCGATGGATCCCCACCGAAACCAGGAAGACGGTCACCCAGGCCCTCGTCACCAGCCGTCTGGACTACGGGAATACCCTCTACGCTGGAACCACAGCCAAACTCCAGAAAAGACTCCAGCGCATTCAGAACGCCTCAGCACGACTCATCCTGGACATCCCTCGCCACAGCCACATCTCTGCCCACCTGAAAGACCTACACTGGCTCCCCGCCAACAAGAGGATCATGTTCAGACTCCTCACCCACGCACACAAGGCTCTCCACGACACGGGCCCGAAGTACCTCAACAGCCGACTCACATTCTACACACCCACCCGCCAGCTCCGTTCCGCCAGCCTCGCCTCCGTCCCACGAATCCGCAAATCCACCGTCGGAGGAAGATCCTTCTCCTACCTGGCAGCCAAGACATGGAACTCCCTCCCCACCCACCTACGGCTGACCCTGGACCATCTCTCCTTCAGGAAACAACTCAAGACCTGGCTGTTTGAACAGTAGCGACCCCCCCCTCCCCCTCAGCGCCTTGAGACCCTAACGGGTGAGTAGTGCGCTATACAAATTCTGTTAATTGATTGATTGATAAGTGTCAATACTCCTGAATATGATGAATCAAATGCCAAATAACAATATGTTTGGGGAAAAAATACTATAATAAGCACTTGGTTGGATTATACATTATTTTGTCTGCTGGTTGACCTTTAAGGGCTGATCTCTTGTCCTCTGTTTGTTTTCTCTCAGAAATACGGTACAATTTAGATAAGGACTTGCTTTTACACCTGAATATATTTTCTTTATTATCCAAATTAGGTTTACATTTGCAAGATGTATATATTCATTGTATTTGCCTTTACAGTACTAGTAATCATAATAAAAGATAAATATTTGATAACGTGTTGCTTTCCACCTTTTTATATTGTCTACTTGAGCACTGGTGATGATATACCTGAATATATGGATGTCACACCAAGAACTTTGAAATTTCCAATGACCTCCCTCAAGAATCCAAGTTGAATGTACTGTTGCAATAGACTCACTCTTGAATTTTCAGTGTTTTATACTTACCACTAACCGCAAAAATAAGGTCTGTCTTTATTGTGCCTGAGTCATGGAGAGGGTGTTGTTGGTCAGATGGTACCACGTTCTGATGTTGAAGGTTTACTGTTTCATGGCTGTGTTAAATGAATTTTACTTATTGCATGGTACAGTTTCATTTATTATTGAAGGGATTGCCCTTGCTGTTCTCATCCAGAAGATCAGAGGATGATGGTACATACCCACAAGTTGGACTACATCTAACCTACACTTTTCTTTCTCACTCCATGCATAAACACACCTTTGAGAATGTGTCACACAATTGGAGCATTCCTTTAAACTGCCTGCATGATACTTAATACTTTTCATATAGGGTGACTACAAGCCCACAACCTACCCACTATGCACAACCACCAAAAATAAGCTACTTGCCTGAAAATGCTCCACCATCTCTACTTCAATTTATGCATAAACATACCCACAAGTCTTCTATAAAATCATTGGCATATGTTTCTGACGCATGATACCCAGTGTTTCCCAAGAGGCCACACAATATCATCAATACACAGCAAACAGGGTTGCGTGTTACCTGACGACCCAGAAATACGTTGAAGCATTATCCAGCGCATGAATCACTATACAGATCTTGCAATACAAAATAGTATAATGCTGGAGAAGTGCTTCTTCCTTTTGTAGTGCAACTCCTCCTGGATTCTGATGCCAAGAATCATTGGTCAGACCAGTATGGATGGGTCAGTTGTTTTGTTGATTCCAGGCCAGATGCCCTTCTCTATATTTTCTCATTGTCTAGGAGATCATTAGCAATGCAGGAAGCTGGAGGAGATCTGATATGACAAAGGAAATGCATTGGCAGCTTCTTCCCCAATCACCAACTGCAACTGATTTCAGGAATCCGTGTGTGCAGGGCCAATAAAACAAAGTCAGGATAACTGTTTCACAAGCAGCAAGGCACTTATGGCAGGGAAACGTGCAAGTATATGCTAGGGGGCATTTCTGTCTCAATGTTATCTAAATACCTTTATTAAACCGTGAAATTCAGTGCCTCTACAATCTACCCTCATTCTCACCCATCCAATTTCCACAACTACATCAAAACCTCTTCCATGGCTCATTCTACAAAATCCCATCGAAGCCTCTCCTCTCTTTTTACAGGCCAATTGAGTCTCTCTGACAAACATTCACTCTACATTACACTGGCTGCCAGCTCTTCAATCTCCTCTTTTGGACCTCAGATGTTCTACCAACACTATGCATATCTTTACCTCAGGTCAGCCATCTAAGCTCCTCTGAAAATCCCAACCATTCCTTTCTGTCAGTCTCCTACACTTCAAGTGGCCCTCAAACCACTCTACAACTGCAGATATGCTCTAAAAAAAATACTTCCTCCGATGGTTCTCAAAATCCATCAGCTTTCATACCACCTGAACGAGCCTCAGCCATTATAAATGAAATGAAGTGAAATTAATTAAATAAAAGTAAAGCGGGATCTATACAGCGCACAACTACTCAAAAGAGTGTGCTGGTGCTATTCCCAATTACTAGGGAGGAGGAGAGTTAGCTGACTAATTATCAAAAAGCCAGATCTTTCGTTTCTTTCTGAACTGAACCTCTCAGACAATTTGGTGCAGGTCTTATGGGAGTTTGTTCAATGCCCGAGGGCCCAAGTAGACGAAAGACCGGCTTCCAGCTTTTGACAGGCAGACCCTCGTGACTCTGGCCAAATGGCCATTAGATTAATGCAATTTTCTCTTGTTGGACAAATATCTTTGGGCAGAATTTTGAACAAAATACATTTGTTCACAGGGAGCCAATGCACATCCCTCAAGTACATCTGGCAATTGTAAAATTCTTCAAACCACACCTGATGGCCTCTTCTACCCCTACCAGTGACCCTCAGATCATTACTGTTGGTTTACTCACTGCCACAGCCACTAATATACTTTGCTTTCCCATGATGACCCTCAGTGCCCAGGACAACTCTCTCTACTGAAGCTCACATCCCCACTACCAACACTCATTGCCCCACCATCTTCACTAAAAAATCTGAACCCACTTGCCAGTGTAGGTTGAAATCTTCTTGCTGGTCCACAGCCCAGTAACCCTCAGAAGCCTACAGCCTCTAAGCCAGTGCCACTTGACGGTGCAAAAGTCTGTTCACGCCTTTGCCAGCTCTCATAGACCACTGAATCCATCTCCTGTGCCTTGATGATTACATAACCCCTGTCATGGCTTTGACAGGCTCACATTTGTCTTCAGAATACCATGTGTTGCTTTCTAATTTTTCTATTAGCCCTAAGAGTCTATCAAAGCCCTTCCAACCCTTTTTTCTGCCTTAAAGCCCCACAACCCAGTTTCAAAATCCTCTGCCTGCCAAAAGATATGCTAAAGCAACCACTGCAGATCTCAGTTTTCTGTGCTACAAGAGAGGGCGATCATAGCCCTTGCTACTGTTGGCCAACTGATCCAGTCTATCTGCAGTGTCCTCTGCTGATTGCCACAGAATTTTGACCCCCTATGTTATATGTATTGTTGCTGCTTTTATAAAACTCTTTCTACCATTCTTCACAGACCACCCCGCTGCTGCCCATCCATCTTCTGACCCCTCAACCCCTTATCAAGCCTTAGACTACTGTGCCAGTGTCAGACAGCTTCTGCTGTAACTCAGAGTGTAACGTTCTTGGGTTTTTATTTGCATAATTATTTAGCACATACTTACCACCATTGCTTTTGTAGGCTGAATGGTTGGGGTCTCTATGGTTTGACACCATAAGAAGAATGAACCATTTATAAGAGGGATAATCTAATATATGTGGCTGGAGATGTCTCAGGTCTCCCCCTCTTCCTGGTCTTCTTTCTTCTCCTCCCGGTCACTTTTTGTCTCCTGGTCTTGGTCCTCATGCTTGACCTTCTTTTCTGGGTTGTTCAGGTCCTTCTGGCCGCCTTCCTAGCCCCATAGCCTTGGTCACCTTGGTAATGGTCTACTGAATCTTGTGCTCTTTGGCTTTAGTTCTTACTGGTATTGACCTTTCTAGCACGGCCTTTCGGGTCCTCTTGCCCCTAGTCCCCTGTACTGATTCGTCTTATCTTCCTCACCTCATTTATGTATTATCTGGTACCCCAGCTTTGGGTCCTGCTGCTCCCCTTGGTCAACCTGACCTCACATGGCATGACCCGCTTGGGCTTGACCCTCTTATTTCTTTTCCTCCTGGTTTGGATAATTCTGCTCTTCCTAACTCTGTTCCTTGTCTTCTTGGTCCTTCTAGTATATCACTCACTGAACCTAATGCTCTAGGGCTCGGCCCTTCTCATCTTGGTTATCTTTGTTTACGTCCTTCTGTACCTGGCCATTTTGGTACTGATCCTCCTTGCTATTCAGGTCTAGTTCCCTTGTTCTTTCTGTCTCTAGTTCTGCTAGTCCTCCTAATCTCATCTCCTTGGTCCTGCTACCCCAGGTCCTGGTCTTTCTACTCCACTTTGTACTCTGGTTCCTATTCCAAGGTCCCAATCCATCGAGTGCTCCAAGCCCTGCACGTTGTACTCTTGGTCCTGCTCTTTCGAGCTGTTCTTGCTCAGGTTCTGGCGCTTGTAGAGTTCTCATATTCCGTGCTTATTCTAGTCCCCCAGCTCTACTCAGCATAGATCTCATGCCTCAGATGCTAAATGTGGTCTTGATTCTCCTGGCCCTGGTTCTCTTGCTCCTTGTTTTCATGGCTATATACCAACTGGCCATGATCCTCATTGTTCTGGTCCTCCTGGGCATGGTCATCTTCTTTCTCATCCACCTCGTCATCAAGGAACTAGTTCTCCTGATCCTGTGTCTTGACCTCCTAGTGCTGGTGTCACAGATACTGACCATTTTTGTTCTGATCATCCAAGGCCCCTTGGTCCTGATCTTCCTGGTCCTGGTTCTCTTAGAGGTTATACTTCTGGCTAGGGCTGACTGGTTCCGTGTCTGTTCATCCTGGTCCTCTATGACCAGGCCCAACTATTCTTGGTTTTCATAAGCTTGTCCTTCTCGTAATTTCCTGTTGGTCCTGGTCTTTATAGTTTGGGTTCCGCTGGCCCTAGTTTTCCTGAACCTGGTCCTCCGAGCCATCCTAGTCCTCCTAGTCTTTATTGTTCTTGAACTCTCATGCTGGTCTTGATGAAGCTTATCCTTTGTCAATTCTAGCCCTTCCTGGGGTCCCCAGTCCCCAGTCCTGGCCCAGTCATTTGTGGTCCTCCTTGCCCTGGTCACCTTGTACAATTCCCCCATCGCTCTGTGCCTTCTGGTCCCAATACCGCAGTGCCTGGTGCTGATCATCCCCTTTGTCAATCTGAATTTTCGTGTCCTGGTCTACCTAGGCCTGGCCCTCCTAGTCCTTGTCCTCCTTGTTTGGATTATCCTGGTACTTCTGGCTCTGTTCCTTGTCTTCTTGGTCCTCCTGCAAACACTGGCCCTGGCCTTCTTGTTCCTGGTTCTACTTGTTGTGGATCTACTTGTTCAGGTCCTCCTGAGCCTCGTCATTTAAACCTAGGTGCCCCTGGCCACCTTTATGCAATCACCTTCGTCATCCCAACTATAGTTGGCTTTGTTATTTCTCCTTACCCTGGTCCTGCAACCACAGGGTCAGCTTGGTCTATACTGCTAGGTAGTTTATGCCCTCTCATAGTCCTGTTCCTGGTCTTCCTGGACTTCTTAGTCCACCGGGTCTGGTATTCCTTGCTCCAGGTCCTTGGTCCCGTCCCCCACTATTCCTACTTTGTCCTGCTTATACTGAGCTCACGGTCCTACTGGACATTGTTCTCCTGATACTGATCATCAAAGTGACACAACCCACGTAGGGTAACTCTAAGGATAGCAAGGATAATCCCACCTTCTCTCCTTAGAGGTGGTTCCTTTTCCTGTATCTTTTGGGATTCTGCTGTCCTGCCACTAGATGGTACTCATGAAGGCCCTTTACAAACCTGCCTTTCACATCAGTATTGGACATCACACACATCAACATACTTAGTTTCAATTCACCTTTTAGTCTAGGTTTCTGTTCCACGTCTGTGAGGCATTATGGTACTTGTAATGCTCTCTGTCTTTATACCCTTCCTAGATCATGCCCTGGTGGTGATTTACTGTTCACTATATTTGTTCCTGGATCAATTCATATCCTTTTATATTTACATTCGGGACCCTTCTCTATATTTGTTCCAATTCATGCTCTGTTCCAGGTTTTTCTATTCCATGTCATATGTCTAGTATTTCCCCAGATCTTCCCTTCTCCAATTCCCAGTTAGCCTTCCCTTCATTGGTGGTTTCCTGATTCCCTGCATCTGGTTTAGTACTTGCGCTTGGTTTTCTCCCTACACCTGTGCTCCTTCCCTGAGCCTCTTGCTATTTCAAGCTTGAGGGGGCATAGTGCAGCAGCTAGCAACTGACTTCTGTTGCATCTCCTTGGGCTCTGTTGTTTCTGACGCTGTTATTACCGGCTTGTTCTTTGATTCTGTTTCCCTTATTACTTCCACCTATTTTCCTGTTTTGGGCTGTTCTGTCCCTTGTTTTCCTTCATCTCTTTTCTTGTGTTAGTCGTTGATCAAAGTCTCCTGTCTGCACTCGTTTTGATCTGCCCTGTTACAGGCAGACTCCTTCTCTTGTTTTCTGTGTTCCTGTTTGTCTGCATATTTTTGTTTTGCATTGTTTGAGTGTAGATCATTCCTAGCCTTGTTTTCAGTATCTCCGCTCTATGTATTCCAGGCCTATTCCTAATCTTGATTCCAGTCCTGCTTTTCCCTGAGCCCAGTTTCTGTTTTGGAGTTCCTTGTTCTGTTCCCTGTTGTTCTGTCTTGTGGTCATATTGTAATTCTGATTGTCTTAGCTTCAAAGGCGCCAGTTGGAGTCCAAGGCTAGTGCCTTTGACACAAAGGAGCACCCTGCACTCCTCCACAGTGCTCCTAGCCATCTCTTAGAACTCTGTGAGATTAATCTTCTCCTTGCTTTCAAATAAGATCTTTTCACCTCACAGAGAGATCATTTCCTAGGAGCAGACAAACTATATTTATGATAGTTTGGTTATTGATTACTTGCTTTACCTTCCTGTTGTTAGTACGTGTGTTTTCCCTGCAGACTTCCAGTACCCTAAGCCTGCCTGTTCCAACCTGCTTCAGTCCTCTGCTTCTGTCCTGCTTGCCTGGCAGCCTTCAGGTACTCTCTTGTTTGAATTCTGTTCAGGGACCCCACACAAACCCAGTATCCCGACTAGTACCATTCTCACCCAGTTAGTCCCCTGAAAGATCACTGGCAAGTTCCCTGACAGTATCCAGGAGAGTAAGGAGCACCAGATACGAAAGGGAAAGAGGGGGGATATGGAATAAGGGAAAGAAACACACTCCAAAGCCCTTGTTTCCAGCAGGATGGTTGTTAGAGCATCTGGACTTGACTCACTATGGTACCGGATGGCACTGCATTGCTGTGGCACACTTCCTGTTTATTGAGCTCTGCCCTCTCTGACCTGGAAGTCATATTCCAGTCCTTGGGTGGCTGGGGCAGTGTCTTGTGGACCCCACTCTGGAAGCTATTATCCTCCATGGTTGTAGTTGCTACAGCCCTGTCTTCTATCTCACCCATGCCATATGTTTCCTGATTCTCTTATGTTGTGTCTTGTGTTGAAACCTGCTACATGGTCCTCCTCAATCTAGCCCTGGTCCTAGTTCTCCTTGCTGTTTTCATGGTTCTGCAATAACTTGCTCTGGCTTACAACTGATCATATTAGCCCTTCCCAAGTCTGATGGCCCAGCGCCTCTTGTCCATGGTAGGTTTACAACTTCCTGGCCTTCCCATTCTGTGTCCTTCTGGTTGCCATTCTCAGCTACTCCTGCCCTGGTGCTCTGGATCCTTGCCCTCCTGTTTCACAGACGTTCAGTTCTGACTCTTTTCATCACCCGCACCCTAATTCCAGGGCTCCATTCCACCTGATACTGCTCCAACGGTGTACCTAGTCTCCCTGGTTTGCTTGTTCCAAACTCCTTCTGCTTCCTTGTCCCCCAGTCCATATACTCCCGGTCTTCCTAGTTCTGGTGCCCCTATGGTGGTTCCCCAAGATCTGACATCTGATGCTAGTTCCACTGGCCTTGGGTTCCCTAGCCGTCCAAGGCCCCCTGGTCCTCCTACCCCATCTTTGTCCTACTAGTTCTCCTGACCCCTTGGTTTGCCTGTTTCACCTCGTTCTAGTTCCTCTGACCTTGGTCCCCTATGTTCTCATAACAATGGTCCTCTTAATTTTGGTCTTTTTTGATCCCTCGCTCTGGTCTTACTAGTTTGTGTGGTCAGGACATCCTGCTAATAGTGGTCCTCCTGTGTCTGCTCTTTTCAACCTGGCCCTTGTCCTCCTAGTTCGTGTGGGGGGGGTCACAATTTTCATCATGGTTTAAAGCCCTCCAAAGCTTGACCTTCATTGGTCTTCTGGTCCTGGTCCAATAGGACCTTTACTTCCTGGTCCATTCTATTCGTCTTGGACCTACTGATATATGGTCTCCTGGTTCTACTAGCCCTGGGCATTCCCTGTCGTGGCCTTCCTGGTCCTTCTGCTTCTGGTCCCCTGATCCTCATTGATCTGATCTCTGTGGTCCTGGTCCCCTTAACCCTGATCCTCTTTCTTACTGTTCTCCAGATACTAGTTCTCTTGGAACTGTCCACCTGGGTCTTCTACTCCTGTCTCTTTTCTTTCTTGTCCCCCTGGTCCTGGTAGGGGCTCCTCATCCTTCTACCCCTGGTCCTTCTATTCTTTCTGGCATGCTCCTGGGAGCCCTAATCCCCCTGTTCCATAACTTTCTGATTGTTCTCATCGTGGTTTGGGTGCTCCTTGAACTTTTTCACCTGAACCTGCTCTGCATCCATTTGCTCCTGGTACAATCTGGCTATGGTCACCTCTAGTCCTCATGGATTAGGTTTGCCTCATCCTGTTTCTTTTTTCTTGTTCTCATGGCTCTTACAATTCTAGCCCTCCAGGTGGTCCACCCCTTGTTCTGATCATCATTCTCCTTCTACAAGTCCTCCTCCTTCCTCTCCAGGTCCCCTCTACAAAGACGTTACTCGGGTACGGCCTCCAAGCCTGTCACTCAGGCATATTTATTTATTTTATTTTTGGCTTCTAGATGACTTTTGCTAACAAAGCTGCCAATGTCTGAACTGAAGGCCCAGTACAGAGTACAGACAGATCTCTGCCAAATTAAAACAATGTTTAGTATGTTAAAAATTAAAGCCCAATTCTAAAGACATATTGGGCAGGTGACTAAGATGCCAGTGTAGCTGAGTGGGTCACCCACAACATGGAACCATTAATCATCTATGCCTGAAACCCACTCTGGGTGAATAGTGTAAAAAAGAGTGTTTATTCAAGGGCGGGCAGAGTGAATAGACACTACCTTATTAATGACCAGATGTTTTGCTTAACTGTCCCACACGTTTTCTTGTCCTGTTTCACAAAGGCCACATTACAGTTTTTCGACCCAATTTACCTTCTGCCAGTGCCCCAAAGCATAGTGTCCTTTAGCTCGAATTGCCTTATGTCAGTGCCCCTTCCTCTGTGGCACAGATACAACCTGTCTCTCTGCTATACCTGTCTGCTACTGCTTATAAGTTGCTCTTGTTTGCCATATCTGAACTACTAAGAAAGCACAATCCCAAGTAAAAAAGCCCAAAATATAGCCATGTCTGAACTGGGGTGGCAGAGTGGGCTAAAGAACGGTGATGGATTAAAACCAGATCTTTTGACTGGGTGTGAGTGTTTGATTGATTCAGATGCTCCGTCCATCACCACCCCCTTTTGTACCGCTTTTGGCCACCATAAGTGTGGCACGGTATGCTCAGACGTGAGTCCCTTGCTCACTTTGCCACTGGATTCAAGCAAGCCGGGCTGAAGACGGCTTAAATGCCAGAAACCGGTCCTCGGAAGCTTGTTTCCGGTCCAGGGAAGACATGGCTTGGCAGTTCGGGCTGGACTGTTCCCATGAGGCACAGGGTCAGACTGATTTGCATATAGCCATGTCTGAACTGGGGTGGCAGAGTGGGCTAAAGAACGGTGATGGATTAAAACCAGATCTTTTGACTGGGTGTGAGTGTTTGATTGATTCAGATGCTGCGTCCATCACCACCCCCTTTTGTACCGCTTTTGTCCACCATAAGTGTGGCAGGGTATGCTCAGACGTGAGTCCCTTGCTCACTTTGCCACTGGATTCAAGCAAGCCGGGCTGAAGACGGCTGGAATGCCAGAAACCGGTCCTCGGAAGCTTGTTTTCGGTCCAGGGAAGACATGGCTTGGCAGTTCGGGCTGGACTGTTCCCATGAGGCACAGGGTCAGACTGATTTGCATATAGCCATGTCTGAACTGGGGTAGCAGAATGGGCTAAAGAACGGTGATGGATTAAAAACAGATCTTTTGACTGGGTGTGAGTGTTTGATGGATTCAGATGCTCCGTCCATCACCACCCCCTTTTGTACCGCTTTTGGCCGCCATAAGTGTGGCAGGGTATGCTCAGACGTGAGTCCCTTGCTCACTTTGCCACTGGATTCAAGCAAGCCGGGCTGAAGACGGCTGGAATGCCAGAAACCGGTCCTCGGAAGCTTGTTTCCGGCCCATGGAAGACATGGCTTGGTAGTTCGGGCTGGACTGTTCCCATGAGGCACAGGGTCAGACTGATTTGCATATAGCCATGTCTGAACTGGGGTGGCAGAGTGGGCTAAAGAACGGTGATGGATTAAAACCAGATCTTTTGACTGGGTGTGAGTGTTTGATTGATTCAGATGCTCCATCCATCACCACCCCCTTTTGTACCGCTTTTGGCCGCCATAAGTGTGACAGGGTATGCTCAAACGTGAGTCCCTTGCTCACTTTGCCACTGGATTCAAGCAAGCCGGGCTGAAGACGGCTGGAATGCCATTAACCGGTCCTCGGAAGCTTGTTTCCGGTCCAGGGAAGACATAGCTTGGCAGTTTGGGCTGGACTGTTACCATGAGGCACAGGGTCAGACTGATTTGCATATAGCCATGTCTGAACTGGGGTGGCAGAGTGGGCTAAAGAACGGTGATGGATTAAAACCAGATCTTTTGACTGGGTGTGAGTGTTTGATTGATTCAGATGCTCTGTCCATCACCACCCCCTTTTGTACCGTAAAATAAGTGTAAGTCATTACAATAAGAAGCACAAGATGAGTCAAGCCATAAAAAACGTGTAAAGATGGATAATTACGTTAAAAATCAATGTATTCTCATCATGATAAAGATCAGCATGAATGCAAAATTCATTCAAACATATTCAGAATGCTTTGCAGACATGACTTTAAAGAGTTATATGCAAACAGCCAGATACACCTATACTGAAGAACAAAACATCTGTGTGATATAACCTGAAGCTTCTGAAGCAGAACTTTGATTTAACATCTCTTTTTAAATTTTATGCAGCATAAATGTATTTATTCGGAATTGGTTTTACTTTTTTTATCCGAAAAAAAATTGGCTTAATCTATTCACTTTTTTGTTCATACTGCTCTACATTTGCACTTCCTTTAAAATGCTTCACATGCATTCCTTCGCCCCCATTACACCATGGCCACCTCATTCATTAGCCTGAGTCCCTTTATTGTTCATGTCCAGTAAAATAAAGATATATTTCACTTTATTTACACGGTCCCTGGTGAAATAGTACACAATCTTTGATATTTAGCATGCGGCCAGGTAAATAGAGAAGTTTCCGATATTTAGATGGGTAAATAGCAGAGATTAAGTACTAATTTAATAAATAGCATATATTTTGTGCTATATCGCTGGTGACCAGATAAATAGCCACTACCTTTTTTAGCATAAAAAAGCTGGTTGGTGATCATTTGCTTTCGAAATAAAATAACCATGGACAAAAAACACACCAGCACAATAGTTCAAATCTTTAATTTGTTTACGTCTGCTGGCTTCATAAATGTACAAGTTTTATAATCAAAATTTACAAAATAAAACATCGGATTTAAAACCGTTTATAATTCACATATATCTCTACAAATAACGTTTAACACTGTGAGCATAAAGCAAAGCCTTTCCTAATCAACAAACAACATATTTTGGAAATTGTGCAAAGGATCAAAATGTCAAAAGTATACTAAATAGTTATTTACGAGAGCCTGATGCATCTATAAAAATATACATGTACAAAATGTCTAGTTTAGTTTTACAAAGGTAGGGTCAAGTAGTTTGGTCATAGTACAAAATATGAAAACACTCATTGCAAGAATTTCAACCTTCAGCCAAGTTCATTCTTCGTGTTTTTATTTTTTAAAAATGATGCCTGGAATTGAATTAATTATATTTGAAAGAATGTGTAGCTCGAATTAAAAAATAGGTGGATCAGCTTCTAATGTGTGAAGTTAGAGAAAGAAGGAACTCCCTTCTAGTATTTGAGGTTGTTGATTATTTTCTATACATGCTGAATAGGTTTCTTCATTTATTCCAACATTTGATATCGACTTACATTGGTGCCAGTGAATACTCAATTAAGAGAATTAATTTATTGCAATATTTTATGGAGATTTGCATTGCTCTAAATGAACATTTCATAGCTACTTGCATTGGAATTCATGAATGAATGCATTATGCATTTGTTCATCCATTCCATTATTTGATGGAGACTTGCATTGGTTCCATTGTTCAAGGATGTCTACACAGTAATCGCATCGTATATTATGTGAGATAAAACTACACCTTTTGTGCATTTCATATTTGAAGAAAGCTTTTACAGTCCTACATGCATGTCAGCCGTATCTTCATCTAGTTTTCTGCTGGACCTTGGTGCACGCTAGATTGTATGTTTGAAAAAGCAACACAAGTATGAGAGTAACTGCCACATGCATCAACCGATTTAGGAAGTGCAAATGGTGCGAATCGGTAAATTCGGCCGTTTGCGATTCCTAAATAGGTTTTTGGGATGCATCAAGCATTTTTGGCAAAATCGCTATTTTTAGCGAATTCCAAAAATGCGATTGCTTTTAAGGAATCGCAAATTTGCGATTCCTTAAAAGCAATGCATGATTACTTTTAAAATTGCGAATTCGCAAATCGGGGGTGCAAATTACCACGAGGGTGAACCTTGTGGTAATTTGCGAAAATGTATTAAAATGCTCAAAATTGCATTTGAAAACACTGTCATGTTACAGACACACATGTCCTTAGGACATGTGTGTGTGAAACATGCACTTCAAAATACATTTCAGGGGTGCAGGGGGGTTCGGTAAAAATTGCGATTTTTACCGAATCGCAAATTTTATGCGATTTAAATCATGCATCCCGTTTTGCGATTCCTTATTTGCGATTCCCTAAAAATCGCAAATAAGGAATCGCAAAACCGGACTTTGATGCATGTGGCTGTATGTACTTCTGTCACAAGCTAGAGAAGGAATTTGTAAAATGAGTTCCTCAGTGTGGAAGGGTAAATAGGAAATAGATTGAAACACACCTGTAGGCTGAAGCAAAAAAAATTCTGTTATTTGAGAGGATGCATCTGGATATATTAGAGAAGGATTTACCTAGAACTCGTGAATAAATCCATCCATCAGTTGAACAGGCTACTAGTAAAAAGCGCACATTGCAAACTGGCGTGTATTGGCTGCCAAAATTATTTTTTACATCCCTGTTTTTGTCAGTCTATTTTGACCCTTTTTATCTTTGTGTGTTTGTAAAACAGAAATACTAATTTAGCAGAACATGCTGTTGGCTATAGACTTACACAACATGCTGATAACTGATCATTGCATTTTTTCCCCATCACCTGTTTCTTTATTTGGCTATTCCTGCATCGCTTTGAATGAGGTATAATGTGAGTTATTTGTTAAGAACAGCACCATGACTTCCTTGCTTGACAGCAAGTTTACTGTGCTTGCAAGAATGTAGAAATATTCACTGCTTCTCTGGGCACTTGACAGAGGCAGCCGCTCAGTAATCTTGCTTGAATTTCAACAAAAATCTCATAGTTTGGTGGCAAGAGAAAATTAAGGTCCCTCAAGGCCCATGTAACAGCCCCATCAGTGGCATTGCCAACACGAAGAAGACCAGGAATCAGGTTCTGAAATGCCATCCCAATGCACTAGCTCATTCTCTCCTCCACTTTCCAAAGCATGTGAAGAACCTTCAAGGAACATCTCATACAATAGTAAATAAACCTTCTGCCCCTCTACTGTCCTTGCAAATGTGGCTGGCTAACGGAAGTTAGCACAGGCTCAGTTGCGCACAACCCTCTTCAATTCTATTGATCAAACCTTTTTTAACGTTTCAACACATATTTTTATTCATATGTTTTTTTGTAATTCAATCAAGTTTTTCCAACACAACCTTCTGTGTTTATACATTTACACATAGATTTTCATTCACAAAATAACAACAAATTAATTCATACATATGAAAACAACATTGAATTTCTTGAATGTATCATAATCCGCCCAATGCATTTCGGGACAGAAGCAGGGTCCCTTCGTCAGGGGCAATGCTGAAAAATAACATGTACAGGCACATCAGTCTCTATGCATCTAATACATACATATTTATGCATCTATTTCATCACATTTCTTATGTTTTTCCACCACCAAAAGTCAAAAAATTACACCCAAAGTGCAATAACCAATAAAAACCTATAACCTAAGGAGCATGTAAGGAATACTTACATACACACACGAGTAACTCTATTTCCTTCAAGCCGCGTTTATCCTCGGTCCAAAAACAGCTAAAAAAACAATGTAAATGCTATTGACGCATACCGCCAGCATAAACCTTAAATAAAGACTTCAACCGCAATTAATTCACCACATGTTTGCATACCTGCATAAGCTTCAGTAATACGCGTGTCATCAAACCTTCCTCGTATATATCGTGAACCTCCTTCAAAATCTCTCTGTAACAAACAGGGATAAAGCGCTAAGTATTCTGTTCGTTTCCGCATTGAGCCACACTAAATAGCCAACTAAATACGTCTCGCACAACTTCACCTTACCGAGTATATTCCAATACGCCGCTCTCCAAAACAATCCGTCAGGTTTTCATCCAATGCTCAGAATCTCCCGCGTTTGCAATGCCAGCGTCATTGCTTGACTAAATTGCCATAACCTTCTTCCCTATTGGTTGAGCAGCGGAGATTCTCCACCAGTCAGGGGCACCGAATCAAACTTAGTCGGCTACGTCACACGTTGTCTGGACAACCGGACTCTAACAACATCATGTTTTACCGCCTCGATATATTCAACGCTTCGAGCGAAAACGTCAATAGATAATTCTATGGCAAATCTTACACAAGTGAGTTCAATGCCCGCAGACATGATATAACATCAAACCACCATAAATATGCTGCTAATGTGATATATTGAATCAATCTAAGGATGTATATATTCATATTCATGAGAATCTCCGCTGCTCAACCAATAGGGAAGAAGGTTATGGCAATTTAGTCAAGCAATGGCGCTGGCATTGCAAACGCGGGAGATTCTGAGCATTGGATGAAAACCTGACGGATTGTTTTGGAGAGCGGCGTATTGGAATATACTCGGTAAGGTGAAGTTGTGCGAGACGTATTTAGTTGGCTATTTAGTGTGGCTCAATGCGGAAACGAACAGAATACTTAGCGCTTTATCCCTGTTTGTTACAGAGAGATTTTGAAGGAGGTTCACGATATATACGAGGAAGGTTTGATGACACGCGTATTACTGAAGCTTATGCAGGTATGCAAACATGTGGTGAATTAATTGCGGTTGAAGTCTTTATTTAAGGTTTATGCTGGCGGTATGCGTCAATAGCATTTACATTGTTTTTTTAGCTGTTTTTGGACCGAGGATAAACGCGGCTTGAAGGAAATAGAGTTACTCGTGTGTGTATGTAAGTATTCCTTACATGCTCCTTAGGTTATAGGTTTTTATTGGTTATTGCACTTTGGGTGTAATTTTTTGACTTTTGGTGGTGGAAAAACATAAGAAATGTGATGAAATAGATGCATAAATATGTATGTATTAGATGCATAGAGACTGATGTGCCTGTACATGTTATTTTTCAGCATTGCCCCTGACGAAGGGACCCTGCTTCTGTCCCGAAATGCATTGGGCGGATTATGATACATTCAAGAAATTCAATGTTGTTTTCATATGTATGAATTAATTTGTTGTTATTTTGTGAATGAAAATCTATGTGTAAATGTATAAACACAGAAGGTTGTGTTGGAAAAACTTGATTGAATTACAAAAAAACATATGAATAAAAATATGTGTTGAAACGTTAAAAAAGGTTTGATCAATAGAATTGAAGAGGGTTGTGCGCAACTGAGCCTGTGCTAACTTCCGTTAGCCAGCCACATTTGCATGTTACTTAGTAGAGTACCTGGGTATACTCAATCAGTTGCTGCACACAGATCATAACATTAGGTTAGATTTTGCTTAACTTTGAAGATAATAGGAGTGCTCGGTGCACAACTGCTTATTCCTCTACTGTCCTTGGACATACATGTAGACCTTAAAAAAACATCCCGTCTCCAAAAATTCAATACACTTCTTGCACACCCATTGCTTCCTCTGCACTACTCTCCACCAAGCTCTTTTACTTTATGGCATGATGTGTGCTTTATGAATGCACATAAAACTGGAAGATAACAAACCATTAATTATTATTATGCGTTCTTATATAGCGCTCGATTACCCGTAGGCATCTCGGCGCTTGCCTTGGGAACCCGTTCTGGCTTTTTCCCTGTGAGATACCCATACTGGGCATCCCCAAGGTGAAAGCCAGGCATCCCGCCGCAGGAGGGCCGTAGTGGAGATTAAGCAGGCTAATGCCCAGAGCTGCAGAGTGTGAACCCGTGATTCAAGTAGGCACCGAAACGAGAATTATCAAGTCTGTGGATATTTGGGCTCAAGACCCTGCCGCGTCGGGAACTGAACCCTGGTCCCGGGTCTGACCTCTGCTTCAGGTCTGCCTCCTCTAACCAGTGAGCCACACTTCTCCACAATTACGTTGAATTCCAATTTGCACTGTAATATCTAGAGTATGAAAAGTACTGCATATGTTTCTTTTGATGGACACCTGGAGGCGCCAAGGAATAGCACATTAAATTTGGGTTATTGGACAAATGTCATAATTGTGCAGGTGGCACATATTTGCTGCTTCTCCACAGTGCTACAGTTGTACATGTGTAGGAGTGAGTATTTTTAACATCATTGCTTACAGTCCTAGTTTTCCTTTCTCATGGTTCTTGAACACAGTGTAAGCAATTAGCCTCTTTGATGTGGGTGACGGGTAGTATGTCATTTTGTTGTTTTTTGGAGTTTGAGTCTGATGAGCGATAATGTTACTGCTAATTATCTATTCATGCAGACGTGACTGTACAACATTCAAGGAAGGAAACTGCTGTGTAGTAGACACAGTCTGTGAGACAATGTTTTACAATAAGGCGTCTTTCATTGTAAAGGGCCCTCTCCTGTACTCCTTTTTGAGGCAATCTAAATGCTTCCCTCAAAATGGGAAAAGGCTGCACAGGTGCTTTATGTAATTAGGCAGATTTTAAGAAACAAGTTACCTGGAATTCCTAACTAACTCCTCTTCATGATGGTCTACTAAAGGCCAGTCCACCAAGCATCCAATTTTCTGCCACCTTCAGTATATGTTTGATAACAATGTGCATACATTAACACTAAGTTAGTGTAACTAACTAGAAGCAATTTTAAAAATGAGATTACATCCTATCAATGACAATAATCAAATATTGCATTTGTTTTGCACTTCTCTGAGGGTAGATATAGTACCTCCCTGAAGTTACATTAACAATAAGAGTTAGACAGAAGAGCTGAGAGGAGCCTGAGATGCCTGGCTGGATTTGAAATCGATTTGTTTTGAAAGAGCATTACATTGTTAATGAATCCTTGGTGAGAGTTTATAGTGAGAAGTATACAGTTTCCACTATATAGCGTCCTTGAAAGTGTATTACAAGTTCTGCAGGCTCTATTAACAAGTAAGTTGAAGACAAATTTGACCATGTATTTCAGGTTAGAGTCCACGACTATGTTCCATGAATCTACACTCTTCTTCTGATTCTTTACAAAATGGTAGGAAGTTATGCCTTCCACCATGTGGCCATCAGTAGCGCTTATTGTATTGCATTCTAATTGCAAGTGACATTTGCATCTACTGGTGGGCATACATCTGTGCAAATTTTGTAAAAACTCTCCTTGAACTCTTCTATATGGAAGAGCATGTCCTGGACAGTTCATAGGTTCCCTGTTTGTACGCATTATTACGAATTATGTTAAAGTAGATGATCTTTATTGCAAGCACCATAAAAAGGATTTACAAAAATTCCTAAACAGCGCACAATTTGTTGCGTAATCATATTAAGGTGTATGTGTCACTCTGCTGACTTGCACCTTGATTATGTCTGAAAATAACCAACAATGAATTATTGAGAGCATGAACCAACAGGTAGCCTTCATTAACCCACTGAAGCAGAAGTTTAATAACCTGGATACCAAATCCTTCTCATACGCTATTCTCCTGAAATGGATTCAGGTGCTAAGCTCTAAGCACAGAGAACATGCATGAATATGCAAGAATGACTCAATGGTGCTGGTAACTAAAAAAAGGTATGAGAAACTTTTAAAAGTGTTACTCCTTTTATGTTAGTCCGAACTGTCTGCGATATTCCTTTATGGGGAAATATTTTAGGGTGAGCTATCTGTAGTTGTCAAACTATTCAGAACATTTAGCAAACTGCTTTTACTAAATGTCCAGAACTGAGCCTCTTAAAGATCTGTTCTCTATATCGAAAATGTGTCGATCTCAGAAGGACATTCGGACGTATGACGTGTGCACTGAGCTATTTAGCCTTCATTGGAATTCACCTCGATGTGGCCTTCAAGAACTGCCTGTAAAATGGCATATTGTGCCCGGAGCCCAATGACGTATGCTGCAGGTACATAACCAGACACTGTCTTTTACCCATATAACCTCTCTGCGAGGTTCTTTTATTGTTCAGTCCATAAGCTACTGGTGGAGTGCTGTTCCAGGTACCACTTACATCTTTGAGGAAACAAGAACTTGCTTAATGTATAGCAGCAAGATGTCTGCCTTTAGAAATAACGCCCAGGATGCTAATGATGTGGGCATTGACTGAATTTTCTTTTTTTCCTTGAGGAACTCCCATAACAAAACAAAAAGCGCTGACTGTGTGGAAAGAGGCGTAGACTGGTTCTAGTGCATTGTTTCCCTGTGTCATCGTCACTGCTAAGTAAACATTACTAATACTGATTTTCAGACACAGGTACACATTGGTAACTGAATAATGAAGCTTTCTATCTGCCTTCTAGAACAAATAAATACTGCTATTTGTCGTAAAAAATAATCACTCATACATTCTTTTTTGGGCATGCAGAATTGTTGCAATTTCTAGCAATTCAATGAGATTTGGGTCCCTGCATATTTGTTAGTCAGTTTGGTTGTTGTGTGTATGTATAAACACCATGTTTAATGGCAAGACGTATTAGCAGATAGAATAGGCTTATGGATATAAAAACATCACAACTCCTGTTCTGAGTACATCGTTTTCTTTGATCAGATATCAATTCTGTGAAGGGGATGATATATTTAAACTCAAGGACACTAATTCCATGTGAATTAGAAGCCTTTCAACTTTAAATACATACACTAAAAACTGTGCAATTTAGAAAGCAAAAGTTTTACAAGAGAGATTTATATTTCCTGTCTTTCATCAATATTCTTTCTTGGCTCCTTGGACGATTGGCATGGGCAGCAATAAGTCTATTTCTTAGTGGTCTTACACCGCTGTAATGATTCTATCACTGAAAGTCTCTGCGTCGCTATTTTGCTCCACAAGTGTTGATGTTTTTCCCATCTGCAGCATCTTCTACCAGGGAGACGTGGAAATCAGTGGACAGGGTGAAGTGCGATATGCACCCCACAAGGCCCCCCATGTACTGCCGGTTTGTATGCAAGGCTATCTCCTTCATTCCACCTACAGGGCAGAAAAAAGACAGACAGTGACAAACTAAAAATCTGACCATGGTTCTGCTTGTTGCAAATATTTGTATTTGTTCTGGTGCTTGTTCAACGCATATATCTGTGCTTCTATCTAACATGCTATTGATAAAGAGACACACACATTTCTTTAAAAACACTACATCATGATACAGTTAATGTCCACTTCTGGATCAGAACCGATTTACGCCTCCAATCCCTTGTTAACTGTATATTCCCCTTTGATCTGTCACAGCACCCTACTGCCATTCAGATAGGTTCACACTACACATACAACACATATATACAAGCAGTGTTTAATTTGTGCCTGTCTTTGCTGGTGCTTGGCTCTGGCACTTATTTGTAAACACCTGCTTGTATTTATTAGAATGCATCACTAGGTGGCAGTGTGTGAATTTTTCTGGCAGAGCTTGTGAGTAGAACATGTAGCTATTTACTATACCTAAACAATGTATATATAAAACTATGGTTTAAACCTATAGTTTTAAGGTGACACGCAAAAAGTGGCAGCTGCTATGGTTGAGACAGATTGGAACGCCGCACTGGCATCCCCGAGGGAAGCAGGTGTTTCGGCCTGATTTCGGTTGGTGCAATTTAAGATATTGCACAGGGTTTACTACACCAGATCTACCCTACACAAACTACGCAGGGCGGATCACCTGAACTGCCTCAGAGGCTGTGGAGGAGAGGGGACATTACTACACAAACTTTGGGACTGCCCGATTATCACTGACTATTGGCGACAAATCATGCGCACCATTTCCCAAACTCTAGAGATATCACTCACACCGGACCCGCGTGTGTGTTTGCTGAATGTGTGGGGGAAGAATGATCTGACGCGTCAGGGGCAGCAATGGGTAATAGTGGGGGTCATGGTTGCCAGACGAGATATAGCGCAGAAATGGGGAGTGGCAGAAACACCTACTTTAGCACAGTGGTGCAGGACTAGGGACAGACTTATGGTGGTTGAACGAGCAGTATACAAAATGAGAGCCAACCCTCGCAAATGGAATAAGATCTGGCAGCCCTGGAACAGTTATCGGGGGGACCTGTGCGAGCCTCTTCCTGAAGAAGACATTGATAGTTCCGGGGACGAGGAGGACATGGATGAATGATTCACTTAGAGTTCGCTGGGAAGGGTTGGGAGGGGGTCTGGGATACAAGCGTGTTTGATCAACTGTAGAACTTAGGGACAAGAGGGAACAGGATAGACACCCGGGGAAACCCACTAGCGTGAGATACTGAATATACATTGATATCAATATAAGCTGATAACTAATCCTATTGAGTCCAAAGTTGTGTTAAGATATAAAATAAAAAGTAGGACGATTCAGATTATTTACCATTCATCGTAAATTGTCGATAAATTGCTGCCGGACCGGAAGGTTGTCGGCTGAAGAGCTGTGTAACAATGAAGTTGAACTATTATGTGTATGACAACTGGCCTCCGGGTTGTAAAAAGATTGTAAAGTACATTTGGCAACTACTAATAAAGTCTTACAAAAAAAAAAAAAAAAAAAGTGCAGCTGCAGTGGACTCAACTCATGCGAAATATTGTAGGCCCTGGTACTTAATTGTTTTTTAAAGATTATTATGAAATAAGCACTGCATACAAATAGATACATTTTGAAGTATTTGTTCTGCTTATCACAGGATTTATCTGGCAGTTGTTCATGTAAACTGCACGTACATTTATCATGGTATTTATACAGTGCAAATGCACGGAAAATTGCATTTCTGTGCCTGTCTGGTTGTATATCTGGCAGTTTATCGAGGCATTTTCATAGCATATTTGTAAGGAATCTTCTGTATTGTTGTTAAAATAATGTGTATGCAAAGACACCTTTCAATTTAACATAGCACTAGTAGAGTTTCTTAGCCCCACAACTCAACGCACATTATTTAACAGAGAACCCAGTGCGAACAACTTCATACTTACTCGCAAATAGGTGGAATTTCTTAACAAGTGATGCGAATTATAGCTGAGAAAGTTTACCAATAAATGCTACTTTATTGCTCTCAGTGTGAAATATATTGCTTGGAACACTGCTGTTGTACGGCTTGCCATCTCAACTTGTTGAGGCCCACTTATGACAGTTTTGGGAAATATTAACTAAAGGGCATATTTATAAAATAGTGTTGCAGTGCTGCAAAGCAAGTAACTTTGCTGTGCTGCACTGCGTCACTGGGAAAGGACAAGAATGCACTGTATTTAAAGCATAGGGCGCATTCCTGAGTTTTTGTCTTGCGCTTGCGCCCTTTTGGCAGTCTAGCGCCAATGCAAGCAACACTGCACCATGGTGCAAGTATGCATGAAGGATTGTTTTTGTGCAGGAAAGGGCACAGTCCTGCACAAAAACAATCCTGAGAGGCATGTTCCTCTTTCTAGTGTGCTACAGAATGCAACACACATAAAAAGAGGAAGTAACAAGGAGTAATAAAGATATTTGTCCTCATTACGACTCTCCGCGATTTGTTCTGCATTGTGTTGCTCCAGAAAGTTTCTTTGCGTCTCTTCAAAAACCTGACTTAAGGTTTCCGTCTCTTTTGGCCTTTAGCTTATTGCTTTCTTTGAGGGTTGTCTCAGGACACTTCAGCAATTGATCTCTGACAGTAACCAAAGACTTTGTCACAAAGGGCCTGCCTGATATTTCGGGGACTGGATACTCCGTCACAAACGTGACGGCTATCCCGTCAGATATATTGCAAATGCCATTGTAATTAATGCACCCTTAATACCGCGGATGGGATACCTGCAACATTTTTGACAGAGTAACCTGTCCGCCGAAATATAAATTAGGTCCAAGGACATTGACACCTGTCTCAAAAAAAAGTGGGTTTCAATTGAACAACTTTTGACCTTGTGCTTTACCATACACACGAAAAGTCAACTGAAACATCGCATTAGGCACCGAGAGTTAAGCATAGGTAGCTGAGAGAACTGGAGTCTGAGCCTAATAGATGAAAACCTGAAAGATTATGTTCTAACATCTGGACAAGGAGCTTGAATTCTTCTCAGTGCATTAAAATCAATAAAATGCCTACAAGCTATGATACTCATGATATGACAACCTCATCAGAGTGTCTCAAATGTTTCTGCATTTGATAGAAAAAAATAATACAATTGACAGAATGCATTATATCTGGTCGAACTGCCAAAATGTAATATCTTTTGGAAAGCAATGTTAACCCACATCAAGGATCTTAAGGCCTGGTCGGTTTCTAATGATTTCTAGATACACCTGTTTGAAAGTCTAGGTTTGATGCAGGCTCCTCATTCAAACGTCCTCAAAGCAGAAACGCTCATTACCGTCCATTCTTGGGTAAACATAAGCCCTCCCTCCTCAATGATGTTGTGGAGCAAGATCTGGAATGCTTGAGTAGTGAAGAAAATCTCACCACTCTATGGTAGGATGTTATGATCTGTCCCCACTCTAGAATTTTGCTACCTCGGATTTCACTTTTAGCAGGCATGTTCCAACAAGGCACAGTCTCTTTTCACAATCAACTTGCCTCTCAGGATGGCTCATGAAGGTTTTGGCACCAGGACTCCTGTTTAGTTATACCTTTTATTTATGGCTATACGCATGCTAATCATTCCTCTTGTTTGTAGATTGCCATAAAGAATGTATATATGATATGCCTTTGCCATTTATTGACACCAGTCTTTTTATTCTTTTCTATTTAATTGTACGTATATTTGACCCAATTTATCATTATGCAGATTCTTCTAAACACATTGCTGCGTAAGTGCTTGTGTTAAATAAAATTTGGGAATAAGGGACCTCATGTATAAAACACTTTCATGGTCACAAGGCATATGAATCTCAAAGACTCAGAGTTTTTGCCAGCAAAAGTGTGTGTTTGCTATGTACAACCCCTTTAACAAGTCAGAAAAGTCTTTCTGACTCCCAACAGGGTTTTGCAACCCTGTATGAAAAGCAAAAAACAGGGACATAAAAGGGGCATCCCTTGCCTACTTAGAAGTCATATTGGTACATTTCAATGATTTGCAATAGCAATTGCAGATGCAAACCACTGATCGGATATGGACACCGGACTTTATGTGGAACAGCTTCCCCTTTGGTAATTGCCAGTGCCGACCTGGGGGCAGAGGGGACAAGGCACCCCCTATGTCCTTCCTAAGAGGACCTTTATAGGCCTAGATTTAAAACAGTGTTAGTTGTCTCTCCATACCTGTTTTTCCACGAAATCCAGACATAAAACACATTCATAGATGGGCTTTGGGTCAGTGGTCTGCATCTATTGGTCAGCTAAACGTCATTCACATTTTGCATCCGCCCAACACAGTATAGCATGGGACAATGGATCAGCTCACTTTACCCACTGGCTTCCTTCACATTTAGTGACTGCACAAAGTCTGTGCTTATTATTTACCTAAAAGTAGTTCCTTTCACTTCAGTGGCAAACCTAGTTCAAATTGGTTTTATTTATTTATATTTACTTTGAATACAGGCTATTTATTTTGCCTGCACTTCAGGCGTCTAGTTTGATGGTGATTTATTTTCTATCTTCTCATTAAAATTCTGTTATAAAGTGGTTACGTGACATTAAAAGAATTGGTGGAATGAGAATGCAGTGGCGGGGGGTTGCGGTGCCTTGCAGACATTTGCAGTGATTTGGAAAATGCCACCTCCATACTTATTATTTCGCAGGCAGGAGGTTTTGTGAACTTCAGCAAATCCACATTTTTGGATGCCACTGATAAGTACGAGGAAGATCGCAAAACGTTGATGCTAACTTTTCACCCACTGTATTCAAAATGCCCAACACAGGCCAAAAAGTTTTATGTTTTTCATGCATAGCTTTCTCCATTGTATGACCTCGTTGGTAATTTAGGGGTTTCAGTTGAAATTTTAGTCTGCAGTCAGTGGCATTGTCTAAAAATCTGACTCAATATTTTATTTATGTATTCAATTGTTTAATAGCTTGTTGGTGTCTAAGATTGGATATTCAGGGACAGTCTAAATTGAGGGTGTCCTGTAGGGTTGGCGAGTGGGTTTCCTTTCACCACATCCGATAGTGGGTGTAGTTGAAAGCTGTTGTGGATGATATCTGTCTATTGTTGTCTGTCTCCAGTGTGTGAGCTTTCCTAGAATGTATGTTGTAGGGCACCCTATCAGAGGAGCTGCCAAGAATCCATGGAGTTGCCAAAAACAGGGTGTGACTGATTCAAGAGAAATAAGGAGACAAAGAATGGTATTGGGCTCAAACAATAAAGAGAGTTCCTCAAACTCAAGAGGCAGGGGCAGGCTACATTTCTTAAGTGGTATTTGGGCTCCGATCAAAACTACAATTTAATAGTAGTACTTCTTTGATAAAACTTTTTTCCCCATTTCTCTAAGACCTTGATAAAGTAAATCATTGTCATTGATAGGTGGGCACTTACCAACATACAAGTCTCCATTGATGTTTAACTGGCGCATCAACCCTGGTGATTTTCCTGTCCGTGCACCATAATCGTCCACAGTTACTTTTCCTGTTTGACCATCACTGCAACAGAAATACAAAGATAACCATGACTGTTCATGCACATGTTCTTTACATCTCTCTTGGTACCATAAGAAGAAATTCACTATGGAACAAAATTAAATAAAAAAACTACCAAGACCACATTACAGTGAAATGCCAAACAATGGAATATTTACTTGAAAAAGACAAATCAGTTTGAACTATTTCACTGTCACGAAAATGCATCTTAACAAAAAAAAGTTAAAATTCAAAATAGGATGGGGGTATTGGAGGTGGTTACTAAATAACTGTGGCCAATATAGCTGCCTGGTAACTGCCTGTGGTAACTAAAGACCAAGAGATACAATCGAATACACCCATTGGGAATAGTTGTTTTTCAACAACGTAACAAGATATAATCTTACATGCATCTGATACAACGAGCAGACTTTTTATTTAATTACCATGTTAGTAATTTCAGTGTATATATTATGCTGAACTATGCTCATCGAGCCTCAAATAAAAGAGGTTCTTCAGAACGGAGGATTTAACAATTGCTATTAGCACCTTAAAAATGCAACACAGTTGCTTTTGTAATACTTTTAAATCATATGTTTCTTAGCTTATTTAGACTTGCACTATAATGTGTCCACTGAGTACCACATTATAACATGGCTACAATTGCAAGCACTCAAACATCCAACTGCAGTGCAGCTAGAGCAACGGTTAAGCGAGATGGGTCAGGGCATCCAGGGAAGAGAGCGTGACAAACTTCCATGCCTCCCTTCTTTAAAGGACAGCACTGTGCATCTGCCCTGTCCTACCTGCTTATTCATTAATGGTGAGAGGCACAGTGCTAACCTGCAGAGGGCACTGACCAGAACAAAGTGGTAGACAACAGCCAGAGGAGCAGTAAGTGAGCTAAACGATGTAAGAGTTATGCACCAATCAAATTGCAGGTCATATGATCTGCAGTCACTTGTTCTCCTTTTAAATAGTGGGGTTGTTGTGACATACAACTATTCATGGTATAATTGATTCAGCAATCACAATAATGTGAGAAGTACCCTTACTTAAGTAGGAGATAGGGTTAGTCACAAAACAACAAGATAGTGTCCCTAAGGTTTCTCCAATATTATTTTCCAAACTACCCACTCTTCACTCTACTCCTCCACACATTCCCATTCTGAACTCTTCAACATGTGACAATGTTTTCTGTGTTGCTATTTATACCCCAATTCCACTGCAATATTCCACAAAAAAATCTTTGCAGGATCAAGTACATATTGAACGATTTATTAAAAAAGATTTTGTAGTGTAATCACACAAGTAAAACAGTTTTGTATATTATAATGATAGGGACTATTATATACCCTGTTTTTTGTCTCCAGGTCTCAAAATAATACAATTCACCTATCAATGTCTGTACACAATTAAAATGACCACATTGCATATCAGATAATCAATCCATTGGATACAAAGTGCATTTTATATATTCACATTTGAATTTTGACCCTAGAATTTAAAAATACAGGTAGGTGTCGAAGCAACGTGTAGGCGGATCATATCCAATACAACTAGCTTCTTCAGGGGAAAGATTTTGTGACAACAATTATCTGTATCTGTGTGTTGTACACAGGACACGCTTGGCTGTTTGACACACTCCCAGAGTCAGTTATGCTCTCCAATAGCTTTTATGAATTTATTTTATTTATTTATTTATTTCATTTCTAAAGCGCTACAGCTACCCAACAAAGGTTTTTCCGGCGCTGATGATTCCGTGCATTGAGAAAATCAGGATTTTTAGATGTTAAACAGCCAGGTTTTTAGGGCTTTCCTGAATTTCAGGTGATTCGTTTCCTGCCTAAGAATCAATGGAAGAGTATTCCAGAGGGAAGGTCCCAGGTATGAAAAAGATTTGCCGCCCATTCTCGCCAGCCTGATTTTAGGGATCACGAATTGGTTGGCTGTAGCTGAACGAAGGGTGCGGGATGGACGGTAGGGCTGAATAAGGTTTTGAAGATATTTGGGTGCCTTGTTGGTTGAGATCTTATGCATAAGACATAAGGATTTAAATTTTACCCGATTCTCGATTTTCAGCCAGTGCAATTCGCGGATATACTTGGTGGTAGGTGTGGAGATGGGAATTTTCCACAGCAGTCTTGCGGCGGCATTTTGCACTGTCTGTAGTCGTCGGGTTATGGCCTTGTTGGCCCCTAGATAAAGCACGTTGGCGTAATCAAGCCTGGAGGTTATCAAAGCATTGATGACCGATTTTTGGGTGTTATTGGGCAACATCCAACAGATTTTCTTCAGCCACTTTAGAATCGCAAAGCAAGTGGATGATGTCTTAGTAGCTTGCTGATTAAGACTTAATGATTCATCAATGATGACTCCGAGATTGCGTGCTGATTTGACTGGGACCGGGGGTGTGCCCATCACATCAGGCCAGTGCTGGGGTCCCCAGAGTTCTTTGTTTTTGCCCAAAACAAGTAACTCTGTTTTCTCGCCATTAAGTTTGAGAAAATTTTTTCTCATCCAGTCTGCGATGTTAGTGAGGCCGATTTTTAATGACGAGATGTTATTTGGGTCCGAAGATGATAAAGAGAAAATAAGCTGGGAATCATCAGCATACGAGAACATGAGTAGGCCAGACTCTTCTATCATTTTGGCCAATGGACTCATGTAAACATTGAAAAGCAGTGGGCTCAATATAGAGCCCTGTGGCACTCCATGTTTAAGGATCATAGTATCAGAGCATGCTGATTGGGAGAAAACTTGGAAGGTGCGTTGTTCTAGCAGAGATTTAATCCAATTGCAGGCGGCGCCTCTGATACCGGTGGCGTGGAGGGTTTGCTCAAGTACAGCATGTGACACAGTATCGAATGCTGCACTGAGATCCAGTAACAGCAAGGCAACCGTTTCTCCGCGGTCCAACAGTAGGCGGATATTCTCAGTTACGCCCAACAGAGTCGTTTCCGTGGAGAATCCTGTGCGGAATCCTGACTGATGGAGGGGTAGTAGATCATGGGTGGTAATGAAATCAGTGAGGACTCTGTGGACATGTTTTTCCAATATCTTTGCAAAGGTAGGTAGCAAAGATATAGGCCTAAAGTTGGATGGCAAGTTGGGATCAGTTCCAGCTTTTTTCAGTAGAGGGTGGATCATTGCATGTTTCCACTCCTTTGGTACGATTTCTTCCTGTAGTGATTTATTAAGAAGGTTGGTAATTGTCCCTAGGGTTTTATCATTTAATTTTTTCAGGATAGAACACGGTAATGGATCGTTTGGTGAGCCAGATTTGATGGAATTCAAAAGTTTTCGAACCAAGTCTAAGTCAAGCAATGGCCATTTATCTAAAATGGCTGGAGATGTTACATCAAATGGGGACATATAGGAGGACATCTCTGTTTTCATGGGAGTGATGGGAACTGAAGTTCTCCGATTGTTCAACTGTCTTGGAGGAACGATGGGCTGTTTAATCACTTTTATTTGTCCCAAAATCTTTGTCCTGAAGAAGCTGGTTGTATTGGATATAATCCACCGAAATGCTGCATCGACATCTACATGTTTTTAAAAATTTTAGTGGTAAAAATTCAAATTGGAATATATAAAATTCACTTTTTAAACAAATGAACTGATTATCTGATATGCAATGTGGTTATTTTAATTGTGTACAGACATTGAGAGGTGAATTGTATTATATTGAGATCTGGAGAAAACAACAGTGTATATAATAGTCCCTATCATTTTAATATAAAAACTGTCTTTAGTTGTGGGATTACACTACAAAATCTTTTTGAATAAATTGTTTAATTTGTATTTGCCCCTGCAAAGATTGTTGTGTGGAATAGTGCCGTGGAACTGGGGTATAAATAGCAACACAGCAAACATTGTCACATGTTGAAGAGTTCAGAATGGGAATGTGTTGAGGAGTAGAGCGAAGAGTAGGTAGTTTGGGAAATAATATTGGGAAAACGTGGGGGACACTATCTTGTTGTTTTATATTTGATTCAGCAACAAAAATGAAAAAACTGTTTAGAAACACATCACATACCGTACAGCTTTCACTCTGTGCCACCTTCCATCATTGAAGGACCCATTGACCAAAATGGTAGCAATGCCGCTTCCCAGGTTGTAGCTGAAAAGAATAGAAAGAGGCACTGATAATGACATCCCTTGCTTACATCAATCAGTTGAATGTCAATAAGATACAGACAGAAATTCCTGAAACAGAGCAGCATCAGCTGAATGATTATGCCCTGTAATGTTGTCCAGCATACAAAAATAGTATAGCATAGTATAGTATATTGCCTTACATCTAGACCACCATTCTTCCCATTCATTTCTGAATTATTTTTGGAAAAACATTATATTGGCATATTGACGCCAGCTTCATTTAGTCCAATTGTGCTACCTCATACAATGGGAGGTTTAATCTGCTATTAAATACTTTATCAATGGATGTAATCCAACAAAATCTGAAAATATTCACGTCTTCACGATCGAAACATGTTCTCCAAAAGTAGAGGAACAGTGAGTAGCATAATATTACAAGTGAGGTGTTTGCATTTGTAATTGAAAGTCCAACTACAGACACTCTTGGCCCCTCACAATAATGTACTTTCCTTTTGAATCCGATTTCGGTTTCTCAATGCTCTTTAGATAGAACTGGACATCTTGAACATTGATATTTAGGTTTCCATTTCATACCTTAGATAACAGGGATAATCGTTCTGGAGCATTAGATGTACAGTTATAGTACCTTAAAGGGACCACACAGTGTACAGAACAACACACAAGATTGTTAAGAGATGCAGAATGCCCAGTCATGGTAACACATTTTCTTGCTACTAAAAGGGTATTGCTTTTTGAGAATTTTTCATTTGGGTTATATTCATTTCTCTATTTTGTCCAGAGTGGATATTAATGTTTTTCCAATTTGTCCTTTTCTGCATGTGTGGCATGAATCATTGCCCAACAATAAATGTCAAAACACTCCAATGCATCGAGATTTTGGCTTGATCTACCAAGAACATAAAAAGTAAAGCACGTGAAACTTTGTGGCAGTGACTGAACATATTAATAGACGCACGTTTACTCAAAGCACATGAACCGATGCAATTCGATAATCCACTCTGCATTGTAAGATAGAGGAGTTATGACTGTGCTGTCTGCATGCAAGATGTAGATGGCGATTCTGAGGTGGGCTATCTCTGATCACCTGCTGCAAACTCTGGCCCGTGACTGTCTGTCTGCTCATGTGAAATAATGGAAGCAAGTTTGTACCCAACTCTTGGGATTAATGTGTTGAGGAAATACACTGGGATCTCTGTGTATACTGATAACAGTAGGAAGGGATAACCATGTATGCGAGGTTACAAGAAGATCTAATACCCAAATACTAGTACCCAACCCAGTTTCAAGGTACTACTCTTTGGATAAATCTCTTGAGTGGAATTTTTAAATTTTTATCTAGAAAGGTATCATGGGCATTCAATAGATTATCAACCAATGAACATTCTAGCTAGTAAGGAAATTAATGGACTGGTTCAAAATCATAACAAGAATTGTAAAGCCAAAAGGTTTGACGCTCACACTTAAGAGTAGACAGAATTAACTAAAAATTGCACTTTCAACACAAAACAATTACAAAAAAGGAATACTTTTTATACACAATGTATGGCTAAGATAAAGCGTTAAAGGTGTGGTGATAATGTGTACTTTTTAGCTGTAAAACATTCCCTAATGCATTTCGATGGAAATAGCTAATAGAATGAAGGTAAGGATGAAATACTACTGTGGTCTGACGAGTTTCAAGTTTTTCCAACATTTTAATGAGCCAAAGATTTCAATGGCTTAAAGAGAATAAAGCAAAGCCCCTTACTGCATGAACAGAATACGATGTGTTTGAAATGCATGGGGCAAACGCCATTACGTATCAAACCTAAAAACATCTACATCTGAGTAAAAGTCTATTGCTGATACTCATGCAGCAATTAAATTATGCAACAACATACGATCAGTAATTCTTGTTCTGACACAAATGTGTTCAAGAGTTCTTTGAGAGAAAAGATTGTTATTGTCACAACCCAATATAGTTCATAGATAGTGGAAACCATGAGTCAAGAGCTGTTGAAATCGAAGTGCACATTCAGAATTTGCGTTCATTCAACTTAGTAGGAATGTCCAAATCCACTTTTCAGTATGGGGTAGAATTCTCAGATACATGCTGGTGTTGGTGAAGGAACATGGAAGACTAGATGGAGGACCACTGGAAACCGCAAATGTGAGTTCATAGAAGAAAATGTCCTTCAGGCATGAAGAAAAACAAACAGACTGGGGCAACGATTGGAAAGTAAGGATATCCATGATGAGCTCCTTGATATACTAAAGGTTCAAACATTCCTGCCACAACCCAATCCATATTTGCACTCTCTCAGGACTTTAAAACTGACTTGAAATTGAATGGGATATCTCTGGGAAATCTCAGTTCCCAAGTTCTGTGTCCAAAATGTCATCCACCTTAGTTTGGGCACATAGAACATTTTTTCTTACGGTATTCTTTATTGATGAGGACTAATGCCTGAAGTATGTTCAAAGTAGCCATATATTGAGAAGGCATGGAGTTTAGGCTCCAAGCCCCAACTCTCCTCACCCCGAAACTCCCTCCCTCTTCTACCTCCGAACCTAGAGTTCATATATTCTACTGGATATTGTGTTGTTTACATTTTTTATCTTCGGTTACTTGTATTTTTATTTACGATTATCTAACCCCGAGTATTTATGGCTAACTTACTTACATATCTTATTGTATATCATTTTCTCTTTTATTTTTACTATGTATTCTTATGTACTCGTTATGTTCCTCATGTTATCCGGCTGTGCTTACTCTATAAAGCGCTCTGACACCTTCGGGTTTTGTTCGAGCTATATATAACTCCTCAAATAAAAACAAATACATAAGGAAACAGATGTAAACACCATGACCTAGCTCAAGGGAATTATTACCCATCGTCTTTGATTAGCACCAGTAAGGAGTTCTCTCTTAGGTTCACAGCAGGTGAAAAATAAGGAGTTAATGTCCCTGACACTGCATGCAATTGGAACTAGATGATCCTGTGTGGGCTGGATCATGGCTGTCAGGGGCACAAAGAACAAGAATCTGAGTGAAATTAAAAGAGAAAGATGCAATGGAAGAGTGTAAGGAATATGTCTTTTCATCGATGTGATATGTTTTTGTAACAAGACAGTACTTGCAGAGGGGTACTGTAAAGTGTGTCCAAACGTGCACAATCTGATAGTGTGGATTGAGCAATAAAATTTTATTTTCCAATACCACGGGGCTTCCTAAAAGAGCTCTCTATATTAGATAACATCTTTTTCTTAACACACACATTTTCCAAAAGCATGCAGTAGTGTAAAAGATCAAACTGGGTGCTATTTATTTTGATTTTTCATCAGCGTTCAGCAACCATTTCAAAATATCATCCCAGCCCTGTGCACTGAGTAATCAACTCAGGTGTGGATATTCTTGAAAGGAAGGTTTACACATTCCATACAATAAGGTATGTTATACAAGGCTGAATGGATCTCCCTCACTCTTCTCCCTACACATAAATGCCCTTTGTTAGGAGGTTTAGTGCCTCCAAAGACATTCCCGGGATTCAAATTATCTTATGACTTAGGGCCTGATTACGATCTTGGCAGACAGAGTTCCTACAATGTGATTGATATCCCATTCACCAAATTACCATTCTATTATATCCTATGGAACTTGGTAATACGGCAAATTGGATAATCTATAAGATCGTAATCAGGGCCTTATTGGGTTTTGCACATGATCCAAACCCATTGCAAGCCCAGCTGCAGTGATGAAAACCTATTGTAGAGCAATTTACCTACTAATAAACATCAGTAAATCAAAAATGATAGTTCTTAGCCAATACCAATGACCTCTGTCTACAACCAAATTAAAACTGAAGAACCATGTCTTGTAGTAATGGAATATCTTTATTTAATCATACATGTGGATAACACTTTCATTAGAATGGGGTAGTCAACAGTCAGCTGGAAATGTGGTTTGTAAGGAAGCAAAACAGTACCATTTCTCCTCAGATCAATAAACAATTGCCAGCAAAGTACAGCTCATGCATTATGCGGCCACAAGGAGAGGATGTATTCCGATGCTTCCAAGCTACGAGTTAGTGAAAGAGTAATGAGAAAACACCTAGGATGCTCCCCAAACGTTTTCCCTTTATCGCACGTAAAGAAGATTACGCATATAGGTCAACTCAAGAGAGTGCAGCATAGCTATGCACACTTTGCTCATAGAAGGCAGCCTCACAAACTATCTGGTGGATAAAGCTTGAGCTGAACTTCTTTCCTTAGG
This sequence comes from Lissotriton vulgaris, assembly GCF_964263255.1. NCBI lineage: Eukaryota > Metazoa > Chordata > Amphibia > Caudata > Salamandridae > Lissotriton > Lissotriton vulgaris. Next base: position 347,425,354 of record NC_141689.1, on the reverse strand, counting down.
CATTATATCATGCTAAAACAGAATCTCTGACGTTTGACTATGGGAAATCTACTGAGCTAAATATTTTCTTTTGAATAGAGCAAAATTGTTGCTTTGACTACACTAAAGACAACACAGCTTGCACAAATAAAAGCAAATTCAGGGCAACAGCTCAAAAGACCACAACTTCTTGGGTTGAAAGGCAACTGCATTGTGCACAAGAGCCAAAAGCCTTATGTGCTGATGATTTCTTAGGAAATTAGTTCAGAATGTACTACCACTCACCCAAACATTGGGTAACATGGTTTCTGGCCCAGGTTGAGCTTGCAATAATGTTATAATCAATCAGAAAGTGTTAAACACTTTTGGCTGGCCTGCCACCTGTAAAAAGTAAGTTGGGAAAAAGAATGGCTGAGAAGAATGGGCTGAGAAACAACAATTAATACACTAAATATAAAGTTCTGTGCATGCTAATGTTAAAGTATGAGAAACTTGCCTTTAAGGGAAGAATAATCCAAATCGGTTTTGCAGCCGGGACCTGTTTTAGTCTGCTACGCTCCATTGAGAATTTCCTGGACTTGTTAGCAGTTGAGACCTGGGGTATAGTAGTCCATGCTTTGATTACACCCCAGCTGGACTTCTCCAACTGCCTTTATATCGGTGTGTCCGATTATAAGACTAGTAAATGTCAGACAGTCATAAATGCTGTGCCCTGGATTATTTTCGGCATTTCGAGAAGTGTATACGTTTCCTCCTATCTGCAGTAACTTCACTGGCTTCCCATTAAGAAAAGGATTTTGTTTAAATATCTTCAGTTGACAACAGCTTTATTAGTGAGGATTCCAAAATTTCGCATGGCAAGATCAGGAGGGCACTCTCAGTGCTGGCTGGCAAGGCTTGGAATGCACTTCCGCTCACTTTGCGTGCTATCCATGTGAGGGCCTCTTTAAGAAGGTCCTAAAACAAATTTTTTTTAGTTGAACTCACTGTGAGTGGCTTTTCTGATCTTCGCTGACTAGCACTGGGCAGGCCTTTGGAGTGGGTGTATGCTTTATAAATTGCCTTCACTCATTTGAGAGTGTGAACCAACTACTAAGAGCAAATTAGTATGCAGGGTTTATGGTATAGTACAACGCAAGATAGATTCCCAGGCAGGGGTAACAAGCTGAATATCCATTCCCTACACTGCACAGCTTGAGATTTTGAGGACTAAGCAATGATGTTTAACATAATTTACAAAAACTGTAATAATGCAATTACCTCCTCTAAGAAACAATGGAGGCGGAGGAGGCATGAAGGAGACTCATCTAATAGCTCTCTATGCACATTACAACTCAATCTATATCTACCAGATTACATTTTCTGCATATACAACTCCTGTCCAAGATGACAAAATGGCCCAAATTTAAAGATTGACATTTGATTAGCTATTAATATTCCCTCATTTATCCCGGATCTCCAGGGCGATATTTTGTTATGCAGCTGGATATTACAATTACCCCAAATGAGAGATATCATCGAAACAGAAAAGTAATGAAAGGCATGGTCTTGCAGACATTATTTTAGAGTAAAAAACCCTTTTGTAAAGGTGAATTTAAATAAAAGTAGTGTGGTCTAAACATATCCGGAAACAAACAATTCCCAGGGTTGGATTGTACTTCAATGTATCTCAAGAAAATGTAGGCTTCCTATCAAAACTCATTTAAAATGTTTCTAAGCCTGAACCAGATCTCTCTTAGCCAAATAATATAGGGGCATTCTAGGAAGCCAGGTTTTTATATAGTGGACAAAAACGAGGTACACTGTGGAAAGAGTTCAGGCAAACCCCAATTGGTTTACAGCGGCAATAATGATAATCCAAATGCTATCTTTTGCGGTGTTGTGGGGGCTAGCAGTTAGGCTTATCAGAGGGTAGTGCTAAGCATTTGTTGTAATCATAAGCCGATAAATGAGATAGACACTCAAGAATAAATCCGAGACCAATTTAGAAAAATAAATTGTATTTTTATATGTTTTGATACCAAGAACTTCGTTATCAAGCTAGTGCTTTTGCAGTTATGCATTTTTTCAGGTAAGTAAATTGTTCAATTCTATGCGTCTTTACACAGCAATACTTCCCTATGGAAGAAACAGCATATGTTGCATACAGATATTTGTGATCAGTTTCTGGGGGTCTCCTTCGGGACGTATGCTCGTAGGGGACCAAGGTCCAAAGTACCGCCCTCAGTTACCTGTACTTGTTACCTGCCCTGGGGCGCCTGGGTGCAGAGGTGCTGTTCGGTTTGGTAGCTGTGTGCACTACTCCGGTGGAAAGAAGGTGGGCCACTTAGAAACAGGTTGCAGAAGGAGATGTTGGGACAAGTCAAGGAGCTCCCAATGATGGACTCAGGTCGCAAGGGTACTAGGAAGTAGAGGACACAGCCGGTTTGTTGGTACCTGGGCTGGGGCGCTTGGGTACAGAGTGAAAAGATCAGCTCTGTGCATCCTAGTGCCTTGTGGTTGTCAGTATCCACTGTATGAGGGTGCAAAATCAGGACAGCTGGGACACTCTGGAAGTGGGTCTCTGTTGTTCTGATGTCTCTCAATGGCTGCTCAGTCTCAGTGCAGGGGGAGTCCGGATTGGACTCTTATGGGGGCTGTTTGCTGCAAGGGCTCTGGCACCACAGGTATTGGTCCTGTGCGGCTTCAGTTGGTCCTTGTGTCCTCTCACTTGATGGGGGACAGATTGACCTTCGGGAACACAGTGTCCTCTTTCTGGGGAGCTGCTGTGTTGGGTTGGCCGGGGAGCGGCAACTCAGTAGACTGGACTTGTGTTTCATGCCTGTGGACTGCAGAGGAGTAGCTCCTCTACCCCAAGAGACATTACTTTGCAATTTGTGAATGTTGACAGTCTCCCATGGATCTTGGAAGCTGGTCAGCTGCAGGTCTAGTCACTGGGTATGATTGTCAAGACTTGGTGCAAGCAGGCACGGTTTGGCACGAAATGTCCACAGCAGTTTTCAGTTCTCGCTTTTCTCACTGCTCTTCTTTGTCCTCTCTTCTTGTTCCATCAAATCTAAGTTCCTGGTTTCAGGGGTGCCACCCAAATGCTCAATTAAGGAGTGTTGCGGGGAGAGACAGGTAGTAGCCAATGGGCTACTTACCTTCAAGGTGTCTATACCCTCTATATGACAATTTTCTGTGAGAAGTGGGCATAACCTTAACCCAGAGAGCCTAATTCTGCAAAAATTGTGTAATTCTACAAGTCGTGTTCACTTCAGGTAGCCCACCTTAGGGGTGGTATTAGCCTGAGAGGGGAACACGACGCCTGACCAAGTAATTTTCCTGCCTGTCCTGGTGCCAAATGGGCCTGGGGCAGGGTGGAATTTCCCCAGTCTGAGGAAGCCTTTGATCAGGTTCAAAAGGTAGCAGAGGCCTTGGAAGCCTACTGCCTTGATATGCTAATTACTTATCCATCCTTTTTATTTTTTTTCTTTTTTTATTTTTGATTTTATTGCAAGCAAAATCAGATACATAATTCACATTGGGAAGAAATACAGAAACATAACAAAAGAAACAACAAGAAAAAAAAAAAAAAGAATAGCAAAATAAGATAAAGAAATACATTGCAATTAATATATAGAGATTGCTAACTTCCCAGTTCTTCCTGTATCCATTGATAAATTGGATCCCAAATTTTCTCCCCCATTAGTCTTTTAGCACGTCCTTTCACAGCATAGATTGCCTGTTCTATGTTGTATTTTGCTAAAAGCCGGGGCCTCCAAGTATGAAATTGTAACGGATCAGGACTTATCCATTCCTGAGTAACACAAGCACGATATATAGAAATACATATGAATACAAGTTTTTTTTTATCTTCAGGAATGTTGATAGATGAGGTGCCTAGCAAAACAATCTCTGCTGTGAGAGTAATATTACATCCAAGAATTAAAGACATAAAGATCTGAATCTGATTAAGTACTGATGAGAGCATTGGACAGGAAAAGAACATGTGAATCGCATCTGCTGCTTCTAAAGAACATCTCTTACATGCTGTACCTACAGAAGCTCCCCATTTAGAGATTTTTTTCAGGGGTATGATATAAATCATAGAGAACCATATAATGCTGAGTACGGGATCTGCCCGTTAGTAAAATAGAATTAGCCAACGTAATGGAATCTTCTATCATTACATTTGTCACCCCAAGTTTTCCTGCCCAACGTTCTTGAATTAATGTTATGTCATCTGAATATGATGAAATCAATAAGTTGTACAGTAAGCCTATCTTTCTTTTGATGTATAGAGATTCAATCAGAGGTATTTTCTGAAGCCCTAAACGTTGTTCTGGAGATAAAGTATTAAAATAGCTGTGTAGTTGAAAGTATTTAAAATAATCCAGAGTCGAGATATTAAACTTAGCCTGAAGAGTCAAAAAGGATATCATCTCATCATTCTGCCATAAATCATTTATACAGTTAATTCCTTGTTTACTCCATTTTAGCATAATCTGATCTCTAAAAATATCAGGCAATATATGATTAGATGACAAGGGGGTGTATCTCAAAATCTTCGGTATCCCTATATGTCGCTTAATAATCTTCCATGCCCGGTAAGCTGCTGTTACAGTCTTAAATTTAATTTTCTTGAAATAACTGGGTTCAATATTTTTTAGAAAGCAGCCACGAGCTTCTGCCCCTAAAGAAAATTCATAAATGGAAGGGAAGCGTGCTTCATGAATTGGGGCTTTAATGCCAATAATTAAAGGATTAATGAACTGCAGTATTGATGCTAGATAGTAAAATAAAAAATGTGGTGTGCTCCATCCTCCTCTGTCCTTAGGTAAAGTGAGCTTATTGTAAGCTCTGCGATGACGTTTATATCCCCATAGGAATCTGCCCGCCATTCTCTCTAATTGTTTAAAAAATTCTATTGGGAATTCAAGAGGTATAGTTCGAAAAAGATATAGGAATCGCGGAACTATTAACATTTTTAATACATTATTTCTGCCATGTAATGACAGGTGTAAATGGTTTATCCGTTCCAAAGTAGAATTTGCTTTTTTAAGAATAGGGATAAAATTAAGCTTAGGTATATCAGATATTGGGGTTGTAATGTTAATTCCTAAATATGTTGCATTGGATACTATATTGAGATGTGTAGGTGGAGATTGGCCTATATATAAAATTTGGGTTTTTTAGGAGTTTAATTTATAGCCTGAAAAAATGCCGAACTCTTCCGCTAACTCTTCAATTTTTGGAATTGTTGCTACAATATCTGTGGTAGTCACTACCACATCATCGGCATATGCCAATGCTCTGTAAGTAGTCCCAGCCACCTCCGCAGGTTTTATGTCTTCCTCTTGATTAAGTTTATTAAGATATATATCGATATATATTGAGAATAGCAGTGGAGATGATGGGCATCCTTGTCGGGTCCCACGAAAGATAGAAAAGGGGTCAGAATTACGAGACCCAATTTTAATTTGTGACGATGGTATTAAATATAACGTTTTCAAAGCTTTAATCATTTTTGGTCTGAAGCCCTTCAGAGCCAGTACATCCCATAAATAAGGCCATGCCACCCTGTCGAATGCCTTCTCGGCATCCAACAGGGTGATTCCAATGGGTGTATTAGTAGTTTGGGCCCAGTCCATCATAGCTATTATTCTTCTGACATGGTCCGCAGTGTCTCTATTAGGGATAAACCTGTGTTGCCAACGTGAAACGATGGAAGATATCACTGTTGACATGCGGGTAGCTAATATTTTGTAGAAGACCTTGCTATCAGCGTTCAATAAAGAGATCGGTCTGAAGGACGCTGGGTTAAGGGGAGGCTTATCCTTTTTAAGGAAAGCCATCAATGTGGATTGACTCCAAGATACAGGTGGAGACCCTCTCTGAGCTTCTTGGAATGTAAGCAGTAGGTCTTCTTTCATAACATTTCTAAATATCCTAAAAAATTCAAGAGGGATACCATCGGGACCCATAGCTTTTCCCGTAGCCAACGAGAGTAAAGCTGATTCAATTTCGTCCCATGTAATATCTTTTTGATTGTAATTAATTTAATTTTGTAATGTTATTTTCTCCTGTAAAATTTAACAACATGTCATGAGAATATGTCATATTATCAATTTTATACAGTTGAGAATAGAATTGTCGGAATACCTCAATAATTTGAATTGGATCCTCATGGACCTGACTTATCTCATCTTGTATCGCGTTAATAGAGTTTGATATTTCTTTCTCCCTGGTTCTTTTTGCAAGTATCTTTCCAGAATTTTCTCCCATTTCATAAATCTGAGAACGAAAGGTTGCAAGTTGTTCCGCTAGTTTGGCTGCAAATATTTCATAAACCCTGGCCTTGTGAATATCTAATGTGGTTTTAATTTGTTCAGTTTCTTGATGCCTAGAGATAGCTCTAGCAAGTTTTTCCTCCCATTCTCGTACTAGGTTAAAGTTCTGTTCTGTTTTCTCTTTGAATATTTTTTGTTTTTTAATTGAGTAGGAGAGTGTTTCGCCCAGACCCCCACTTTAAAAGTGTCCCAAATTATCTGTATAGAAGTACTGTTTCTATTAAAATGAAAAAAATCTTTAATCCATCTGCTCATTGTTTCTAGATAAGATGGATCTGCCAGTAATTTCCGATCAAATGACCAGGGTCTTGTAGCTACAGAAGTACCAGTCATTGTCGGCACTTCTATTACTATTGGGTTGTGATCAGAAATTATTCTGGGAAATATTTTAAATAATGTGTTGTTTACTAGCCCACTATTTAAAAAAAAAAAAAATCTATGCGTACAAATTTCTGATGGGGATTAGAAAAAAAAGTGGATCCAGGTGAAGAAGGGTTTTTTATGAATCCCACGTCTTTTAAACCATATTCAGTTACTAGCCCATTAACAGCATTATATGTCTTTTTTTTAATACCAGGGTATAAACTATCGCTAGATATGTCAAGCCCCCCTGGAAGATGCATGTTCAAGTCTCCACCAAATATAAGCGAAGATGGCCAGTCCGCCAATTCTAAGCTAAGATAATCTATTATCTCGGGGTCGTCTGTATTTGGAGCATATACTGAGCAGATTGTCCATAATTGAGCATTTATCTCAAGCTTGACTATTGCCCATCTTCCATACTGATCGACCTTTGAACGTTTTAAGCGGCCTCGTCCATATCTCATCAGAATTGCCACACCTTTTGTGGTGGTACCTTGTTTAGTACACACTAATAGTTGCAAACCTAGATCCTTGAACATGTTTCTATCACTCCATCTAATATGTGTTTCTTGAAGACACATTATATCTATATTCATACTCTGTATAATCTGGTTACAAATCCCCCTTTTTTTCTGTTATTTAATCCACAAACATTCCAAGAGCAAATTCAAATTTTACCCATAGTCATCATTTATACATTTTTATTTTCTGACCACCTGTAAATATCCAATCTGTCTAGTACACTGCTCATTTATATACCAATTCCAATTTCTATGTTCACCCCCTTCAAAGAAAAAAATCATAATAAACATTGTTGGAGAAAAAGTCAGATAACTTAGTAATTTTCTTTTACTGTTTTTGCTTGCACCCACCACCCACCCTGGTGTCCCCCCTCCCTCCCCCCTCATCCCCTTCCCCTTGACCCCACCCCATCTCGGGCATAAGGACTAGAAGTCCCTAGTATGGATGATGTGAGAAGCGTCTGGTGTCTCACTACCCTCTCCTTCCCATCTTAAACTCTTACTATTCGCCCGTTAACTTTTGATCAAAATATATATAGATTCAAAAGGAAAGCCTGTGCACCTTTGGCTTGGAAGGCTGGAATTAATTGTCGAAACTGCCATCGTTGTTCTACCGTGGCATGGCAATAGTCAGGCCGAACAAAGAATTCTACTCCCCTCCCCCTTCTTTTCCTGTCAGGCCTGGCCAAGTCATAAAGAGCCTCTCTAGCCAAGAAGTTGTTCAGACAAATCAAGATCGCCCTGGGCTTTGAATTGCTACCCTGTCTAGTATTTTTTTTTAAATGGAAATCGGTGTGCCCGTTGGATTTCCAAATCCCATTTCCATTGTATTAGTTCTGGGAAGGCTTCTGAAAAAAGGTCAATTACGTATTGTCTTATATTATCGCCTTCATTTCCCTCCGGAATACCCAGGTTTCGAAGATTATTTCTACGTGATCTGTTCTCCAAATCCACAAGTTTCCAATTTATCTCGTCTCTCAACCCTACCAATGATGAAATTTGGGTTTGTTGGCTTGTCATAGAGTCTTCTATCACAGATATTCTCCCCTCAGCCTCAGTCACTCTTACGGACGTATCATTACAGGATTTAGCGACTTTTCTAAGATTATTCTGAAGCAGTCGAATAGCACCTTGTGTGCGCAAATTTTCTGCCCTTGTCTCTTCCCGATGCTGTATCATAAGCTGGCAGAGTGTATCTAGTGTAGTACCTGACGCTTGTGGTTGCGTAGTATCCTGGGTAGTATCCTGGGCCTGCAGATTCTGTGGTGCAGCCAAACTTAGGTCTCTGGGGAGAGTAACTCCCAGTCTATGTTGCTCATCCTCAGGCTGCTCAATATCTTCATCTTCACCCTCCTCCTGTCCTAATGAATCAAGCGATTCATGCTGTGAACCCACACTCTTGCTGCTCAGATCATCTCTCCATCCGCCATCTGCCTCCGGGATATCGGACTCTAATGCCACCGACAAGTCAGTCATTGAATAAAAATTACCCGCAGAATCTAATGACTCAGCATCTTCCACAACTAGTGTAGACTCTGGTACATCCTGTGGTGATTCTGTTTGCACACTACTAACTGGACCCTCAGATATCAGAAGAGATGGAGAGTTTGATGTTTGGTTTTCTTTTGATCCAGTTTTTGAGCCACTTTTGCCATCACCAGTACCAGAACCAATGCCTTTGTTCCGTCCTGCATCAGCAAGTATCGGTGACCTCTCATTTCCAGTTAGAGCGGTTTTCCACATATTGCTATTGAGACAGGTATTTCCTGGTTCTTGTAGTTTATTATTATTTTTTTTCTGTGCAAACATGTCCGGAATTTTGGGAACAGCCCCCAGCCTACAAGTCCCAGAATCCCCCATTAGTACACGGGTATAGTCATTAGTGGTACTTTCAGTTGGAGCAGATTGAGGTAGTGAAACTGCTATGTGGCCAGATACAGGAACAGAATCATTGTTGTAATTTACCTGTTGTGGGTTCTGAAGAGGAGGGTTCTGAGAAGTATCCTGCAGCATGCGATTGCCAGTATTTCCAGCGTTTCCAGCTTTTCCACTGTTTTCACTATTCTGTGCATTCTGTGTAGTCTGGGCATTGTGAACAGAGTGGGAACCTTCCTGCGCTGCCGTGGTTGCCCTCGTCTTGGGTTTATTTTGTGTTTTAGAAGCAGGATTCTTCGGTGCCATTACTCCTTTAATATTGCCCCACGTCGTCTCTGTGCTCGAGAACGGCTGTCAGATATCGGAGGTTGCTGTGGACTAACGCTGTCAGTATCCGTTGAACGGGACTCGGCTCCAGTCCGTGATTCGGATTTCGCTCTCAGAAGCGGGAGAGCTGAGCGCCGCCACGTAGGTTGCAGCGTCCGGTGAAACCAACACCAAAGATCCAGCCGCATCCCGGAACAGAGAAGCAGGAAAGATTTCCGACAGGTTTCATAAGACCCGCTCAAACAGAAGGCGCTCCTAGAACGTAGCTCTCCCCATCACCATTCGCCATTCGCCGGTAAGTCGCCAAGCCAAGCCGCCCGCAAAGACAGAAAGGCTCAGGGCAGCGAGACCACTGACGACGCTGCTCACTCGGACTGCTGCGTCAGCCATCTTGCCCAATCTCAATTACTTATCCATCCTGCTTGGAGGAGGTGACAACACCTCCGGCCAGAGCAGGCAAAGTTTCTGCCCTCATAGAGCTCAGGTTCTCACCTGTGGTGGCAGGCTGGTCTGCACCGGTCAGCCAGCACACAGGTAGTAGGTAGTTTTTCAGGGGGCATCTCTAAGGTACCCTCTGGGTGCATGTATTAATAAATCCATCACTGCAATCAGTGTGGGCTTATTAATAAGAAATGTTTGATAGCAAACATCTCTAGTTTCAGTGGAAGCCATCAGGTAGCTGAGGGAACTCATAAACCTTCCCTGTCCACTTGCAATATCTAAGAATCAATTTACACATCACAAGGCCATATCTGATGATACAAAAATGTCCACTCATGTAGTATAGTACACCCTGCCTTAGGGCTGCAAGGACTGATGTTGGGCCTACTTACCTACACTGCATGCAGTGTTTACAGGCATGGCTCACATGAGGTGTGCCATGCCATGTCTTCACTTTTCTCTGCACCATGGCAAGCAGCCTGAAATGGCAGTTAGCTAATTGGGTGCTAATGGGTCTCTTAGGGTAGTATAATTCATCCTGCAGTCCTTAGAGACCCTCTTACCCACATTTAGCTTTCCTGCTCCAGGCACCATGAGAACCAATTACTAGGGACATACATGAGGTGCTAAAGGCATTGCAATTGGGGGAACAATCGTACAGTTTTAGGGAAAGAGATCTGGCACTGGGGATGTAGGTAGCTGGAACCCAATGCACTTCTGTCAAACTTCAGATACCAGGCAAAATGTAGGGGAATCATTTCAGAAAGGGGCACTTTCCTACAGGCATGACTAAATATACTACATCCTCAGAGAAACAGTGTTTTTTTAGTTAATTAGTTTTATGCCCGAAGTCCTCCATAAATCCCAAAATATCTAATACAATCTTATTATAAGCATGCTAAACCTCCTTAAAATAAATACGCGAAATGGTGAACAACTTATGTATATTTATAATCAATCTATTTAACAGAAATACCTGCCCAGTTTAATCCCTCTCTTGCCCACTTGGCCCTTAATACAGAATCTAGATTTTGGAAAAACCATTGATTTAGTAACATTACCTGTATATAATGAAAGCTAACTATAACTCTGTATCATTTCCTGTAACCTTCATTTCCATGCCTTGGAAATCAGTCTCCAGACAGAACGAAAAAAAAGTATTTATGTCAATTAAATATGTAATACATAAATGGGGAACCAGCCTGGCTGCAGACTGTAGGTATTCTGTAGATATTTTCAACAAATTACAACTGTAGTAGCCTACAGTTGATTGCTAGGCAACATGCCTATTTTTGCCAATTTGTGTGTGCTGAATGAAGTGAGGATAGCCAATAGAAAATACAGAAAAATATTAGACAATGGTGGTTTATGTTTAGAAAATGAAGATCAATGATACTCCTAGATCAGAAGAAATAGTTGCCAAATGCGAATTAGTAAAGTCAAATTAGTAAAGGAAGGAGTTAGGTGCTGTGATGACAGCCATTAATGCACCTAACTCATACATGTGCAGACTGCAGCTAAAACTAATGCATACCTGAATGCTAAAACCCCATCATGGAGGCCAAGAGAAATGAAATCACTGTTTGGCCTCATAGGGCTGTCACCTCTCCACATCAGCAGGCCATCTCTTGCTGTTGTTTTAAACCGCATGAATATGTTTGTGCGAGATCCTGTAACTCTGGAGGTTAAAAGCAAAATAAAGAATGGACATTGGTTACACAATCAAAAATCAGTTTGAAACAATCAAATATCTCTGCCTAAGGTTTAGCAATTGACTAACCAGTTTCCCAAAAGGATGTCAACAGAACTATGACTTTCTCTCTTCATGTTAAATATGGAAATCAGCCAAAACACTCACGGTCCGATTATGACTTTTGGCAGTGCGGGGTGGGTGGCCCGCCACCACCACGCCCCTGCACCACCAACAGTTGCTGCCGCCAGATTACAAGTTTTTTGTAGTCGGGCGGGCGGTGTGGAGGATCCCCCAGCGGTCGATTTTTCAAAGGCGGTTGTGCCCGCAATGGGAAGCCTCACAAGGTTCCTGCATGTCATGAACTGTAGTGTCCATGCCGTGCAGGAACTTGTGCGCATGCACACAGCGGGTTGCATGTTGTGCTCCCCTGTGTGCATACAGAGGGCAGCGAGGCAGGCTGTTTCCTCTCTGCCAGGGTTTTCATTGTGGTGGAGCTGCCATAAAAACCCTGATGGATAGGAAAGTCATAATAGACTTGGCAGGACCAGGGTGGTCCAGCCAAGCATATTGTGACCTCTGGCCACTGCCAGGGAATGGCATTTCCCTGGTGGTGTTGGTGGTACCAGGGCACTCCACTGCCTAAGTTGTAATCGGGCGGTCGGACCGATGATACAGCGGTGGCTGGACTACCACCGCTGTGCCACCACGAGCCTGGCAGACCATGGACCGCCAGACATGTAATTAGGCCCTAACTCTTTGACTCATTGTTTTATGTATGTATGCATGTGTTGGGTGTTTTGCATTTTCTGATTCACTTCTAGAAGAGGGTCTGTCAGCCTTCCAAATGCATTTATATATATGTAGAATAAAATATTTCTGGGAACACTAGATTAAAGCAGAAACTAGGGGTCTTGTAACACAGTACCAGTCCTGATTACAAAACATCTAGTACTGGATGAGAGCAGGCTGGCATATTCTAAAAGGTGCCCTAAGTACGACTTTTATGTTCAGACATTGGTCCTGTGCTTACTGTGCTATAGACTCAAGCTGCATCCTATTGATGAGGCCCAAAAAGGTTGAAACTGATATGTGATTACTTGTGTTCGGATTTAGAGGGGGTCTAAACTGGCAGTTTGGGCTGGACTGCACAAGGCTGGTTCCTGTCTGAGGTGGCATAGTACGCAAATAATTATGGATTTGATTTCAGCCCGGAGTAAATTACCAATAGCTGAAATTGATTCAAGCAATCCATATATCAGTTTTTCGGTTTCCTACGCACAATGCCCTACGCACTATGGGTATGTCCAGAATTGGTTCTTGTGCTCACTGTGTCACTGAAACCAGGCTGTGCCCTCCTAAGAAGGCTCAAATATGCTGAAACAATCAATCTAGCCATCCCTTTTGCAGGTCTTGCATGTGTGAGTATGCATTAGTGCATGTGTTCTTACATGCCAGACTATTGTGTTCTAGAATGAGCTTGGGACCTTCCCCTTAAAAAACGTTTGTTTGCAGCATTGTTAAACTTCTTTGATGCTTTCTAATTGGGTAGTGCTTGCCATGTGTCACAATCTTATCTTTCAGTGGCGCATTGACTGATTAAGTTAAATTATGTCTCTCCACTGGCCATCCGTTGCTTGCGCTGTGATTTAGGTACAATTTCCTTTTAAAAGAAACATGCTATGACACGGTCAACACTGGCCACTTAATAGCACTTTTTTACCATCCTGCCCCATTCTGTTTCTTCTAGCCTCCACCCACCCCCATCCTGTTACTTCAGACTCATCCTGTTAGTTCTCCACCACCACCTGCCTCATCCCTGTTTGTTCTCATACACCACCACCCCTGCCCTTTTTGTTCTCCCCAACACCCTCCCCATATCTGTTTGTTCTACCCCCCCACCTGCCCCATCCCTATTTGTTCTTTCCCCCCCCCATCCCTAGTTGTTCTCTCCAACCTGTCCCAGTTTCTTCTCATCAGGGTACCCTCTATCCCATTCATGTTTTTTCTCCCCCATTCACAGAAAATAGTTTAAAAAAGACGTGTTATAAGGGCTTCTTTTAACCGCCACATTACTGACCACCACCCCTCGTTACCCACCCCCACCTGATTGCCGAAGCCAATAGCTCACACATAGCTGATACCTATTGACTTTGACAATCCTTGCTTGGTTTCCCCAATAATAAAACTGTTCTTTAACAGGGAATATTAATGCCCGGTGCACAAAAATAATTACTGTAGGATGGCTGATGCTGAGCAAAATAATATGTTAAGATCATCTTGTGTTGCAATATGAGAGACATTTAGAGTGGTGACAAAAATCTCCATACCGCTGTCGCTGTTTACTACTTTGTTGTCTACATACATTTATGGCAGGGTATGCTTTGACTAGACTGGGAGAGCTTGTGATTTGTTTATGCCTTTGCAAGTGTAACTTTATTTATTTCTGTATATACAAACTCATTAAAAAAACAAAATAAAAAGATCAAATCCAGTAAACTAATTTGCATTTCATCTTTGAGGCATATTTTATAAATTATAAATAGTACTATTCTCCTCTTTGTTGCCTTTGATTCTTCTCTCTTAACGAAGGCTATACTCCTGAATTTGTTGTCTTCCAATCAAATCTGAAAAATCTCTTTAAACTTCCTTGACAGTGAAGGTTAGAGTAAAAGACAAGTGGGTAGATGCATCAACGTTTTCGTTAGCGATTCCTTATTTGCGAAAAATAAGGAATCGCAAATAAGGAATCGTAAATGACAATGCATCATTAATTTCGCAATTTTATTGTAATTCGGTAAAAATCGCAAATTTTACCGAATCGCAATAAAATTGCGAGTTCCAAATTGCGATTTCGCAATTCCCATTCATTCCTATGGGCCAAAAGGCCCATAGGAATCAATGTGAATTGCGAATTCGCAATTTGGAACTCGCAAAATGTTCATGCATTCCATGGGTGCAGGGGGGGGGGGTCCAAAGGAACCCCCCCTGCACCCCTGAAATGTATTTTAAAGTGCATGTTACACACACACATGTCCTAAGGACATGTGTGTCTGTAACATGACAGTGTTTAAAAATGCATGTTTGGGCATTTTGACACATTTTTGCAAATTACCACGAGGTTCAAACTCGTGGTAATTTGCACACCCTAATTGCGAAATCGCATTTTTTAAAATAATCATGCATTGCTTTTAAGGAATCGCGATTTTCCAAAAATGCTTGATGCATCCCAGAAACCAATTTAGGAAGTGCAAACGGCCGAATTTTGCGATTCGCACCGTTTGCACTTCCTAAAAATGTTGATGCATCTAGCACTCTGTTGTGATAACCAACTTGAATGCTGACTATTATTATAGCTATCCCGGGTTTTTATGAACAACAACTGGGAGAATGCAAGTCAATATCATAAACATCTGTCACTTTTAAGATATATAAAATCTGTTTTGTTGGTAGCACTGCTGTTTTAATAGAGCTTTTAGGGCAGACCACATCAATTATTTGGGTTGAAACCTTCTGCCAAAGTCAGTCCCTTAAGGCAGCCGAGAAACAGTATTGGCACAAAAATAATAGACCCGAAGAAAAGAAAGGAATAATAAATGTTAGGTTTGATGTTCATTTGAAAGAAGAATTCAAGCACAAAATAATCCTTGCAGATGCTTTCAGTTAGCCTATTTTCTTCAGAAGCCAAATGTTGAAAAGTCTCAAAATATGTTATTCATGCAGCTGTTTTAAATTCATAGTTATTCAATACGTTTTCTTAAAAATGACAATGTGGGATTCAAAAAATGGACATAAGTTTCGTAGTCAGACAACGGTTTCTTACCTTTTTAACATGTCAGTATTGTCGTAGGTCAGGTAACTACGACCAATAAACTGTGGGATTTCAATGGCTTCTGTAATGACTGGAAGATTAATTAAACCACAATTAGGAGCGCATGAGACCAAAAAGCAAACATCCACATGGGGGTTAAACCATAAAAATGCCAAGAGTCACGAAAATGAACTCACATAACTTCGCTTTGACACAATAAAATCACATGAAGTGACAACATATTATCTGAACCAGAATCCTCCAAGGAAAGTATGTCACCTGACCTTAATCTTAATGATGTCACCTGACCTTAATCTTAATGATATCACCTGATAATACTGAAGTTATAGACTCTCAACTGCACAATTATATAGCATAAGTTATTAACATAAACAAATGTTTACATTATATACAAGATTTACTATGATTTTGAGTCAGGGTTGTGTCACTTTTGTGGCACAGCCCCAACACAAAACCATTTTTGGTATTTACTAAGTCAGGCAAAGCCACTGTGGATTAGTAAATGCGAAGTAATGCGCATGCAACATAAGTCGTTGCCTTGCATTACTTTACATTGGATAGCCATTACCTGAGTGGAGGATGAGCATTTCCATGCATCTACCCATGCATTTTGATGCAAATCCAGATTTACAAAGACTTGTAATCCTGGGGTTGCGCCAACATGGTGCACCTACCCAACAGGGGCGTAACAAATAAAAACATCTTTATTTCTCCTTGTTAATTCCTCTTTCCAAATGTGCTGGATTCTGCAGCTCAGTTAGAACAAGGAATTTGCCTCTAAGGATTGTTTTTGTGCAGGAAGGTGGCCCTTCCTGCACAAAAACGATCTTTATTTGTTTTAAGTTGATTGCCTCAGTTCACAGCCTGAGCTGCAGAAAGAAAACAGTGAACATCACAACACAGTTTACCTTTTGTATTGTTCTTGGCATTGCTTTTGCCACCTCTGTGGCAAGGGGTCCCAAAGGAAACCCCAGGGGTTGCAATGGGTCAGCCAGGAGTCGCAGCTGAGACCCCTGGTGACCCCTAAATCATGTCTATGGTATGCATATTCACCACTTCAAGAAGCTTATGTTTTACAGCAAGGTTGCCCAACATTGTCCATAAGAAGATTTGTTACTCATCTTTCAGGCATTCATATGTGATGCTTACAATGAATCTAAATGGGAGAGAGTTACATAGTCTATATTTGTCCTAAAAAGCTGACAGATCTCCTATGTCCTATCCATTCATAAAAGATGGAGAACTCAATTTTAACCATGGACACAAACGCAAAGGTGTAAAGTAGACTTCTCAGATGAAGTTCTTGTTACATCCGATTGTTACTTTAATTTTTACCTGATATATATGTCACCTTGCGTGCATGCCAGAGCACTTAACACGATTGGGATGTTACAATAGGTGACAGATACCCAATTGTAAATAGCAGCATTGGTGTGTAATTTAGTTTATAATATGCACTTGGAAAAAGATCTGTACATTTGTTTCACCCCTATGCAATGTGGCAACTGAAAGTGTAAGTCATTGCATAAAAACTTTTTTAGAATTATTTTAGAACCAAAACTAGCTATGTACACAGAAAATAGTGTGATGAACTCCTCAACGCATTGGGCGGGTAATTGGCAATCCGCAATGACTCAATCAATATTTAGCCATTCCAAATACTTACTGTTGATGCAGTAATTTCCACACTCTGCATGCAGTAAGCATAAAACAAAATGATAATTAGACTCCATTACTAGGTACAATTAAGGTAGCTTTTTTGTAAAGACACTTGTTTACTGTACAAGAAATGGTTCAGTTTCATTCCATAATACATTTTCACTTAATGCAGCTGGAATAACACTGATTAACAATTTAGATTAGAGCACTGCTCATTTGTACACAACTCACAAATTAAGTCAGTGCTTAATATTAGCCAGTAGTTGCAGGGGGTGCCAACTAGCATTTAAATTTAAGAGATCAGCACTTATTTTTCCTCATCAAACTTTGACCTAGAACTAGAGAGAGAAAATCACAAAAGACAAATGAAGTGGGTAGGGAAAGTTGGAAAAACATTGACAAAGAAAGAAAGGAGGAATAACAAAAAACCTAAAAGAGTGAGATGAATGGGCAGAGTGATGGAGGAAAGAGGCATAAGGGGAAATCAAGACTACACAGTGTTGTTATTTGGCACACCGACATTCAATAGTGCTATATGCGTACTTCTGAGCAATACTTTTGGCCATTGGATTTATTCTTTTACAAATTAACTACTGATTAAGTTAGTAACCCAAGAGACTTCAAAGACTTTCTAGATTAGTGAATGTTATGATCCTATTCTCTCTTTAGCATTACCTGTAAATTTCCATAAGTATTCCTAAATGTACATTCTCATCAGTTCCCGAGTCTTAGTCAAATATTATAACTAAACACCACGCTCATTAAAGTAATAAAAAACATCACAAAGAAACATCACGTGATGAAGCTTCTGATAAGAAGCTTGGTTGCCATGACAATAGAAAGCTATTGTCACAAGATGGCGTCGGACTGTCCACAGTCCGTATGGACACGCGCATGCTGTTTGCTTTGGACAAATGGCGAGAGCAGTCATCTTTGTCCATGTTGACGCGTGCATGTATGCCTTTGGGAGAATTGATTGCAAAAGGCACTCGCATGGCGAGAGCAGCGCATGCCTTACATATTACTGCGAGAAATAGAAAATGGTTCAGTTTTCATGCCGTTAATCCTAATGTGTGCAGTTGGTTGTGTGTATAGTAAAGTGATGAGGGATGTGAATCCCACAGGGAAACCCAGTTTCTGCAACACTGCTTGTAGAAAGGGCTATTCAAAGGAGTCAAAGGCGTTTCGGACATCCAACAGCGCCATCACGGTCGGGACTGTAGGTGCTATCCTATGGAGGACTGCAAAGAACACTCGGAGAGTCAGTGCGGTGGACCTATGTGGGACAAATCCCGACTGCGCAGGCAATATAATCTGCCCCATTAGTAGCGCAAGACGAGTCACCACCATCTGGGAGGTATTTTGTTAGTTGATATTTTTGCTATAATATTTTTTACATGTTATTACACTACATCCTAGCACCAAGAATGGTGTATGTGCACTTTATTGCATCCCCTATTCACCTAATGAGTCAGCAAATACAAAGAAGTCTGGGGCCTCTCATACAATGCTTTGCTAATTTACAGTGCATTGGCTCTTACGTTGCAACATTATTATACTAACAACTTGTTTACTGGGATAAATTACTTTTGAAAGTTTTAATTTTTTCACTTCAAAATGAATGAAAACGTGACGTTGTACCTTTCTGACAATGCTTTCCATCAAAGCCTAGTGGACAATCACATTCATAGCTGTCCCGTTTTGGCCGACAGCTGCCTCCATTAGCGCAGGGCACATTCGCACATGGGTGCACAGCATTGTCAAGGTTCACCCCAAACGCCTGCCCTTGCTTCAAATGGATGGTCCGGTCATTTAGAATGATCTGCAATAGGACAGAAGGAGAACAAACACAAGTAGTCTTTGGTAATCAGAATACTTAATTGTGAACATGACAAGCTTTCATTTCCATTATATTATTTTAGTAAGTGTGATAATAATGATTGTAAGACACAACCTTGATTCCGAAGTTTATTTGATTACATTTTATGTCGTGTATATTTTTTAAAACCATTATCTTTGCTATGGCCTCTTTTTGGGGAAACAACTGGCATTAGATTATAAAATTAAAGCCCTGTGGTGTAACGATCAATCACTATATGACATCCCGACGACCTTCAATCACACACACACTGGGTACAGGGTACTGGGTGAGGGAGCAGGAGGAGAATTTAGAGGCTCTAGCCTGTGGAGGGAAGGGCGCTATCACTGTTGTCCTTTTCATAATAATCTTTGATATTGGCAAATAGCATGAACAAAGCCATGATCTCAGAGCTGCCGAATTTCTTTATACATTATTAGTTGGGAGACACTTTGTAGCACTCCATTCACTCAATTATGTATAACCAAAAGAAAGAGGACCTGCGAGAGACAAAGGTAAGAGAGTGCATGGGTATACAAGGACACAGCTGTCTTCCCAACAGTCAAAATAGTCTCTTTGCTTAAGCCAAAGGACATCCAACTGAGAAAGTGAGTAACTTGGGAATCTTCTTCTGCCCCTGATCATTAATTTGACCCTCAGATTAATGCGGTGGCCTACTATGGAAATATCTCCTAGTCCTACAAATTATCTGCAGAGTCGAGCTTGGTGATGGCACACCTATATATTGTACCATCACCTACACAGGGCTTCCAGAGAAACTGATCAAGAGGCTACAGTCGCTCCAAAAAAGGGTGCCATGAGCTACTTGAATCTACAGAGGCGAGATCACATTGAACCCACCTGACAGAGCTTCAGGGGCTTCCACTAGAGCTAGGAATTAAATTCCATGGGCACTGTACCACACACAAACAATACTGGGGCATGGGCCTGGTACACTAACAGAACTTTGCATCCTACTGTGTTCCTCATGAACCATTATGCTCAACTATTGTCTATCTTGGCACGCATATAGGGCCCCATTAGGATGGCGGGCGGATTGCCCCTGCCAAGCCGGTGGTAGTCACCGCCGGCCCGGCGGAGCAATCCGCCCACCATCCCGGTACAAAAGACCCCCCGCCATATTATTATGGCTGGAGGGTCCGTGGTGGGTGGAAAGACCGTCCGCCGCAGTTCCTCCCCGGTCTACTTGCGACCGGGCAGAAAAGGCTGCAAAATGGTGGCGGTGTCTATTTGACACTGCCAGCCATATTACAATGTGCTTTAGGGAAAGGCAAGCGGTGTCTGCTTGGGGGGCCCGTTGCAGGCCCCCAGGGACTCCGGGGGTGGGGGGTCCACTTGGGGGTACCAAGTTCCATGCACAACATGGCAGGCACTGCGTGGTGCCTGCCATGTTGTGCATGGAAGTGCACAACATGCCTTCCTGGCATTGTGGCGGGCGGGCTGTGCGCACCGCCTGCCACAATGTCAGGAATGCTTGATGCGCCTGCCACTGTGGCGGGCGCATCCTAATAGTAGGCACGGACCCCCGCCCTTAGATGGGCGGTCCCTCTGTACGACGGGATGGCGGGCGGACAAAGTCCCCCCGCCATCCTAATGTGCCCATAGTCTTTAAATTGTTGAAAGACAAAGAGAAGACTCTTACAATACAGGGCTGAATAAAGCTGTGCGCTTTACGAACAAACTGTAACCAGAACATTTCTCGCTCGCCTATAAATGCCCTCAACTCCTGCAGGGAAGTGATTAAAAATAATAGGCTGGTACCTTCATCGTGGATTGGATGCTATCTGCCCTATATCTCGATGCCAGGAAGGAAGACATGTTGCTTCGGGCACTGGCACGTGTATGTCCAAACCTGAGGGAGAAATAATCTGAGGTGGATGCTTTGTCCTGGGGAACTATGGACTGTGGGTGGAATCACAGTAGGTCTTGTGACTTGAAAACAGCTTTGAACAAAAGCAACTAGATGGCATAAGTATTGAGAGCGTGTGTATCTACAGCCACATGTGCTAAGTCATTTCCCTAGATTTTTTTAATAAAAAGTATTTAGTTGAAAATATGAAGTGGTAAGCATAATACTGCTACATTAAATATTAGAATGTCTTCTATGCCAAAGTTCTGAGCATTAGCATGCACATTTTAGTGCTCTGTTTCCAGTAATCTTTCTCTTGCAGACAGTAGAGCTGATCGTGGAAGTGACCACAGCTTTTGGAGTAAACATTGTGGAAGGTTCAGTGAGTGGAACTCTTATTTCCAAGCCCCTATTGCTGGTGGTACGTCATGTTTCCCCATATTAAAAGTAACGCACCTGCGGCACAAGGGGCTTGCAAATAAGCCCCTCTATCTGCTCAAATATTAGATGATCTGCTGATAACAAGTTTGAATCCTTGCAACGCCAACTCAGCCTGCCACCTGTCCAAGATTGGTAAATTGAGTACCATCAAACTGGATGATAGCCAGTCTTTTTTTACAGAGCTTAAAAGTGCAGAAGTGTGGCAGGTCGAAAAGTGAAAATATAAATTGTTATAATTTGTTATTACTAAAACACTGATGCAGGCACTCCAAGAAGGTATTAGTCTAAAGCAACTCCTTCGTGATATCTGCATTGAGACCTTCAGACATTCAGTGTTAGCTTTGCCTGGACTTTTGTTGCTATTTTTATGAGTAAGAATTACAAATGTAGCTGACTTAGTCGATGAATTAAAAAAAATAAGGTACCCCCTGAAAACTCTAGACGTTCCTAGGACAGTGAAACAACCATCAAGTACATAACATTCCTAGGCAACTAAGGACTTTATAGAAAATCAAGTCGTATACATGAAGCAGTGATAGTCGCATGAACTCAGTGTACCAGTCAAAAGACAGTTAAAATTGTATCATTTTATTCATATAAAAGTAAGAAATTGTGACATAACCATACATAAAAAATGATTGTGCATGGCATGATGTCCAAGTGATGTATTAATTACCTAGCACAAGCATAAAAAAATAAATTGCTTAAAGACAAAAGTAAAAAACGGTTCCAATGAAAACAATCACAAGTGGCTAAGATGTACTATGGTTCATAAAGTCTTCTACGCGCGTTTCGGCATGCAAGCCTTCTTTAGGAAGAGCCACGATAAATTCTGTACAATAAAAAACACATATACAATTCACATGTTAAACATATATCGGTTGTGCGTTACAAAACAAAGGAAGACTCCAAAGAAAAAAGAAAACATTAAGTGAATAGAAGGGTGAAGTAAAAGATATCTTGTTTGTGAAATTGATATAAGAAATGCTAGTAAATATCAAAATACGAAGAAGAAAATTCCCAGACTGGTGACATGCAACTGAGAGATAAAGCTGTTGAATAGCAAGACCTCTATTGGGCATAGATACCTATAGCCCGCCTCTAAATTCCCATCAATGAACAACCGGGAATTTTTGATGTTCATCCTAAGCATGTCATGTGAAGGACATATTTATCTGGACACCATAAAATTCTAGTCCGACATCTGCTAAATCTGATTTAAAAAGGCTGCTTACCTTCTGAATACTTCCACTAAAGGGCTTCTCAACACCAGAGTTTTTCTTCAGTGAGTCATAATCAGGCACGCCACCAACAAAGATGTCTGTATTGCACTTAATTTGATTGAAGGCTCCCTGCAAGACAGATGATAGAGCTTTTAAGGGTTTCATCATTGTGCAGCTATCACACCGTGTGCAGTTCCACACCAACCGATATCATAGTTCGGTTTAATAGTTTTCTTATTGCATGCAAGAACACATGGTGGTTTGCAGTCTAGGGCTCTATTAAATTGCATGGAAAATTAGACATTAACTTAAGTAACGCTCCTAGACTTAAATATTTGTCCTCACATTCCTTTGTGCTACACAATGTCTTTATGGTGCCCGTCAGTGCTATGCACAACCACCTGTGCAAATTCTTTTGGTTGTCTGATAAGAGTATTGAAGCTAAAAATATTGGGTGGACAGAATATCATGTAAAAAATATCGAGCACCAAAGTATCGGTAAGGTATGTGAAAATGGGTAGGTAAAGAATTACTATTCTTAACTCCACATCTACATACCTTGAAGATATTTATATTGTCAAAGTACATAAATGTGGAGTTAAGTATAGTAAGAGTTTGCTTCCCCATAGAAACTTACTTTCACCGTATTTTTGGCTTCAATATTTCCCACACGATATTTTGTCAACACTATATTTTTAACTAAGTACTTTTAGATGTTAGTTTGATATGGTGTAGTTTGCTTGGGATGCATTTATTTACAACAGTCTATATGTGGGTGCAAAAGAAATAGAAGTCAAATAACTTTTAACTATTGACTACTGAAGTCATCTTCTTAGCTTTTAAGTTTACAGAAATATTGCTTGCATTGGTGTCTACCACATTTCCAGGTGGGAGTTCCTCCACCCTCGGCGTCACGGACCTGCATGTCGCCGGTTCTATGAACGCCTCCTTCCCCTGAGCCATGACACTTTCAAGCATTGGGAGATACTGGCTCCTTGTCTGCATGGGGAGTAGAGTTTCCAATAGGAAGTCAGACTTTTGTTTTTCTTCATCAAGTTTGACTCCAAACGCCTTTGCCGCGTTATTGATCACCATATTGTACGCCCCAATGTTGTCTGACGGTGAAGGCCTCGAAGGGTGCGTGTCTACGCCCTATTCTGGACTTTCGGTGTCGAGGTCCTGCCATTCTAGGTCCTGCGTCCCCGAGGATGCCGACCCGAGGCATGTCATTTGGTCGTCGTCACCCTCCTCCTCATAGTAGAAGTCTTCCTCCTCTTGATGTTCTAGAGTTTTGGGGCTTTTTAGCGGCTCGTTGGCCTCGAAATCCTCCTCCTCTTCTTCTACTTCAACGATAACCGTTGGTGTTTTCGACGGAATCGTTGGTATTTTCGACGGAATCGTAAACTGTTTCAGGCGTTCGTTGAATTCACCTTTAGGGTGGATGACTGGAAGATGTATGCCTGAAAATTTTAGACTCGCACTGCTTTTCTACACTCTTGTTGACAATGTTTGCTAGTTTAAAAAAGTTATACACACCTCAAAAAATCTTCTCACCCACTCCCTATGGCGAGTCTTATTTTATCAGGGCAAACTATATTTAGGACCTACTCCCTTGTTCTGGCAAGTTGACAAAGTAGAGGTGGTCTGACCTGTCAGAAAAGTGAAGGAGAAATACAGATGCCTTAAATCTTGTTTTTATCTTGTGGCATTTGCTCTGTTTTTAAAGACAGAGGTCAGAAGTAAGTTTACAATTACTGCTCCTTCTCTGACTGCAGAGTTGCAGGATTTGGTAAAGCGAATTGTCTGACCTCCTGTAAGAAGTGTGAAATGAAAGGCTGTAGGGTTTCAGGTTTTTCCTAACACACATTTAAATAGCTAATATGTCAACTGTGTAAATATTTCAAAATATATTTCATTATTTGTGAAAGCCCCTTTTTTGTACTTCTGCGAGATGAAAAAAATATTTTATTAGGATGAAAAATAAATTAGAACACTTAACTTGGTGATGTGCAAATGATAAATATGTTTTCTGAAACTAAGTTTTCACATATTATTATTAATACGCTATATAGTTTTATCAGTAAAGCTGAAAGATAGTGGGAAGATTTTTGCCCATTTCTTGGAAATTTACTGTCTGTAAATGACAGTGTGCTACCACATCATGCCTTTGTAATATATTTATTAAAAGTGAGTGCTTAAACATGAACTGAGAAACCCTTCTGTCCTGATGGCAAGGCTATTAGTAAACTGAGAGGCAAGTGAGGGATGTTGTGTTCTCTACATGTGAGCTAGATTTGTATTCCACATGGAGAAAACATTTAGTCTATTTCATCAAACAAAAGTCTTTTGTTTTTTACAGCAGAATGCTGAACTCACATATTTGAAGGTTTTCGCATATGTGAGAATGAAGAAAAAGGCCAATGATCACACAATTTGAGACCAGTTTACAGGTTAAGTACATCACTGTTAGGTCGAGTAGTGCAGGTCTAGTAAAAAAATGTATGACTTCTGAGGCCTGATGTATATATATATATATATATATATATATATATATACATACATATATATATATATACATATATATATATATAAAAACACCATCCCACTCCAACAAAGAAGAAGGCACGTACACGAAGATGTACAGTATGGCTTTCTTTAATATCTCAGGTCTCACTCGACCCCATGGCAAGTGATATGCATTTCGGCTTTCACGCTCCAGAACACCCAATATCGGAGCACTAACAGACGAGTGCTATACTCGCCCTCCTGGGGCGATCCCCAAGCAGGGATCGACTGGGGAGGGTTACCATTGGAAAGGGGAGATTCTCAACTTTTCAATGATATCTCTCCCGTCTTTCTACGTGCCTGGGGGCTGAGATAGCCCCTGAGCACATAGAAAGTGAAACTGAAATGAGCCTAAAGGCTCATTTCAGTTTCGATTTCAGTGCAATGACGACAGCACTACCTGCGTGCTGATCGTCATTGCACACAAACTAAGGGGGGGGGGGCCTTGGGAGCTGGGGAAGCTCTTCCCAAGATCCCTAGGCTTTGGGGGAGAAAGAGAAATCCCTCTGCTGTCTGCAGCAGAGGGATTTCGGGCCCCTGTCCTCTTGAAGGAATGGTTCCGTCATGAGCACAGGAGCACCAATGCTCATGACGGAACCATTCCGTCATGAGCAATTTGGATTAAAACGGATGAAATTATGAAAAGAATTTGATTTCTGGATGTTGACTTATTGAAATTTGACACGTGATCAGCTCGAGTATGGTAGAGTGATGACCCACCAGTTTGGTATGTTAAAATAAACCTTTTGCCAGGCCTAAATCACCCTTTCTAATACATATACTATAAGTCACCCCAAGGTAAGCTCTAAAAAACATGTCCTGGGAGTGAAAAGCTCCCAAATTCATTTTCACTCTGCCCTTCCTGACTGTACATGGGAAACACTGCTGGGTTGGAGGGAAGCCCTCAGGTTTATTGGCTGGGAGCGGAAGCACACCGGGCTGACCACATTGTGGCAGGGGATTTGGCTGCACCACACTGCTGGGCTTTGAGGCTTTGTGAGGTGCGACAGAATAGGTATTACCCATCTTGGAGATGTGTGGCGAAGCAATAGCCTACAGTCCTTCCAAAAAATGCAGGAGCAGTACTAGCTCTCTCACAAGCAGTTCTACCAATATCTGCAATTGCACAACGCCTTGCTGGCTCACATTCCCTCAGGTACACATATCCCAGAGTTCAACTCCCTTGAAGCTAAACCTCTGATGGGAAAAATGGACAAGGGTGCTATTTCCCGGATCTACAAGTCTCTTATTCTTAATCCCAATCCCCCAGATCGCTACCCGAGTCAACACGGCTGGTGGGATGCTTGGTTGGGAGAACTTGATGAGGACGACTTGCGAGGGGCCTGATTGGCCACCATGGAACTGGCTATTGCTGTGCAGTTGCGAATGGTGCAAGTTAATTAGCTGCATCTTTCATATATATGTTTCCATCGAACTGGCAGGGCCGCCCAATCCTGTTGTACCCGCTGTTCCGCAGCTGAAGCTGTGATCTGGACATGTGCATTTGGTCTGGACATATCATCAACTGATCCTGTTTTGGAAGGAGACTGAGTGAGAGATTTCTGAGATTCTGGGACGCCAAGTTGATCTCACACCTAGGGTTGCTTTAGTGGGGCTATTGGAGGAGTTGGGAGGAGCTAGGTTGGACCGCACCTTTATTGGAGAGGTGCTACTTGTGACCAGTTGATATATAGCTTGCAGGTGGAGGACCCCAAATCCCCCACCTGTGGCACAGTGGAGGAGGGTGGGTAGATTGGTGTGCAGTCTATTTATGAAGCAAGAGGCTGTACCCGCAAACATGAGCAGATCTGGGGTAGGTGGTTGGATTGCCACTGACTGGGGGTGGAAATATAATATTTGTATTGCTGTACCCCCCCACCATCCCCTCCCCCCCCCCCCATTACAGGATTGATGCAAAGTTGCTGTTTATGTAGTTATTGTTGCTGTGGACATAAACAATAAAAATGTGGTTATAAAAAAAAATATTTTTTCACTACTGTAGGTGACAAGACAGAGATCATGTTATTTGGCAAAGTGACTGAGTTATGGTCAGCTGCCCTCGGAACCTGTCCCTGTCCCTTCACCTAAGTAGGTCGTGAAAAATCTAGGAATGAAGTTGGACCAATCACTTTCCATGAAAGACCAAATTAACGCACCTGCTTTGTCACCATGAGACTCCTAAAAAAGCCCTCCCTTGGCTTGCAGACACCACCAGGAAGACTCCTGTCCAGGCTCTCATCACCAGCCGCCTGGACTATGGGAACTCTCTGTTGACATCAGTAAACAACACCTTGCTATCCAAGCTGCAGGTGGTCCAGAACACTGCCACATGGCTAAACTGCAATTTTCCCTGTTGCTTTCCCTCTTCCATGATTCTCAGGAAGCTTCACAGGCCGCCGATTAGATAGCTTGTCATTTTAAAACTATGCTGTCTGACACACAAAGTACTCCATAAGTTCCGCCCAGCATATTTCACCACTCGACTAAAACCTTACCTGCCTCCCAGATGTCTTAAGTCTTTGGATAAGGTGGTTCAGAAGCTCACACTGTTGTTCTCAGCAGAATCAAATCCTGTTCAGCAGAAGCTTCAAGCAACAGTATTCGGTCTCATGGAGCCCTTCTCAGCTATAGAATACAGTTTCCTTCCACTGGAGATTTTCAACTTCCCAAAAAGTTTCAAAGTCCAAAAGTAGAATTCTTCACCATGACTCCCTCCAGTGACTCCCTGATAATGATGCCTCCTCCTCAAATACATCCAGCTGCCTTGACCTGCTGACTTTACCTTCTCGGAAAGTGTTCTTCTAAATCCAAAGGTAAGCCAAGACTGGGCCTAATTCACCTTGTGTAGTCAAACCGAGCTTTATTGATGCCGGCCTTTTGACTTTTCCTTGGTCTCGCACAACCAGAAAACCATGGGCTTTGATCTTTCCATTTACAACTTTGAAAATTCATAACTCTGGTTCTACTAATTGAATCTAATTTGTTTTTATGTCATTTTATTTTTAAAATTTGACTTTCACATTATTACTGTTTGTATGCTGCATAAATACTTTACATATTGCCTCTAAGTAAAGCCTGACTGCTTTTACGCCAAGCTACCAGAGGGCTAAGCACCAGTTAATTCAGTGAGTTTTGTGGTTCACCCTGACAAGGATCATGGTTGTTATTTGACTATGGTCTTCACCCCCCTCAATCTATAACCCAATTTCTTATATTTACAATTTTTAGGGTGAGCATACCAGACAGTGATATATTGCATCCTTTCTCAACATTATCAACAGCAGACCACCCTACACGTTTGTATCACAGAGAGGTTTAAGGGAGGAGCAGCAGGTGTAGGTACTACTCTACATGCTGTTGTTAAATGGTTTTGTGGTATGCATCATTAATAGCCTACTCCAACTAGTTCCTCTGGATCTGCAAATTTGAAGAACAGTTAAAAAGAACTCAAATGTTCTCTTTTAAGTTGGTCCTCTCATATGCCATATCCTTGTTTTGTATTCACTGAATTGTTTGTATATGTTGGTGTGCGTACATGCCATATTCACCAACATACAGGTGAAAGAATGCGAAAGTGGGTCTGGATCAGGCATTACCTACTCCATGCCACATTATTGTCTTAAATAATGCTCACATTTTGTATTTCTTGCATATCATTGGGAAGACACCATCTAATTGGAAATAGTATCCTGGAGGGATAGGGAGAGGTGTATTAGTTTAATAGTGGTCACCTTTCTGTTAAATGTAAGTAATACATTATTTTGGAAAGGCAAACTTGTTTGGTTGTAAGCAATATTGAGACTATTTTACAACGTGTGACAGGTTATTAGCTAAGTAAAAACAATCAGCCTTCACCATAGCAATGCAAGATGGCTGTTCTGTTATCCAGTCAATAAAAGGTGTGTCATGATAACATATTAAACAAAGAACAAAAACATGTTTGTTCCGCTGCTATTTTTATGTCTGTTACCCCTGTGGTTCTAAGCCGTAAATAGTTATTGGTGGAGGGCATGCATATCAATACCAGAAAACAAAACCTTAATTAGAACTGAGGAATAGATTTTTCTGGTCACAAAACAGGACCGCAAAACCACTTCCAGAAAACTGTGAACATGTTTATCATATTTGTCATATACTACATCAAATCTATTACTATTTTACGAAAGCATGTTCAAATTATCTACATTTATGTTACTTGGTTACTGCAAATAAAGGTAAGATTCAAAGACCTGAAAAATCAGTTCTGCTTTTTAATACTTTGGCAACAAGAACTAGACATTTCTACGGATATGTACATGATTAATGCTTACCTCTGCCATTCCTTCTGTTGGTTTTTGGCTATCCACTTGTACAATACCATTCTTTGCTGTGCGAGATACACGTAGCTCATGCCACTGGCCCAGACTTATGGGTTCTGCACTCCTGGGGGAAAAACTGCTTATGTGAGTCTTAAAACTTTTTAAAATGTGTTTAGAATGTTCCTTCTGCTACTGTCAAAATGGTATAGAATGAGGAACTCTAGAGTGAAGAATTTGCTTTTCATGTCCATACAGGTCTACATGACATCTTGATAACTCAATCACTATTTAAATGTGAAATTATATTGCCCAAAATCTCCTGAAACAGGTATTACTTGCTCTCTGCTTCAATAAAACTCCCAACATTTCAATGCTGTAATAACGTACAACTTCACAGCACATCAACAAGCAGTACAACAAAGGAATTTCTATATGATAATCTACTTAGTAGTGTAAATTTTCGACATTCAAGTCAAATTTAAAAGAAAGCCACGAAGAATACATATTATACGAACAGCTTTACTTATGTAGCTTTAAAACTCAGATGAAAAAATGCCAAAATCATTAGAAATCGAAAAAATATAAATTCAAAAGATTACCTCCCTGTAGGGCTCATTCCTTTTTTCTGCTGCACCCTGGCAAATAAGTGGTTTAACCTCTCAATTATGTTTGAGTTGCTTTTCCTTTCAACTTAAATGTGTTTTGTCCTTTGGGCTTTTTGTGTGACTGAAGGTGAGTATTAAGGGGGAGAGAGGTTGATACTCTCCTGTTTATCTTGGATGTGATCTCATCTGCCTCCACATTGACAACCGCTTTCCCATGTCCTCTTCTCATCAAACCAAACCCTTCACTCCGTCTGATCAAACCACCTCCCACTTTCTCTGTTTACACGGGTTCTTTTGAAAGGCCCTCTATCATTTTTTGGGGCTTTCGTGTGAACAGACACCTTGCAGACATGAGTTGTGATTAGACTGCATGTGCTGACTGGCTGTCCGTCTTTTGTCACATTATGAATTTTTGATAAAAATATCGAGAGTGAACTGCGAGTACTTTACACCATTGGTTTGGAATCTTGATATAAATATCGACTATTGTGCGTGGGCGCTCTGGATAAGGTATGACACCTTCACAAGATTTTTCAAGTGTAGACTGTGATTGATTCTAAATTGCGGTTATGGCGACTGACACGAACAAGGAGTCTTGATACAAAGATCAAAATTGTATGTGAGCACTTTGGACAAGGCACATGCCTTTGATTTGAGTTGTACATTGCTGACTCTGAGTAATTTTACATCATTGATATTGTAGTCATGATCCAAACGCTGGAGTCTAGAAATACGTATTAAACATTGTATGTGAGCACTTTGGACAAGGCACATGCCTTTGATATGAGTTTTCAATTGCTGACTTGAGTTTTTCTATTGCTCGTGCGGAGCCTTGATACGGACTTTGGGCACTGAATCTGAGCATATTTGGTTTAGTTGTGTCACTAAAACTCTCAAGGGGAGGAGCTGTGCTTGACAGATACCATTGGGTATAGAATATCCATAACCTTTATGAACAGCGTTTCCAAAATAGAACAGCTTTAATCAAAGTTCCTATATATATAAATATTTTTTTAAAAGCCTTACCAATAATTAACTTTTGATAGTTGATGTAGCAATAAGTGGAAAAAACGTTTAGATATTCTTGGCGGACTTTGAACAGTTAAAGAAATGTGTTATGCGAGAGTCTAGCACATCAAATATCTCATCTTACATGTTCTAGGGGAGATGCATGGTGGTTGCTTGGCTAAGGTGCTACAGCCTTGTTTTTGGCTGCACGTGCTTACAATATGGTGCCAAGGTTACTGGGGATGGTCCTACATTCTTCATTCTTCACCATGTATGTTTGTTTGTGTTGTGTAGGACTGGACAGTTGGCATCCAGATTGACTGTTTTGGAGGACACTTCTATCTACTCATTCTGTATTTTTACCACAAAGTAGAAGTTTATTTTCCCAATGCAGGTGTTCACCGATGTGATTCCTCCTCCTATTCTTCGGTCACATGTAATCACTCCCTGACTGACAGTGAAAAAAGAGGTTGGAAGTAGCTTCTTAGGTAGTAGGTCCACAGCTGTGATGGGTTGGTATGGATTCAAATATGAAAAAGTTATAAAAAGCTATAGCTATAGCACTTATGGCAGCCGCTTGGACGAGGAAAGTTAATCCAACCGCGGTGCGAGGAGATTAAATCCCAAAGCAAGAGTCCGGGAACCGCAAGGGACATGGACTGCACTTCCTGTCCCCAACTTCAATAATTTAAATATTCATGCTTCGCCTTTAAACATAAAACGAAACTAAGCATCTACATAAGCTGTTCTAAGCCTTCCCATACTAAGCCCTCACTTGCGTATGGACCAGTAGCTTGGATGAGAAGAGCCCCCTCTTCCACTGAGAAATCCTATGAGAAAGCTAATCCACAACAGACCACGAAGAAACCTAATTTCACCATTAAATCAAGACACCCATTCTCCTTTATCGCTAATCATTTCAGACTGCTCACTCTGTCCTGATGATGATCTTGACTCACTAAAGATCGAAACGTCATCGACCCCCCCCATTGAAAATCCCCCCATTTGTACATATTGTTATGGATTTCTTTTTGTTGTCTCTGTGATATTTCGTATATTGTCACCTTCACTCAGTCACGTTACGCACCTTTTCCCTCATGTGGGCAACTTAACATATCTGTGTAAATACCTACTTGCAATTATATTGCTTAAAAATATACATGTTGCCCTACGAAGCCTGCTCTCCAATTGATTCAATATCTAAACAAAATTATTGTAAAGATAATCTCTAACCTTGTATTATTGGACCCATTCAGGCCACTCTTGAACCACTGTTCTTCTTATATACATTACTCCCCAGGTTCACTTAACGGGGTACCCTTTTTCCCATTAAACCGAGATAAACATTTGAGACACTCCATGGTCTGCGGTGACTGAATGTTAAAAAATGAAAGTGTTTCTATTGATTCTAAACAACATTTTGCCTTACAGCTCTTCACACATGTTCTTTGCTTTCTCAGTCTGCACTCAATATTAGATAGCTTCTATTGGTTACTGCTTTCTTCCATTTGTGATTATTCCTTGCTTTCCCTTGACCACAAAACACATGAACCATCAGTTGTTTCTTGTAGCCCGACTCTGGTTAACGTAACACTTTTACCTGGGTGTGATGAGGCTGCACTATGGCTTCCTCATTCTCCTTACTTGGTTGCTGTGTTTTTGGCTTGGCTTTGACAGTGGGTTGTTCCCTCTGTTTGTATTGGGTGTTCCCACCATGGGGACAACAAGAATTTCAGGAGATCTTAAACTTTGGTAGGCCCTTTGGATGATGCTTCTAAGATTATCAGGGGAGTAAAGAGAAACAGATACTGGTATGAGTACCTACTAGCTTGGTAGTTGTGGCTTCTGGATTGTATTTTACCCCATCTGAGAGGTTCTTCGCTTCTTATCTAAGTGGTTTATGTAGAGGAGGTTATATTTGGCAGTAATCATATATTAAACATTAAACAAGTATAGGTTGATTTGTTAAATAATTTCCCTTTACACAAAGAATAGTGAGCTGTGGGGTACCTTCCAGAATATGTAAGGCATGTCAGATAAAGACATCAAGCATTATAAGTTGAGAAGATCAAGAGTTCCACATGGCCAAATACCAGGAGCAAACATTTTGGCAATAGTGGATTTTAGGAAGATACAATAAAATAACTTGAGTAGCTGGTGCAAGGGCCTTGATTCAGTACCAAAAAGAATAATTGATGGACAGAATGCAGAACAATGTCATACATTCACCCAGGTACAGAGATCTGGGCCTAAATCCATTGCTTTTTGCTCACCATGCCATTCCAGTTTGGACCCTGCCATATGCAAATTAGTCTTAACCCTTCACCCAATGGGAACAGTCCAGCACGAACTCCCAGGCCAGGTCCTCCCTGGACTGGAAACACGCATCCTAGGACCGATTTCGGGCTTTCAGCCCTGATCAGCCAGGATAGCTTGACTCCAGCGGCATGGAGAGCATGGTGACCACGTCTGGGCCTACCCGTCCCACTCGGGGTGACAAATGCAAAAAGAACAATTGATGGGCAGAATGCAGAACAATATCATACATTCACCCCAGTACAGAGATCTGGGCCTAAATCCATCTGTATTTTTGCTCACCAGGCCATTCAAACTGGGGTGGCAGGGTGAGCAAAAGAATGATGGATTTAACCCAGATCTCTTGACTGGGGGTGAATGTTTTAATTTGTTCTGCATTCCGTCCATCATTTGTGTGTCTTTTGCTTCCTCGCTCTAGGTGCCCCGAGTATGCCCAGACGTGGGTCCCGGGCTCACTGTGCCACTGTAATCGAGCTATCCTGGCTGATGAGGAGTGAAACCCGGAAACTGGTCCTAGGATGCTTGTTTCAGGTCCAGGGAGGATCTGGCTTGGCAGTTTGGGCTGTCCGTTTCCTATGAGGCACAGGGTCAAGATTGATTTGCATATGGCCAGGTCTACACTGGGGTGGCATGGTGAGCAAAAGAATGATGAATTAAACCCAGATCTCTTGACTGGAGGTGAATGTTTTGATTGATCTGCATTCCGTTCATCAGTTGAGTGTCTTTTGATTCAGTACCAGCGTGTCTTCCATTATTAAATGTCCATGTCTAGCCATCCATGCACATCTATTGAAGGGTCATCAAATTGCACTAGCATTTGTTGCCCTGGAAAGCATGTCAGCCAAAAAACAATCAAGTTGATGGACATATAAATGAGCAAGAGATACTGAAATAAGTAAGACTGTCCTCTTGACTCATCTCTCTGTGCAGTCCTGAGATATTATATTCCAACTAAGGAGCTCCTGATGTATCTAAGGAGCGCTGGGATGGTGTAAAATAAGTCATCCTGACAATAGAAACTACATTCCTCACTATCTCACCAGATTCTTGATAATGAATACTGTTGTAAATGTCCATCTTTTGCAAGGTGTACTCCCAGATTTTTGCTGGCAAAGGAACTCTGTGTACTTTAGTCCTGCTAACCCGTGGCAAAGTGTATGTGATCCCCCTTTCAACATATCTTCCTTACCAATAAGTTCCTAGTATATGGTACCCACAGTGTACCCAAGGCCTGAAAGTTAAATGTCGCCAGTGCGCAGCAGTACCCATTGTGCCACCAACTGCAGTGATAACGCAATGTATAATTGCAGGCCTGTCACCAGTTGCCTGGCTGTGCAAGTTTAAACGGCCAATTCAACCTGTCAAAATAACCTCTTTTGACAGGCCTGAAATACTCCTATTAAATATTTATTGGTTATCCCTAATCAATCAATCAGTGCAGCACTGTCAACCTTAGGGGTATCGGGGGGCGCGAGGTCTCCGTCAAAAAGCCAGGTCTTGAAGAAATGGCAAGAAAAGGTAAGAAACAGCAGGAAAAGGTAAGAAACGAGTAGAAAAAGACAAAACAGAGGGCAGAAAAACAAGCAAGCAGAAAAGGCAAAACAGAGGAAAGAAAAACAAGCAGAAAAGGCACAAAGAGGGCAGGAAAATTAGCAGAAAAGGAAAAACAAAGCAGAGGAGGACAAAACGGAGGGCAGAAAAATGAGCAGAAAGCCAAACAGAAGGCAAGAAAATGAGCAGAAAAAGGCAAACTAGAGTGCAGGAAAATGAGCAGAAAAGTCAAAACAGAGCAGAGGATGGTAAAACAGAGGGCAGAAAAATGAGCAAAAACGTAAAATGGAGGGTAGAAAAATTTGCAGAAAATGAGCAGGAAAGGCCAGAAAAACAAGCAGAAAAGGCAAAACAGAGCAAAACAACGAGCAGGGGTGACACAAACTGAGGGCAGCAGGCAGACAGGCAGGAGAGTGTAGCTGACTACGGGCAAGCTGGACAGAACTGTTACAGGGGTAGCTGGCAAGAGGACCTAAGTAAGCTTTAATGTCCATTGAGGAAGAGTGTATGGTAGTTAAAAGTAGAATAAGTAAAAGTTTAACATTAAACATGTGCTTACAATGAAAAGGCCCAAAGCAGGGTTAGCTGTTCGATAGGAAAGTAGTGGGGTACAGTATTTAATTTAATAATTATATCTCCCCCTAGGAAACAATACACTGTTCATTTGTGGACTTATATTTATTAAAGGGTCAATTCATTGGTAAAGTTTGATGTGTAATACATATTTCAGAAAATGTACTTTTAAAAAGTTGCCTGTTACCTGCCTAAAGCCTATCATAGCCAATTTGCATGAACATCCAGCTGTTACCCAGGAGTTAGAGAAGTCCCTTTGATTAGGCGGGAACTTGCTCCCAGCGCTGAGACAAAGTAAAGGCCTTGGGTGCAGAGA
Source organism: Lissotriton vulgaris (assembly GCF_964263255.1). Classification (NCBI taxonomy): domain Eukaryota; kingdom Metazoa; phylum Chordata; class Amphibia; order Caudata; family Salamandridae; genus Lissotriton; species Lissotriton vulgaris. Next base: position 347,389,711 of record NC_141689.1, on the reverse strand, counting down.
GGTCCTCTGTTTCTCTGGAAGAATGACCATCTGGGTTGTGCCAAAGTACTTAATTAACTTCAAATAGGCCTACCCAGTCACATGCAGATGTAGCTAACACCTTGGCCTGCCCCCAACCTCTGTTCCCCAGCCAGTCAGGAACCTAGCTCAGTGGGAGAGGAGCTGCCCCCAGAACCAATTTTGAGTGACCACAGAGGAGGGATTGCTGATTTCCCTGCCCATACTCTAAGGTGGGCACAGGAGCCTTATTGAGTTTTGGCAGAGAAGGGCACTTTGAGCAGGGTATACAGAAAGTACAGCAAAAGTCAGGAGGATCACATCTGGAAACTTTAACCTCATTGGTTAGGAAGTGGCCATGAAATTCACCCACCAACCGGCTGGTGCCTGGCATAAATGTGGCACCCACAGTACCCTCCTTATATCACGTATGTACCGGTGGAAGAACAGACGAGGTCTGGACCTGCTGTCTGTGACCTGAGATGAGCACTGGAGACCAGGCGAGCTCTCCCTCTTGTACCCAGGCCAAAGAAGTGGACTTCAATGGTCATAAGGCTGACCTCCTGTTTGGGCTACAGGGACACAACATGCTTCAGAAGGCCTTTTCCGGCATTCCCAGCTGACCAGTTCCAACTGGATCTGCCTTAGACCCGGCTGCTGCCCTCTTCTGGAGTGAGTCATGACGCGAAAGTGCTGTTTGTCCTAGACCCTTGGCTGGTGTCAAAATGTACACCTCCTAAAGTTTCTTGAAACCTGGGACTTAGATAGAAATTGTGGACCTACTTTTTGCCCAAAGAGCTGCCATAAGATCGGGACCAACCTGCCAAGCTGATACGCTGAGAGTGCAGAAATGTTGGGACTGAGTTTATTGCAGCTCTCACCATGTTCTTCTCCGCAACAAGAAATTTGATTCAGTAGGTCTGCAGTCAACAGGCATCTGATGCCATTGAGCCCTCTTCAGCCAGAGGCCGCATGTCTTGCCCCAATCAAGGAAATCCAAGTTCCAGAAAAGCTTCTAAGACAAAACATAGAAAATTACACCAGATCAAGCTGCTGCCTATATCCGAAGTTGTGGGCTATTTGAGTTCAAAACCTGAACTTCTCCTGCTCAGAGCTTTTCTGCCTTTGTCGATGACTTTACTGAGACCTCAGACTCCAGCCTTGCCCCACTGAAAACTTTGTGCACCATAAAAGTTTCCAAGTGCCAGGGTAACATTTTGATAGAACATACCAGGTCCGTGTATCTAACGGTAACTAGACATAATATCGACTCCACAATATCGAATGGACAAAATATCGAGTCAAAAATATCGACATTAATTAAATATCGATAACATAAATATCGTTGGTCAAAATATCGACTAAAATATTGTTAAAAAAATATCGACGACAAAAATATCGACTCAAAAAAATCGACAACACAAAATATCGATAAATAGTCAATGTAAAAAATATCGAGAATATGTAGAAAAAAGGTATAAAAAATATTTTATTAATAGTAATATAAATTGTAGTTAATGTTTAGGAGCGGGTTGTGGGTTTATAGAGGAATAGGGTGGGAAGTAATTTAAAAATAAATAATTAATTTATATATGTTTGTTAAATTGTGTAATTAATAGTTAATTGCTAATTAATTAATATTAATTAGTTAATTATTTAATATAATTTTGTACATATTTAAATTGTAGTTAATGTTTAGGAGCGGGTTGTGGGTTTATAGGGGAATAGGGTGGGAAGTAATTTAAAAATAAATAATTAATTTATATATGTTTGTTAAATTGTGTAATTAATAATTAATTGGTAATTAATTAATATTAATTAGTAAATTAATTAATATAATTTTGTACATATTTTTTTATTAAAAAATATCGAGAATATGTAGAAAAAAGGTAACAAAAAATATGAATAGTAATATAAATAGTAGTTAATGTTTAGGAGTGGGTTGTGGGTTTATAGGGGAATAGGGTGGGAAGTAATTTAAAAATAATTAATTAATTTATATATGTTTGATAAATTTTGTAATTAATTATTAATTGGTAATTAATTAATTAATATTAATTAGTAAATTAATAAATATTAATTTGTACTAATTTTTAATTAGTAATTAATATGTAATTAATTAATTAAAATTAGTTAATTACATTAATTATAGTATTTTTGGTTTATATATGATTTTGTGTTATTGTTAATTAATTAATTGGGAACAAATAATATTAATTAATAAATTCAATTAATTACAGCTAATGTGCTAATATATTTACTTTATTGTTATTGTTAAATGATAAATAATTAGTAATACATTAATAATAATTAATTTAGTGTAAAGGAGTATTTTTAGGGTTCAGGGTCAGTTTCCAGTTTGTGGGTTAAGGGGTTGTTTTAGGGTTTAGGGTCAGTTTTCAGTTTGTGGGTAAAGGGTTTTTTTAAGGCATCAGGGTCAGTTTTCAATTTTTGGGTAAAGGGGTATTTGTAGGGTTCTGGGTCAGTTTTCAGTTCTTGGGTAAAGGGGTATTTTTTGGGCTTAGGGTCAGTTTTCAGTTTGTGGGTAAAGGGTTTTTTTAAGGCATCAGGGTCAGTATTCAGTTTTTGGGTAAAGGGTATTTGTAGGGTTCAGGGTCAGTTTTCAGTTCTTGGGTAAAAGGGTATTTGTAGGGTTCAGGGTCAGTTTTCAGTTCTTGGGTAAAGGGGTATTTTTTGGGTTTAGGGTCAGTTTTCAGTTTGTGGGTAAAGGCGTTTTTTAAGGGTTCAGGGTCAGTTTTCAGTTTTTGGGTAAAGGGGTATTTTTAGGGTTCAGGGTCAGTTTTGGGTTTTTGGGGTACAGGCGTACAGGGTAAAATAAAAAATTATAATTAAATTAAATACATTAAATGAAATTAAAAAATAATTTCATACATTAAATTATAAAGTTTTTTATTTATTTAAAATGTATATGTATTAGCACCTTCCATGATATTAGCTAGACTGGAGTTGGAATACTAATTATTAATTGGTTAGTGTCCACCACCTTCCCTGATATTAGCTTCACTGGAGTAGCAATAGTAAATATTAATTGGTCAGTGTCCAGCACATTTGTATATATTTTTACATTACTGTGTTATTATATTACAAAATAATACAAAATGGATTGTTTCACAAAACTTTATTAAACATTTTTAATTTTTTAATGTGTACTACAATACAATCACAATCAAAAATCACATCACATTATTTTGAAATGTTTTATTCACATAATAACACATTATAATTTATATACATGTTGTAAATTATCACACAAAATTATTTAACAACTTTTTTTCTGTAAATAAAAAATACTTTCATCATTAACTTTAAGTAACAAGTATTTATATTGAATTAAATAAAAAAACAGTTTTTTTTCAGCTTCATCCATTTATATTTAATAATGTTAATATTATATATTAATATGATTAAATATATATTTTTAAAATATACAATTTTATAAAGTAACATGACAATTATTATATCTGCTCAAGACATGGAAATACAAATTAAGACATTTTTTGGTAAATATTTCAGACAATGTTGTTTTTAAATGAAACATATAAATATATTATGTTGTAAACTTTCTAACAGTATAGGGGAACAATATGTTTAATAATAATATCTGGTATTGACAAAATATTATTTATGCAATTATATACTTTTATAATACTTAGAAATTATTATAAAACATTTTGTCATAATTAATAAAAATGATAACAAATATATTTATTATTATTAATATTAATTAATAAACATAATCATTTATATTTTCTTTTCAGAAAAACAGACATTCAGAGAAAAAATAAAACATTATTTCAGGGCATTGTTTATATATTAAATGGTTATAATTTTTATATTAATAACAATAAATAAGTTATATTATTTATTATTATTAATTATTACCATAAACAATTATAATGTTTAGTTAAAAACAAACACAAAGTTATTCCTATAAATGTACACAATAAGAAATTATTTACATATAATTTTTTCAAGTCTTACATAATTTTTTAATATTATTAATATATAATAAGTACTATATATTAATTAATATTAAATATATTTATATTTTTTAAACAGTTTAAATTATAATGAGTCTAGTGTATTAATTTGTTAAAATAAAAATGTGTATGTATTATATTTTTTAACTATAACATTGTATTTTCTATGATACCTTTTCACAAATGGTTTAAGGGGACTACTTTTTTACCGCATAAGGTTATTGCGCTTCGTTCAGGACTGGAGAAGCTCGCGGTTGGGAGTTGCTTCGCGTGGAGAGAGGTAAGGTTTGAGGGTATTTTCGAACTGTGTTGTGTTTTTGTGTGTATGTATGAATTGTTTAGGTAGCGGTTAGGTGAAATGTTATGTTATGTTATGTTAAATGGGACTTTTATAGCACAACGGCTACTCCAAAGGAGTGTCCCGGCGCTTTTGTGCTCCAGACCAAAGAAAGAGCTGGAAAACATAACAGTAAAAAGAGCAGGGGCCTAAAGAGGGGGCAGATTATCCAGTGAACAGCCAGGTTTTTAAGTCTTTTCTGAAGGCAAGCAGGTTAGCGGTGTTTCGCAAGGACACCGGTAAGGAATTCCATAGCTGCGGAGCAAGAAAGCTAAAGGACCGGCCGCCTAGCCGAGCCCTTTTGATGTGTGGCACCCGAGCCAAAGCTTCTGACCTGAGGGATCGTACAGGTCGATAGAAGTCCAGCCTCCTCTGAAGATATTTGGCACCATTGCCATGCAAGGCCTTATGGGCGAGAGTCATGGCCTTGAAAAGTATCCTCTTCCGCACCGGAAGCCAGTGAAGGGATACAAGGAGATTGGAGGCACTGGTGCGGCGGTGCAGGCCAAAAATTGCACGAGCAGCAGCGTTCTGAGTAACCTGCAAACGCTGGAGGAGGTATTCAGGCAGACCCAGATATAGGACATTTGCATAGTCCAATCTGGACCCTATGAGTGCCTGAACAGTGATCCTCCGATGTTCCTCCGAGAGAAGGGGAAAGAACTTGCGCAACATTCTGAGTATCCCAAAGCATGTTCCCGTAAGAGTGGAAACCTGGGATTTGAGCGAGAGCTCGTTGTCAATTTTAACCCCCAGGTTCTTAGCCCACTTAGAGGACTGAGTGGGAGGGAATTTACAGACACTGACACAGTCGCTGCTGACCACGCTAGCACGCGTCTGTTTGCACTTGAATACTTGAGTACTGCACTATTTTAAAATCGCCGCTTAGCTGCTTACTTGCTAATAGCTAATAGCATAATTTTAAAAATCGCCGTATTTTGTGTAGAACTTGCATATTATTTACACGGTACCTTTTAATTTGATGTGGGCGCATTAACGAAGTTACCTTGCCAAATACTACCGCTTACCTCCCCGTTCCACCGCAGCTTGTGCTGTTTGTTGTGGAGGGAGTGTCCAACGCGGTACAGAGCCCTCCACCCTCACTTCCGGGGGCCATCTTGGAGAGCTGACGGTCTAGTGGTTGTACTAGGACCGTCAGCAGCCTCCTATTTAAAGCTCACATGGAGCAAACGCGCAGCGGAGACGCGCAGCGGGAGCGCCATTGGTGCGCCGGAGGTTCGCCAGAGGTGAGCCCATCTTTGCCCATCCGTGACCATCCGGGGCCTGGGGCCAGAACCCCTGCTCAAAATGCGTCATATTCCAGGGATGACCTATTGCAGCTTAACTTGGGCAAGTCTCATCTTGAGCCATTTACTTTACATCGGCTGGCTAGTGAGGGCTTGTTAACCTCACCTAGGAGCACTAGTGGGAGGCAGCGCTCTTCTAACACTCTTACCCTGAGATACGGCTTATTGAACACCCGCTCTCTGCAGAGCCATAGGTTAGAGGTCTTTACACTCTTGGAAGACGGGGAGTTAGACGTCCTCGCGCTCACCGAGACTTGGCTGGAGGATTGTTCCGCGCCGGACTTAGTGGCGGCCCTTCCAGACAACTATCTAGCCATTCATCTCAATAGAGCGGGGGCCAAGAGAGGTGGAGGAGTAGCCCTCCTATATCAGTCACACCTCCACGCGGAGAGGTTCCTCTCCGAAACCTTCGGAGGAGCCGAGGTCTTGGGGGTTAAGCTCAGGAGGGGAGCGGTCTGTGTGGTGTTCTTGGTGGTTTATCGGCCACCCTGGGCTTCGCCAGACTTCCCCACGCTCTTTGTAAAACTGGTCCAGGACCTATGCACCAGGTATGATAAACTAGTGATCGTTGGGGACTTCAACTATCATTGGGAAAAGTCTCCCAAGGAAGGACAAGCGTCACAGATTGAGGAGGCGGCCTCTTCATTAGGTCTTATTCAACTAGTCAAGGAACAAACACATGACAAAGGTCATATACTTGATTTAGTCTGGACCAATATGCCAGTCCAGGGCAGCACGGAAATTCTACCCTGTGCTTGGTCCGATCATTCGCTAATAAAGGGCTGTCTTATACTGAAGGGCCCTCCAGTCAAATCTGGGAAGGGTTGGAAAACGTCCCGCAAATGGAGAAATTTAGATGGAGAGAAATTGGTCCACCTCTTAGAACACCGCCCTCCAATAAAAGTGCAGGATGCCAACGTTAATGCTCTATGTGATCACCTCCAGCACAAATTGAGGAGTGCCATTGATGTGGTTGCACCTCTTCGCAGGACAAAGAAGGTGGCAAGAGGAGTTGGAGCACCTTGGTACAACGACTCCCTAAGGGAGATGAAGCGCGGGGTGAGAAGGAAAGAACGGGCTTGGCGTAAAAAATATGACGCCATCTCCAAACAAGAATATGTCTCATCCTTGGCTCAGTATAAATTAGCCATACAATCTAGAAAGGCTATCTTTTTCGAGGAGAGGATAGTGGCTGCAAAAAATCCACAAAAAGAAATCTTTCGGGTTTTGGCAGAGCTCAGGGTCAACAAAGAGCAAAGTCCCGAGTTTACTCAGGAGGACTGCCAGAGGTTTCAGGACTTCTTTGTAAAGAAGATATCTGACATCCTACACGAAATTGAGGAAATGGTACCCCTCGATTGCCCCTGCCCATTAGACCCTATCACCCCATTAAACATTCCATCTTTAGTTGAGTTCGTCCCCATGTCTAAACTAGAACTACTCAACACAGTAGGCCGAGTCAAATCGGGTTCCTTGGTGGACCCCTGCCCTCCTGACATATTTAAGATGGCAATGCCAGGGATTGAGGAAGAGGTCCTGCACTTACTGAACACCTCTCTTCGCACAGGACAGATCCCCCTAGCCTTCAAAGAGGCTCGACTGATCCCCTTACTAAAGAAACCCGGTGCAGACACTAAATGCCTGAAAAATTTCCGGCCCATCTCTCAGTTGCCTTTTCTGGCCAAAGTGATCGAGCAACATGTGTTAACCCTTCTCTCGGCCCACCTGGAGAGTAACAACCTGCTGGAAACCAATCAGGCAGGGTTCCGCGCTAATCATAGCACGGAACTTGTTATGTTGTCTATCCTAGATGAGCTGAGAACCCGGGCTGATGTAAAAACACCAAGTGCCTTGATACTATTGGACCTCTCCGCGGCGTTTGACACCGTGTGTCATAAACAGCTTCTGTCGCGGTTGAGTGCCTTTGGTGTTATAGGCACAGCACATGCATGGCTCGCTTCTTTCCTGCAGGGTAGGACACAACGAGTGCAGCTGGGCGATTTACTTTCCACCCCCGCGCCTATCACCTGCGGCGTCCCACAGGGCTCTGCGTTGTCACCCCTACTTTTTAACATCTACCTGCAGCCATTAATTGCTCTCCTGAACAAGATGGACTGCCTAGTGTATAACTATGCCGATGACACCCAGATCATCATCCGGCTGGATGATGGCCCAGGAGCATACACTAGGCTACAGGACATACTAAAAACCACAGTAAACTGGATGTCTGAGAACTCTCTGAAGGTCAATCCAGACAAGACGGAAGTCTTGCCCATTTCCATCTCGGGCAACCCCTGGAGCGACAAATTCTGGCCTAGAGAGTTGGGTACACCACCAAAACCGGCAGCAGCAGTCAAAAGCCTAGGCCTATTTGTGGATAACAAACTATCTATGGAAAAACAGGTTTCCACGGTTGTGGGCACCTGTATAGGCCTTTTAAAACAGCTTAGGAAGATCTCTGCTTTGCTTTCATTCTCCACTCTGAGACATGTAGTCTCAGCCACAATTCTGGCTAGGCTGGACTACGGTAACTCTCTATACTTAGGCCTGCCTCAGCGGCTGCTGGACAAGCTTCAGGGTGTCATGAATGATGCAGCTAGGCTTATATTCAATAAACCCAGGACTGCCCATGCCTCCCCCCTGATGCAGGAGCTACATTGGCTCCCAATACGTCAGCGAATCGTATTCAAGGGATTGTGTATTGCTCACAAGGCGTTGTACGGCAAGGCACCCAAATATCTGAAATCCCGAATATCCCCCTATACACCAGGCAGGACCTTGCGTTCATCGGACGCTACCTTCTTGTCCCAATCTCGCTTCAAGCTGACCACAGTGGGGGGGCGCGCGTTCTCCAACGTGCTTCCAGCTTTGTGGAATAATTTGGATTCAGACCTCAGGAAGGAAAGTAATCTACTTCCCTTCAGAAAAAAACTAAAAACTGTGTTGTACAAACAAGCATGGAGCAGACCTTAGCGGCATGCCGATTTCAAGTGAATGTAACATCTTATCACGTAACACCTCTCACGTAAATTTGGACAGACAGCGCTTAGAGACCCCTGAGGTTATAACGCGCCATACAAATTAAATAAATAAAATAAATAAATAAATAAAGGGAACATGTCAGCAGGCCACCATCCCTGCCAATCTGGTTCTGATGGGCATCCGAAGAATAGTATTTCGGATTTGTCCGAGTTGCATTTGAGGCTGTTGTGTGAAAACCAGCTAAAGACAGCCCCAAGGCACTCGCAGATCCTTTCTCCATCGAACTCTTCGCTCTTACGACAGGTGAATAGAAGCTGGGTGTCGTCAGCATAAGAGACGATCCGGGCCCCGTAGGACTCCGCCAGTGTCGCCAGAGGGGTCATAAGGATGTTAAATAGAGTGGGGCTCAGTACAGAGCCCTGAGGCACTCCGACTCCCAATGGCGGCATCTCGGCGGACCCGGGTGGGACCCAGACCGTCTGCCGGCGGTTGGCCAGAAAGGAACGAAACCAGTTGAGCACCGTCCCCCCTAGACCGATGTTATGAAGTCTAGTGAGGAGATCCTCGTGGGGGACGGTGTCAAACGCCGCCGACAGGTCTAACATGACTAACATCACCCTGCCTCCTGTGTCCAGCACCTCCTTCACGATCTCCGAGACTTCCAGGAGCGCCGTCTCGGTGCTTAAGTTGGAACGAAAGCCCGATTGGGATTCATGAAGTAACTCATTAGACTCCAGGAAGTTAGAAAGCACGCTGTGCACGTGTTTCTCCAGGATCTTGGTCAGTGCTGGAAGGAGCGAGATTGGCCTATAATTAGAAGGCGCCTCTGGATCAAGATTGGGCTTCTTGATCAGGGGGATGACCATGGCTTGCTTCCAGGCCTGGGGCAGAAAACCCTGACTCAGGGATAAATTGAGGATAGGATTAGCTATGGGATTAATGACATCTGCCATTTTCGCTAAGAATTTTGCTGGACACGGATCTAATGGTGAGCCTGATTTAAGGTTCCTCATCAAGGCTAAGGATGCGGCAACCGGAAGGGGAGGAAAGTCTAGCAAAGCTGGGCCAGGAGGAGACAGGAAGACTGTCTCCGTCGGCATCGTAGATAAATCATCTAACGCTCTCGACGGGAAAGAATCCTGAATTAGCCTGATTTTGGTGGTGAAGAAATTGGCAATAGTGTTAGCCCAGGTCTCCACCGGGGCACCCTGAGTAGAGGTTGTCCGGGGGCTGGTGAATTCACGTACAATTGAAAAAATCTCCTTACAGGAGTTAGCTGCGTCTTCAATCCTTTTAGCGAAGTAACATTTCTTGCCCTGTAAGATAAGATCGTGGTAGGACTTCATCATGATTTTATAGCGTTGTTTGGCTTCAGGCTCATACTGGACTCTCCACGCCCGCTCAGCAGCTTTACATTGCCTACGAGCGTGGGCTAAATCCTCCGTAAACCAGGGGGCAGAGACCCGCCGGGCAGCAGATCTGGGTGGCTGTGAGGGAGCGAGCTCATTTAGTCTGGCAAGCAGCCAGGATTGTAGGCTCTCCAGATCTTTCTCCAAGTCGCCAGTACAGGAAACAGGGTGATCTGCCAGAGCATGCGTTAGCATGTCTGGGGTCACCCGGTGGAATGCCCTATAGCTGCTGCCCTGCTGCCTCATGACACTGGCCGGAGAGGTCACAGTAGAAGGTATTTCAAAGTGGGCAAGATAATGATCAGACCAGACGACTGGCAGAAGAGTTACAGCCATGATAGGTGTGGTGGAAAACACCTGATCGAGTGTGTGGCCTTTGTTGTGGGTCGGACCAGAAAGATAGGGGGAAAGGCCTAGAGTGGATGCAATATCCAGCAATTTGATGGCGTCCTGGTCATTATGGTCGTCCATATGGAAATTAGAATCTCCCGCCAGTAGGCACAGCTCCGATCTAAGGACAAGGATCGACATGGCCTGCTGGAGATCATCAAGAAAGGATCCCACTGGGCCCGGAGGTCTGTAAACAATCAGACCCTTCAGCGCTTGTTGTGGCGATAGGGAGATGGTAAAGGCTAAAGAGTCCGCCCCTGCGATGGTGTGAGTATGCGTGACCGTGCACGGAAAAGATTTTTTAACAACCAAGGCAACTCCTCCTCCCCTACCCTTGTCTCTGTCCTGTCGATGGATGGTATAGTCCGTGGGGATGGCTGCCACAATGTCCGGGTGGGAGGAATCATTCAGCCATGTTTCAGTAAGCATCAGACAGGTAGGACTGGTCGTTGAGAGGAGATCAAAAATCTCTTGAGTGTGTCGGTGCAACGACCTCGTATTGAGGAGTAAACAAAGGTGTTTTATGCTACACTCCTTAGCAGGGATAGGGGAAGGGAGGGAGCGAACAGGGTGCCAATGGCAAGCAGGGCACGTATGTTTACCCTTATATCGGCCAGGAAAAACCGTGTAACACGACGCATTCCAGTTACGCAAAGAGTATAGCTCCTGAGCGGAGTAGGAGAGCATAGTGGCCAGAGGTACCAGCCACGCCAGACGCTTCCGGGACGCTGACGGGCAGGACTCTGGCACGACTCCGGCACAGGTCCGGCGCATCCGCTGGTCGCGTCCGCTGCGCGGAGCCGTAAGTGCCTGTTTTTATAGTCCTTGTCTATGGCCTCCCCAACCCAGCCCAAACGAAGATGGCCGCCAAAACCGGCGTCCAGCCCTCGGCATCAACACTCAGCTGAGGGTGAGTGTTGATGCCGTCCTTATGACGGCATCAACACTCACCCTCGAAATGTCGTCCTTATTGATGCGTCGTGTATGTTTTAGTTCTAGTGTTATTTTAAGTGTTAGGAAATGTCTTCTTACATGGTTAATGTTAATTGTGAGTGTATTTACAAATGTTATGGGCTATTTGTGGGTGGGTTTCGTTATGTATGTTATTTTTACAGGTTCCGGTTCCTCGCATGAAAACTACATGGAAGGAAGCGTGTTTTTTTCCGGAGATACTAATGTATGACTTATTATGGTTATATTTTGACATGTATCTCCTATTTTTCGTGTTTGCCAGGAGCGGATTTTACATTTTTTAAACATTTTTCGGGTTTTTGGAGGGTTTCGAATTGGATTTATATTTTGATATGCGTTACCGTTTTTTAAAAGTTGTGTGTATATTACTTTAAATAATAAAGTGTACACACTACTGTTTTCGGGATTTCCTGGAGCGTTTATTTCTTTTTTACTTATTTTTCGGGTTTTTGAGGGTTTCCCATATTGGAATTGTTCTATATTGGAATGGATTGTATGGATTGTATTTTGCTTGATTACGTCTTTATCATCTACTAAAATTGTAAGTATTTAAAGTACTTTTTTTTTGGGTGGGAAATGTCGATCTTTATGTAATGTGTATGTGTGATGTAATTATAAATATTGCATATTTGTTCAGAAATAATGTCCCAATGTTTGATAAGTTTGTTAAACAAATATGTATTATTTATAATTGTTTATAAATGTTTATGATTTTTAAATTTACCATTATTGTAAGAAGACATTTTTATAGTAGGCTTTTTGCTATTATTGACAGGCATTCTAATCCTCTAGTTGTAGGATAGAGTGTGACTTGACTTTGCAGTAGTCGGAACATTTGTTTTGTTTGTTTAGTTAGTTTTGGACCAAGTTGGGTCACAGATTGTTCCATTCTTAGTTCTTGATAGCTTTGTTCTTTTTTCAAAGCTTCAAGTAGGTTATGGAATGTGGGTTTGCCTCTGCTTGTGGTGGCTTGGAAAGCATTATGCCACCCTTCTACACTGTTGTTTGTTTTAGACTCTTGATTTAAAGTACTATGATAGACATTCCACCAAGGGATTTGGAATTTGGGTTGGCGTCGATGTCCAGATCTGTGCAACCGTCCCACCCAAGTATCTTCGAAATAGTCCAGTAATGGGGTTAGTTTATCTTCATTTCTCTTGTAATATGTGCTGTCAATTAATAAATTGTAGTGTTCCGCTACATCGGTAACAGGAACGTAGGCCAGTGCTATCAATTTTTTAATTTGATAGGCAAAGGTGCTATCTGTTGAGTATAGAACACTTAAAGTTGATTTCTGGAGATGCCTCCATATGCTCTGATTGAAATGATAATAGCAACCCTGGATTGCTGTGTGGGGAAATGTTCTCAAAATGCTATTAACCTCATTGCTGCTGATGCCATTTCCCTGCTGTGCTGAGAAATCGTAAATCCCATTGTTCATGACGAGCTGGGCTCGTCATCAGCCTGGGAGGAGGCTACTTCATGACGAGCCCAGCTCGTCATGAGCCTGGAAGGGGTTAATCATAGCTAATTCGAAATCAATAATTCTTTTTTTGTGGAAAATTATTATTGATTTCTGTTTTGAGAACATTTAAAATTTCTGTATAAGTGTTTTGCTGTTTGTTGGGTAGCAAACAGTAAATGAAAGGGATGTTATAGTTATGGTATAAACCATGGATGGAATATAGTTGATAAAAAGGTTTTGGGCATGGTTTAAATGTTCCATCCATCATCCATTGGGGACACTGTTGGATTTTTCTTAAATTACTTGCAGTTGCAAACATAATGATTCTGTTTGTACTGCTTTCATTGTCAAAAAGGATAAATTTGTCTTTATTGTGTGTGATGGACATTTCTGGTGAAATAATAATTTCCTCAAAAGTAGCAGGGTTGGGTTGGGTTGTGCTAGTGAGTCTTTTAGTGCGTGCAATTGTGCGTTTCAGGGAGTCAATAGAGGGTAGTTGACCTGAAGCATGGGCTGGGACTTTTAACAGTTCTTCTTTAAGGATTTGTGTTGTTGGTTTATCACTTTGTGTGCTGGCAGTTTTGATACTTTCTAAAGCATCTCTTATTTCAATTTCTGTGACATTTGGGGGATTATTGTGTTCCCTGGTAAATAACACATTAGTTTCCTCAGTTGTAGCCCTCCCATAACATTTGTTGGAGTAATATTTGGTACACTTCCCAAAAACTTTTCTACCACTTTGTCTTTCCTGATTATACACATAACCCATATAACATAACAGTAACTTGTTTTTCTGTGACATAACAAATTCTGCACCTTCTGTCATTTTGTTTTACTTGTTCGAGGAAAGAGTAGAAAGAAACAAAATCACTAAACATATATTTCACTTTGTGGTGCAAACATAATTAATGATGTACTTATACTTACAGTTACTAAAAGTAGTAATCACAAATGCAGAACTGTATTTTGAAGGATTTTCTTGTATGTATTTCTTTATTTACTGTTGGTATGAAAATATAGGAATGCTAAGTTAATGTTTACACTTAACAAACGTTTTTCTAGGAAAAAGCAGTTTTCATTTTGCTTAATAGTACATTTGATGTACACATTACATATACTTACTTGTTTAAATAGTTGAGTTGTAGTATTTGGTGGAGTACATCAAGGTAGTAAAGTTCAGATCTGTAGAGAAGATAGAATAAATTATTGTTAATTATTATAAATATTATTTTGAACCGTTGGGAAATGGGAAATATTTAAAAGTATACTAACTTCTAAATAAGTAGTTTTCTTTGCTGTAGGTAGAATAGATGTATGATGTTTTCAGAATATCTGTAGAGGAAATATAAAATATATAACATGGTGTTAAGAACATAGTTTGCGTTTTTTTAGGAAGTTTTACACAAATTACAAGTATACTTACATTTTTTACAAGGGTAGTCTTGTCTTTTGGTATAGTTGATGTTGGATGTTTTTATAGGATCTGTAGGGAAGATGTAATATGCAAGATATGTTGTTTAGAAAATAGCAGTTTTAATATTGGGTTTTAATTACAAAACCATATATACTTACATGTTTAATTAGTGTCGTTTTATACATTTGTAGTGTTGAAATAGGAAAATCTCCGAATATCTGTGAATAAAATGTTTAAAATAAAGAATGAATCTTGTGCAATAGTGTTTAAAAACAGCAGTTGGTGTATAACAGAGCATTAATATATACTTACTATCTGATTTTCCAGGTGAAGAAATATGAGCATGTATTAGGAATTTATTTGGAGTAGTTTCTATCAGAAATGTAGGAGGACATAAAAATAAAATAAGTGCAAGAGTTAGGAGATATAAGTAAAATAGTACACTACTAATTTAGATTTCTAAATTATGCACTGTAACTTACTTGAATAATTAGCTAGTGAGCTGGATCTTTAAAGATGTTTGTTCAGGAACAAAATCTTCAGAGTGTTGGCATCTTCTTTCTATAGAGTTAGCAGCAACAAATGGTAGAATGCATGCATCCCTTTTATAGTATGTGTCTTTTGTGTGCTTTGATTTGATTGGTTGTAGGATGAAATGAAGCATTGTATAGGCTAGTTTGAATTTTTTTTTTTAATTGGTGTGTTTGTTGATGTGAGAATGGTGGTATGTGGTGATTTCCGCATTAAAGCAGGTTAGTTGTTAAATAAAATAGATGTGTAAGTGAACAAAAGTAATGAAAATGCTTGTTAAATGTAAAGTATTTATTTAAAATGATAGAACGCATTTAATAGAATGTATAGCAAATGTAGATAAATAGGAATGTTATAAAAGTAACAGGTATTATATGTAAAATGTCTTTAGTATAGAGCAATGACTTTTATTGATGATTAATATGGTATTTTAGACATGAAAGGGTACAAAACTGAACTCGATATTTTTTTTAAAATTATATTTTAGTAGTCCATATTTTAGTAGTCGATATTTTTGTAGTGTTAGGGGTAATTTCAGGAAAAAATATTGTTGACTCGATATTTTTGTAGTTTGTGTAATAAGTATAGAAAGTCGATATTTTTGTCGTCGATAATTTTTCAACGATATTTTAGCAAGTTGATAATATGACCGCCGATAATATTTCAGTGATCCGTATCTAACCAGTGCTCCATCGCGGTTGGCCTTAAAACGTAGGCTTGTCCTGGTCATGCGCAACCAGGTTACCACAGTTGGTAGTTAATGCTTTTCAGTGCTATTTTTAAATTCAAACTTTAAAAATTCATAGCTCTGGATTTACTTGGCAGATTTTTGTTGTTTTTTGTTTTTTGTTGTCATTTTATTTATTGAAATGTACTCTATTTTTCAAAATGTTTAGTTTTTTCAAAATTGGTTTGCTATTTCTCTTTTGTTGTGTTTTGACTTCATTACTGTTTGAGCAATGAGCACTGCGTAAATGCTTTACGCAAGGTCTATACGGTCAGCTTATCTTCTCCGTGTCATAGCTACCAGGGGGTGAACTGAGGTTAATTTAATGACTTTATGAGCTTCCCTAAAAATAATTGAAGTTATTATTTTAAATGGGTACTCATCCTCCTCAACTAGCACCTCAATTCCTTTACAAATACCAAGGCATACACGTTGCCTGGTAATCATATTATCTACTGGATAATGGTGAGAAATATCCATTTATTGCACTAATCCCTGTTGCATCATATCACATGAAAAGCAGAAAGTAATGAGAAGGTGCACGTCAAACTGACTGAAAAAGAGATATCCGGCTAGATATACCTAGGACATACCTCAAGCAATACTAATATATGTGTGCATATTCACTTCCGTCTATGCACAGCAAGCAAAGATCCATGCTCCAATACTGCAATATGTGAGAAGGCCTTGCACTGTTGCTCATCATGCTCCAGAGAAAAGCACCAATTGCAGTTATTTACAATATTCTTTTTATGATCATAATGTAGGTACCCAAAAGGGTGTCTTCTATTACATCTCCATAGCCCCACATTATTCTGATTTGTTTCAATCCTTACTATATCTTTGCATCTTTGTCGCTACATTCAACGAACCATGAAGGAAATTAAAATCTAAAAAGTTAAGATTTCTAGGGAAGTGTCAGGTCCCGATGTACTTGGTCTGAAAGACAAGGTGGACATTGACAGCTGGTTATGGCATTGATTTGTAGGCATTATCAGGCTGATCATATCATAAGGAGGAATTGAGTACAATAAAAGAGAGAGTGAGAGAAAAAAATAAAGAATTGATAAGATCTTGTACAGTACTATGTTCTTGAAAGAAAACTAGAAGGTTCTAATACCTTCAAGGTATGACGGCCCAACCCAATCTTTATTACAGCGCCCTCATGCTAGGGGCTATAACACAGTTTACCAATGAACACTCTAGCGAAAGTTAGGCAATAAGGATCCTTTACATCAGATCAGTAAAATTCACAAGTGTTTGGATATCCCCTCTAAACATGGGGGCTTGAGGGATGGTGTGGTACGCATAATACTGGTACACCAGCTGTACTTTGATCTGGCCTCCTGTAGTACACGAGGAGGCCCTGAAAAAAGGAGGCACAAATCTATAGCAATTAAAATTCACTCACATCCCAGAAAATGGTATTCCCGCCTGAGGAATACTTAGCACATCCTTGCTTGGTCCAAGTTACCGGCTCACTGTTTTGCCATCTAATACTAACAGTGAATGAAGTAAAACAGCTAAGAGGCCAACTGAGCCCTATGGGTAAAGTTGAGGGACTGATGACGAAATAGTAGACTTCTCACTATGTGTTTCAGAGGTGTCTTTTTCTTGTTGGTGCCTGCTGCGTGTTGCCATAACGTGGTGACATTCTTTATACTTGTAACGAATACTCATTGCACTTTAGAGCGATTTTACATTTGCTGTGATTTTATTATTGGGGGCTTATTTTAGTGTTAACGGGAATTTTAATGCAGGCACACTGACACTCTGACCATTTTTTGACTTCCCTTCACTTTGCCCAGCCGCTTTCCAGCCGACACTCGGCGGCGGTGGGCGCCATCTTTGGTGAAGCGGGGAGAGCGCTCTAGTCGCGCCGTCCTCCCGCCCTCCTGGAATATTTAACAGAGCCTCACATCGAGCTCGGTGCCTAACGGAGCTCTCCCTAGTGAGGGTAACTGGGGCTGCGAGCTGCGTGTTGCCATAACGTGGTGACATTCTTTATACTTGTAACGAATACTCATTGCACTTTAGAGCGATTTTACATTTGCTGTGATTTTATTATTGGGGGCTTATTTTAGTGTTAACGGGAATTTTAATGCAGGCACACTGACACTCTGACCATTTTTTGACTTCCCTTCACTTTGCCCAGCCGCTTTCCAGCCGACACTCGGCGGCGGTGGGCGCCATCTTTGGTGAGGGGGGAGAGCGCTCTAGTCGCGCCGTCCTCCCACCCTCCTTTCTCCCTATATAATGTGTAGGCTGGCCAGACGGCGCAGCGGGCGCGCCGGATGCGCGCCGAAGCCGCGCCTAAGCCAAGCCCGTCTGCGCCCGTCCGCACCAGGATCGCGTCGGGCACAGGGCACGCCGGCCAACAACCACCTACCATCAGGTACGACAGTAAGGAATTACTGGCACTACGATCTAAAGTCGGTGAACCGTGTAAGGGATGTCCCCCTATTGACCTTCTCTGGGGCCCCTTCTCATGTTTACACTGTAAATGGATGTCCCCTTGGATATCTACAGAGACGCATAATATTTCTGCCCCCCCAAGGCGCAGCTCTAATAACTTTAAGGGAGGACTTATTAATGCCCGGTCCTTGTCCTGCCATTGCCAAGACACACAAGATTTATTAACGTGTCACGACCTGGACGCCCTTTTTATAACCGAAACATGGCTCAACGACTCTTCCAATCCTGATTTGGCTACTGCCCTCCCTCCGGATTTTACTATCTTCAGGCGGGACATGCCAATTGGGCGAGGAGGTGGGGTTGCATTCATTATTAAAAAGTCCTTCTTATGCCATACATTTGATCTAGGCCACCTTAAAGAAACTGAGAGCATCGGCTTCTCGATTAAAATTAATGCCTCCACCTCTTTCTCAGGAGGACTAATCTATCGCCCCCCAGGCAATGCCACCCCGTTTATAGACTCCCTAGATGAAGCTCTTGGGTCACTTATGTTACATTACCCCAACTTCACCCTATTAGGAGACATGAACATGCAACTGGAATTGTGCGTCGACCCTCCCGCCACCTGTTTCCAACACACTTTAAATATCTTTGGACTGGTTCAACTAGTTACCGCACCCACCCATCTAGCTGGCCATACTCTTGATGGTATTTGTTCCAACTTAACCACTATGATTACGTCCCCCCCATCCCACAAATTTTGACTGACCATAGTTTCATTCCCTTTGACATCGAGAAACAAGCTCAAGCCTCACTCATAACTAAGCGCCCTCAACCTTCCTTCACAATAAATTGGAGAAAGGTGACCGACCGTATTAAGCTGGACTCCCAACCACTGGCACAGGCCCCTAAATTGATAGGAGATGTGTCGGTCGATTCTCGCAACTTTCACGTCTGGTTGGATCAAATTATCTCAGAAAAATCTGATCCAAAAGGGGACCACGTGAAATGTCCTAAAAGAAAACTAAATGCACCATGGTACACCCAGGCCCTAACTGAGAGTCATCTACTATGTAGAATAAAAGAAAGGAAGTGGAGGAAAACATATGACGAGGCTTCAAGAGCCCTCTATGTTCAGCAGAGGAAATCATACCTCTCTAGTATAAAGGCGGCTACAAAGCAGTACTATACAAAAGCCATCAATGAAGCCCACCAGAAGCAAAAAACCGTCTTCTCCATAGTCAAATCCTTCACCCACCCTAAAGCTCTTCTGCCTGAAATTCCTCCCTCTGAAACTCTGTGTAACCAAATTGCAGATTTCTTTGTGGAAAAAATCGCCAATATTCAAAAGGACTTTCCGCCTCCCTTGATTATTCCTCATTAGGTAGCTGACAACCATCCTTCCCTTTGCAGCTTCCAACCTGTCTCCCTCCAGCAGACCCGCAAGGCAATTTTGGCCTGCAAATCAGGAGCACCATCCGACTCCTGTCCTCCTCGCATTCTGCACCATCTAATCGAGGTAGTAAACCCTAACATCAACGTGATCATTACCGCATCCCTTGATTCAGGGGTAGTGCCTAATGAATGGAAAAAGGCTATTGTGAAACCCCTGATGAAGAAGCAGAATAAATCTCCAACAGATCTTACCAACATGCGCCCCATCTCACTCTTGCCTGTTCTAGGAAAAATCACTGAACAGATAGTACATTGGGAGCTAAAAACATTTGTGGAGAATCATAACATCCTGCATCCCCAGCAATCTGGGTTTTGCCCCGGTCATTCCACCGAAACGGCTCTGATAGAACTCTATGATTCCATCAAGTTCCTGCAGGATGAGGGAAGGCAAGCCGTCCTCATCCTGCTTGACCTAACAGCAGTGTTCGACACTATCTCTCATGTCATCCTGATTGATAGAATGCGAGAGATTGGCGTGACAGACACAGTTTTGGCATGGGTAAAATCTTTCTTGTCCAATAGGTCCCAATCTGTGTCCTTGGGTCCCTACCTATCCAGCGAAAAACCCATTACATCGGGTGTACCGCAGGGGTCCATATTAAGCCCACTTCTTTTTAACATCTATATGGCACCCCTCGCTGTGATAGAGTCCCATGGGATCCTTGTCACGTCATATGCCGACGACACCCAACTTGTCGTCTCCATCAACAAAAACTGCATGGATACAGAGCTGCGATTTCGGAATTGTCTCACCGAGGTATTCCAGTGGCTGAATAAAAACCACTTGAGATGCAACAGTGGGAAAACCGAAATCATACCATTGGGTAAAAATGTATCCTTCTGCCCGAAAGATTGGTGGCCCAAAGACTCAGAGGCCCCGCCTAGTGCGGTGTCTTCTGCGCGCAACCTGGGCGTGCAATTTGATGCATCCCTTTCCTTTGACGATCACGCCAGGATCACGGCTGGTTGCTGCTTTGGACTAATTAAATCTTTAAAGAAATTCCTTGACTTCCTCCCCATCACCGCTAGGAAATCGGTTGTGGTAGCACTAGTACTTTCCCGACTCGATTACTGCAATGGATTAATGGCAGGAGTGAAAAAGTCCACCCTTAAGAAGTTGCAAAGTATACAGCACACGGCTGCAAGATTAGTGTTGAAACTCCCCAGATAATCTTCGGCCTCAGCAGCATTGAACGCCCTCCACTGGTTGCCACTTCACAAGAGAATTCTTTTTAAACTTTTACTTACAGTGTTCAAATCCCTGAAAAATACAGGTCCTCACTACCTTGTCAATCGCTTCACTCAGTACAACCCCGTACGATGTCTGAGATCCTCAGGGGCCAACCTCACGAAGATCCCGAGGTTCAAGTACAAAACCAGGGGTGGAAAAACCTTCACAGTCCTGGCAGCAAAGGCTTGGAACAACTTGCTCGTAAATCTCAGACTGATCGAGACTGAAAGTCTCTTCAGGAAACAACTGAAGACATGGGTATATCAACAATCAGATACCTATGTATTGGCAGCTATTTAGATCCTTCACCACCTATCTCCCACACGCATGCTCAGCGCCAAGATGCTCCTTCCGGAGCGAAAGTTTGCGCTTTACAAATACCCACAAATATCAAAATAAATATCTCAAACCCTACTAGTCACAGTAAGGTTTTTCTAGTATTGGGGCACTTACAGATATCTGGGCACATGCAGGAGTTGAGATGGCACTGATAGCCACATGTGACTAGCTGCTGGTCCAGTTGTAGACATTTGTAACTGTAACTTCAACTGGTGATATCTCCGGTATAGTAAAGACTATAATATACCATGAAGATCATATCAGTAACCTGGGCCTTGGCTCTTTTCTCTTGTTTAAGGTAACTCCTCAAGACATGTGCAGGCGAGTTCCTCGCGCTGGAAGACTGGTCTTCCTTTTCTTTACAGGATAAGTAGTGTTATGAATACAAAAGCTTTCCAGGAATTAGTCCTTGTCCCAGCATGCACATGTTCCATTCCTGGCTATGTCTGTTCTCTCTTGGGATTGATACATATGCCTCCTCAATGTGGAATTTAAAAACAGAATGAAATACTGGCTGAGTACAGTAGTACAAGTACTTCTCTGGAGTCTGCAATTTATGAAAGCTTAAAAACTCTGGTTCTCCTAGAGGAGCATCTTCATGGTGTTTCTGGACAGTTATTACTAGCTTCCAGCCCTGATGGCCGAACTGTAAATGTACATGTATTTATATAGCGCAAATCACTGACCGAGGTCGGTATCTAAGCACTTGCTTAGGGAACCCCTCCTGGTATTCCCCTGTGAGATAACCCTGGCAGGGTATCCACAAGGTGAAAGCCAGGCATCCCGTTGCGAGAGGCCGTTGTGGAGATTAAGCAAGCTATTGCCCAGAGTCGCAGAGTGTGAACCCATGAGTCGAGAAGGCACCGGAGCGAGAATTATCGAGTCCATGGAATTTTTTAGCCCAAGACCCGCCGAGGCGGGGAATTGAACCCTGGTCCAGGACCGATCTCAGCTTCCGGGTCTGCCGCCTCTAACCCCTGAGCCACACTTCTCCACTGAACTGGGACCATGCTGGGAGGGGTCAGGGTAGGACGCATATTCAGGTGTCTGGAAAGCCTCCACTGTCCTAATGAGATGACCAAAAGAAACAAGGAAGGAGTGGGTTTCAATTAAGCGGGTGACTGCCTGGGCTGGCTGCCTATACCTTCCACCATTTATACTTAATTTTGAGGAGGTCAGTATGAGATATGTGCGTTGAGGATGCAGTGTCCAGCTCTACAAAGCATATTAAGTGAATTTTTGCCTGAATAATGGTGTAACTAAGGGTCTATTTGCCAGTATTAGATTCGGAAAAAAATGAAAGCTTACCTTATTACTGCTGTTCCAGAGCCACAATCAAATCTGAATTCCACATAGCCGTCCACCATATTAATAGAGATGAAATCTTTGCTGTCCGTATCGTAGCTGTACAGAATAACCCCACTCTCAGAATCAGGTCGTAATGTGATTTCAAACTCAATGAAGGAAAGGTAGTGCTGTGGTTGAAATGGCCAAGGTGTTGCAGCAAATGAGCGCAAAGACTCATTAAACTGAGGCACAGCCAAAGTGAAAGCTGATAAAAAAAAGTTTCGTTTAAAGCATATAGAAACTACGTTATTTATTTTAATCATTGTAATATTTTTTAATTATTCTTTAAATACATAATTTTAAAATGTTGGAAATTATTCTTCATAATTCGTTTTTTTCTGTCTAAAATCTTGGTATACAAATCTTGCTCTTGCTTTAACCTACTATAGGGGACATTAACTTTCTAAAACCATTGGTGTAGTTGTCCAGTTGTCTCCTTCATTCCCCAGCACACTCTAATATTAAAGGAAATCTTTTTGGTGAGAACAAAGTGAGTGCAAATTGGTTGTGATCCAGAAATAGCTAGGAAAGCAAGCATCTACCTTCCAAGGAGAAAGGAGTATGTGGACTTGGCAAAATATTATGATGCTGTCTATGGCCCTCATTATGAGCCACCCGATCTATTCCATTTCCTGTGCAAGCTACTATTTGCACAGGAATGGGAATAACACGTTTTGTGATAGTTACCACATGCCTCACAATATTCCCTAGGTAAAGGTCATAATTGTTGCACCTTTTAAACTCTGCAACCCTTGGTACTGGATTTTAAAAGATGCACTAATAATCGCCTTCCTTGTTGGGCCACCTGTAATGAGGGCATAAGAGTCTGATTTCTGGAAGGGAGTTTTTTTGAGACTGCGATCTAAAGGAAGAAAATGACTAGATTTTGTAAATGGGATCTGGATATGAATTGTGATGTAAGATCCCATAAATCTGTCTTGTAGATACATTTCTGAAGATTTGTGAGAATCTAGAGTTTGGTGTGCAAAACGACTGGGAGCCAGTGCAAGGGCCACCAAATGACAGTGACAAGACACTTTTTTGTTTTGAATAAAAATTAGAGGCATAACCATATTTCAAATCATTTAACAAATGGAAATGTCAGGATCTACAGACATGTAGGCAGGGTTGCGTCTGCTACTTGCAAGGTGAGCATAGGCGTGGTTATTTGGTTCCCTAACAATGGTTTCTGCATACAAGGAAAGCCTCTGATCAAAGAGAAAAAAGGGCTGTTTTGAATCATATTCTAAACTACACCACTGACCATCAGCATGCACAATGCAAAGCCTAAAAGTAACTGTGCTTTCTTACCCCTTTCACAGTGTCGACCCCTGAATCCGATGGGGCAAAGGCACATATATGAGTCTGCTCCGTTCGAAGCGCAAGTACCACCATTGATGCAGGCGGCTTCATCACAGATTCCACTGCTACATTCACCTGGACATTGAGGTTTTGAGACGTAAGAAATTAGAAATGTTCCATTGAAACTTCATTTGCATCATGCTATTTTACATTCCTATATAATGTAGATGAATTACCCACATGTCCGGATCTCTGTATTGCAACTGAGCACGTAGTTCTCAGGATTAATATATCTTAAATTTTAAACATCATTCATGTCCATATATCTACAACTTTCAGATTCATAACTTGGTGTTCATTCAAAATATTTAACTTAAAAGCACAGCACATTGAAGTGGACACATTTTCACAGCAATCTATGGTCCATGATGACATTATAACATGGGGATGCACCACTGAAGGGAACACAGGGACAGCCGGGTGCAGGGTGCTATTTCAGAGCCGGGCCCCCAATGCTGTTCAATAAAGATTCTTCTTTTGGCAAACACGCTGCACCAGAGGTTGTAGGAGTAAGACCTACAACAGCAGCGGTAAGTATAGATGTAGAGATTTGTGGGGGCACCATTGGTTCAGCTTACCAATGCCCAGGGGCTTCGGATGCGTGGGTGCCTTTTGCCGTTAGACTCTTTTTACCCGGACTAGTCGCGGTCAGGAGGAGCCTCTGGATTCACACTGCAGGCGCTGCTGTGGAGATCAGGAGATGTCAGTCAATGCTGGACTCAAGATCAGAATCGCTGGGGAGACTTTACAGCACAATTGAACCACTCAGGTCGTGGGCGTTGGGTGCAGAGTGGGCAGGAGACACGGATCCACCTGGATCCGGAGTCCTTGGAGTTAGTTTGTTCTTGACAGGTCCGCTGTCCATGGAAGATTAGATTCTTTTTTGAAGCTAGCACTCCTACCAAGGTTTTCAGAGGTCACAGGCTGCAAGGCAGGTCGCAGATTCACAGAAGCCAGAGACAGGCCGGTAGGGCTGGAGCCAAGGCAAATGTTGTCTTCAGTCTTCTCTGCAGGGATGTCTTCTTTCTTCTTAGGTCATCACAGATCTAGTTTTCAGGTCTGGGGGAGCAACCTAAATACTAAATTTAGGGGTGTTTTAGGGGAATAGCTGGGAGGGCAAATGGGCACCTTACCTGGGGTGGCTACACCCTCATTTATGCCACGTTCCTGTGAGAGGCGGCATAAACCTAGCCCTGTTTGGAGAGGTCTCCCCATCCTTAAGATGACAGGGACTGAGAGATGTGCTCCCCTACCTTAGGTGTGGAGTTGACAGAGGTGGGTACATGCCTATTCTTCTAAGGTTTGCCACCAGTTTTCCCACCCAAAATAGGTGTGTAAACTAGGGGCTGCCATCTGCTGGGGGGGGGGGGGGGGGGGGGGGTTGCATTACAAAGGTGTCAGGCCTTTGAAGCTTCCCCTTCGAGCACTGAATCATCCTGGCGGAGGAGGTGTGCCACCTCTGCCCGGATGTGCATCGTTTACAAAGCCGACAAGACTTTGAATCTTCCCCTTTGATCACTGGCCATACTGGGGGAGGATGTGTGACACCTCTGCCCTGGATGTGCAATGTTTCTGGTTCAAGAGAGCTGAGGCTCTCCACCCAGGGGTCCAGAAACATGTCTGTGTGTGGCAAGCTGCCTGAAGCCAGTCAGTGTCCACACCAGGGTCAGTAGGTGTTCAGGGGGCACCTCTGAGTACATGGTTTAATTAATCTCACACTGGCATCAGTGTGGATTTATTTCAAGGAGTTGCATGGTGTCAAACGCTCCTGGTTTCAGTGAAGTCATTATGGTGCTGTGGAACGCAAGATTGTCAAGTTACCAGCCCATGTGCTTTCTATGACTTCCCTGGCACCTACTATAGCAAGGAATAGACCCTAATATTGTAGGGGCATATCTGCTCATGCAAATATGCCCAAGCCTGTGATATAGTGTGCCCTGCCTTAGGCTGGTAAGACCTGCTAGAGGGGTGACTTACTTACATCTTGGGCAGTGCTAGTTGGGATGGCACACAGGAAGTTGGCCATGTCGACTTTGTTGTTTTGTTTGTACCAGGTCATACATGCTATAGTGGCAGTCTGCATGGCCTAGGTGAGGGGTCTCTAGAGGACACTCTTCAGTCCCAATGACCTAGGTACCCACATACCTTTTACTTAGGACTTACAGGGGGCCTGAAGGGCCAATTGTGGATAAGTTTTAAGGTACTGGGAACCTGGACAGCAAGGACCCAGTACTCTACAGTGCAAGATGCATCAAAAGCCAGGTAAAAAGTGCGGGCGGGGGGTTACAGTAACAGAACCCCTTATTTTCACAGTCTACCAATTTACAATTGTCATGACATCTGCAAAGGAGATAAATACATTTGAGAAAAAATAATTGACCGCTCTGTCCGTCGGTTCCGGACGTCCTTCTGGGCTGTCTGGGGGAGGACGTCCGGAGTACCGACGGACAGAGCTGTGGTCCGTTTTACCTGCGCTGTGGCCAGGTGAGGTGGGGCTACATTCTCCTAGAAATTGGGAGAATCTCAGGTGACAATTATTATGTTACTTCACATTTACTTTTCTCACCACATTCAGCAGTAGCATACTAGGTCCTGATGGAGCAGTATGTGACCTATGGGCCCAAGGTAAACTGCAGAAACATGTCGACCATTACTTCCACCTGAGTAGTTATTTGTTAATACTACCACTTGCACTGTTTTTTATCGTTGGGAAAAGGGAGGTACCTATTAAAATTGTTTTCCTCCTTCTTACCCAATTTTATTATCACATTTTCCACACATTTTGATTTACACTATTCAGCACTGCTATTCGGTTACCACCTGATACAGAGTTTATATTAGATCATACATACATTGGGATCTATATGGGAGACTCAGCTGAATCTGGCCAAATCTCTCACTTGGTACGTTGACCCACTTTCTATGTGAAGGTTCCCAAATGATGTAGGGCGGTACGGATAGTAAAATTAGACCAGACGGAGTCTGGCTGAAGTGGGGACTGTTTTGGGAGCCATCAGTGTATCTCTCCAGTCCTCCTCCTCAACATGCCCGATCCATCCCTCCCACTGGCTCCTAAGCCGAACTAACGTATTTGGAGTGTTGTTTGTCAGGGAGCGGTAAATACAAGAGATTCCTCCTTTTACCAGATTACCTGTCATGGTTTGCACCTCAGGGGGACTATATTCTGGTAGTGAGATGCCATTTGGCATGTGTATGTGGAGGGCATGGCGCTGTTGCAGCCACCTATAGAATTGTGAGGAGTGTAGGAAGTACCGGGTCTGCAAGTCCTGAAATGTGTGCATGTGGTCGGCTGTCTATATGTCCCCAAGCTGTGAGATGCTAATAAGATCCCAGGCCCGGAATCCCTCTAATTTGCTGACCTCTCGGAGCCAGGTACCCTGCCAAAGTGGCGTGTATTGGGTCAACTTATTGGTCCATTGGATGTGGCGCAGGGCGGCACGCCAGCCCATGAGAACCACCTGTGTCACCATGGGTAATGTTCTGTGGATAGACCTAGATCCTGGGTAGGCCCAAGTCATTCAACTCTGCTCTGTATGCCGAGTCAGACCAGCCTCCGTTAAACCAGTCGTGTAACGTAAGTAGGCGAGTTGCCAAATAATACAGGTATAAGTTAGTCATGCCCATACCCCCGTCAAAGGATGGGATTCGGCATTGGGACAGGGCCATGCGAGGTCTACACCTGCCCCAAAGGAATTTAGTGGTCAGGCTGTCCAGCTCTTTAAACCAAGTCCGCAGGAAATTAAATGGGGTATTTTGAATTATATAGAGGAATCTGGGAACTATCATCATTTTAAAGAGGGCGACTCTTCCCAGGGGATTAAGCGGTAGTGTCTGCCATTTGTGGAGGTCATCTGGAGCTCTCTTTACCAGTGGGGTAACATTGAGTGACCAGGCGAGGTCAGGAAGCAGGGCCACCCAGATTACCAGATATTTAAACGATTGCCTTCTGATAGTTATTGTGGATTGCCAATCAAAGCAGTCTCTCGAAATGTGGAGAGGGACTAGGACAGACTTACTGGAATTTAATTGCAGACCAGAGATTTGTCCAAAAGAGTGCAGCGCCCGAAGACAGTGGGGACCGGATTGAGCCGGGTTGGTCAGAAAGAGCAGCATATCGTCCGCATATAGAGCGATTTTGTCTTCCTCAGAGCCTGGCAATTTCCATTCCCTAATTCGGTCATCGGACCGTATGAGGCATGCTAAAGGCTCCATCGCCAGGGCAAACAGGAGCAGTGAGAGGGGGCAACCTTGCCTCGTCCTCCTCTTAATAGGAAACAGCTCCGATAATTCCCCGTTGGCGAGCACACGCGCCTGCGGCCTTGCATATAACACCTTAACCAAGTTGCGGAAGTGCTGGCCCATGCCCATCTCAACTAATACGTCCTCCAGATACTGCCAATCTATGTAATCAAAGGCCTTTATTAAATCGATGAGGAGAAGTGCTATATAAGGGGTTAGTGATTGGCGATTTGCTAAGGCTAAATGGAGGCATCTGAGGCAGTGTCTGGTCCCACATGATGGCATGAATCCACGTTGGTCCGAGTGGACCAGTTTACTAAGATAGGACCTCAGTCGGTTGGCTTGGACCGAGGCAAATATTTTAACCTCCATATTAATGAGGGAGATTGGGCAGTTTTTGGCGCTGTTTGATGAGGGAGGTTGTGTTTTAGGGATCACCACAATCGTGGTGGCATCTGTTTCTGGCAGAAACAAGCCATTTTCTACAGCTTTGGAGTATATGTCCTAGAGATGTGGAACGAGTGTCTCCCGGTAGGCAACGTAGTACTCCTGCAGGGATGCCTAACATCTTATGGGTGTGGAAGCCTCTAGAAGCTTTTCTTACTTCAAAGTGGACACGAGTCATAAATATTGGGCCTCAGACCCCAACTCTTCCGATCACTAGTGAACCTGTGGACTCTGTCAGAAAGAAGGACTGCCAAGCTGTGAAGTTTGCCCTCCTGACCTGATTGGCTGCCCAAGGACTTGTTGTGTGGCATTTTAGGCTCGTATTGAATTTTCCGGATTCATGCCCTTATATAGGTACTATTCACATAGCCCTTACATAGGCATAGAAATCCAGCCCTTATTTAGGCATAGCCCATGCTACCCAAATACAGGCATGGTTACTTCCCTCTGTTCACCAAACATCACAACGATTTCTTGGAAAACCAGCTTAAGCCATTAGGGAACTTCCCCTTGCTTGAATATTGATTTCTCCAAGAACTCAGTTACTTTACAATGAACAACTATTCCCCAGGGGTTTATTCATGATGTTCATATGCCCGACTTTTCGTCAAACTATGGCATTCCTAAACAAATTCAAGGTATAAATATACCTTCACTTGCTATAGCAAGATACAGTGGTTTGGAGCAGTTCGAAGACCTACTTGCCTGACGCAGCTCGCTACAGCAAGTGCCGAAGGAAGCTGACTCTCCAGCTGACGCACTGATCAGGAAGCAGCTTTTCCCCTGCCGAGAATCCAGCTCCAGTGTTTCCGGGTCCCCTTGGGGGGTGTTGGGAAATCGCGTTCCCGAGACAGAGATACCAGACCTCCTTCATTCTAAGGTATGGAGCTGATTAGAACCTAGAGAAACCTTTGGTAGATTCTTGGCAAAAACTAAACCTATGCTAAACAATACTTACTTCTTCCCTCGTACTAGACTTAGGTTAGGTACATTGGGATAGGCGTATTTTAGAAGCACCAGTTGAGTATTTTAGTCTATGTTATATATGTATGTATTTTTATATGGCTTAGAAACCATATAATGCTCTTACAGTATTATTTCATATTACTGTTTAGGCTGTATGCATTATACTTTGCAGTCTGCCTAACGATTGTAGATGTTCACTTCTCTTGCATGAGAAAGAAGACTGTTCAATAAACCCTTTTATTGAAAATGCCGTCTCACTATTTCTCTGCAACTCTGTAGAAACGAAGCATGCACAATTGACTGAGTGAACTAGGTATCTATTGTTTACGCGACTCTGAGAGATATATTCTTATTCCTGGGAAACAAAGTTGTCATGTTTATGCGGTTGTCAGAAACGAATCCCTTCTTGTGTATTCTAGTGACCTCTGAGTTAGCTGGCACACACACAATTAAGTTTAGTATATTCGATAGAGACATATTGACCTAAGTCCTACGTCAAATCTATAGGATATATTATTCCAATGCGCAGAGCCTATTGGGAATATAGGAACTACATTACAGACTGATTTGCTGCCCAAGGACTGCTTTTTCTGCTGGCAGGTGCCCTGATGAAACCAGCCTGCCTGTATGTTCCAGGACTCCAATATTTCCAAGGGTTAGTCCTCTGACCTCCTGTTCTCAAGCCACAGAGACACAACAGGCTTCTCTATGCCACACAATTTTTGTGCAGGACTTCACTTTGCCTCAACAACTCTGTAAGCTTGATCAAGTGCATCTCAATGCCAAAAACTGGTCCAGTGCCCAGTAGCTCCTTGCAGCTCTGAATCAGAGCCATGCATTGCATTGGCGGTTCTGCCAGCCCGACCCAGAGTGACGCATCTCAGTGCAGACTACCGGCCCAGCTCGATGCACCCCGGTGCATCTCAAGCCCCAGCGACTTCACCAGCACTGACTCAGTACATCACACCGCGACCTCAGCGACAACACATCGCTAACAAGTCCTAGCGGCTTCCTCAATGATGATGCAGAACCTTGCATTGTAAGCTCCAATTCACAGTCAATGACTTAGGGCATGTATACTATAGCGGTTGTTTCATGGCTTGTGTGAAAGCATTCCACCATAATTTTCTTTGGGTAATCTTTCTTCCCGTTTTTAGGTCCAGCCCACCAAACAGAGCATATGTCTGTTGCTGTCGCACATGTATAGTGCACATGCCTACAAAATGACAAGCTGTATGTCTGGAAATACACCATATACCATCAATCTTAAAACAGTTAACAGAGAAAAAAGGCTCACCATTATTTCCCTAAGTGTCAATTAATGACTACTGATCAATTTTTTTGTAATTCATACCAACTGTACACTGAATATACCATATGTGTTTGATGGCGTTATATGTATATTCTTGTTTAAATATATGTTTTCCAATCTTTGGGTACACAGTTAGATCTGCGAATGTGACATACAGTATATTCAGTGTACAGTTGGTATGACTTACAAAAATAAATTCATCAGTAGCCATTAATTGACGCCTAGAGAAATAAAGGTGAGACTTTTTTTCTGTTAACTGTTTTTAGATTGATGGTATGGGGATATTTCCAGATATTGAGCATGTATTGATCCCAGCTCTCTAGGTCCTGAATTGGATCACTCTCCTTTATGACAAACACATTCAAAAGGACAAAGGCGCCCATGTCAAAGGCCTTTTTTAGACTTCAGCCGCATTGCACAGCATCACCATTGCTGGATGAAATTTTTTAATTAATGTACATCAATACAGAAGCAGGCATAAACTCAAAAATACAGACCGACATGGAACCTTGCATACATCTGATCAAATATGTTCTGCTTCCATTTAAAAACGAGACATCAGAAAACATATATGAATTATTACTTATACTTACCAACATCAGCTCCACTCAAGGCTCTGCCTAGTGGCCACGGTCTCATATCCGTCATTTTACCATTGATAACCAATAACTGGATACATCCTTTAAAACCTCGGTTTGTTCCAGCTGATTTTACTAACCAATATGCACTTGGTGCGCCACCAAGGTATAAAGGAGTCCTGAAGGTAATTTTACTGTACTGTCCCTACAAGAAGAGCAACACAATTATAGAAATCAGATATATGAGGAATTATAAAATATGTATTTATTAAAACATAAAACAATGCAGAAAGTGTTATGAGTTTAGTTGCTGCCACTGTGGTATTGACTCACAACACAAATGAGTAGGCACTGTAGCTCAGGTGACGTTATCAAAAGAGGTCAGAAAGAAAACTATATTTTGCACAGTTGTAGGGCCCACTGCTGAGGGCTATATCAGTTTTGATAAAACTCATCTACAGTTATAGCAGGGTCGCTGGAATTATGTGGCAGGAGAGGGACAAATTATGCGGTAAGAAAAGGCAAATTATGCGGTATAATGCAGCACATTTTGTAATAGTACTACTTCTGTATTTTATCATTTTTAAACTTGGTAGCACTCTCTGGGCATATTTTACACCGCATTAGTACCAGTTTAACACCCAAATATAGCAATAAGCAGCAGAAAGGTGTGCAGTCCAGCTTTGCAAAGGGCCTTCCACTGCGCAGCAACACGTGTCATCACATCTTTGCAACTTTTGAGCACTTTGCGCTACAAATAATTTTTTTGTTAAAATCTGTGGATTATGCGACAAATGATGAATTATTTGGCAAATGCTGCATATCTATAATTATGCAACCATTGCTGCTGCCATATAATCGCATAATTCCAGTGGCACTGGTTATAGGTCTGCGCATCAGGAGACGACCAATAATGACCTGTATAGCCCAATGCTGAAGAGCAACAAAGCTACTAGAACCAAACAATAAATCTTCTCTCTGTGATAAACTACCTTATGTTATATAGGTCTATATTCAACAACTTATAATTTCACTTCTTATTTTCCACTCATGTATCCCACATAACATATCACAATTCATTCATTAAAAATATGTATATGTAGTTTTTGACTATTTCAATAATTAGTCATCAACAAATTTCATGATATACACAGAAATTTGCATAAAATAAAACCAGTAATACTCAGTGTAAACAGACAATCGCAATAGTGCAAGACACTAATCACTTCATATCACACAAAAATTAATTCCAATATTGACAATTTAAAAAACTCAAAAACTGTTGATGCAGCGTTTTGGTGGTTTCTTGGTTTACCCCGTTTTCTTCAGGACATAAACAATGAGCATTTAAAAATATTGAAAACTAGGGGTGCAGCGTTATTTCATGTGGGACCCTATTCGTTTGAAATTAATGGTATATTAATTATTTTGCCACAATGTTCTCTGCGGTTTCGTTAGTGCCTGGCTGGAAACCCTGGACATGACCTGCAATTTGTTAAACAGATTGAAATGGGCCAAAGTACGGGAAAACGGAGAGTCTTTTCTGATGTATGTGAGTGCCACGAAGAAATAATTTAAACATGGAATATGCTGGGGAAAGTAAAATTATTAGCATGATGGCATGGAGGCAAGGTTTTGCTTGAAGGGAGAATGAACCTTTAGATCAGTGGGAATCTCTTTGAAAGAAGCACATGGATTGGTATTTTTCATGAGGAATATAAGTTATTCCAGGAAATATATAACACATCTCCTTCCTTCAAAATGATAAAAAGCATAAAGGACAAAAATTATGCTTCAAGAAGCTTCAAAAAAGGAGTTATTATACATGCTCAGTTTTTGACGTGATTAGTAGCGGAACCTTCATCCCCTCGGTTTACCCTTCCATCAGGAGGTATGAGAGTTTCAGAAGGTACTGAAGCTGGCTCAGTTAAACAGATATGTCCTGAGTCAGTTACAGAAGCACCATACTCACACAAACCATCAGGGTAATTATTGTGAAACTAATCGTGACTAAAACAGGACTACTACTCTGTATCAGTCATTTCGGGGCATATTATCAACAACTAGCAATATTTATCGCTAAATGGGCTTAGCAATATTTTTTTTATCGCCGCACATCGCCGGAATTTATTTCAGAGATAACCTGCTATTAGCAACCTTTATCTCTAAAGCGATAAAATATCCGGCGATAGTGGCGAAATGCGTGAATATTGCTGGGAATCCAGCGATATTCAGGCATTAACGCCTCTTGGCATGTCGTGACTCCTTGGAAGTTCTAATAGAGGTCAGGTTGGGCATTGGCCAACTCTCTACGAGATATTTTGCATTTAATCAACCATAAGCATACATCTGTAATGGGGATTTGGCCCTTCAACAGTAGGAAGGGTGTAAAACCTGGAACATAGTTGAGATATTTACTATACTCCCACAACGTTTCTCTGATTGCCAAAGATACAGGAAACTGACTCTGACATGCAAGATAGACGCTATCCTTTAAGTAACAGTTACATTCTTCTACTTGTCCATTGCTTTGGGGATCATAGACAGCCATTCTGATGTGTTGTGTGTGCTGCTGTTGTATTTCAGTCATCTCATTAGAAGTGAGCTGCACTTCACTGTCTGTGATTAAGGTTTGTGGAAAACTTTCTTTGCTAACAGTTTTTATAAGAAACTAAAGCATGTCATGTGTGTTGACCATTCCAACAAACTTGGGGGCATATTATCAACAACTAGCGATATTTATCGCTAAATGGGCTTAGCGATATTTTTTTATCGCCGCGCATCGCCGTATTTTATCGCAGAGATAACGTGCTATTAGCAACGTTTATCTCTAAAGCGATAAAATATCCGGCGATAGCGGCGAAATGCGTGAATATCGCTAGGAATCCAGCGATATTCAGGCATTAACGCCAATAGGGTCTTAACCTGAATATCCAATTCCCATTGGATATACAGGTTAAAAACTGGTCTGAGCAGGCGGTCGTTTTCAGCGCTTAGCGCAAATTTTTTTATCGCTACGCCTGCGTTGATAATAGGCGATAGCGATGTTAGCGACTGCTTTCAGTCGCTAACAGGTTGGGTACGCGCACTTTGCATGTCATTAGCGATAAATATTGCTGACATGCAAAGTGGGCCCCAAACCGCTCGCTAACGCCTCAAAGCTGTCGTTAACTGATGTTAGCGACAGCTTGCTAATAGGGCGATGAAATTATCGTCGCTTTTTGGCCGACAACGGTTGCAAAAGTGGCAATAATTTCATATTGTCCGCCT
Source organism: Lissotriton vulgaris (assembly GCF_964263255.1). NCBI lineage: Eukaryota > Metazoa > Chordata > Amphibia > Caudata > Salamandridae > Lissotriton > Lissotriton vulgaris. The sequence continues at coordinate 347,355,197 of NC_141689.1, read as the reverse complement.
TGATAATATGCCCCTTAATAACTGGCCATTTAGAATAGAAATCAACTAAAACTAAGGAGTATTGCATGTGTATGGGAAGACTCTTGAAGGGCACATCAATATCAAGACTCTAGTTTTGTTAAGCACAGTGGTGACAGGGGACGTGTGTCATGAGCATTGTTGCAGTCTTTAAGTTCTTATCACATGTCATACATACTTCACTCTCTCAACAAAACAATCCGCTTCTACATCCATTCTTGGCCAATATAGCAACTGTAATAAAGTGCCCCTTTCAACATGGTTACCCCCCACTTTTTGCCTGGAATCTGGTGCACTTTTGGCTGAAAGCATGCTAAGTTCCTGCCAACCAGGTCCCCAGCATCAATGTTCTTGTTCTTGTTCCTAAACTGTATGATTGTTCCACAACTGGGAAACCCTTTGGGATCCCTTGTAAGTACCTAGTAAATGGTACCCCTAGTAACTAGGGTATTGGACCTTAAGAGGGTCTCTAAGGCAGGGTGTACTATACCCAAGCGAGGGCTTATCTGCGAGTGTGGATATGCCACAGTGATATCAAGTTCCCCCTTAGGTATTACTAGTGCACAGGGAAGCCATAACATGAACATAGGCTGGACACTCATCATTACGAGTTCCCCAGCTACATGATGGCTTCACTGTAACTCAAGGTGTTTGGTACAAACACCTCATTTTAATAAACCCACACTCATGCCAGGGATGGATTTATTATTAAATGCACATAGAGGGCACCTTAGAGGTGCCCCCTGAAAACCAACCGACTACTGGTGTGTTGACTGACTGGTCTTGACCAGCCATCCGCCATAGACCGGTTTCTGACCTCCTGAGGAGAGAGCCTTTGCTCTCGGAGGACAGGAACAAAGCCTGTTCCGGGCGGAGGTGTTCACACCTCCTCCCAAGCAGGATAGACATTCCAGGGTGGGAAGCTTTAAAGGCCCTGCCGCCTTTGATATGTGACCTCGGACCTCTCCAGATAGTGGAGCTGCCCACTCCACTGTCCTGACCCCACTTTTTGGAGGCAAGGCAGGCGGGAACATTTGTTAGACTTTGAGGTGTGCTCACATTCAGCCAACACCACCCCTTGGGTGGGCTAACTGATGTGGATCCCACTTTACAAAATCCTCCTTCTTGTATTAGAGAGAATTAGCCTATTAGGGTCAGGGTTATGCCCACTTCCCATAGGAAGTCATCAGATAGATGGTGTAGTAGCCCTACAGGTAGGCAGCTCAATGACTACTTCCCGGTACTCTCCTTAATTCCCCATAATTGAGTATTTAGGTGGCACCGCTCAACACTGAACATCAGATGTGATAGACCTATAGACGAAGAGAACAAAGAGGAGCTGCTGAACCCGAGAACTGGGTGCTTGCCACAGAGTTTTGGCGCGGACCCCTGCCTACCGCTTCAAGACTCAACAATCAAGGTGAACTGTTTTGTCCTGCAGCTGTGGCCTTTAAGAACACCAGCGGTACAAAAGGGGGTGGTAATGGACGGAGCATCTGAACCAATCAAACACTCACACCCAGTCAAAAGATCTGGGTTTAATCCATCACCGTTCTTTAGCCCACTCTGCCACCCCAGTTCAGACATGGCTATATGCAAATCAGACTGACCCTGTGCCTCATGGGAACAGTCCAGCCCGAACTGCCAAGCCATGCCTTTCCTGGACCGGAAACAAGCTTCCGAGGACCGGTTTTTGGCATTCCAGCCGTCTTCAGCCCGGCTTGCTTGAATCCAGTGGCAAAGTGAGCAAGGGACTCACGTCTGAGCATACCCTGCCACACTTATGGCGGCCAAAAGCGGAACAAAAGGGGGTGGCAATGGACGGAGCATCTGAACCAATCAAACACTCACACCCAGTCAAAAGATCTGGGTTTAATCCATCATCGTTCTTTAGCCCACTCTGCCACCCCAGTTCAGACATGGCTATATGCAAATCAGTCTGACCCTGTACCTCATGGGAACAGTCCAGCCCGAACTGCCAAGCCATGCCTTCCTGGACCGGAAACAAGCTTCCGAGCACCAGAGCATTACCAGCCTTCACAAACTGCCCAAGAACTCCCTTAGAGTAGAGGAGCTTCTCCTCTGCAGGACCGGAGGCACTGAAACCGCAGAGTCTGGTCCATTGACTTGCAGCTCCCCGGCCCGGCCGGTGCAAAAACTGACCAGGAAGAGGCACTAGCGCTCTAAAAGTAAAGATCTGTCTCCCCAGCTAGTGTTGAGGCTCCAGAAACAACTGGAGCTGTGCAGTACCAATCCCCAGGATACTGGTTGCCCTGCACACAAGACTGACATTGAAGAGTCCAGTCAGGAGTTCAACTGTATCAGAGCCTCGCAGCCATTTAGGGACATCCAGACCCCTGAGACCCACTTAGAGAGTGGCCCAGCAGTCCTGAATTTGCCCCTGCCAGCTGTTGTCCCCTGACCACTTTTAAGCACTGGGCGGCCAACTTACCTGCTCTGCACCCAGCCCGCCTTGCCTGGGTAATGGCAAACTGGCTGTTCTCCCTTGTCCCAAAGGCCATTGTGACCCTAGCCACCATTTGGGAGCTCTCGGACTTGCATGCATGTCCCAGAGTGTAGCCTCATTTTAGAAGGACCCCTTTCCCAGTAGCTCCAGCTACCAAACTCACCAACTCCCTGTGGAATTCAGGATGTACCCAACAAACTATTGGTAGAATATTGGGCCTTGTCTTCCTGCTACTCTAAACCAGGATGGTGAAACCATACAACTGTCTGCTTTACCAACCTGATTTTTCCTCCCATCGAATTGCATGGTGCATAATTGCGCACAACTTTGAACTATTTGCTTATGTTTGAAAATTCATAAAAAATACAGTACTTACCTTTGAACAAAGTTCTTGGTATTAAAATATATATAACAAGAACTGTTATTTTTCTAAATTGGTTTCAGATTTATTTTTTTAGTGTGTGTCTCATTTATTGCCTCTGCGAGTACAACAAATGTTTAGCACTACTCTCTAATAACCCTAGCTGCTCACACTCACTGTGCCACAAAAAAGGAGCGTTAGTATTATCTACTTTAGCCTCTGTGAACCAATTTGGGACCCACTGAACTCTCTGCACAGGGGGTTTCATTTTAGTACACTATATAACGAGCCATTTTCCTACAACAATGATCTGAGCAAATTCTTTACAGAAGACAAGCTCTGATTTCCCCTGTGGCAAGTGTGGACAATATCATTATCACACCAATGGGGGAACAAATAAACCAGGGGCACATTGTTATTTCATGTTGGACCCTATTCCTTTTTAATTAATGGTATGTTTGCTATTTTGAAACAATTAAACCTGGAATTTGGTCAGCAGATGGCAGTGGGCAACGAAACAGGAAGACTGAGCGTTTGTTCGTGTGAATGCCACAAAGGAAGTAATAAGGGTAGTTCTACTTCTTGCCAGCCAAAAATAAGATATTAAAGCAGCAGTGAAATATCCCATGGCTAGTAAAAGTATTATCATGACAACATGGAGGCAAGGTTTTACTTGAAGAAAGAACGAACCTTTAAATCAGTGGCAGTCTCTTTGAAGGAAGCAAAAGAATTGGCATTCTACAAGAAGAATGTAATTTATACAAGGCAATATATAACACACGTCCTTCCTTCAAAAGGATAAGAGACATAAAAGACAAATTATCCTTGAAGAACATACGAAGACGGAGTTCTTATACATGCTGAGTTTTTGATGTGATCAGTAACTGAACATTCATCCCCTTGGTGAACACTTCCATCGGGAGGTATTAGAGTTTCAACAGGTACTGGAGCTTGCTCAGATAAGTTCAGAGCCAGATACAGAAGCATCATACTCGCACAAACCTTCAGGGTAATTATTGTGATCTTTATCATCATGAATAAAACAGAACTACTTTTTATCAGCCATTTCATTCCTGACACACGCTTGACCACCTTTCTGAGATTTCAATACCAACCATCTTTGTTAATTGTAGGAATCTGGCTCTGTGTATACTATACCAAAGTAAGGTATACTCTCTATTTGTGGTAGTGTGGGCGAGCAGTAAGGCTTTATCAGAGGGTAGTGTTAAGCATTTATTGTACACACTGAGCCAAGAAATGATGTCACACACACAAAGACTGAACTCAGACCAATTGTTTGTATTAGAAATATTTATTTAGTTGTATTCTATTCTTAGAAACAAGCAGAACTTGGTTCAGGTAAATAGAATTGTACCCTTCAAGACAGATTGATCAACAAGCAAGTTGGATGAGAGTGACTTTTGTTACAGGTTTGTAAATTATTTAAATACAGTTGAAATTACTTTTGGATTACTTTTCAGATTACTTTTTCTACTCAGTGTGATATGCATAGATATCACACTGGTACATTTCCTAGATAAAAGGTAAGAAAAACAGTTTTCATAAAAGCACAGTTTCTTATGTTTCCATACAAACATCCTCAACACTTAGAGACATTTTTCAGAGGAAAACAGTCAATGTAATCCTAAGGAGAAAAATAGGGTTATTGGTTTGCTGGTAAGTAAACAGTCTTGAGGGTTGAGTTTCTGGGGTTAGAACAAGAGTACACCCAGGGTCAATGATGCACTGAAAATGCTCTCTAGGCGTCACTAGGGCAGTTAGGTGCAGATTGCTGAGGCCCAATAATAGACTATTGGGCTAGAAGGCCATCAATGGTGGCTGCTCTCGGAAAAGCCCCAGGGTTGAGTGTGCAAAGCTCCTAGGGTTAAGTTCAGGGCAAGGGGGATCCTAGTTGGCACACAAGGTGCACCCACAGTGGATCAAGGGTGGCCTGGTGCAGGGTGCAGATTTGGCGTCGAGTGCCCTGTTGTTTTCAAAAGGAGGTGCTGGTTTTGGCTCAGTCCAGGAAGTCTTTCAGGAGCAACCAAAAGCTGGGCAGGTAAGTTGGAGGACTCAGGGACGTTGGGCACCTTAGGTCCTCTTCTCCAGGGTGCATGGTGGCCGGATGCAGGGGTACCTTTTGAGGTCGGATTTCACCTTATCGTGCCACTCGCAGATGGGGGTTCTCAGTGCAGAGGCTGCAGGTAACATCAGGGAGTCCTGGAGGGGTCAACCCATGGTGGACTTGGACTCTGGAGTGCTGGGGGACCTTGCTGCGATTACGATGCAACACTAAAGTCAGATTTATCAAGCCACACAAGTCCACCTTGCGTGACACTTAATGGCTTGATAAATCTGAAGTTGCGCATGCCAGTTCAAATGGCTGCCTTGCGTTACTCTACCCCAGGGAGGTGTTTCATAGATGGAGCATGAGTCTTCCCAGGCATCCACTCACGGATTTTAGCATATTCTCAGATTTATCATTAGTGGCAGACCTGGGAATGCCTCAAAGTGCTATGCGTTTAGAGGGGAGGTGACCCTTCCTGCACAAAAACAATCCTGCTTATAACGCAGGCACCCTTGGAACAACAATGCAAGGGTGACTGCATTGACGCTAGGCAGCCAAAAGTGCCCTAGCACAAGGAAAGAACAGGAATGCCTGTATAATGTTAAATTCGGAGCATTCCTGCCCTTTCCTTTTCACGCAGTGCCGTAAGGTGGCTTGCTGTGTTGCGCGAAAGGATGATAAATATGCCCCCACATTTTTTAGGTGCAAATGTAAAACTCTTCTCTGCTAACTGCTAACATACTTTCTACATGGCTTGTTTGCTGCTTGTTGTTCAGAATATCATCTTGAAAACACTTCCTGTTTCTTCCAAGTCTCTGATGAAGAACGGCTTTTTGGAAGATGGGTGCTACTGACACAAGTCCAGGCAGCTTTCTAGAATAATCCAAAGGGCACTGTGAGCTGTTTGGAGTCTTCAGACAGTTCTCTTTGGTGATATGCCTGATTAAGATGCAGTGGGGGAGACTGTTGCACCACTTAGTGGAGTTAAAATGTAATATATTTGTTGATGATATTCGAAGAGTTCAAGTTCTTAGGTCACACATAGTCGCAAGGCATCATTATTATTGGGGGGGTAAAACAATCTTTCCAGTAATTACCTCTTTTTAAAGTTGTTCTATTAACAATTGAAGATTCTTCTGTATGGAAAGAGGCACTTCCCTTTAATTTTGTCTCCCGTAACTGCTTATTCTCCGAGTTTGATGTGGTGAACAAAGCCTCCAAGTTTCTTCAGAACATTGTTGAAGACTTTGGGAAATAATAATAATTCTGACGACAACTAGGATCAGTAGCACAGATGATTTAAACAGGGTCTGATGCACAAAGGTTGAGTGTGATTTTCACTAGTTGCTGAGCATTCCTCCATAGCACACATTACTTTCAAAGCTACATAGAGCTTGATTCATGTCCACCTTTCCTTGAGCGCAACGCTGCTCAGAAAATACTCTAAAACATCAACACAGCGTCCATCAACAGTAGATGGTTTCATGCCTGGTTCAAATAGATGTTAAACTTTGTCTCCCTGTAGAATATTGAACCATTTTTTGTTAATTAGAGTAAGAGGGGAGCCTGAATCTGAGATGACAATCAGATTCTTCCCCAGCACCTGCAAGGCACACATGGGTGACTTATCCGCATCATCACTTTTCATACCATTCACTTTTTAACTACTAAGACTATGTTTCCAGTAGCTAGAACCTGTTCCACATCAAAGTTCTTACTGAGTGATAATTCCTCAGAAACAATGGCTTTTCCCACAATTGTTAAACTCATCTTTAGCCACTGGGCATCCTTATGTGATGCGTGTATTGTTACCACATTAAAAGTATGCATTTTTGTTCTCAAATTTCTTATTCCTCATTATAACCAATTCTCATCTGTTTGGTATTCTTGCTTCATACCTCATTTTATGCCTTTCTCTGACTCTTTCTTCATTTACAGCTTAAACCCATAATTCTGCCCTAGGTACCTGAGGCAGTTGAGTAAAATGTTCGTTCTGCATTATATTAGGATCAATTGCAATTAAACATGTGAGGAACTCTACCTTCCACTTTTTCCATGGTATGTAAGGATCCGTTTTATTCTGTAAGAATTTTGGTGGTTGGTCAAATTGGATTTTACAAGGGTAATGTAACTACAGCAAGTACAAGTGGACGATTAAAAGATTAGTACAAATATGGAAGGAGAACAATATAATGACAATGTAATATTAATTGAGACCATGCTTCGTGCAGTTCATGAAAAGGAACACAATTATGTGAGGCACAATATAAACCTATACTTTATAGTATGAAGTGCTTCCCTTTCAGCACTTGTACATATGCTGAAAAACTGAACAATATGGTTGCAGTTCACGAAAATATTGTATTGAGTAACTGAAAGTGTTTTCCCCTGGTGCGGTGGGTGAGGGGGCGGCACTTTGGGAAGTACCCGACCAATGATTCGAGAGAGGCAGGGGAGAAACACATTTCTGGGAGAAGGGAGGAAAGACATCTCACTGGCTGCATAGTTAAGCATGAAGAGGAGTCCACACACTTCCAGGCAGGTTTTCAGCATCCACATCGCACAACAGTTTGGCTCCAATAGGGTTATTCTCCTCAGACCCTGAGAGAAAAGGAGGATGCATGCCCTCAGGCTCCTACAGGTGGCAGCACGCTGGAAGCTTCAGACAAATTCATTTGGATCTTACGCTCATCGCTAAAACTTGTAATGGATTCAGATCTGGAAACTCAAGGACTCCGGTACAAATGGCTTTCTTAGTAAGATCAACAATTATAACTGACTCAACTGTCCTCATCAGAACCCTCTGAATGCAATGTTTCACTGCGTCACCCAGAAGGAGGAAATGGGTTGAGTGGCGGAATACAGATACGGGAGAGAAATAGAAAAAGGTGGTAAGTTTTACAAGGATATATAGAACATTGACATTCTGGCTGATGTATATATTTTTACATGAAATGTTGTTATGCTATGTTATGATATGCAGAATGATATGCAGAATTGTGGAATACACTATCACATGGGAGGGTATCCTGGCACTGAGCAGCTGTGAGACTAGTCACTACTCAAAACGCCAAGTGCTGAGCTTCTTGCAGAGTTCAAGAAGTGACCACCATACCCGCCACGGGTATGGTGGTCTGACCACCATACCCGCCACAGCGCCACTGACATCTGCATATTGAGCTATTAGGCTCTGATGCTGATCCAGACAACATTTACGCTGGACGCGGCATTACCGATTTATCCTCTAATCACTGCGATCTACCTCAAGAGCGTCCGACCCGCCTATCTCTGTGCGCATAGTAATGCGACAAAAGGCATATTGAAAGTATAAGACAACAATGATTTTAATTTTTGTCCTGATGATGATGCCCCTCATGTAACTAAGGCATCGAAACATCGTCGACCAAAAAAACCCTTATGCAATATGTCATTGAAATATTGTGCAATGCAATGGTGTGGTTATAATAATTTGTGTCTGTAACACTGACTACAAGTACACAGACAGATTTTTGCTTTGCCCTTTTGGCCATTCTTTTCGATTTTTTGTCTTGAATGTTGCGGGTCACGGCTGTGCCCACTTGTTATTAGATTGTTCATACTGCTTGTTTTATCAATTAGAATGCTAAAATAAATTCCTTGTCCGGCTGGACAAAAGACATAACACTTATCAGGTGTATGATTATTGGTTCTGTACACCATTTTGTCCAAGAGTAGGGACCACTGTCTTGTATAATAATAACACATTTGTCTCGGCCACTCCGGAGTGCACAGGATTCTACATATGCACCTACACATGAGAACATTATGCCAGTATAACAGAATTTCTGTATTTTCTGGTTTAAGGACTAGACATTATTGTGAGGATTTCTGTGTGGGCCAGCTTGCAAGAGGGGAACACCCACAATCTTAGTGGGAGTTTATATAATCCTTGCAGGTAGATTCTCACCCTAGAAAAGCGTACAAATTGGTTGCCGGCAAAACCAAGAGGAAGTATCTTTCCAGAGTTGGAATGGGAAATGAACACTGGGAAAAACATGTTTCCCCTGATGTAAAATGTAAGTTGCATGAGGTAATTCAAATTCATGTTTACAGAATTTTAAATGTCTAGAAGATTTGCATTCTTACATTTTGTGCATTACTTACTTTTCCAGATGCACTCCTGAAATGGATTTAGATTCCCTAAAAAGTGAAAAATCCATTCTAAATGGAGTAACCCTCCCACAGACAATTTCTGGCATTTTAACTTAGGTCTTGGTGAATCAGTCACACACTATTTTGTTCAAGTTCTCTGATTCTCATTTAATGAAGAATTCTTAAGTATACGCAGTGGAAGTTTCAATTGTGTTACCTGAGATTTGCCAGCGACAGGAGTGCTATCGTCCATTTGAAGCCGGCCGCTGAGTCCGTCTCTGTGAACAGTCACACTGTGCCAGCTGCCCAACTTGATTTTACTTTCACTCGTTATGACAGCAGAACCAGTACCACAGTTAAACCTGAAAAGAAATTATTCGAGGCTGTCAGTAAAAAAACAGAAATACGAAATATACCGCTACATGACCACATTCTCGGTGCAGAGCTGTGGTGGGGCAAACAGCAATGCCCTCCTGCTTCTTGCATTCCTGTGTCAGGCATGATTTCACCAAATTCAGATTGATGTTTTACTTATTCATATTTAAACAGGCTTCAATGGCCTGCTCCTTTGCCTTATAATTTGTTCAAGAAATACATTATCAGCCATTCAGCCTTTACATGAAGCTGATGCATACTATGTAATGAAAGAATTGCCCATTTTGTGAATCTCCCCAAAATATTTATAAAGTCACATTTCTTTAGTTTCAAGACGAAAAATGACATGGACTAAGCATTGGTATCTTCATCCACAACAGACAAATTTCGCTATCAAATCAAACTGGATAGAATGTGATATATGACAATCAAAGCATTAGGTTTAAAATTCTGTATCAATTAGTTATTAAAATTCATTTTCAAGTGTGGCCACTTTATTTTATCCATTAGTTTTATTTTGGAAACGTTCAGAACCTAATGTCATCAACTGCTAAGTTTGCTTTTTGAATTATGCTAGTTAGATAGCTTCCCATGATGCACGTGCATTCGTGATGGCTAACTAGCAAAACACATATAGAGACCCAAGGGCAGACCTTATGTCTGGGACCTTTTCTGTTCTAAACAACATAAAGTCATTTGAAGGAACAGTTGAATTATAACAGTGTTTTTAGACTCCACCGGAGATTTAGTTTTGAATTAAAGGAACGTTTTCTGGTTCTTTCCTCAACAATACTTTACTTTAGTTTTTTTTTAACATTGTTATTTATATTGTTGAATGATGTTAAGGACACCGACAGTAAACAGCATTAAGTCATGACATTAACAAGGAAGTAGGACCAGGAGTAATGCCATTATCAGTAAGCAATGGATGAATATTTTTCCAAGACATAACTAGTCTTTCAACGATATAATTGTTGTGAATGGTTTGCTTTTTTGCAGGTTATTTGCATCATATTCTGCTCAATATAGTTCAAAATCGGACAATCTGACCACTAAATTAGCTACATGATCAACTATTTAAGACAATCATGCACACCATGGCAAAACCAAAGGGGATGATGGACGGAGTGTTGAACATTGCAAGCACTCACCCCCAGTACACTGATCTGGGTTTCATCCATCATCATTCTTTAGCTCACCCCAGTTCAGACATGGCCATATGCAAATCAGTCTGACCCTGTGCCTCATGGGAACAGTCCAGCCTGAACTGTCAAGCCATGTCTTCCCTGGACCCGGAAACAAGCATTCTGGGACCAGTTTCTGGCTAATCAGCTGTCATCAGCCAGGCTAGCTTGAATCCAGCGGCAAAGTGAGCAATGGTCCCACCTCTGGGCACCCTGCCAACTTAGGGTGAACAAAGCAAAACCAAAGGGGATGATGGACGGAGTGTTGAACATTGCAAGCAATCATGCACAGCATGCAATCTCTTTCCTAAATAAACAAAATCTAGAAACAGCAATCGGTTGAAAAGATCTCACCTAGTGGCCATATGGTTCACAACTCAATTTTTTATTAGTTTCTCTTGAATCTGGGCAGTCAGTAATTCCACATTATGTAAATTCCAGATTTTGGTCCACAGTAACTGAACTGGGGGTGCTTACTGTATCTTCCTCTTCGCAGCTATTGTGAATCTTGCAGCACGCTTTTGTGTAATCAGTTTTCCGCATGGAGATGTCTGTGTAACCCACTATGTAGAGCAGGGAATCTAGGGGAATATCTCCCCCTACAACTTCCTTGATTATCCCATGTATCTCTTTCCAGAAGATCAGCAGCACCGGGCAGTTTCACCACATATGTTCCACTATGCCCCTTTGTCCGTAACCTCTCCAGCACTTCACAAGAACCTCCATACATTGCCCGCACCCTCACTGGAGTATAGTGCAAGTGCATTATGATTTTGTAATTATTTTCTTTATTCTGAGAGCATATGGAAGTCCTAGTTGCTCCTGTCCATATTACGGTCTCCTATATTTCCATATATGTATAAGACTGCATGGCGGAAGTGGACCCCGGAGCTCTATATAGTAAAGTTATGCTCCTAGCAAGGCTTTTCAATCTGCGTGAGATTTTTTTGAACCTCCCATATCTTACGTTGGGGAGTTTCTCTAGTGCAGTAACTGTGTTAGACTGTGTTGGTCTGGCAGAGTTAGGTGAAATAAGGTGGTGCATGTTTGCAGCAGTGGATTCTGCCTTTGTCAAATAGGGCTTTAAGTGTTAGTGGATGTTAATTTTTCCATTTATAGAAATACCTATGCCTCACATCTGGTGCACAATCAAGGTTGTATGCAATTGGTGTCAAAGATGTTCAGTGTGTTGTCACATCACCTCTACGGTTTGCTAAATCCCACTAGGAGAGCGAAATGGTAATGGTATTGAGGAGAGAGGTGATCATTTATGTATTTCTTTATTAAGCATGCAAATACTGGTTATGTCCTAGTGCTTGACACATGTAAGAATTAAGGTTCCCCAGGTAGTGTTAAGACTGAAAAACCCATGTTTAAGACTTGTCCTGAAATGAAGCAAATTCTTAGTGGAGCGTTAGTACAGTGGAAGGCTATTCCAGCTCACACTTGCCTGATAGGCAAAGTAGAGGTCACCAAGCCTTACCCTTCCAAATGACAGAGGAGTCCTGTTGGGATGGTAGACAAGATAAAAGATAAAAATAGGATTCCAAAAATGGAATCTCTTGTGACAGAAGATAGGTACCTTAAGTAAGAAACCTGCACAGGATCTATTTGTTAATCACCAGCCTGTAAGGTTGTGTTAAAATGTTCAAAATAGGTTCTCATTATGGCAGCCCAAAAAGTAGTAGTGCTGCTGCCTTTTGAAGGAGTTGTAGGTGATATAAAGAATATTTGGAAAGGTTGAGGTATAAAGTGTTCAAGGAGGTAGGTAACTATTACCTGAACGGCCTGAAATTAAATTTCAATGGGATACGTGGAAGAAGTGTCATAAATCTTTTAAGATGATAGAACCAAGATGTAACCTTGGAGATTTGTGTTTCAAAGTTTAAATAAACATAAATTCTAGATTGTGCCCTATCACCACAGAATTTGGACAATCTCCCAAGCGAAAGGGCACCAGATAGAAGACCATATACAAGGAGCTCCACCCAAAAGCAAGACTTCTGAGAAGTAAGGAAATTGCAGATATTAATTTGGTATATTTCCTGATCACCCTTTCGTGTCACAGTCAATTGAGTGTTGACAGCATTACCCATAAATGACAGGCCAAAGGATCTAATTAATCTTGCTAAAGGGGTCGCATAAAGATTGATTAGAGTGGAATACAGTGAAGTCTCCTCAGGAACTCCACCGGATAACTCTTTTGAAAATTACATAAATGGCTCATACAGACAAAATGAGCTCTTTCTGTCAAGTTGGAAGAAAGTCATTTCAGTGTCTTGCCTTTAACACTAGTTTACCACAAATTGGAAATCAGCAATGCATTGAATATGGTGCTAAAGGCTGCTGATAGGTCTGGCAAAATAAGAGCAGCATTGCCATTGTAGCTCACTGGAATTTTGTTGCAGTTATCCCCCCACTTTCTACCCCATTTGTAACTACTAGATGCTGGCATGGACTTTAGCACCCCTATAAGTCCCTAGTAAATGTACACCTGGTACCTCGGGCATGAGTACTAAAGAGGGTCCCTAACAGCTGCAGCATGTCTTATGCCACCCTAAGGGACAAATACACAAATTACATGCACACTGCCTTTGCAGGCTCTGTGAATAGCTGCAAACCATTCTGAGAACATGCCATGGCACACTCACCCTGTGCAATGCCAAAGTGCACAGCATGTACTATTTGTAAGCCGTCCCTACAGCAGGCCTTGTAGCCCTAATGCAGGGTGCATTATAGTATATGTAAGAACAAACCTGCATGAGTACATATGATCCTGTGATGTCTAGCACTATTAATAGATATTGGAAGTGCCTAAGGAAGCCATCTTAAGACATGTACTGAAGACTGTTAATCTCGAGTTACCCAGCTACACGATGGCTTAATTGAAAATACTTGTGTTTGGTACCAAACTCCTTGTCTTGATAAATCTGTATTGATGCCAGTACTAGATTCATTATTACATGCACCCAGAGGGCATCTTAGAGGTGCCCCCTGAAACATTGCTAGTGGGCTGACTGACTGGGCTCTTCCAGCCTGCCACCACAGACGTGTTTCTGACCCCTGCCTGTTAGAGCCCATGCTCTCTGAGGTCAGAAACAATGTCTGCTCCAGAAGAAGATGTTCACAGGATGGCTAGTGAGATTAGCAAGTCAAGTCTCTGCTGCCTTTGATATGCGACCCCAGCTTCCTCCAGACCTGGAGAAGGCTCTCCCTTCCCTGAGGCCCACTTGGCACCAGGACAAGTGGCAAATTAGATAGTCAGGATGCGTGTTATACTGTCAGGCAAGTCACACCCTTAAGGTGGGCTACCTGAAGTGGACACAAAAAAAAGGATTTCACAATCTGGGTTGGGTGAAATTAGGAACTGAGGAACTCTGGGACAGGGTTATGCTCACACTTCATAGGAAGTGGTTACGTAGGGGGCATAGTGACCCCAAGGGTCAGTAGCCTATTGGTTACTACCCTACACACCCTTAACACCCCCAGATTGAGTATTTAAGGGAGCCCCTGATGACCTGAAGAGAGAAGATGGACAAGTAAGTGTCACACAACAAGAACAGAAGTCTCAGCAACTGACTTGGCGCCAATCCTGCTGGCCTGCCTGCTGACTTTGCCTATTGCACGATAAGTCAACTTGTCCTGCAGCTGATGAGTTCCCAAAACCTGGGAGACCTGCCAGCCTTCACCCTTAAACCAAGACCTCCTGAGGGGCAGCTGAACTGTCCCCTGCATCCGGCAGACCGCAAAAGAAGACCAAGAGGACTCCTGCCCTGCCAAAACCTGACTCACCCAACAACCACTGCATCCGAGCCCCCAACCCGTGGCGAACTGGGTCAACAGTGTTAGCATGGTCCACTAACCCTCAAAGTACCAAGTCGATGGTGGAGTGACTCCTTGTGGTCTTCCTGATGTCGCCTGCAGCCTCTGTTGGCATGCCCCCTCAACCGCAAGTGTTGCCGGACGGAGAAATCCAACACCCCAAAGACCCTGTGCAGTCGGACACCCCATCTCGAGAAAAGGACCAAAGGTGTCCCCACATCCACCAACATCGCAAGAACCAGTCTGGTCACACAGTCCCCTCCTGCAACTTCTTACCAAGGCAACCGTTCTCCTTTGGATAACATTGGGCACTCATCTCTGTTTGGCACCTCAGTACCTAGCCACCCTAGTGGCGCTGGTGGTGTTCTGTCAGTGCTGCCTTGGACCTCTCCCACCACACATCTTAACTCCTGGAGAAGTGTCCCGTAAATCGCTGACAAGAACCAATAAAATGCATATGATTTTCCTCCCATAGGTTAACATTGCAGAACTCGAAATTGCACTGTGTTTAATTTTTTTTTAACTGAAAAATATTCCTTTTTTTAAAACGTACTTACCTGAATGATTTTCTTCTGATTCCTAAACATATTTAAAGATACTTTCTGTTTTTAAAAATTGGTGTGAATCTCTTTTTTGAGTTGTGTGTCTCATTAATTGACCATGGTGTGTATTTTCAGATGTCTTGCACTCCTCTGTGTTAAACCTAAGGCTGCTCGATCACACTACCCCCAAAATAAAGCACTTTGGAATTGCCATAGCAAGACCCTTTCCACTGATAAGTGAACGTCTGGACTCTTTCCACAGTGTATCAAATTTTTGATATATCACATAAAGTGCCAGCTTTCTGCAATTGGAAACTGTTCTTCTTAAATGTGTTAGAATGCAACAGATTCTTAATGTTCCCCCTCATTCTCTTCAGTTTCAAATATTTTATTTTGAATCCAGAGAGCGCAAAAAGGTCCTCCGGAATGGAAACCAGCAAAAATAATGAGGTCTCAGGATAAGCTAGCAAACACAATATGTTGTCAACAAACAGTACAGCTTTGTGGTGCCCTTATCTTGTGGTTAGGCCTTAACTATTGTGTTTGGAATTTAATATTTTATGCTAGGTACTTCAGAGATAATGCAAATAATAAAGATGAGTCTGGGCAGCCTGCCCTAGTAATACAAGTAAGTTGTATGTGAGAAATCAGTGTGCCATTTATCTTAATCATGGCCTGAGGGCGCCAAAGTTAGCTTCTAAGTAATTATTTATTTGTAGGCCTAAAGTAGTTATGTAAAAGACCTATGGGCATATTTACAAGCCCTCTGCGCTACCAGTACGTCTCTTTTTGTGACATACTGATGGAGTTCCATGGGTGTTGCTGTGGGTGTTCCCATGCAACACCCATGGAACAAGACACATCTCTAGATTTACGAGAAATCGTAAATCTGGAGATGCGTCTGAATGCTACGCCAACCTAGAGGTGACGTAGCTATGCTCAACGAGGAGAAATGTTTTCAATTCTACTTGTTTTTTCCTCTTTCAATGTGTGCTGCATTCTACAGTACGCATTGAAAGAGGAAAATGCCTGTAGTGATTGTTTTTGTGCAGGAAGGTGCCCCTTCCTGCACAAAAACAATCTCCCTACGACGCAGGCATCCTTGCATCATGGTGCAAGGGTGCCTGCGCCAGCACATGGCTGCAGTTTGTGCGCCAGCACAGGGGGAAGCACAGAGATGCAACATATTTTTGTAAATATGTTGCATCCTGTGCTTTGGGAGTGCCACTGCATGGCGCAGCCAAAGGGCTTGTAGTGCCTCGCTGCAGCACTTCCTTGTAGATCTGCCCCTTGAATTGGAAAGTCCGTTCAATACGATCAAAAGTCTTTTCAGTGCAGAGGGACAGCAGAACCATTGGCAATTTTATCGTTCAGCCACCTCAATCAGGGTTACTGCCAATCTGACATTATCGTACAACATTTAATTTTTTTAAATAAAACCCAATAGGTAATGTGAAATTTTAATGAAGATAGTTGCATCCTAATTTAGTAGGGTTATTGGCCAGTAAGGCCCACAGCGCAGCAGGTCTATTCTGGCTTTAGAATAAGAATGAGAGAAGATTCCATCTTTAGGGTGTGGCAGAGTATGATGTCAGAAAAGAGCTGCATAGTTGGGCTAGAGAGGTGGCCAATAGGGAGAGGTGTGGTGCCGCCGCCAGGGCGACTGACGTTGGAAGCCGGGGATCACGGTTCGATCCCCAGCGCCCGGCGGCAGATTAGCCCAGCACCATGAAACTCTGGGCAATAGCTTGCTTAATCTTCCCGACGGCCCCCAGCGCCTAGAGACCCTTACGGGTGATTGTTGGTGCTTTACAAATGTGGATTATTATTATTATTAATATTATAAGAGCAACCTATATTGAATAAAACAATGTGGAGAATCTATCTGAGCCTGTGAGCCTGGGGCCTTGCCAGTAGGCAGGCTCTTTATAGGTTTCAGACCTCATCTGGAGTGATTAGAGAATATAGAGACAAAACCGTTCCCGTATCCAGGTGTAGAAAGCCAAAACTGGTGAGATAGTTTTTTAAGGACTCAGAATCAATTTTATGCAAATGGTAGGCAGGGCCGTTTCTAGGTGTTTTGCCGCCCTAGGCGAGGATTGAAAAATGCCGCCCCCTCCCTTTTACTACGATAAGAGCCAGGCACCTCGCCAGGAGGCCACTGCAGCTTGCAGCACCCATTGCCCCTTGCGAGTGTTGCCAATAACAGTACAAACACAACTAGTAATCATCACACCCCTACAGAGTGACAATTCAGAATATTTCAAGCCCCCAGTGTTAGAAGAATGGCTTTGGTGGCAGATGTAGTCATTTTTAATGTACATTGGATTAATAAACCACTGTGTTTGTGCTCATCTCCAAATTAGACCACCAGTGCTACCATGCGGCAGATTATCATAGGTGCCGGTGATGACATTTAGGTATCGGTGCTTAGCACCGGAAACCACCTGCTCAAATTAAGCGCTACGTACAAGAGATGTGTGATAGCCCGGACATGAACACACCCTCACAGAGCAAACAGGAGGTTGAGAGAGTGACCAAGAGGAAGAGGAAGAAATATAGAGTGTGCACACCTCCACATGTTATCTACCACCATGGAGGTTATGCCATAAGATCAAAGTCAGAAATATAGTCTGACATAAGTAGATTGTCCTAAACATCAGTCTATTGAATTAAGAATTTCTCTTACTAACTTCAATTGGGAGATATTTTAGCAAAATATATTTATGTCAGATTATATTCTGACTACGACATTCTGGCCCTGCACCCTCCATGGATACAAGTTATTGAATGCAAGACTTTCTCTTGGCAGTGTCTCTATAATACTCATCAAGCAGCCGTAGCGGCTCGTGGTGGGAATGCTGTGGGCGGGGCTGGGGAGGAGCAGGGTGGGGGTAGTAAACTACGGCATACGGCCGACCAGAGGTAAGTAAACAAATAAATAAATAAAACAAATTTCATTGTGGGCGCTGCATTGCCAAATGTGATGCAGTGCGTGCAAAAAAATAAGTTTCATTTATTTATTTGTTTGCTTACCTCCGTTGGGCCATATTCCGTAGTTTGCTACCCCCCACCCAGCTCCTCCCCCACCCCACCCCACTGCCATGCGGCACTCCTAACACGAGCCACTACTGTCAAGAAGGAATACTGGTGCAAACAAAAGAGCCCACTCCCATCTACATCTATCAAGGAGACTTGTTGTTAATAAGGTAACTTTAAACAATGCAGGTCAGCAGAGAAACATGGAGACAGACTAAAACAGTTTATCTGAAAGGCCCCTCTGGAGTCCCTCCATTTAAGAGAGAACATATATATTACCGTTCTTGCAATCAGGACATCTTAGATAACATGGCAAACCAATGTAAATCAATTCTGTATCCATAGGTGCTGAGAAGCCTAACCTGCCACTAAACAATATTTTGCATTTAGACAGCATAAGGAACATCGAGGAAAGAGAACTGCATGATGATTTCTCCCAGACATATATGGTAGAAAACTGTTACACAGGAGTATACCGGTGGGGTGGGGGGAGGGGGGTGTCCACAAGTTCTCTTCAATTTCGAATATTTCTGTCTGTTCGTGGCTGCACTTTTATAGAATTTGACTTGCGCTTACCGATAAAGTTCCTGTTTTCCAAAATGGAGTTGGTACATGAATTGACCGAAAGAATAGGAACTTGGTCTGTCCACATAGTTTCAGAATAAGGTGCCATTGTGCTGGTGTCATCTAAGATTTCTTCAAAGACTTGCACGGGTCATGAAGTAATCCATCACAGCCTTGCACCGCTCATAAAGATGATCCAGAAATTCCCATGGGCTAGAAGCCACCCTCCAGTAGATCGAAAAAAGCACTACACACACTACAGGAGGAAGGTACCTGTAAATTTAAACAGGTGATGCTTGCAGCCTTTATCAACTCTTCCAGTCAGCCTGTATTGAACAGGAAGGACTCCACTAATGAACACCTGTGCAATAGGGTAGATGCTTCAAACCATCACGACTCATGGCTGCCATTAGCGGAGCTACAGGACCCACTTGCGGACAGTTCACCAGAAACCACTCATCGGCAAAACACAGAAGCTTCTAAAATACATCAGATGGCCTGTTAACCGCATCAATGCTGCCGTCATTTTTGCGCTGTGCAGCTTTTTTCATTTTTCCGCATTATATGACGAGCTCAGCTCGTCATCAGCACACGCCACCCGTGGGTGATGACGAGCTGAGCTCGTCATCAGCATCGAAAGGGTTAAACTACCCCGAGCAGCAAATGGCAAGCTGTTAGAAGCAGCTTGCTCAGTATAAACACACTATGCTGACTCCTGTCATATAAGTTTCATTGCTGTAACCAACTCAAATACATGAAATGATTTGTCACAGCCAAAGTCCAAGTTCCATCCACAGGTCTACATATCACATTGTGAACATAGCTACAATCTGAAGGCTACAATAACAGCATTTTATAGTGATGCAATACCAAAATGTGGATGTGACATGGATTTCCATTAAATGTAGTGGTGATCCACATGACCTCATAGGCAGCCAAACATTTATTTAAATTATTTCCTTTAAAAAATGGACAACAATAGCATACCGGTGTCAGGCTTCTGCCAGTTTAGTAATGAGCACTTCCTGTATTCCAGTGGCCACACAACTGCATGTTGTGGTCTCTGAAGGGTGGCCAGACTCTGACACTTGCTGATGGAGTGTTTCAGGGGGTGGTTGCAAAGAGCAGTAAAACTGTGATTGGCAAGGGGGCGCTTCCGTTCAATAACAAATGTATGCAGCCGTGGTGGTCCTCCTGTCATTTGTCATACAATATTTGGATCCCATTCCACACAAAACCTACCATGGGGTTATTAACAAATATTACAAACGGAATGGAGCTTCAGCTATTAAAGCACACACTTTAGCTGGAAGCACGAATCCTCCTCCAGAGAAGTTCAAGCTAGACCCTGCCAGCACTTGAAGGAACCCTTCCCAGCATATTTTCTCTCTCTTCTTCCCCTGACACTTCTAGCTACAGCAATCAAAGCCGCTACGATACACAGTCTATAATATAGACTGTGTGTGTCCTATAAAGCTCCTTTATGAATGTTTTATGGTTTTGATGAAGTGAATGAAAATGTCTCTGAACATTTAAACCGACTGACTTGGCGATGGCGCAGGTACGGCTGGAAACGCTGCTGCAACTCCTTCTAAAGCAGGTGCGCGTGCGCTTGCACTCCACTTATAGGTGCTGCTACTGCCTGCATGTTTTTTGCCGCCCCCCACCTTTTGCCGCCCTAGGCGGCCGCCTAGTCCTGCCTAATGGCAGAAACGGCCCTGATGGTAGGGGTTTCAAAGCAAACACAAGGAGATGATGGATGGAGCGCTGAAACCTTTCAGACACTCACCCCCAGATCTGGGTTGAATCCATCATCGTTCTTTAGCTCACTTCACCTCCCCAGTTCAGACCCAGCTATATGCAGACCAGTCTTGACCCAGTGCCTCTTGGGAACAGTCCAGCCCAAACTGCCAAGCCAGGTCTTCCCTGGACCGTAACCAAGCATCCTAGACACGGTTTCGTGGTAACGCCCCTCATCAGCTAGGCTAGCTTGAATCCAGTGGCAAAGTGAGCAATGGACGCACGTCTGGGTATACTCTGCAAACTTAGGGCTAGGAAAGCAAACACAAGGAGATGATGGACGGAGCACTGAAACTTTTCAGACACTCACCCCCCCCCCCCCCCCCCTCACATATCCGGGTTGAATCCATCATCGTTCTTTAGCTCACTTCGCTACCCCAATTCTAGATGTAAAAGATTAGAGGCATGTTTTTTTCACCAGAGTAAATTGTGCAGTCTTGGGCTTGGAATGTGGTTCCTAGTTTGTGGTCTTATGATTTTGAAGGCTAGAATTGTATCTGCCTTTTTCACCTGTTTCTTAATAATGTTGCTGGGTGTATAACATTGTTTGTGCAGCCTTGTGGATCCAGAGGCCATTCCCTTCTTTCAACAGGGCTCCAAGTAATGTAATGTAAAGTGGATTTGTAGAGTGCTGCTCATCACCGGTGAGGGTATCCAGAAGCTAAGTAGGTAAGTGTAGGTATGTGAGGAGGCTCGGCCTGAGTACAGGTAGTCTTGATGGTCCAGCAAGAAGACTAATTGAAAGCCAGGTCTTCATTTTTTTTGTGGAATTCAAGAAGTGAAGAGGAGGCCCTGATGTATTGGGGGAGGTTGTTCAAAGATATGGCAGCTTTGAAGGCGAATGATCAACCTACCGTTCTACTTCTGTGGATGGGGGATGTATGTGTGAGTGAGAGTGATGCTAAGCCAAGTTGTCTGGTGGGTTGCTGGAAGTGAAACCAGTGTTTCAGGTATGCGGGTCCTGTCTTGTGTAGTGACTAGAATGCATATGTGAGAAGTTTGAACTGGTAGCGATTCTGGATGGGGAGCCAGTGGAGTTCCCTAAGGAATGCTGTGGTGTGATTTCTGTGCGGTAGGTTGCGGCATGGTGGCGTTTTGGATGGTTTGATGCCTGTGAAGAAGATGGGTTGGGATGCCGGTGTAAAGTGCATTGCCGTAGTCTAATCTGTTTATGATTAGGACCTGCGAGATGGTATGTTTGATGTTCAGTGGGAGCCACTTGAAGATTTTAAGTAACATGCGGAGGATGTGGAAGCATGAGGAGGTAACAACATTGATTGGGACTTCATGGTGAGGTTGGTGTTTAGGATGAGGCTTAGGGTCCTAGCTTGGTTGATTGGGGTTGGTGTGGGTCCAAATTCGGGGGGCCATCAGGTGGAGTCCCCAAGTGAGCTTTATAAGTTCAGCGGGAACAGTCCTTTTGAGGTCTCGCCTAGGCATCGCACATGCGATGCCCTAGGAGGGCCTTTAGCCATCGGTCTTCACTTTTCAAGCATTGCACTCGTGCTTGTGGCGGCATCCACCTTGCAGGAGCGAGCAGCGGCGCACCCCAAGCACGTGTGCAGTGCTTGAAAAGTGAAGCATGCGCTTGCAGGCACGCACCACTCCCTGGTTATCCTTCTCTCGTCATCTCTTTCTCCTTTCCTTATCACCTACTTTCTGCCATCTTGCGTCATCATTTCTGCCCCTCCCTACCCGCCGCTCCATTTTATAATCTCCTTCCCTTATCACTGTACCTGCTTGATTCCACCTTTTCTAACATTTCCCCTTTAATATCGGACCCCATCCTTTCTCTTCAGGCGCCCGCTGCTTCCTTTACCCTTGCTCTGCCCTGCTGCTCTTTTTTCCTTGCCTGCCCTCCTTATCACAAGGTGACCACCTCACAGCCTGAGAATGCATCTGTTTATAAACCCCCGGTCTCATGTTGATCACTCAGCCTTTCTTCTTGAGCAGCTCTGTGTGGGGAATCCTGCGCAATCAGAATTCAGAGGCTCGAGGCTCAACAGGGTGACATATTTACATGCGAGACATCAGTCGGATGCAGCATCTCACTGGTGTAAGTGCATGGTCACACCTCCGGTCAAGAGACACTTGTCAATCTCTCGTGAAACACATGGCGTCCTGGTGGATACAATAGAGAACAAGGAGAGCTAACAACGGGTCTGATCTAGGCTTTGGTGGACAAGTTACTCCTTAGCAATGTGACGCATGTCGCGATTGCGAGTGGGATATCAGTCGCACTTGTGAGAAATACCCGTCCACCAAACTATAAATAAGGCCCTTTAACACACGTAAATCAGTGGGTATTCTTGAACTCAGGTGCGCTATGTTTACGGAAATGCAAATGCAACATCCTTGCTCAATAAAATGTTAGATGTATGGGTTCTCCAAAGCAAAAAAGAAGAGTTAAATGTGACATTGAATGTTTTTGTTACAGTTCAGCAGGCACACGTTTCCATTACGTGTGAATTTCACACAACTAAATGTCAGCCTGTGAGTGAGTGCTCCTGATTGTGTCCAGGAGCACTTCAGGAATTCTTTGGGAACTCCATAAAAATCGCACACATGCTGATTACAAGGGGCACAGCTTTTTACCGAACAGATGTGGCATCACCTGATCGTTGTAAGAATGAGGTTGCACCATGCTAGTGGAAATTACTTATTTTCTCGAAATGTGTTTTTTTGTGAAAATGTTGATGTGGTCCCTCAACCATTTCACTGAACGAAAACACCAGTTGATTACATTTGCAGTGTGTGCATTTTTTGTTTGTACTGGGGTAAGTAAACCTGATCAACATAGCTTTTTTCAGCCAAACTTTTGAGAATAATGTTCACACAACTTCAAATTCTCAGCCATTTGACTATAATTTTTTTTTTCTTCTCTTAAACATGTAGCGCATTCTTGGTGGACTTCATGGAGCTTGGAGCAGGTCATGAAGTCTACCATCTCTCACCATGATTAGATTACAAACCTACACTTTACCAACCAAATCCAAAATGCAGATGCTTTAATACACAATGAACACCCTGAAGATGACACAAAGGCTAAGAATACGCAAAGCAATTTAACTCTCTTAGGACTTCCTTTGGAGCCGAGACAAGCCATTTACCTGCTTAGGTGGCAGAGACAAGATCTCTCCCACACCACTAGAGTAGCCTAGAGGTCCCCATCAGGTCGGTGGGAATTTTGTGTGAAAACATGCTTCTGCCAAGAGGCAAGAGCACTTTTTCTAAAACCACACATCGCCAGCTGGCCCACTATGCCATGGTGGTGGGGCAGCATCTTCTTCGTTTTCCAATATCAAACCACACAAGCAGGGTTTATTTTCTTAATGGGAACAATTGGTGTGCCTTTTCTCCAAAGACAGACCGCAGTGCTAAGCATGCTGTGCATGGTGGTCCCAGACAGGAAATCATCCTGCTGACATTGTGTTAGAAGCCACATTCTAAACAAGCATTGGCATAGCCAATAGGTCTCGCCTTTGGGACCTTATAAGTGTTTAGTTATCGAGCACAATCTCCTTGGTGCAACAACATCACCTGTTGCATGGCTAAACACTTATAAGGTCCCAAAGGCGAGATCTATTGGCTATGCCAATGCTTGTTATATGTTCTACAGGATGTTGATTATCTTGGTAAGTTTTCTGTCTGTCTGTTTGATAATCCTAGTCAATGTTGAGGTGTGGGTGAGCAATTTGTCTCACAGTACAGCTTTGGCCATGTCCCAGACCATATCCCATGAGTTATATGTGTTCATATTGTCCGTGAAATAATTGTTTAAGGCATTCTTTATCGAGTTTATCGAGTTTCTAAGTACTGCAAATTTTGAACACCTATTGTCTGGAAATTAGGATGTTTTTTCTAAACCAATCTTTTGTAATTGCTGTAAAGGAGTGGTTGTAAGAAATTGGGTTGTTGGTTGACTAGGGTCTGAGCGCTGGTCAAGCAGCAATCACAATCCTTGTCAGGATAAGGCACAAGTAAACCACAAATTAACATGTGCTCCCCCAAGGTATCTTGGAACATAGCAGCCAGGCTTAATTTGAAGGCACTGTGTAATGTATTTGCGCACCACTTCAAACACTAACACAGTGAAACCACACCTCAAAAGGAGCCCACAACTGAGTTAGAAAAATAGAATTACTTTTAATAAATGAAACAAGACAAAAGCTATAAAAAGCCAATCAATAGAACCTGAGATTTTGAAGCTTAAAGTTTTTTAATTAAATAGTGCCGAAATGGTGTATTGCGCCAACTGTGGATATCTGGTTGCACCGGACAGGGACATAGTCACAAGTTGATGGGGCATGGGCCAGCCACAGGGACCCAGTTAGGCCGTGTGAACAAAAGGATCTTCAATCCTGGTCTGCAGATCATTGGGTGCATTGCGCACCCGAGGCAATGCATTGGTTCTGAGATGCGGCGAGGCTGAGTTGGGAGGTCCTGTTGCATCAACGTCGATGATCCTATTGATAGGGCTTGCAATGCGAAGTTCGGTGTTGGAGATGTGACGCGCAGTTGGGGCGATCTGTCAGTTCTGAAGAGCTACAAGGCTGCGATGTGTATTCCATCATCGTCAACGAAGCTGCAGTTGACGAGATGCATCAGCAGTGGCAGTTGGGAAGGTGATATGGGCTGTGGGGGTGATGCGAGTCATTGCCACAGATCCAATCCACTCAGCAGCGGTGATGTGTCAGTTTTGTTTGGGTTTGAGCCAAGCAGCAGAGGAGAGATGTATCAGTTCTGCTGGATCCACAGGCTGGCAAAGCACCTTAGGCCCACTTCCAAGGGTCCAGGACTGGGGTGGCACAACTCAGCAGGGTAGACTTACAGATTGCAGAGTCCACATGCAGATGCAAGATTGTTGAAAGCTTGTTCATTTTGTGAGGCTTCAGATCAGGAATCCAGCCAACTTGCACTTGGAGTCACTCTGTGGTCTGTGTTCAAGGGATGCAGGTCCAGTCTTTCTCATCCAGGCGGCAAGAATGCAGCAGGCAGGATGTCAGAGCAGTAAAGTAGAAGTCCAACAGAGTGCAGTCCAGCAGTTCTTCAAAATAATTAAACAACAGGGGGTGGTGATGGACAGAGTTTCTGAATTAAGCAGAATACTCTCACCCTGTCAAGAGATCAGGGCTTAATCCAACACAGTTTTTTAGCTCACTGCACCATCCCAGCTCAGAACCTGGCTATATGCAAATTAGTCTGTCCCTGGCCTAGTCCCTGGCCCAGTGCATCCTGGGAACAGGGCAAACCAAACTACCAAGCCAATTCTTTCACTGGGAAGGAAACAAGCTTCCGGGGACCGGTTTCTGGCATTTCAGCCGTCTGGAATCCTGATGGTGCAATGAGCAAGGGACTCACGTCTGAGTATACCCTTCCACGCTTATGGTGGACAAAATAATTAAACAACAGGGGGTGGTGATGGACAGAGTTTCTGAATTAAGCAGAATACTCTCACCCAGCAGTTCTTCAGCAGTACAGCAGTCCTTCTCTCGGGCAGAGTATCCACAGGCCCAGAAGTGTACTGAAGTGGTGGTGTCTGGGGTCTGTCTTTCAAACCCTGGTCAGCTGGTTCTCGAAGGTGGGAGAAGTTTCTAGACAGTGATTGATTTTGAAGTGCAAGGAATATCCTTCCTCCTCTGCCCTTGCTCCAAGCTGGCTGGAGTGACAATGTAGGGTCATTAAGCCCTTTGTGTGTGGGCAGGTATAAGTGAGGCTGTGTCCAACTCCTCCCTCCCACCATGCCAGTGATGACCCTTCCAGTCACACCTAAGCTCCCATTGTGTGTGGCTGTCTAGGAGAAATACACATCTCCCAACTGCCACTACATCCGATCATGTGATCAGAAACTGGTTGCAGGCACCAAATGGCTAAGGCAATAAAGGGGAAGTGTAATTTAAAATCCGACTTCATCATAAGTTAGGATTTTAAATTTGAATTCTAGATATGCCGAACATGAACTGGTTATTGCTTCCCATTTAGAAATTACGCTTACAAAATTTTATAACGCAACTCCAGTGTTATCCTATAGGAGATATAGGCCTTGCAGTAGTGAAAAATGAATTGTAGAGTTTTTCACTACCAGTGCATGTTCTACTTATTAAATACATTGCACCCTGCCCTCTAGACTGTTCAGGGCCTTCCCTAGAGGTGACATATGTATTCAAAATGAAAGTATTTTCCACGCAAAAGGTTTATTTGACTGGGTCAAAATGGCAGTTTAAACTGCACACATGGGCCCTGAATTGGTAGGCTTGACATAGGCTTATAGGGCTACTTAATTGGGTGGCACAATCAGTGCTGCAGGCCCACTAGTAGTATTTCATTTACAGGCCCTGTGTACATGTAGTACCATTTTATAAGGGACTTATCAGTAAATTAAAGATTCCAATTGGGTATAAGCCATTCTCCCATATTTTATATGGAGGGAGCACAAGCACCTTAGAACTGGTTAGGAGTGGTAAAGTTCACAGACTCCTAAAGCCAGCAAAAATGAATTCAGCAAAAATAGGAGGAGGGTGACCCTGCAGAAAGGGCCAGGGCCAACATGGTCCAACGAGGTTTCAACACCTATTTTAGTCGATACAACGTTAATAAGAAAAAAAGTAAATTCTCAAATGGGATCCATGGGAATTAGACCAATAAGAGTCAATCAATCAGGAGTTTGTTAAAGCGCGACTACTCACCCGTAAGGGTCTCAAATAAAATCTGACTTCTAGAGGGTCGGATGTAAAGCTTGTAGTTGGTTTCAATGAATTGTGCTGGGCGGCAAAAAATATTAAATTGTAAGAAAATAAGCGAGTTTGGGGGGGCAAGAGGATCCTAGATCAGGGGAGGCTGTGGGAAGAAAGAGGAATTGTGAACATGGAGAAAGAGGGAGAGCCTCTATGGCATTGCAAAGCAATGTATGACATCAACAGTGGAAGGATACATAATCCAATCATAAAACTGAGAGAGTGAAGGCTCCTGGATGAAACCAATCCAACAATATGAAGGAAACCTAATGAATCAGAGGCAAGTAAGTGAACTAGACAACAAAGTCATCCAATCCTGAGCAACCGCTGAACTCTTAGTATACGTAGTATACGTAATGTATTGGAAACAATCTAAAAATGAGTGCCAAAGATCAACACCAAATAAAATGTCCCTCATTACCTTTTATATAATGGACCGTTCAAATAAATACTGTAGATGGTTTCATCACAGCTAATATGCCAGAGAGATCATGTGGTGTTTTATTAAACTTACCAGTCAAGGACTGTAACTATATGTGGCCGGCAGATTAAAATGAATCACTGCATTTTACAGGACAGATCACCAAATAATTTGCTACTGAGTATCAGTGTTCATTATTTAGGAAGGAGATTCGAATAACACATTATGCACAGAATGAGAACCAATATTTAATGGGACTTCTATGAGAAATAACAACCCTTAAGACAAGCAAGCTTATTTAGATCCTGAATAAAATACCAACATCCAAAACAACAGAATGAGGCATGCCTATCGTCAGGCCTGAAAATCACTTACAGTTGCAGTTGAAGACTTAAATTCCCCTTCTATGCTTCTAGTCTTGCTGTGGATTATGTGTCATAGACTTAATATCTCAGTCTTTTGGCTAGGAACCCATACCAGTGCATTACCGTCATTGTAATATACTGACTGCAAATCAAGGCGCTTCGTTTATAATGGGGAGTTGTGGCTTCGCCCTTTCAGTTATGAACCCAGGTCAGGAAGAATTCCTGCCCTCGGGCAGCTGCGAACTCACACTGCCCGCAGGGTAGCACATTCAAGAGAAATATGGGGAAGTTGTTTGAAGGTGCTCTGTGTTTCTATGTGCAGCCGGCAACTCGAATTTTGCTCTCTTTAAAAAAGCTCTGAAAACGTATCTGTTCAAACTTGCTTTTTAGGCTGTTCTTTTTTTTTGTTATGGCCCTTTTGCATTTATCTGCGCCAGGATACTCTGGTAGTAATTAAGCACGCTACAAAACTGCATATAACATAACATATATAACATAACTCGCCTGCACATTTAAAAGAGATTAGAGATCCCCTTGCAGGCGGGTCAGTGAGTGCCTGCACCCGCCTGCAAGGAGATGTCTGGGGGTTCCATAGGACCCCCTTTCATTCCTTTAGAGCAGAGGTCTTCAAACTTTTTGATGCCAAGACCTCCCCTGTCAAAAATCTTAATGCGTAAGGACCCCCTCCTGACAAAAATTTCTGGAACCTTGTGCATTCATCCTCGACAACCATAAAACTCCCCAATTCCCATGGCAAATCATTTTTATGTTGGGGAACGATATTAAACAGTGTTTAGCAAACCAAATGGTTGTGGGTGACTGTGGATTGGTATCAGAGGCTTACTACACAGTGTATTTATTTATTTATTTATATAGCGCAAACGGACAATTGCAACATGGAGGGTAATACAATAAAAGAGGTATGAACAGACAATAAAGGGGGTCACAGTAAGCGGTAACGAGGAGCAGTAACAAAAGATGGTACAATGGAAGTAGGAAAACAGTGTCTTTGAGCAGATGAGGGTAAGAATTTATTCATAAGGAATCTTTTGGCTTAAAATTCGAACGCCGTCATTAAGGAGACTCTCCATCAAACAAAACGTCTCCAAAAAGAACAATTCAAAAAATCACAATGATACTTTTTCACAAATAAAACATATTTTGGCAAAACATATTTGGATTTTAACACCTTTCTGAACTAAAGTGATGAATGTGCTTGTTTTTCTCCAGAGAGACAGTCAATCTGTGTTTGCACCTTATAAATACCAGTTTACCACCCAAATATGGCAGAAAGCAACAAAACGGTGACTGTCCAGCTTTGCAAATAGCCCTTACTGCACAGCAACACGTGTCGCTGCATTTTAGTAACTACTGAACTGCTTGAGCTATAAACAGATTTCTTTGTAACAATCAGCAGCTTATGCGGCAGAGGATTGATTATGTGGCAAATCTATAATTATGTGACAATCGCTGCGGTTGCACAATCACATAATTCCGGTGGCCCTGGGTATAATGGCTGTAATGCATGGGCTGCAATTTTAGTGCAAGGCATCCGAGGAGAACCATACTATATTTCATGGGATGCTTATGGATTGGCTTTTACAGCTGCTTGGAACTGGAAGTTGTTGAACATCATTCATCATCATTAAAACATACCATTTACAGTCATTAATGATGAGCTGTAAGGTCCAAGTAGGATGCTTTCTTTGAATCCAGAGTAGGAAGTCGTCCGTTATTCTTCTTTCACACTATTTTTCAAAAAAGGTTTTATTTTTAACATTATGAAAACAGACTCTTCTATTTTAGCAAGAAAAGACTCCTAGTTATATTAGTTTGCTGCATTTGTTTATTTCAATCATATTTGGGGGGCAGCTGGAGGGCCTTGAGAGTGTGAGCGCTTCGTGGATCAAAGGTTTTGCTAAAAACTAAATATTCTGTAATTTTTTTAGGTCCTTCACCATCAGGTAGCTACATATAAATTAAGGGTCAGCTTAAATAAAAACTAAATTAAAAAAGTGCTACTCAGTGCGCAATACAATATAATACATTATTAAACCTCTAGTAGTTAATCCACCTTAATAAATGGTCTGTGTTTAACTAGAGAGCCACAGAATTAAATCGTATTTCTATGTGAAGCCTGTGTCCATATTAGAAGATTGTACCATAGCGTGAAAGGGTCCTTATTTATAAGGTAGAATCAAGCCACTTTTAGTGGCTTAACGCTACCTTGTAAATAAGTAACCAAAGAGTGAGCAACCCAATATACCCTTGAGGGTTTGGGCAAAAGATATGGTAGGGTATAAGTACCTTCAAGGGATTTTGTTATTATATATTTCTAACAGAATTACAAACAATACTTGGCAGCCCTATACACATGAGACCGATAGTGCAAAGCAACAGTCAGCAAATGTTCAATCAATATACATAAGTCACTTCAAGTGATCCAATATAGAAGAGAGGAGAAGGTGTGTATGAAAAAATATAGTATTTAATACTCAAAAATCGATTTGAGACAAGGGTAAAGAATAAATAACAATGTTATAGGAAGAATATTTCAGATGTAGCAATCAAACAAAGTCTCTTTATAACAATTGTATGCGCTTATCTGCCTGTTCACAGTTGATTTGTTGATTAAGCAGACAAAGCGTATATGTCGACGTTTTGGTCTCTAATCTTGAGTTGATGAAACCATCCTCAGGACATGTAAGTCATATCTTGAAAACCCTGGTAGGCTGAAGTCTTGCAGCCTTCAAAGGTAATATATTGATGTTTAAAAAGGCGATGGAAGATGCCTGTGCAACAAATATCACAGGGAATCTTCAGCTTGAATTATTTCAGTAGGTTGGAGTCTTGGTGCCCACAAGGTTTAGAATGGATAATTTATAAATATTGACCTACTGCGCAAAAAGATGTCGCAGAGCGTCTTCCACTTTAATTTGAATGCTTGTGGGAGACGAAGAATCTGAATGGAAACTTCACTTTGGTTGCATGAAGTTATACTGACGGTTGGAAGACTTTCCATTCAGATTCTTCGTCTCCCACATATAGATTAGGAAGATAGGGGTACAAACCAGCAAGCAGTCACAAACAGAAAACACGAACCCGCAAGTGCGGTTCAGAAAAAAGAGGCAGGGAGTGTCTGCAGTTGCAGGTATTTGGTGCGCAAACGTTTAATTGCACCTGTCTTCAGCTTCTGAGCAGGGCTTCTGGCACCACTACTCATTCTTTCACAAATTTAGCACTGCATGCAGGTATATGCTCTTCGCTCTGCTGGAGGTGGTGAGGGGAAGCAGCCTGGGTTTAAATAGTGTTCTTCCAGTGCCTCTGGAAGAACACTATTTCCAGTGCTTCAGCACATAACACATCAGCTCTCGCTCTTATGCCATAGGGTATAATGTTTTGTTTTTGCTCTTTTCTGCTTCCAAATACAGAAGGAGATCGTTGTGCAATTCTGAAACAAGGCAGAACAAAGGTATGGACTTGCTAGTGGCATGATGGTAACGAGAATATTCTGTGAAGTGTCAGCTTTTAATTACCATTCAATACACGGAATCATGCTTTTATTGGCATTGATGAGTTTCTTACTTTGGATATGCAGTCGGCAACATCATTCACAATGTTTCACCTATTTATAACATGTTCTCCGCCGGTCACTGTACTTGCCACCATCAGGACCTGTGCATCCCTGCTGTTTTGTTCTGTGCGAAAACAGACTGCTTTTCCAGCAAACCTTCTCCTGATGCACAAAACCTTCTGGTCTCCGGCATTAACAATTAGTTCCTAATATCATTGTGTTTCTGTGGCTGCCCAGTTTTTGGTCTTTGCACTGTCTACTTTGCTATTGGGAGATGTTTTGTGTTTGCATATTTGTGCTTGCTTGAGGCACCATTTTCCTTGTTGCAGTTACCCCAGGCTAGTACGCCTACCTATTTCAAATTTCACAAGCCGCCACTCGTACAATTCCTACAGCATATTGTATTTTTTTAGTCCTTCTAAAAAGAATGTAATACAGCAGGTCTGAAAGTAGTTAAAATGTCATCAAATGATGTGAGTACCTGTTTAAAAACAGCCTCTATAAAAGTGATGACATACCTTCAAGGTGTGCTGTAATGTTTGTCCGGTAGGAAGCCACAATGGAAAATTGAACATTGACAGAATGGGAAGCGCTCGACAGTAGGCCAGGAGATCACTTGCAGGTGCACTGTCATGCGCTATCAAGGCAAAAGCCTGGATATAATGAAGCAGTTGAAGATGTACTATATGACACAGAATCTCCATTCTCCATCAATTACAGCTCTAGACAACTGCCAACTCTTAAGCAAACTTAAAAAAAGTTTTATTTCCAATGCTTCCCCGTTTCCCTCAATGAATCCAGGCTGCATTTAAAACAAGAAGTGTACTGTATTTATGTGCGATCACAGACATGGTGGTCTACTGACCCGAATAGGCCGCCATCCCTGTAATAGCATCCAATTGAATAAACTCGCAATTGGCGACCTTCCTCATGAATAGTGATGAAGTAGCTCTTATTGCAACCCACCCCCAATCCTTATCTTGTCAACCAATCTATTATTAAATATGTTCGTTTGCAATATAATTTTAGTGTTCACATAAATACTGGTTGCGAATTGTGACCAGTATTTTGCAATGACCTCTAAATACATCTGGACCTTAATTACTATGAGCCATCTTGAAGATGAAGGGGATGATTAGAGAAGATTTTATGAGATGGGATATTGATACTGATTTACAACTTTTTGTTACACTTTTCCAAATGACGGTATAATCAAGACCTTAGGCATGTTGGCTTGGCATGAACTAGCACTGGAATTGAAGGATAGTGATGGTAAGGTCACTACCTCTAATTTGTTTAAACACAATTGACAAGCTTTAAAGCTGTAGCTGCTGACCTAGATATTCCAGAATCAAGATAAAAAGGCTCTTAAGCAAATCTTTCTATGCAAATACTGCCAGGATTTTAATCTCCATTCTCCATCAATTACAGCTCTAGTCAACTTCTAGAAGGAACGTGGGTATGTACTGTTTCAACAATGCTTACTACCTGAATAGTGCTCCTCAGTCTTCCTCGTCCAGTGATATATCTATATTGTAGTATTTATTTTATTTGACTAGGCAGTCATGCAACAGATAAACAATGATTTGTGCAGTGGGGGTCTAGGTGATTGCAGTGAATGAGGCCTTGCCTGGCTTATGAATTTGTCAGCAGCAAAGAATGGAAAGAGAGAAAATGTTAAACCCTTACCTGAACTGGAGATTCCGTCGTATTAAGGCCAGTGACATAAAATCCCCTCGACCATGTTCATTTTCTCCACAGTATAACAGCAAGCCATCATCGGCTTCAGCCTGTCAATGCAACAAGGGAAAAGACAGTGACTGTGTGAAGGACACATTAGGACAGTAACTTTTTGGATTGATAGGCTTTGTAAAAGCACTCGGATGGTTGTTATGGGGATGAAAAATAACAATCACACGTCAACAGGTTAAAGAAATGTGGAAAATGATGCATTAGAGTTGCTGACGGTGCATAAGCTTATAAATAGTAACATCTGCACCTATTCAGTCATTACGTTGTTTTATTTTGTTTGTTATGCACATCAGATCAACGCCTATACAAGCTGTTAAAACAAACAATTGAGAATTCTTAATATTATTAAAACATATGGAATAATTGACTGTACAAAAACTATATAAGATTGCAAGTGCAACGATGTTCTTTCAGTGGGCAACTTAATAAACTGCAATATGTCAGACTATGATGATTGAAAGGATTGTTAAAGCAGCAAGCAATTTATTTTGGAGCTAAAAAAAAAAATAATGTTTGCTATAATTTATTAAAAGACCACCTAGTGTTCTGTCCTCTAATCTAGCACTAGTCTTTTTAGGTAAAATTCTAACTAACTCTTCAGCATCTTTGTTCAAGGTATTGTTGGGGCTGTCTCAAGGTATTTTGGCACAATGTGCAAGCACCTTTTTAAAATCCAGCCCTTTTTCGATATAGGCAACTGCATACAACACTGCCCCCAACCCATAATGTTCCCTTTAACACGCAAATGAACAAGCATTTGCAATGCAATAGGTCTCGCATTAGGAAAGTTTGAGCTATTAATATTGTAAATTACACATTTTTTATTTATGTTTTGTTTTCGAAAATAGCAAAATTAATAGCTTTTTCATTTACAATGCCAATAGTTATAACTTTCGCAAATGTGACACCTATAGCATTTGTAATGCAATGTGTGTTGTATTTACGTGACTTAGTAATCACAACATGAAAGCAACACAATTCACATCGCCCAGACAGGCTGGGCGATGTGAATAAAACAGATTTGAAGAAACACTTCCATCGAGGCTTCGGCTGCATATGTTATTTGTGTTGCTTTCATGTTGTGATTACTTACAGTATTTATACTGCCATAAGTTGACGTGTGCACAGATCTATGTTGTAACAATAATATATGGATCTTGGTCCTAATGGGAGGTTAGAGGTTCTCCTCCTTTCTGTGGCACCGTCATATAAGTTACTTAAGAACATAAAGTTACGTTACACACGGGAGGCGCCATTTTCTGATCGACAGGACAAAAACCTGTTTCTTGCCTTATAAAAAGCTATGGCCGTTAAGTTTGGAAGCATTTAGTCGTATTCAGTTTTCATGAAATGAGACAGGCATAACACATTCATTACCAGTCATTTTTCCCATTGCTAAAACATGAGAGTTTATTGTCTAAACAAAATGTTTAAAAAGAGCAAATTGTGGAAACAAATATCTACTTAAATGTAATCAGCTAAAAGTAGTTTTTATGTGAAAATGTGATAGCATGTCCTGGGTAAGGGAAGAGGAAATAGAAAGGTCTTTGCATGCTCTGCAAATGTTACAAGGTAAGAGCAAGATTTACAGGCCTGTTTTCAAAAAAACAGAGCAAAGCTCTGAGCTAAAATGCTCTGCAAATGAAAGGGAAGCTTTGCCAAACATGAGTAGGAAACTAAGAAACAAAATTGTGCCACAAAACGAACAGATAAGCACCAAAGTGGAAAAATACCAGTAGTTTGCCACTTCTCTGTTGGAGAAAACAAATGACACCAAGTAGGGACAAAAAGGAAAGATTAAACACTAGCAAGCAGGCCTTTTTAAAGGACAATTGAAGTAACAAATACAAAATCAATGGGCGGGCCGTACCCCCACAAAGTGTATAATTTCTCAACGAGACCGTGCTATTGCTGTCTAGGCTAACCCTAAATAAGAAGGTGTACTAGAATGGATGCCTGAAACGCGCAGTAATTTTACAGATCACGGGGAGAAAAACGTTAAAGCCACATAATGCCTCATCTGATCTATCATGTTTCTAAGCATATTAAATCAAGTTCTTTGCTTTGCCTTTTTTGTACTCACGATGATATAATAGGATCTACAGGCCTCAGAATGCAAAAGCAAAAACATAGACTCGATTTAGCATGTTCCAGGAGGTCTGCCTCTCTGTGGTAACTTAACATAACATGTATATTTTAAAAGCACACATTCACCCAAGGGTATCTTGGAGCTGAATAACAGATGCTTATTTTTACCAACTCAATAGTACTCAATTTATCGACCTCAGAAGGATGAAAGGCTGAGTAGACCGACCAGGATTTGAACATGTGACCATGAGATCGAACACAGGTCGCTACAGTGAATGCACGAGTCCACCAAGCCACCAGACCCAGCTAAACATAGATAAATAAACCCACAGCACAGAAACTGGCAGACACAAATCAAACCATAAAGCCAAAGAGTATATAGTTTGCTGATTGCGAAATGCTTTTTACCTCAAGTGAACTAATGTCAGGTGTGTCACTTTCAGTCAAGCCTTGCTTCAGAATACCTAGATTGGTCAATGTAGACACTTGGGCGCAACGCAGATTCAGACGGATAGTCTACTTTTCACTATTACACGTGTTGTTTTAAAAATCCCAGTAGCCAAACTGCAGGGGCGCATCCTGTGTAGAGGGGTGGGTGGAGAGAATAGGGGTATTTGAGGTATTACACCACCCTAATAAATATATTATTTGGTAAAAAGTTTGGCACAGGAGCTTTCAGTCTAGTATGGTTAGGTGTTCGTCGGATTTCACCTGGGATTTTTAAATACCCAAAAACCCACACGCACCCTTCTGTTTTGAAAGATCTTAAAACGGGTATCACAAGTGCCACAGAGCCCTTGACGCTTCCACCCCGGCGATGGCAGTAGAGTAAACATGGACTTTGTTTGCATCCAGTTGACTCTGTCTATATTTGTTTGACTTTTTTGCCAGTGCCCGTGTGCTAGTCATCTGGCCTCAACCACCAGCGCTCCTGCCTCCGAGCCTGTAACGCGGCCTGTCACTCAGGTTCGCGCTCCCCCGCCCTGTCATTCAGGCTCGCGCTCCTCTGCCCTCTCTCCCTCCTCGCGGCAGGTCCCTGCCGGGGCGCGTCCTCCCTCGCCCCGCCCACGCTCCGCCTGCTCTATGTCTTCTCCCCAGCCGGGCCGGCCCTGCAGCGCTACTCCCCGCAGAATGATGCCCGAGATGCGTGTGCTGTGGCTGCTCTGGGCCCTGTGGGCCCCTGGCTGGGCCGGCATGTACTCCAGGGAGGACCCGCTGGTCATCCTGGACTCCGACTCGGCCCGCCACCACCTGCTCAACTCCAGCAGCGCCTGGTTCGCCGAGTTCTACGCGTCCTGGTGCGGGCACTGCCAGAAATTCGCCCCCATCTGGAAGAAGCTGGCCTTGGATGTTCAAGGTAAGAGACCCCCCCCTAAGACAGAACGCGAGACACACAGCCACCCCATGATTGCTACCCTGTATGAACACGCACCCCTGCTAACAGAACTCCCAAACCTTTTAACTCCGAAGAGACAGCCCACTTCTCAGTAAACCACCCCAAGCAAGAGACTCTCCAAGCGAGAGACCCCCAGCAAGAGACTCCCCACTCTGACAGCGAGATCAGACTCCCCCCCACCCCCAACACACACACAAACTGGCTGGCCTCTAAACAACCCTCCAGTCATGTTTCAGCCCACTGTAGAACACTTTCTGCTTAACTATCAAAGGCGAGAGACCCTCAGAGAGAGACCGCGCGAGTCAGACCCCTGCGGAAAAGTCCTCCACGACACCCTCTAAATTGACACCCACAATCATGTTTCGAACCAGCACTGAACGCCGTTCCCATAGTGCCATTCACAGCGAGAGACAGTCAGAGAGACTCCACTCTGAAGGCATTGAAATCCCACACAAACCTTAACAATTTCTAAAAGATTCCCAAACTTGCTTCAGCTCCGAGGCAGGCATGATCCCCGGGATGGCAGTGCAGCACGGAGCGGGCGGCTTCCCTTGTGCGGTGCGGCGCGGCCCCGGGAGGTGGGGACACAGTGCGCTGGAGTACGCTTCAGGCGTACGTGGCGTACAGGCAGGCACAGTGCGATTTAGTACGCTTGTAAACGAGCCGCACTTGGAATCCTCACATGAGGTGTGGCTTCGGGGGCTGTAGAGTGTGAGCACGTTTTCTTCAAGCCTTTTCCGCGTTGTTGACGCCAGCCCCTATGATGACACATAAATGAAAGCAAAACTGACACGCGCACGTTACACATGAATGAAAGCGCAACAAGCAGCCAAGGCGCCAAAGCGCGCCCACGAGGTCAAATCTCCGGCAGGAGAAGCGCGTGTCAGTCTGCTGTCCACATTCCCCCCAGAGTGATAACATAAGTTGTCGAGCCCTAGACAGCAAAAGCTTCGCTTTTGCTTTCATCTAGGCTCGACCTAAAAAATGTATATATAATTTACACCTCATAAGAATCAATGCTGCCATTGGTCAGTCAAGAAACAAAGGTATCTTCTGGTGTGCCCTATACAAAAAATGTATATAGTCAATAGTATAGAACAAAGTTATAGTAAAAAGGGAAAATAGGCAAGTAAGGCTTTTCTTTGTACTAGACATTCTGAGAAATGTATCCCTTCTGTTCCTAAATATGTCTGTTAAGAAAACTAAGGCACAAAGAGGTAAAGTGTTTTTCCAGGACCACAAAGTTTGCTTATGTGAGAAAAGCTGAGATTTCATCCTGTTTTCCTTTTTGGTGAGTATGCAAATAAGACCTGTTGTCAAATCTAAGTTGCCTGCTTGTATTACTTTTACACATACATTTGCGATGTGTTTTAGGTTTGTAGTCAAATAATTAAATGTGTTTCTCTGTTAGAAATTGATATGTTCTTCAATATTTTCTGAGAGCTGATTGCGCCAAAGTACAGTAGCTGTGGTAATTCTTGTGGAAAAGGAAAGAAAAGAGAGGTACTGAGGCCTAATTGTGCCTACTTGACCATCTGTGCATGCAAAGCTCAGGAATGGGAGTTATAGGTGATGGCCAACATGAGCATCATCTAGAGGTGCAGAGAAAATGTTGGTACAACAGACATGGTGCAGGACCATACTATAGATGGCTAAACATAGTGCCATATGCATGTGTGGCCCTTTAATGGCAGTTCTTTCAGGCTAATAAAACTACCCAGATTACATGACTTCTGAAGTTCAAAAATGTAGTGCTCGGTACTTCCACAGTGATCCAGTTCACAGGACACAAACCCAATACGTTTTCAGTATTTCATTTAGTCATCTTTTTTATTGCCATCATATAGTGGGCATAGAAAAATAAAATGATTTAATTATTCCTCTGTCACCTCATCACAGTTATACGACTAAAGGCATGTATGCCATGGCCAACTCTTGGAGACCCCTTGTATGGGGAACACACACAGCCTAAACCTGACAAGCAATTTCCTCGCTGTCCCATCTTTCTCTCCTCCTTGCTGAACTCCTAAAATACAAAAAACATATCTACAGAGAAAAATCATCCTTCTTCTGAGCCCAACTTGATCCCTCCTGAAATTGACCCGAAGAGCTTTATACCATCATAAAACAGCAAACCTCCACTTTCCACAACATCCTATTTATGACTCTATCAAATGAAGTGAAAAGTTTGCTTGCATCAAACTCTCAGTGGACCGCGCCACCTCCTCCCTCCGCATCAAAGATCCCACGTCTATCAAAGATGGCTGCCTCACTGCCACACTCCCAACAACTGACGTTCCTCCCACACTCACCTCCTCAGTGAATCAGAGCACCAACCTCAACCTTATACGACCAAACAACAATACATCCTGGACAAAATTTGATAATGTCTTGGAAGAAAAATACATCAAAATACTTGCATGTATTAAGCCGACTTCACCTCTCCCAGACACTGTCCCCTCCTCACTAGTCAAAAATCTCATGCAAATCATTGCCAGAATAAGGTCCAAAATCACTTGCTCCTTCCTTTCTAGTGGCTCTAAGCCAACCTCTCTTAAACTCAACCAAGTCACCCCCTCATCAAAAAAACAGACGCCGACACAAACATTATTCACAATTACAGAACAATAACTAACCTCTTTCTTTATGTGTGCTCTCACAACTCAACAACCATATTGAAAAATTCAACCTGCACGACTCCTTTCAATCTGGGTTCAGGAGAGGAAGTTGTATAGAGACTGCAATCCTCAATATCGTGGAGGACCTACACAGATCTGGGGGCAATGGACAGGCATGCATCCTAATCCTTCTGGACCTCTCCGTGGCCTTTGATACAGACAACCACAACATTATCCTACAAACCCTCTGTCAATGTGCAGGCATTGATGGTACTGTCCTTCAGTGGTTCACATCATACCTAAACCAATGATCCCTCGTATTCAAACTAAATAATTCTACCTAACCAGCAATCTTAATCCCACAAGGAGTACCCCAAGAATCAATCGTATCCCCTACCCTGTTCAACCTCTATATGGAAGCCCTTGCAGCAATCCTGAATCAAGCCAAAGTTGCCTACCACCTCTATACAGATGACACCTAACTTTATGTTAAAATCTCATCATCCAAAGACATCCAAACCCTAAATCACACTCCAAGAATGGTACAATCCTGGCTGACTAAACTATCACCCACCTAAAACTTAATTCACAAAAAATTGAACTCCCCCTCATCCAACCTAAAGGGAAGTTGCTTCCCGTCTACAACTGGCTGGACAACCTAACTGCATTAAACTGCAAACTTTCTCTCTCGAACTCCATAAAACCTCTTGGGATTACACTAGACAAAACCTGAACATGAAAGACCACATCAATGCCTCAACATAAAGTGCCCTATTCTCGTTGAAACTCCTAAAAGGACAATCAAACCCTTCATTCCCCAGGGAGATTTAAAGACTGTAGTGGCATCCCTAGTCCTCTCCAAGCAGCCGCGGGCCGTGGAGGGAGTTACGGTGGGGCAGGGAGGCGGGGAGGGGGAGGGGCAGGGTGGAGAGGGCTAAAAACCGGCATATGGATAATTACAGGTAAGTAAACAATTTAAATAATAAAACGAATTTCGTAGCGAGCACTGCATCGCATTTTGCCATGCAGTGCGCGCTACGAAATTCGTTTTATTATTTAAATTGTTTACTTACCTGTAATTATCCATATGCCGGTTTTTAGCCCTCTCCACCCTGCCCCTCCCCCTCCCCGCCTCCCTGCCCCACCGTAACTCCCTCCACGGCCCGCGGCTGTCTCCAAGCTAGACTACAGTAATGCCACGATCACTGGTTCCCCAAAACCTACCCTATCCCTATGAATGCTGCACTCAATGCAGCGACTAGACTCCTCTATGGGGAGAGCTACTTTGACCACATCACCCCCACTCTAAAAAAAACCTCAACTGGTTACCAATTGAAGCAAGAAGTATATTAACCCATAAGGCTCTCTTCACTGAAAAATCTATCTACCTTGCAAACAAACTATCAAAAGCTGGCTGAAAGAAAACTTTGCCAAGCTCTAACACCCTACTCCTAATTCCACCCAAATTAAAGAATGAAAAATCACTCGCACGTTTGTTCTCTGTGAATGCACTTAGAATTTGGAATGCCCTGCCACAGGATCTTCGTACCACTCAATGTTTCCTACACTTCAGGAAAAACCTAAAACTACTTTTTCTCAACAAATACCTAAACCCTACCTACTAAACGATCAAAGTCCTTGAATTCAGGTCCCCCCAGCACCCAATGAGCTTGAACATTGTCACCTCTGGATAGAATTGTGCTAACCCTGTTACCCCTGTGTGAAACCACCATCGCTACCTCTGAACTGTTTTGTGCTTCCATTATACCACCTATTGTATATTTGTGTATTGCATCATATTTTTAACCTGTATTCTCTCTTCTAATGCTACGGTGCAAACTCTGTAAAGGCACCGGCTGCGCTGCCATATGCCAAAGTGAAAGGGCAGGAATGCACAATATTTAACCAATATGGTGAATTCCTGTTCTTTTTGCCTGCGCTGCCACTGTTTTGGCAGCCTAGCACCAACACAGCCATCTTGCACCATGGTGCAAGGGTGCCTCCATTGCAGGCAGGATTAATGTTGTGCAGGAAGGGGTACCTTCCGGCACAAAACAATCCTACGAGGTGTTTCCCTCTTTCTATTTGTGCTGCAGAATGCAGCACACATGGAAAGAGGAAATAATTTGGAGAAATAGATATATTTCTCCTTGTACACTTCGGGAGACACTCGATTTGATGCTTCCCCAGGTTTACACCACTTTGTAAATCTGGGGCAATGCCAAATTGCATTGGTGTTGCGTGGGAAAACCCACCGCAACGCCCATGCAACGCAACCCGGGTGCAGAGTAAGGCGATGCAGCGATTTGTGCTGCGATGCCTTACTCATGATTTATGAGGCCACTCAAAGCCACGCAGGGTGTCTCTGCATTGCTTCATAAATCTTTATGAGAGCCCTGTATCTTGCATGTACCACTTCACGGTGTGCAAAAGGGACTCAGGGCTCTCATTAATAAGCTCCTACATTTTTAGCTTCAAATCAGTAAAGGCTTTCTTCACTCCTGCACCCTATAGTTGTACTTTGTTTATCTGTGAAAAAAACTTTATGTACATATCCAGTTGTTCAATTAATATGCCATACATGGTAAAGGCTTTAAACATTCTCCACTCTGGCACTCCTTGCGTGTGACGTTCTGAAACGAGTGCAGTGATCCAAAAGAGGTCTCACTAGTGACGTTCACCTAGGAGGCAAAATTAAACAATTTCTGATGGTTCAATTTTTCTTTACTCTCCCCTGGAGCCAGCCTGCCCACGTTTTGTTTGTCCAATTTTAGATCATCTCCTTTCAGTGGCTTTTAAGAGCGCACAATCTGTCCTATGCTGCTCTTCAAGATGTTCGCTACTTCGGAGGGATGTTGTTGTGCATTACCCTCCGCAGCCCGCAGCTTGATCAGTCTTGGAACTTTCCTAAATCAAATCTCATTTTTCCTCTCCTGGCCTTTGTACAGATATGCTGATAGGTTTATCTAACCTGCCAACTATAACACCACCAGTTGTGTAGCAATGCTATCATGGGCTCTGATACAAGCAAGCGAAAGAAAGCAGTTTCTGTCTTTTATTACCTGATTCTGTAGTCATAGACAGACATAATTGGTAATTGGGGTGCAGAGGACCCGTCCCGCTGCTGTCCCCCG
The DNA here is from genome assembly GCF_964263255.1 of Lissotriton vulgaris. Lineage (NCBI taxonomy): Eukaryota > Metazoa > Chordata > Amphibia > Caudata > Salamandridae > Lissotriton > Lissotriton vulgaris. Next base: position 347,312,744 of record NC_141689.1, on the reverse strand, counting down.
GTGTGACAACACGACTGTGCAAAAGATAACTAAGACCAGTGGTTAATTTGGAAAGGAATAATTGTTGGTGGTAATACTTTGGCTTAGAAGCCCACGGCTGATGCTATTGAAGGTCAGGGTTCCAAAAATCAGCTGCGCAGCTTTGATTCCACTTCATACCTCTTTAATTCTCCACCACGCACTCCCTGTCCCTTAATCGCAATCTTGCACGTTGTTTTTTTATATGGGCTTTTCCCATTTGTCACTGTTTTTACATCTTTCTCTTCCGTCTTCTTTCTCTCATTTGTATTTTCTCACTCTCTCTGAATCAAAGTACCCAAAAATTAGTGCCGGTGTGCCCCACCAGCAACCATCAGCTCAAATTAAGCACTGGTTACACCCCGGGAAACCACTCGAAAATATTAAGCTCCACTTACAATCTTGCTCAACTCTGTTTCCTGTAAGAACTGGTATTGTAAGCCACGAAAAATTGCGTAGCCCGAGTATTTGTTAGCAATATAATCACCAAGTAAAAGCTCGCAAAAGTGTGAGGACGAACTGTGCAAACAAAATAGTTTGAGCGCCCTTCCAAGTTCGAAACCTAGAATCTGGCACAAAATGGTGCACTTGTGCACTCTTCACAACCATTATTCATTGTGTGTGAAATTCTCTCCCACGATTGCTCCAGATCACGATCAAATATTCACTAGAAGGAGAGAAAATCCTAAGAACGAATAAGATGATCAGTATGTCTTTGTTGTCATCAATAAAATATGTTAGTTAAGCAACCATAAAAAAACACTGCAAAGTCCCAGTGACTGTGAAAATATATAGGTTACACATGAGCTGCTTGTTACGATATACGAAATTGACAATTTGTTATATGACCGCTGGATGGCAGTACAGCAGCATCAAATATAATGGTGGTCTGTAGAATTGAGGCAATTTAGTAATAACGTCTTAACAAAGCAGTTATTGATTTCAGAATTCTGCTTTGATATTTTCTTCCCGTTCCCAAGCAGTGTTTGAAGAAAATCGTAAATAAAATGGTTTGTACTTAAGTGCTATGTTTTATTTTTTCTTGGATGTGGCACATGTTGCATGAACTTTGCAGGAAAAGTAGAAGATATTGGAAGGATTTGGCTACGGTACCGAGATTTAGATGCTTGCTGTGAAGAGGCCATTTTTTCGAGGCATTGTGACTAAGATACGTTTTAAAGTTAAAGAGAAACAACTGATATGGAGGTACCAGTAAGTAGGAGCTAGGGGAACCCGTTTGCGCGCGCGCTAAAAACCTTGGGCCCATGTACAAAACCAATTTTGCGACTCGCTAATCAATTAGCAACTCGCAAAATAGGTTTTGCAAATCGCTATTAGGAAGGGGTATTGGGGCACATGCATCATTGTAGGAATTTGCGATTCCTAAATTGCGAAAATTAAGGAATCGCAGTTTAGGAATCGCAAATTCCTATGCATCAAAAAATCGCAAACATTTTTGCGATTTCCTAATTTTCCTTATTTGCGATTCCTTAATTGCAAATCGCAAATAAGGAATTGCTTTACATTGATTCCTATGGGCCTAGAGGCCCATAGGAATCATTGGGAAGGCATTCTCATTTTGCTAATTCGCAATTAAGGAATCGCAAAATGAGAATGCAATTTTAAGGGTGCAGGGGGGGTCCAAAGGACCCCCCTGCACCCCTGGAATGTCATGTAAGTACATTTTACTCACACACATGTCCCAAGGGCATGTGTGTGTGTAAAATGTAAGTTTCAGAAATGCATTTTTTTGCATTTTTGAAACTTTTCGCAAATTACCATGAAGGTTCACTTCATGGTAATTTTCCCCTTCCTAATTGCGAATTCACAATTTAAAATTAATCATGCCTAGCATTTAAGAAATCGCAAATTTTGCGATTTCTTAAATTGCGATAAATGAAAAATAAATGGTGCATCCCAAAAAGTGACTTTGGAATCGCAAACGGCCGAATTTTGCGATTCGCACCGTTTGCGATTCCAAAATTGCTTGATGCATGTGCCCCATTATGCCTGCAGTTAATTGCGCCTTCGAGCAAAGGAGAAATGCTTTGGTTTGATATATATATATCCACACAGAGTTGCCCTTTAGAAGATGCCACACAGGTAGGGGTTGACGCACAAATCACAGGCAGCAGGTATCACAGCATGTGGCAGACCTCTCAGACCTCTGTGCTCTTGATAACTGGCAGTTACTGGCAACAAGGCAGGCTGATTGAGAACATATGCTTTATTTCAATGAAGAGTCCCGCCCTTGTGGGCGTTACAAACAGGCATTGTGGTTAAGATAGTCCGCAAATAATGCCTCAAGACTCCAACGTTTGTGTACCTCAGTAGACACCACACGCCAAGGTCAGTTTGAAATATTATACCCTGTTGGGTGAGAGCGCTGCCCACAACGCTGCAAGCCAGCCAATATTTCCCTGTGACTGAGGCCTCCTCCTTCCCACAGAGCATCGGCGATTCCAGACACTCAGAGTCCGCTCAGCAAGCGGCGGGGCACCTTCGCGACTGGGCTGGCCGCTATTGAAATCCACACAGAGTTGCCCCAAAGAAGATGACGCACAGGTAGGGGTTGACCCACAAATCCTCGCAGGCAGCAGGTATCACAGCATGTGGCAGACCTCTCAATGCCAAACGCGTTTCGAGGAACCTCAGTGCTCCTGATCACTGGCCGTTACTGATACCAAGGCGGGCTGATTGAGAACAGATGCTTTATTTCAATGAAGAGCCCCGCCCTTGTGGGCGTTACAAACAGGCATTGTGGTTAAGTTAGTCCACAAATAATGCCTCAAGACTGGAGGTACCAGTAAGTGGGACAAGGTGGCAACTTCTTTGAAGCTTGCCGGCCTAGGAAAGCTAATCAGCAGTTCATCCTGTGGGAGGGGGCGGGGGGTGACACCCTCTTCTCAGACAGGCTTTGTTCCTGACCTCCTGAGAGCAAAAGGCTCTCACCCTAGTTGGTCAGAAACTTGTCTGGCAGGCTGGCCAAAACTAGTCAGCCTTCTATGTGCCCTCTGGGTGCATTTATTAATAAATCCAAGGCAATCACAAGGAGATGTCGGACTGAAGGCTAAATATTTTCAAACACTCACCCCCAGTCACAGATCTGGGTTGAATCTATCATCGTTCCTTAGCTCACATCGCCAACCCAGTTTGGACCCAGTCATATGCAAATCAGTCTTGACACTGGGTTGGAGACAACACAGCAACCACAAACAGAGATAAGATTTAATTCTATTTGAGAACAGACTGGCTCCAACTTTTAATTTATAATGGGTGGGTACACAAAGCATAAGACCACATGATTTATAAGAAATTACTTAGTTAAGACAGAAGCAGTGGTTTACAAGCACTACAGGCTCTACATCAGACATGAGGTATCAATAGATCACTGATGAGTAGAAATTTGGAGAGTACATAGGCTCAAAAGGAAAATATACCATATGAGTCGGCCTGCCATTAGTTTAGAATAGGGTTTCGCCCTTTTGTCTTTTGTTCTTAAATTTTTAGACTACAGGGGGACGTCCCCACTCTGCTGCCGGGTTTAGAGAAGTATCAGTGAAACCCTCAACAATAATGCTGGGCACCGGGGTATGGGCTCCCTGGGGTAAAATGTTTACAGGGTCCACAGGGACGAATAAGGCTTGGGAAGGGGGCCACATGGCCACCTTCCCCTTATAAAAATACAAGGCCATGGGGATGGAGTCCTTGAGGCCAAAATCAGCCTGGGGAGGGCTTCTGTGTGCCCTCCTCCCCAGGGCAATAACGCTGGGCCCGGGGGGGCAAGGTCCCAATGGCTGAAATCAGTCCCGAGAGGGGGCCAATATACCATCCTCCGCCTAAACAATAATGCTGTGATCTGGGACCGAAATAGGTTCGGATAGGGGGTCTGAATACCTCCCACCCCCTGGTATTTACACTGGGCCCCGGGGGATGGGGTTCCCAGGGCCAAAATTGTTCTGGGGAATTGGGGCCACACGTCTCCTCCCCTTAAACAATAATGGCACGCGCTAAGGGGAATGGTTCCTTTGGGTCAAAATCAGCCCAGGAAGGGGGGGGGCATGTGTGCCTCTTCCCATTAATTTAAAAGAGTGGCCCTAGGGGATGGTGTCCCCACGGCCTAACAAGGCTTGGGGAGGAGTGGAACATGCCCCCCCTCCCCTTACAAAAATACACAGCCCTGAGGGATTAGGGCCCCAGGGCCCAAAGTGGCTCGGGAAGATCCCCCTTCCCTTTTTTATTTTCAAACCTTAGAAATTCACTGAAACGCGCAAGTTAAAACTAACATTATAGTTGGGTGAATTTGTCAGAGACAATATTCATGTGTTTAACTAAAAAAAACACAGAAATTCACTGGTTGTAGTTAGCAGCCTTAACTATAACTTGCGCCCCTCCATGTACATATACGACATCACTCATGAGATGTTCATCGACACCATTTATCACATCACTGATGACATATCAAATATCATTCATGACATCACTGATGACATCATCCAATGCGTTTGCTAGTTTGTTTTATAGTTCACATAGTGGTGAGTGACTACCATATTACTTTTCTACTTATTTTTGTACATCGGGGGTCTAGCTAATAGGTGTTTTTTATAGTTTAAAACGCTAAGGTTGTCACAGACAAATTCACCTAACCATGACATTACTTTAACTTTTGTTTTTTTTAGGAAATTTCTAAGGTTTTCCATTAAAAAAAAGAAAATAAAAGATATTTTTATTACACCTATTACGTTACTTTATACTTCGTTTTTTTCAGTGACTATCTATCTATCTATCTATCTATCTATCTATCTATCTATGTATTATCTGTCTATTTAGCTATAGATAGCTAGATATCTATATATACATATATATACATATATGTATATGTATATCTATATGTCAGAGGCAGTAATTGGTGGCAATCAGGCAGAGGTTTCTACAAATACAAAACATGCAAAGCATGTACCCATGGCATCAATACCAAAAGTTACAAGGATGGATTTAGTGATATAGTTCATCCAATATCACAGGTATTGACATGCAAAACCGACCATGCGGTATACGTCCTGCAATGCCCCTGCCCGTTGATGTACGTTGGTAGTACAAAACTCCCTGTACACCAACGTATTCTTCAACATCTCAGAGCAATTTCCAATGGTGACAACACCTACCCTGTTGCCCGCCACTATCGCGAAGCTCACCAAAGTAATAACAAATCATTGACTTACTTTGTGATAGATAGCGTGAATACCAACAGATGGGGTGGTGATAGAGAAACCAGATTGAGGAAGCTCGAAACCAAATACATCCTCTTGTTAAACACCAAGGCCCCAACAGGATTAAATATTACTGAGGATATGTATACATGTTTACTTTGAAAGATTAGAAACACAGGGACCTACATTATAACAACAACATCCTATAGAAACACGGGAGAATCTGGGCTGGGACAGAGGTTAACCATATTTGTATCTATGGGATGACAGTTCGCTTCCTTTATTGAATTGATCTTGGCACTGTGGAATCGAGTAGCAGCTGCTATATGTTTGAAAAAAAGTAAAAAAAGAAAACAAGTAAAAAAAGCAAATGAGAAAAATGAAAAACAAAATAAATATTTACATATATATAAGTCTAAATGGTCCAGCTCATAGGTCTTTATCCCTGAGTAGCTGATTTGATCTATATCGACTTGTTTTTTAATATGTTTTGCACTATTTTCACTTTATTATGGACATGGATGTAAACGAATGTCAAACATCTTAAGTAAGACTACAGAGTAAAAAAACAATTAAATATGATCATTTAAATGCTGATAATCGCATTAACATCCTCTATGAATAAATTGCCCTAGGGCAGAGATATGTTTACATTTGCATTACAAACCTGCAATGATTTGCACAACCAATGTTATGATTTATCATTCAATTGTTATCATAATGGCGTCTCTTTTGCACTATTGCATGAGTTTCAATTAGTTATTTAAGCACTTTAGCAGGAGCACTTTAATGTAAAAATAATGTAAATATGTAAATGTATTGAAATAGTATTTATTCTATTTTCATATGCAATTTCTGAGTGGGATGATTTTCTATTATAGATTTATTTATTTTTGTATTTGACCAATAATAACGAAGCTCAAGATAGTCTACCTATTATGAACCAAACGGTATTTAACTTTTTGATTTATATATTACAATTTATGTATGCCAAAGATTTGCTTTCTAAACAATATGATTGTAACATATCTAAAAGCAAGTCAAAGCGGAATGTATTTCTTCCATGTCTATTTTTAAAATCAAGCATGTGATCAACTTTTTTCAACAGAGGCTGTCTCTTTAAAAGAATGGCTCATTATGTTTGACACTGTCATGTGAACAAGGCTCCTCAGAGCCGAAACGTCATGCGATGTGCTTGCACTAAATAAACGAATTGCACGTACTTGGACCGTGTCTGCGTCTTTCTGTGGAGTGGGGGAGACGCCTCACCCTGTGGAGATCGAGCGCTGATTCATTGTATATATATATATATATATATATATGTACATATATATATATATATATATGAATTCCAAGAGGTGCTCCGCGGGTTGCTTCAGGCCCCAAGGGAGGTGGCGTGTACTCCGGTCGAGCACGCCGGTAATCCAATCCTTATGAGTACACAGTAAACACGCTCTCAGCGGCAGAAAATACACGCAAAACTAGTTCAGTCCAAGGGTGTTTAATCACTAACGCAGAGTTCTCAAAGCTGCAGAAACAGTTACGGGCCCAAAATAGGTGCAAAGATTACTTCTTTATTTCGTGCTGGTTTTCAAATCGCCATGACGCGTTTCGCGCTTCTACGAGCGCTTGATCACATGACACAGTACACAAACAGGTATTTGTTTAAATAATCACATTACAGGGTCACATGCTACAGCCCAAATCACACATAGACATAAAAGAGTTTTGTAGTTTAGAAAGACTACACATTGTTTACCTCCATTAAACGATACAATGATCTAATAGATTATACTTTAGGCTGTTTATTTAAATTAGCAACAACATGTGCGAATTTAAATAAAACCAAACTCCTGTAAAAAAGTCAAAGTGCAAGTGCAGAGAACGAACAAATTATTTGAAAACCACAAGTTGATATTGTGCATTGGAAAGCAGCTATGTACACTTTTCCAAGTTACTGATGGAAATTACTTTTTTTGTTATTTTCTAAGTTTGTCATTTTTTTATATTATGATAAGGTTATTACTTATTTTTCAAGTTCAAGTTTCAAAGCTTTATTCAACAGCATTGTCATAAAAGCATTTTCACCCTACTCTATACATAATAAATACTATTCTAATTTACAACAATTAAAATACACATTGAACATAAAGTGCTGTCGGAAACATATTTAAAATGTACAACCGCTTAAAAATAGAAACCTGATGCAAAAAGTGAGTAAAAAATCATCTAAAAACGTTCTGCTAATTTTGAACACAATTCATTGAGATAAAGTGCGGGTGCGTATAATCCATGCCCAGCCCAAGTATTTGGCTAGTGCAATGGCGAGACAAGGGGAGCAATTTGTTCTTAGGATTCTAAGCGCTTCTTGATGTATTCTAGTCCCTAAATTTCTACATGCAGGTTTTAACCATCTTTGCTTTGGAGCCGCATAAAGGGGGCAGGCGAACAGAAAATGTGGAATGTCCTCAACAAGATCCTTACAATGAGCACAGGTGTGAACGTTACCAGGGGACCATTTTAATGTAAATGCATTAAGCGGTAGACAGCCCACCCTGAACTGGAAATACAGTTTTCTGTCCAATGGTTTTGTGATCAAGTCCCAATAATGTTCATAGGTTGGGACTAGTTTATGTTCCAAATACTGGGATGTTAATACCGAAGACTAGTTAGATGACAGAACCGAGCTGAGTATCATGTCCCAGTACATTTTCTTTAACAAATCCTTGGAGGGAAAAGCTGCAGGGTCAGTAATAGTCCATAAGTGGTCAAGATGCAGCTTGTTTAGTAGATTCCTGATTTCTTTTAACCACGTGATTTTATGGAACCGATCAGAGTTGACAATGTCCATGAGTGCAGCAGCGTAGTGGCCCCGTTCAGGCGTAGTCTTTATGCGCCTCCAAAATAATAGTGGGCGCAGCCGAGCCTGGTCCTCGATTTTTTTTCCTCCCTAAATCATAGAGGAGAGGAATAGATGGGGTACTCTGCGGGGCGCCAATCAGCCTACTTAAAAATTTATCCTCTGCAACTGTCAACCCATTGATGTTGGCGAACCCCCATAGTTCTGCTCCATAAAGACATGCACCAAGAACTTTCATGCTATAAATCTCCATAACAGGTTGGATAGGTTTTGTCAATGAAGATTTATGCTTCAGAGCTATGGCCCCCGACAGCTGATGGAACTTTAAAACCGCAGAAACAATATGCGATTTCCACTGCATATTCCCCTGCAGATTAATACCCAAGTATGTGAAGGCATCCACCTCTTCTAGAACGGCCCCATTAAAATACATTGCCCCCTTAAACGACTTAGCAGGGTTCATGTTCATGAACTTGGTTTTTGCAGTATTTAATTCCAAGCCCCGAGTCCTACAAAAGTCCCCAAAGGCGTTAATTGTCTTTTGTAGCCCACTAGGCGTTCGCGATATCAGCAGGGTATCATCCGCGAACATGAGTACCGGGACCCGCACCCCATCTAGGATAGGGGCATTGGTTGGTGATTTCCTAAGATGGTCCACTACTCCATTGATATAAAGAGAGAATAAGGTGGGGGCCAGGACACATCCCTGTCTCACCCCACGCTCTACAGGGAAGGAATCAGTGACTTCGCCCTGTGTCCCCCATCTAATCTTGGCGTAGTTGCCCTCATGCATACGCACTAGTAATGACAATAGTTCAGGGCTAATTCCAAGTTCACCTAGCACATTCCATAGTGTTTGCCGCGGAACTAAGTCAAATGCCTGTTTTAAGTCTACAAAGACAGCAAACAATGGGCCATCTGCTAGGGTGACATTTTTCCAATACAGGGTTAGAAAGTGGAAAACCTGTTCAATGGAGCTGGTTAGGGGGCGAAAACCAGCTTGGTATGGCGAGAGGACTCCATTTTCATCTATCCAGTCTTGTATTTTATTTTGAATCATTCTACCCATCAATTTTTGCGCTGAATCGATAAGGCTGATGAGTCTGTAATTAGATGGTAAGGCCTTATCTCCTTTTTTAAAGACTGGAATGTTCTCTGCGCCTTTCCACGAGGCAGGTATTGCTGCTCCTTGTGCTATAGAATTTGCGAGCCAGGCAAAGTACAGGCACCAATTATCCTGGTCCGATAAAAATACGTCGGCCGGTATGCCATCAATGCCCGGTGCCCTCCCTCTTGTCACCCCGTCCAGTGCTACACTTACATCATTTTTTGTAAATACTTCCTCTTTGTAGAATACTATGGGTGGGGTAGGTTGACACTCAAGGGGCATTGTACAGGAATATTGCGGCTTAAAGAAGTCAACCCAACATTCTTTTGCCACATGGTTTTTTGGGCATTCAGCTATTCCACCCCTATCCCATTTTATAATTGCCCAAAATTCTTTTTGTTGTTTAGCTGCACAAGCATTCTTTAGTTCCTGCCACTGGCTTTCATCCCACGATCGTTTTGCCCTAATCTGGGCTTTTCTGTACTCGTCCCTAGCCTTCAGGACTTCTCCTCTACTTTTACTTCTTAATACCACGCTTAGATTCTGTCTCGCCCTTCTGCAGGCTTGATCATACCATCCTGCCATTTTCAAAGGATACACACCCTTTTTCTGCTTGACTTCCTTTAAAAAGAACCCCTGTATCTTTAACAAGAATTTGGGATGTGCCTCTTCAATTAGTTTATAAAAATCAGTATCATTGCATCGGTCCTGCAAACCACTCACTTCGTTTGCCACCACCACTTTTAAATCTTGCAGTTTTTCAGGCCTATCTAACAGTGCAGCCCACTTTATATGGCGTAGATTGTTAGTGGAGATTAAATCCAGGGGCAGGAGACCCATACCCAAGCCTGGCACTGTTACCCCATGATTTAATTGGAAGAGCAAACACAACGGGTTATGGTCACTCTCCACTCTAGGGGTGACCCTCATGTCCCTAACCCTGTGCCAGACTCTGACATCTACAAGGATGTAATCAATCCTACTACTTGCCCTGAGGTTGTCAAAAGTAGGAGCACCATGTAGGTCTGAAAGAGTGCGTCCATTTGCAGCCCTCAACCCCCTGGCTAAGCACATGCACTTCAATTGAACGGCTTCCTCAGACCACTTCTTTATCGGGGGTAAGTCTAGCTGTGGTATTCCCCATTTGGCATCCTCTTCTTGGGAAAGTTCACTATCTTCAGGACCCAAGGGTTCAAATGTGGTATTCACATCACCCCCCACCATGATTGTAATGTGCTGTGGCAGGACTTCCATGTTGTTATCTAGTGCTGTTACCACATCTGAACCTTTACCCCGAGGAACTCCCCTGGCATAAATGTTAATAAAAAGGGCCATCTCAGAACCATCCCCCCAAGTAATCACAACTGATAGTATGTCGCAATTATTCACGGGCCTTAATCTTGTGGTGCATTGTAGAGATTGCCGTACCCATGTAATTAACCCCCCTGATGGACGCCCCTTGGGGTTCTTTTTTGCAGGAATAAAAAAGTTTAGAAACCCTTGCCGATGGACAGGGAACACTGCCCAGGTTTCCTGTAACATGATTATGTCATGGAGCTGAATGAACTCCCCCCCATTCTAGGGACTCTAGTTTGCTCAAAATTCCCGCCAAGTTCCATGATAGGAGTTGGAGGCCCTCTTTAGCTAAGCCAACCCTCTCTTCTGGTGACAACAAATTTTGACTACAAAGAGGATATTGTGAATTAAGTGGAGAGCTACACGCCCTACGGTCATTAGGACCACTGGAAGCAGAGGCTAAGTACCTAGCTGGGCCATGCACCTCCTTACCCCGAGAGTGTTTACTCCCTTCTACTGATTTGATGGCAGGTAGAGGGATGGATTTAGGTACTCTCCTCTCTACTTATTTTTCAATATTTCGCTTTTTTTCGCTGTGTTTTTCATTATTATTAAAAAGACAAGGTGAATCTGTTAACTACCACCGGAGCCCTGGTGATAGTTGTGCCTATTATATAACAATAAAAATAAATATAAATATAAAGTGCTGCGTGCTTACACAGAGGAGGGAGAGGGGGGAAATATTGTTAGGTACATATGTCAGTACAAAAACATGAAACACCACCAATATCTTCAGTTAATGTCGTTTGGAGAAAAGTATATACCACAGATGCTGTGCCACAATTGACCCGGGATGGGCATATCAGATATCACTTGAGTGGGCATACATGCTCCTTACAGTTGATTCAAATGTGCAAAAAACAATTTAAGTTGATTTCATATGAATAAAAACCTTAGAAATGATTAAATGACGACTAAAATTGTAATTATGTCACATACATAGAGATCTAAAGGGCAATATGCATACAAAAGAGTCCCTAAGGCACGGCATTTGTTAAAACTCAGAGTGGTTTTTTGGGGATGAATTAAAGGCATGTATAAAGGTCCTCCGTGTTATTTAACCCCGATGGTTGTTTGGTATTGAGTTCTAAAATGTAACGGGTCTCAAGGCGGCGTAATTTTTCTTCTCTGTTACCGCCTCTTTTGTTTGAAAGAACACAATCTATTACAAAATACTTCAATTCCGCACTTTTAGAGTTATGTTTAGCCTTGAAGTGTCTTGCCACTGGATATGTATTGTCTTGATTGCAAATCGCTCTAATGTGCTGTAAAATTCTTTTATGTACGGGGAGTTTAGTGCTCCCCACATAGAGCAAGTTACAAGGACATGACAAAACATAGACTGCATACTCAGTTTTGCATGTGAGTACTTTAGTAATTTTGTGTTCTTTCAGATCAAACGGTGATAGGTAGCTGGTTTTATTTACTGCTTGTAAGCAGGCTTTGCAGACCTTACAAACCCACCATGTGTTTGAAGCCAATTATTGGATTACATGATTTCAGGGCTACTTTTTACAAGTGCGTCTTTCATGGACTGGCCCCTACTGTAGGTTATAGAAGGTTTTTTAGGAAGATCCTTCCCAATTACAGGATCACAAAGGACCAGGGGCCAGTTTCTATTAATGATGGATTGAATTTGTGTATGTTGGGCACTGTATTGGATAATGATTCTGAAATCAGTCGGGTTGTCAGAGCAATCCACAGCTGTCGTTGTAGTTTTGGGGCTTGTCTTTAGGAGATCTAACCTGTCTTTAGACATTGATTTGGAAATGGCAGTGTTAACTATTTTTTCAGAATAGCCTCTTTCCAAAAATCTGGCTTGCTTGCTGTTTGGTCTAAAATCAGATCATGTTCCCTACTATGGATTCGCCTAAGTCTCAACATCTCCCCGTAAGGGATACTGTTAATTAGATGTTTGACATGAGAACTTTTGGCGTGTTAGGTGGAATTGCCCGCCGTGGGTTTGCGGTGGAGTTTGGTCTCAATTTTATCATTTTCAATAAATATCTCTGTGTCCAAGAAGGTTATAGATGAGTTGCTAATGGTGGCAGTAAAATGTAAGTTAAGGTCATTACTGTTGATATCCTAAACAAACCTGTCTGCTGATTCCATGTTGCCATCCCAAATCACAAATAAATCATCTATATAACGTAACCAAGTGATTACATGACACTCCATTATTGTACGGTGTTCAACCATGAGGACCAGCTCCTCCCACCAACCCATGTGAAGACATGCGTAGCTGGGGGAGAAGCTGGCCCCCATGGCAACACCCTGCAACTGCCTGTACAACATATATATCAATAGAACATTGCTACCTAGGAAAGTGGAATCCCTTTACTTTGTTGACTTAGATGCTAAGATCCCCAAGGGACAAAACATGGATGAACAGTTTTGTGTGCATCTGTAGTTTAACACTGGTAACAACCAAATAAGGTTATCTAATTGAGTACACATTTACAGTCCGGAGAATTAATGAGCGTTGCATCAGTGTTGAACTGTTTTTCATTTCACTAATTTGTTTTGTTTTTTTGATTAGTGGTAGCATGTCATTATGTTAAACATGACATGCCTCTGATTACAGAATGCTATAATTTGAGAGTGTCAGTGAACTTGACAATATTTCGGCTCTTGGGGACAGACCACTAGGGTGGGAGTAATGTGATGTCAAAACGAGAAGAAGGAGTACAGCATTACATTCACATGTCTACAAGGACGTTTTAGATCAACTGTCAACTGAAACTATTGCTAATGTCCCTAGAAAGGTATAGGAGTGATGAAGTACAAGTTAACAATTTCCACTAATTATTTAATGAACAATATTGAGGTTTGTGAAAGTATCTGTAGTCATGCACATTAGATTGAGGCAATAGCCGACTGGGACACAATTTAGGTTATTACTAACAGAAAAATATGTCAATAATATCTGATTGCTTGAGTATATGCTTGTTAATTAAGAAACCTGATGCACTCTGTCTCTGTAAGCAATATGTTGATTGTAGCTAATTTAGCCAACTTGGGGATGATGTACGTTTTCTTATGACTATGAACAGTTTAACTTCTGACATGACCAATTGTCCTAACTGGATGCATGACAAGCTGATGCTGTAATTCTAGTTAAGTAACATTCAGAAAGGAATACTGAAAGCTTCATGAGTTGGGGTGTTGGTGGTTAAAATGATTTAGTACATTGCATTTGCATGGGTAAAGATGGCTGCCGCTTTGTTTCTCATGATTACCCAGAATTACTATCTGGGTAATCGAGAGAAAGAAAGCGGCAGCCATCTTTACCCATGCAAGTGAAATGTACCAAATAATTAAAAAAAACACCAACACTCCAAATTATGAAGGTTTCACTATTCCTTGCTGAATTTTTTCCCATTTGTGTGTCATGTATAAAACACATTTTGAATGTAAACCTGCAACCCTTGATAAAGGGTGATGCCGAATCGCATCGGGTTCTGCTGATACTGATTCATAGTAAATACAAATTTCCAGCATATTTCCTAACCAGGAATGAACTGTTCTTTCTCTTTGTGGATTTGAGTTGCTAATCTGGAGACATTGATATTATTCTACCCCGTTTTCAGTTTCGGGTTGATATGTTCACCACCCCCTTTGACCGTTAGTGTGGAACCAGTGTGAAGCAGGTTTCAATTGAACAGGTGTGATCTAGAAGATTATGTAACATAGACATGCTCTAGTTCAAGATTGCTTTTATGGCATTATATAACATGCTTTTTAGACATATGGGTCTTATGAGATTTCACTATGGGACTCAGTGTAACACACTGTTTGTGGAGTGTGCAATAAGTAGCTCTATTTGTCTTTTATATTTAGAATAGAAAAACCGTGAAGTTGGTGTTTTCAACTCACCCTACCATGAATTGAATTTGCCCCTTCAAGTAAATGTGGTAAGTGTTTTTGGGAGTAGGTAGAGCTGACTCTCCAGGGGCCCCATTACAGAAAGTGCCCCGAGGGTGCAACAGGTATTTGAGCCCACCTTGTGCCCCCCCGGGTTACTTTGGTATTACAGAAGATGCCACAGACACTTGTGCGGCCCCTTCTGTCATTTCAATTCCACTGGTGCACGTAAAGCTAAATTCTTTGTGTTAAATGAGGGAATCCCTTTGCCTCTGCTCCAGTGCCGTATTACGAAGAAGCCCCCAGGAGGTGCACTGACAGTGTACCACCTAAAAGAAGGCACAGTGTCAGTGCGCCCCCTGATAGCAGCCCTCTGGTGGGGGGAAATTGGGTCCCATTCACCCCCAGCCACCCCCTTGCAAGCAGGTGCAGTCATTGACTGCACCCACCTCCAAAGGGATCTCTAATCCCCTTCAATAGTGTAGGTGGGTTGCATCCTGTACTGTGAAAACACGGAGCGCTTTAGTTTTTCTCCTGAATGCGCTGCCCTGGGGGCAGCGTGAGTTCTCAGCTGCCAATGGGGTAGCACCTTCATCGTAGTAGGGCGCATTTTCGTTGTTTATGCAGGCACACCTTTTAAAAGGTGCGCCCTGCGCAAACAAAGAAAATACACTCATTGTGTAATGTGGTCCCAGGAGTCATAACACCCCACTTGATTTCAATGATTTTGACACAGAAATTACCAAATGGCAGCCTACCCTTTATTTTAATTGGCCAAGTATGGATTTCTACAAACAGTGACATAGTAGTGGACACATGGGTCCCCCTTATACCCTGAGGGGGTGAGGAACAAACCCCTGGCAGGGTGTCTGACTAGGACTAATGACTTTACCCCAGACTAAGGGCTCTTTGCCGTTTTTATATTGCATTGATCAGATGACCTTGTTGTGACGAGACCCGCTATTTTTCCATCAGGTAAAAATGTTAACAACCCACCCGTTTGAACTATGGTATTCTCTCACTGGAATAAACTAGGAGCAAGACCTCTGACCTCTGGTCTGAGACCTGCTCTCCCCCCAGCAGCTCCTCTGTGCCTGCCTACCGCTGACTCTGTTCGCCTCCACCTATTAGGTGTTCGAGGCCGCTTCTGTCTACTCCTGTGCTGCGCCCGTTCCAGCCTGGTCAGTGCCCCTTGTTGTGCCTTGCACTGTTTTTTGCTATTTTGCCCCTTGTTTTGCTTGTACTGCTCGTGTGATAATTTGTTGTGCCCTGTGCCAGTTTTGACTTCCTGTGACCCTTCCCCGGCTCTTCCCCGCCGCTGCTGCCCCTGAGGCCCCTTCCCCCTGCAGACTCCCGTTCCTGCCTCCCAGCTGCACGTCCCTCCCCTAATTAATGGTGGCTGCTACGAGAGAGTACGAGCAAGACCTCTGACCTCTGGTCTGAGACCTGCTCTCTCCCCAGCAGCTCTGCTGTTCCTGCCTTGCCGCGGACTCCTTTAGATTTCACCTGGTAGGTGTTCGAGGCCCCTGCTGTCCGCTCCTGTGCTGTGCCAGTATAAGCCTGGTGAGTGCCTCTGGCTGTTTTTTGCTATTTTGCCCCTTGTTTTGCTTGTACTGCTCGTGTGATTATTTGTTGTGCCCTGTGCCAGTTTTGACTTCCTGCGCCCCGTGCCTGGCTCTTCCCTGCCACTGCTGCCACTGCTGCCCCTGTGGGCCCTCCCCTTGCCGACTCCCATTCCTGTCTCCCAGCTGCAGGTTCCTCCCCCTCCCCTACTTGAGTTGAGGTAAAATTTGTAGAGCGCTACTTTGCCCATAGGCGTCAAGGCGCTGAAGATGGAAAAACTGTAAGAGGTGAGCAAAATGAACCGGTTAATGGTAGGCCTCCCTGAAGGGCCAGGTCTTCAAAGCCTTTCGGAAGAGGGAGTGGGAGGTAAGTCCCTTGATCTCAGCCGGAAGGGTGTTCCAAATTCTAGGAGCACGGGAGCGAAAAGCTCAATCGCCCCATCTGACTTTGTTGCTTTTAGGTACAGACAAAAGATATTTATTGGCTGAGCGGAGTGCCCTGCCGGCGACATAAGGGGTCACCAGGAGTTTGATATCTTCCGAACCAAGACCGTGCAAAGCACGGTTGGTGAGACACAGGACCTTAAATTCTATTCTGGCCTGGAAGGGGAGCCAATGTAGATCCTTCCTAATAGAGGTGCCTGATGCGAGCCTCGGGCGTCAACAACAAACCGGGCTGCTGCGTTTTGTACTGTTTGTAAGCGTTGTATCTGTAATTTATTAATTCCAAGGTACAATGCGTTACAATAGTCTAACCTTGAGGAAACTAGAGCCACAGTGACCAGTTTGCGGGCATCGGTGGAAAGATAGTGTACTAATTTCCTCAGGGTTCTAAGGACACCACAGCAGGTGGAGGTCGTTCTACTGACTTGCTTTTCGAAGGAGAGCTTGGTATCAAACATAACACCCAAGTTCCGAGCGGACTGAGAGGGCGTGGGACAGGCTCCAAGGGCGGATGGCCACCAGTCCATAGACCAAATCTCCTCCTTGCCTCCGAAAATCAGCACCTCCGTTTTTTCCCCATTTAATTTGAGGAAGTTCCTCACCATCCAATTTGCAACCGCTTCCATGCAGTTCTTAAAGTTTCGAGCTGTGATGTCAGCAGTTTGTGAAAGAGACACCATAATCTGGGTGTCGTCAGCGTAGGAGAGAACTTCCAGCCCAAAAGATCTTACAAGTCTGGCAAGAGGAGTAACATAAATGTTAAAGAGTGTGGGGATCAGGGACAAGCCCTGGGGCACCCCGCACTCCACAGGTTTAGCTGGGGAAAGAAAATCACCCAGCTTGACCCTCTGTGCACTGCCAACCAGGAAAGATTTCAAAAGGCTCAGTGCCGGTCCGTCCACACCTATCTCCTAGAGGCGTTTACCTAAGATGGAGGGGGATAGGGTGTCGAATGTGGCAGTAAGGTCGAGCAGGACCAGAAGGGTAGTCTGGCCTCTGTCGACCTTAGCACGGATGTTATTAGTGACGACTGTCAGGGCGGACTCGGTGCTGTGAGCCCTCTGAAAGCCGTGCTGGGAGGAGTCAAGTAGGCTGGAGTTCTCCAAGAGGGCACTCAGATGGTAGTTTAAATGGGCCTCTAGCATTTTTGCGGGAGCTTGGAGAAGCGAAATAGGCTGAAAGTTCTTGAGGATCCTAGGATCAAGCGAGGTCTTCTTTAGAAGGGGCTTAACAATGGCCATCTTCCAGGAAGTCGGAAAGGCACCTTCCTGGATTGCCAGGTTGATAAATTCCAGGAAGGCAGGAAGTAAAACATCTCTGCATTCTTTAAAAATCTTCAGGGGGGAGGGATCGAGGGGGGGGGATCAAGATTTGAGCTTGTCTAAGTGCAAGTTAAGTTGCTCTAGGGTAAGCAGGGGAAAGGTGAAAGAGTTACCCTGTGGTAGCTCTAACAGGTCTTCATTCACCGGCTGTGGCACTAGGGCAACGGGAGGTCCTAGTTCTTGGTTAAGAGTTTCTAGACCAGAATGAATATCAGTTATTTTTGCATAAAAGAAGGTGGATATTTGGTCACAAAGCTCCTGAGTTGCTGTTACCGGATCGGGGGATTGCAGAGCCGACAGGGAGTCGACGATTTTAAACAATTCCCTGGTGGAGCTGAGGGAAGCAGTCAGTTTGGAAAAGTGCAGTTTCTTTTCTGCAAGAACCGCAATTTTGTATTCTTTAAGTAAGAGTTTATGTTTGTTCTTTTCATCTGGATCGAGATTAAGTCTCCAGAGCCTGTCTTGTCTCCTACATCCCTGCCTAAGTGACCTGAGGGTGTCAGAGTACCAAGGGGCGCTTCCTGGCAGAGTAGGTCAGCTTGACCGGGGCCAGTTTATCCACTGCTTTTAGAATGGAATTATGCAGATCAAGAGCTGCACTGTCGATATCACTTGCTAGTGATGAGCGGTGGCTGGACAGAAGGGGAGCTAGTAATTCACTATTTATCCCTCTGAGATTCCTTTTGGATTCCCACTTACTGGGATCTGCTAGAGAGGTGGAAAAATTGGGGTATGTGAAATCCAAGGGGATGGCCATGTGGTCTGACCAAGACAGAGGAAGGGGGATCCCAATCTCTACCCTGGGGTCGTTGGTAAAGACCCCATCCAGGGTATGCCCGGCTATGTGTGTGGGACCCTCTGCTAACTGTTTTAAACCGCAGGAGGCTAATGAGTCCAACAGGGAGGTGGTGTCTGTAGAGTTATCTATGTCCAAGTGGAAGTTAAAATCTCCAAGAATGGTGAGGTTGGGTCTATCAATATCGGGTCCCACCAGCTTAAGTAGCTTCTGACAGAAGGATGGCCGAGGGCCAGGAGGCCTATAGATCAGAATCCCAGCAAAGGAGATGGAGGGGGAGGGATTAAGTCCAAAGTATAAGGCCTGAAAGGAGTCACGTGGTGAAGAAAGGTGCTCAGTTTGACATTTCATAGCAGTTCTATGTAAAATAGCCAGCCCCCCCCCACCCTTCTCTGTCCATTCTTGACAGTGAGGACCCATCTGGGATGGCATCCAGGAGATCAGGCCCAGAGTGCTCTGCGGCCCAGGTCTCCGTAATGAAGACCCAGGGAGGTTTTCTAATGGAGATGAAATCCCTAAAGGCAAGATTTAATTAGGGACCTGGTATTAATAAGAAATCCGGTCTCTCTACTAAGCTGGGGGAGCTTATACCTTCCCCGTCTAGGGTGCCTAAATTGGGAGAAATGGGGGAGGGGACCATCCTCTTTCCCCATGTATTTGCATTTAAGGGCCTCCGGTAGACCCTCATGAGGAAACGTATGGTGACAAGAATTCAATGAGGGTTTGTAGGATAGCAAGGTCTGTAAAGAATATATAAAACTACCAAGGACAGGAGGATCTAACTGAGCAGCCTGCCCGGCCCCGGCGCTTCCTCAGCGCTGACGGGCGCAGGCGGGCAGGACTCTGGCGCGACTCCGGCGCAGGTCTGGCACGTCCGCTGCTCACGTCCGCTGCTCGGAGCCATATGCATCCCTTTTATACTGAGCGCTGGACTGTGCAAAGCACTTCCTCCCTATTCAAAATGGCCGCGCGAAAATGATCCCCGGGACCCACAGACTCAGCACCAAAATCGGCTGCGAGCTGGCCCAGGATGCGGGAATGGCGGGGGAAATGAGGCAAGATGCGCTCCTAAGTCGAGGCAAAGTGCAAATACAGACAAGTTAAAATTAATGGTGAAATTTTTAAGAGCACGTAAATTCCGTGACACAATAGGGCGAAGGTAGAGGGGACAGTGCAATCACCAAGCAACCTCCCGGGTTCCGCCTCAGGAGGAAAGAGACACACACACAGCAAGGAAGAACCAAGCAAGGAATGCCTCTTTTATACTGAGCGCTGAACTTTGCAAAGCGCTTCCTCCCTATTCAAAATGGCCGCTAGAAAATGATCCCCGGGACCGGCAGACTCAGCACCAAAATCGGCTGTGAGCTGGCCCCCCCGCAGTGGCCCCTTAATCGCGGCCGCTGCGGGGGAGCGCAAGCAAGACCTCTAACCTCTAGTCTGAGAGCTGCTTTCTCTCTAGCAGCTCCGCTGTGCCGGCCTCGCCGCTGACTCAGTTCGCCTCCACCTGGTAGGTGTTCGAGGCAGCTGCCGTATGCTCCTGTGCTATGCCCATTCCAGCCTGGTCAGTGCCCCTTGCTCTGCCTTTCACTGTTTTTTGCTATTTTGCCCCTTGTTTTGCTTGTGCTGCGCGTGTAATTATTTGTTGTGCCCTGTGCCAGTTTTGACTTCCTGTGCCCGGTGCCCAGCTCTTCCCCGCCGCTGCTGCCCCTGCGGCCCCTACTCCCTGCCAACTCCCATTCCCGCCTCCCAGTTGCACGTCCCTTTTCCCTCCCCTACCTAATCGTGGCTTCTGCATGGTTGCACAGTGGACACTCGCAGCAGGCATGCCAAAGGCAAGCCTGTCTTCACCTGTCCGTGACCCGATCACGGCCAGCACCAGGGACCCTCAATATCCAATCATCCACCACTACAATTCAGCTGCTCTCCTCATGCTCAACCCCAGAAGGAAAACCAACTACCAGCTCTCCACGCTGAACACCACTCATGGCCAGTTCTCCTGCTGCCACTGCTGCCAGACCTTCACCACCGCCCCGGCCACCAACACCGCCGATGCGCTGAGGTGCATCCTTCTCAACGTGCGCTCTGTACATAGACATGCCATTGAGATCTGGAACCTCTTTGACACCAGACATCGCCTTCTTTACAGACACCTGGACCAATGCCTCCTGCGCCTCTGACATCGCTATCACCATCCCAGATGGATACAAGATCCAGAGGAAGGATTGCCCCAACCACCCTGGAGGATGACTTGCCATCGCATACAAAAACTCCACTCCCTCCGCCTCTCCACCTCGTGCAACATCTTCTCCGCTGCCGAACATCTTCACTTAAAGGTCCAGACGAGCCCTAGAAACACACTCCACAGCACCCTTCCCTACAGACCCCATGGCCCCTGCGCCACATTCGCCATCACCGACCTCATCCCACCCCACGCCATCGCCTCCACCGACTGCATACTCATCGGAGACCTGAACTTCCACCTTGACAATACCAGCGACCCCAAATCCACCACCCTCCTGGACAACCTCGCCAACATCACACTGCACCAGCTCATCACCACGCCTACAGAAGGCAGGACACACCCTCGACCCCATCTTTGCAGTAGGAAATAAGATCCTCTTCAGCCACACCACACAACGCACATGGACGGACCACCACTGTGATACAAAAGGGGATGATGGACGGAGCATTTGAGCAAATCAAATACTCACCCCCAGTCAACTGATCTGGGTTTAATCCATCACCATTCTTTAGCTCACTCAGCCACCCCAGTTCAGATATGAACATATGCAAATCAGTCTGACCCTGTGCCTCATGGGAACAGTCCAGCCCGAACTGCCAAGCCATGTCTTCCCTGGACCGGAAACAAGCATCCTGGGACCGGTTTCGGATTTATAATCTTCGTCAGCCAGGCTATCTTGAATCCAGTGGCCAAGTGAGCAAGGGACTCACGTCTGAGCATACCCTGCCAACTTAGAGCGAAAAAAGCGATACAAAAGGGGATGATGGACGGAGCGTTTGAGCAAATCAAACACTCACCCCCAGTCAACTGATCTGGGTTTAATCCATCGAGGTTTTGCATTTGTCACCCCGAGTGGGATGGGTATGCTCAGACGTGAGTCCCATGCTCTCTACACCACTGGAGTCAAGCTATCCTGGCTGAAGACGGCTGATAGCCAGAAACCGGTCCTAGGATGCTTGATTCCGGTCCAGGAAAGACATGGCTTGGCAGTTCGGGCTGGACTGTTACCATGAGGCACAGGGTCAAGGCTGATTTGCATATGGCCATGTCTGAACTGGGGTGGTGTGGAGTGCAAAAAACGATGGATTTAGGCCCAGATCTCTGTATAGGGGTGAATGTATGACATTGTTCTGCATTCTGTCTATCAACTGTTGTTTTTGCATTTGTCACCCCGAGTGGGATGGGTATGCTCAGACGTGAGTCCCATGCTCTCCACACCACTGGAGTCAAGCTATCCTGGCTGAAGATGGCTGATAGCCAGAAACCGGTCCTAGGATGCTTGATTCCGGTACAGGAAAGACATGGCTTGGCAGTTCCGGCTGGACTGTTCCCATGAGGCACAGGGTCAAGGCTGATTTGCAAATGGCCATGTCTGAACTGGGGTGGTGTGGAGTGCAAAAAAACGATGGATTTAGGCCCAGATCTCTGTATTGGGGTGAATGTAAGACATTGTTCTGCATTCTGCCCATCAACTGTTGTTTTTGCATTTGCCACCCCGAGTGGGATGGTTATGCTCAGACGTGAGTCCCATGCTCTCCACACTACTGGAGTCAAGCTATCCTGGCTGAAGACGGCTGATAGCCAGAAACCGGTCCTAGGATGCTTGATTTCGGTCCAGGAAAGACATGGCTTGGCAGTTCGGGCTGGACTGTTCCCATGAGGCACAGGGTCAAGGCTGATTTGCATATGGCCATGTCTGAACTGGGGTGGTGTGGAGTGCAAAAAGAACGATGGATTTAGGCCCAGATCTAAGTATTGGGGTGAATGTATGACATTGTTCTGCATTCTGTCCATCAACTGTTGGTTTTGCATTTGTCACCCCAAGTGGGATGAGTATGCTCAGACGTGAGTCCCATGCTCTCCACACCACTGGAGTCAAGCTATCCTGGCTAGAGATGGCTGATAGCCAGACACCGGTCCTAGGATGCTTGATTCTGGTCCAGGAAAGACATGGCTTGGCAGTTCGGGCTGGACTGTTCCCATGAGGCACAGGGTCAAGGCTGATTTGCATATGGCCATATCTGAACTGGGGTGGTGTGGAGTGCAAGAAAACGATGGATTTAGGCCCAGATCTCTGTATTGGGGTGAATGTATGACATTGTTCTGCATTCTGTCCATCAACTGTTTTTGCATTTGTCACCCCGAGTTGGATGGGTATGCTTAGATGTGAGTCCCATGCTCTCCACATGACTGGAGTCAAGCTATCCTGGCTGAAGACGGCTAATAGCCAGAAACCGGTCCTAGGCTGCTTGTTTCTGATCCAGGAAAGACATGGCTTGGCAGTTCGGGCTGGACTGTTACCATGAGGCACAGGGTCAAGGCTGATTTGCATATGGCCATGTCTGAACTGGGGTGGTGTGGAGTGCAAAAAAACGATGGATTAGGCCCAGATCTCTGTATTGGGGTGAATGTATGACATTGTTCTGCATTCTGTCCATCAACTGTTGTTTTTGCATTTGTCACCCCGAGTGGGATTGGTATGCTCAGAGGTGAGTCCCATGCTCTCCACACCACTGGAGTCAAGCTATCCTGGCTGAAGACGGCTGATAGCCAGAAACCGGTCCTAGGATGCTTAATTCCGGTCCAGGAAAGACAGGGCTTGGCAGTTCGGGCACGACTGTTCCCATGAGGCACAGGGTCAAGACTGATTTGCATATGGCCATGTCTGAACTGGGGTGGTGTGGAGTGCAAAAAACGATGGATTTAGGCCCAGATCTCTGTATTGGGGTGAATGTATGACATTGTTCTGCATTCTGTCCTTCAACTGTTGTTTTTGCATGGATCACCACTGCGTACACTTCCTCTTCGACGAATCCAAGCCGCCCAAACCAGCTCCGTGCCCTCCGCGAACGAACTGGAGCAAAGTAACTGAGGATCAGTTCAACGCCCCCACCACCGCGACGGACGCCAACTTTGCAGCCAGAGAACTACACAATTGGATCTCCAACTGAGCAGACAAGCTTGCACCCCTACGCAACCCCAACAGACAGTGCCCCAGGAAGGCCACCTGGTTCAACACTGACCCCAAGGAGCCAGACGCACCTGCAGACGACTAAACAAAAACTGGAGGAACAGCAAAACATATAAAGAACACACCACCTACAAGAGCGCCATGACGGATTACCACCAAAGCATCAGAACCACCAAAAGGACCTTCATCCAAAACAAAATCTTTGCCAATTCCAGCCACTCCAAGGAACTCTTCAGCGCCACCCAGGAATTCACATAGACCCCCAGCGAAACCACGGACATCACCCCTTCCCAGGACCTCTGCGACAAGCTCGGATCTTACTTTCAACTGAAAATCAAGAGCCTCTACGACAACTTTAACAACTACACACCGGCCTCCGCAACCACTCCCTCCTCCGGAAACGCCAGTCAGCCCACCATCTTCTCCTGGGTACTGGTCACAACCAAAAAGACTGCCTAGACCATGAAAGGTAGTTACAATAGCAATGGTCAGAGTCTATCGATTCACTGGAACAATAAATGTTAAGCAAGCAATTGATCAGGTATGGAGCACAACAGTATTACATCCAAAGTGTGCTTATGCTATTTATTCATTACTTCAGCACAATATTAAACAGGTACCTAGTTCAATTCCATGGGTACCTAGATACAAGAGGTATCATTACATGCAAACATAGGAAATACATTATTCAATTACGTCATTGAATCATATACACGCCAGTGGGCATTAGTCTCATATATATATACCACTTAAGAGCTTCATATGGAGGAACAAGACAAACATTTTACGCCAATTATTGACATTAACGACGCGCTCAAAGTGATAGAAATAGGGAAACAGTTGAGTGGGATAGGTGTGATGGGGAACACGTGAGGACTGGGTAAAGGTGGTTGTGACTAGGAACAATCACAGTGGAATAAAATAGGTCCTTTACAGTCTGTAGTTCGATCTGTAGTTCCAATATACACATATACATAGGATTCGTGTTACTCTGTTGATTAATCCTATGATTGGAGATTGGTTGTAATCTGGTCTACGTTTCGACCCCCTGGTTAAAGGGTAGGTTTGGTCCTCATACTGGGGTCTTCATCAGGACAAGAAAGAACAGGAGCGCTTTAGCAGAGGCCCTTACGTGGCCATTGTGGTAGGACCATCAAGGGTTCCTTTCTTTTGAAGTGGTTATCCCGCATTCATTGGGATAAGAAGCCTTCCATCCAAAAGGTTGTTTCTCTTTTCCAAAATTCACAGCTAAACCGACGTTTGTGCGGTAATAATTCACGCACCCCACGCGGTTTGTTAGGTTTGACAGCAGTGGCTGTCTGCAAGATGCTTCGCGCTCGCTTAGCCGGCCGTGTATGAGGGTCAGAGAGTTCTTAGGGTGTACCCCATTGTAACTCACTAGACCATGAAAAGCATCCACTCGGGGGCCCCCAAAGACCCCTGCCCACCGCACATCTACCACACAGCCATCACCGTCATCAGGCCAGAACTACAACGCACCATCAATGCCACTTTCAAGACCTGCACCGTGCCCGACAACTGGAAACGCGCAGAAGTCAGACCCTGCTCAAGAAGCCCTCAGCAGATCCCACAGAGCTTAAAAACTACCGACCCATCTCCCTCCTCCCCTTCACTGAGAAGACCATCAATGCAAAACTAACAAGGTTCATCGAAGACAACTCCATTCTCCACCCCTTCCAATCCGGATTCCTCAGCAACCACAGAACAGAGACTGCCCTACCTGCTGCCAAAGATGACATCGCACTCTCCTCAACCAAGGACACATCGCTGCCCTGATCCTACTCGACCTTTCAGCACGTTAGACACCGTCTCCCACCACACACTCACCGCCAGAGTCCACGACACCAGCATACAAGAAACCGCCCTCTGGACTGGATCTGCTCATTCCTCACTGGCAGAATCCAAAGAATCAGACTGTACCCTTCCTCTCCGAACCCACGGATATCAACTGCGGAGTACCCCAGGGATCTTCGCTCAGTCCAACCCTCTTCAACATCTGTATGGCCCCCCTCGCCACCATCATCAGAAAGCAGGGCCTCAGCACAGTGTCCTAAGCCGACGACACCAGCTCATCCTTTCCCTCACCAAGACCCCACCAGACTCAACTTCCAGGAAGTCACATCCGGGATGAGCAACAGCTGCCTTAAGCTTAACTCGAAGAAGTCAGAGATCCTCATCCTCTGTACCTCTCCGTCAGCATGGGACAACACCTGTTGACCCACCGCCCTCGGCAGCCCCCTGGCCCTCATGGACCACGCCTGAAACCTCTGCATCATACTCGACTCCTCCCTCTCCATGAGCAGACAAGCCAACGCCGTCGCCTCCAACTGCTTCAACACCCTCCGCATCCTCCAAAAGACCTTCAAATGGTTCCCCCCAAACAAGGAAGACCTTCACCCACGCACTCATAACCAGCAGACTAGAATACAGAAACGCCCTCTACGCCGGCATCAACAAGTCTCTACTCAGCAATCTCCAGACAATACAGAACATCGCAGCCAGACTCATCCTCGGCATCCCTTGAAACAAACATATCTCCCAACACCTATGGAACCTCCACTGGCTCCCCGTCGAGAAGAGAATCACTTTCAAGATACTCACCCACGACTACATACACCTCCACAATACCTCAACGAGAGAATATCCTTCCACGTACCCAAAAGAAACCTCAGATCCACCAACCTCACCCTCACTGAAACACCGCGCATCCACAGAACAGGAAGAGCCTTCTTCCACATCGTGGCCAAGACCTGGAATGAGCTCCCGATCAACATCAGAAGCAGTCCCTCCCTGAATGTCTTCAGGAAGACACTCAAGACCTGGCTGTTTGACTGACCAGAGCTGCCTTTCCCGCCCTCTTTCCCCTTCAGGGTAAGTAGTGCGCTTACAATTCCCTGATTGATTGGTTGATTGACTGTGAAACTGGTAACAGGCTCCATACTGTCTAGAATTAGGACATCAATGTTGTGCTTTTAACTGTGTTTTCTGCAAACTTTTTTTTTTCACTTTCCTGATCATTGCCTCATCTACACTATTGTCAATTTATTTATTAAACCTGAAAATCTGATATAAAAATTACATTACTGCAAAGAAGAGAAAAATAGGTTTGGAATTTTCTTTGATTCAATCACTGTATGACGGCGGCCAATGTATCAATACTAAATTATCTTTTGATTGATTGCATTGCCGTTGACTTGACACATAGGATAATGTTTCCAATGACTCCCACAGGACCACTGTTATGTTTATTAGGAATACCCAGGCCCAGGTGGCAGATTGGGCTGATTCTTGGTCTTATTATCTTGTTCTGAAATACGTTTGCTACCATATAACCGAGAATGTACCAGTGTATGGTTCTGTTTGTTTGTTGTTGTACTCACCCTGAATTCAATGGTGATTTCGAATGACTGGTAGGAGTTTTTCAGCGGTTCGAATGTCATGTATGAGTGACCATGGAACTGGGGGTACTGGATCGTCACATCTAAAAAGAATAACAAACATGCTGGTTAGGAGACTGCATTAGGAGCACTCCACAAACAAAACTGTACCAGTCCACACAGTAGAGTGCCTCCTATTAATAGAGCAAATCCGAGGGGGTCGCAGTGGATACTGCCCCTGCGACAGACCTCCATCAGGGCCCTGAAGAAAGCTCAGCTTAACCTTTTAAGAAAAGGCGATCAGTGACCTACATGTAGGATGGCCCAGTGAGGTTGTTTGTAGGGGTGGAATGCCAAGTTGTACAGTCAGATGACTCCCAACATTATTCATTTTTTGTAACTTCACCAAGTTAGAAACATAGCAACTACAACTGCCTTTCATTGCAACAGGAAAATGACCTTACTGCCTCGAGGGACAATTATGGTTAGCCAGTTGGCTGTGGCCACTTGGCTGCCATCCCATTATTGACCACCACGGTACCTCTTCTGTACTACCTCACCCCCAGCACTATCCCTTTCAAAATAAACTATTAGCCTATACTCAGCAAGATTCTTGTGTATGAGCCATCCCCATGCACTGTCCTCTTAGATCCAGCCACTGCTGCCAGTGCCCAGTCCACACCTATACCCTTCCCTGTTCATCTGTAGTGATAGGATGTCCTGCACATCATCTTGTGTCTGGAAAACAGCATGACTTTGCAGCTTTGGATATAGAATCTTTACTGTGGTGAAGTCAGGAATCTTTGCTTACATTTGCCTAGGTGAAGTGTGTGACTTATCCCCTCTTTACAAGCAAAGATATTCCCTTTGCCCACCCCTAGTTGTTTCCCTTGTACCTGGCTCTAATTCCCAATGCCCCTGTTTGCTAACAGAATACTTCTAATGGCATTTCCAGACAAGAACACACACATCTTGGTAACTCCATTTTGACTTTACAAAGTCAACTTTTAGGGAAATCAGAGCCTAAGAATGCTTTATATTTATTGAACATTTTCCAAGAACACTTGTTAACATTGCTGTGTATATGATCAATATGTCAAACATGGCTTATCTTTAATTGCACAGTGCAAATAGAAATGGCACAAAGACTGATGGACATTGGCCCATCTTTGATTAAATCTTGCATGGTTGGTGTATTTATTAGATTAACAGATTTTTGTTGCTAGATTTTTAGATGCTTTAGTGGTTGTTACCAAGAACGGTGAAACAAGAAGTTCTACCAAAAATGTATGAGTAATTTGGACCTCTTGTGGTTTAGATGTGCCATCTGCATCACTTCCATTCCATTTGAATTGATGGCAGAGCTGTGACACAATCCAGGCAGATTGGTCTCTCGTTGTGCCTGGCGGTTATAACTCTAGGCAGACTGCACCATTGCTGTGCCAAGTAGATATAACTAAACAACTGCAATCAGATGGCGGTGGCCATTCACCAAAAGGTGACTATAGTGTCCAGAACATGCTGGGAAACACCTTCAGCCTGCTGGTATGACACTGGCAATGTATCCTCACTCTGGGGGTAAATTGTGACATTGGTTAGTCAATTCAATTCAATTCAATAAAGCTTTATTCGATTTTTTTTCAGAGAAAATCATAAAAGCACATATGATACAGCATAAAAATGAATATGAACTACAATCAAAAAGACATACTACTTGTTAAAAACATGTTAAAAAAGAGTTAGATTTGTGCAAAATTGTGCAAAGTTTAGCTGATGGGGGGCGAAGACAGTTAGTTCATGGATGCTCTACACCTTACTGCATATTTCAGAAAGCTACTAGCTGCATTGATTGTGAGTTCATCTTCGAGCATATATAGCTTAAGTAAGGCTGGTCGGCACTGTCTTAGGCCCCAGTGTTTGAGGAGCGGAGAAAGATATTTCCGTCTACCATAGTCATAAAATTTGCAAAATAGAATAACGTGAATGTTGGACTGCTTGGAAACATTGTCACAAGGACAGACCACCGGGGTAGGTGACCAATCGTTTACAGTGGGAAAGGTTAGTAGGCGGAAGAAACAATCCGTCCTCATCCTTGTCAGCAACATTCTCGTGTAGGGAGTGGTGAACGGGGAAAGGTAAGATGGGATGCCGTCATCGTACAGTAAGAGGTTGTGATTGGCAATCGATGCTTTGTTGCCTTCAAGATAAGAACGCCTATCTGAAAGCAAGCCTAGGCAGCGAGCCTTGAGGTCCTTTTTAGAAATCATTTGACACGTTGTGGGGTTAGTATACATATCAGCTAAATCCAGGGAGGTTAAGAATTTCTGTACATAAGCGAGCCAAGGTATCTTTCTTGTGTTGGTTAAGGCCATACAGTCCTTGATTATGTCCTGGTTTAACACCGTCTTTTCCGAGCACCAGATTTTGTGCCATAGCAGGATAGGCGCAGTTTTAATTATGTCTGAAATATATACTCGTGCTAACTCGTTATGGCAGACTGTAGTTGAGATTGATCGAGGGACAGCCAGCAAAAATCTTAGAAACGAGTTCTCACTGGTTTGGATCTCACCGCAATCCGCCAGGCCCCAGATACCTGCTCCATATGTTGCGGTTGAGATACATTTGGCAGCGAATATGTCCAACAGAATTTTAACTGGTTTCCCTCCTAGTTTGGCCGCAAATTTCTTTAAGGCTCCAATTTGTCTAATAAAAGCCAAGTTTCGGGTGTGTACAGCATTCTTCCAGGTGCCAGTGCTGCTAAAAAGTATACCTAGATAGGTGAAAGTTTTTGTGAGACAGATCTTATTTGCATCAATGTATGTATTGCAGGAAATGTTCTTTTTGGTACTGCAACACATTGTAAAGGTTTTACTTACATTGATCTTGAGACCTCTCATATCCATAAAAGTAGAAAAAGCGGTCAGCGCTTTTTGAAGGCCTAGTTGGGTCCTGGACATAATCACGGCGTCGTCCGCGTATAAAAGAATGGGAACTGCATGGCCATTTGTTTTAGGATAATCCACATCTAATTTGGCCAGGCAGTCGGCGATGCTGTTGATGTACAGATTAAAAAGAAAGGGGGCAAGGATACAGCCCTGCCTGACCCCCTTTCTGATAGGGAACTTATTTGTACAAGCTCCATCCTTCCCATAACGGACCTTGGCCCCGGCTCCTCGATAGAGTTCTTTGATGAAAGATAAAATGTTAGGGTCAACGCCCATGTTAGTGAGGGTAGACCAAAGTAGGCTATGATTAAGACAGTCAAAAGCAGAGCTTAAGTCCACAAAGGTTATTGTAAATGTTGCCTCTTTTTGCCAGCACATGTTTGTCAATGATCAGGGCTAGATTTAAACATTGTTCCACTGTCCCGAGACCAGAAACGAACCCATATTGAAATTTAGATAAAATGTTATTCTCCTGTGCCCATGTCTGTAGTTGATTCAAAAGGACTCTCCCGGCCACCTTCATCATAGAGTCCAGTAATGAAATAGGTCTATAACATTTTGGGTCCGTTCTTTCGCCTTTTTTGAAGATGGGTATTATGATCGCTTCTTGCCATGTTGTAGGGAATCCTTTCTGGGCATACGAATTAAGGACGTTGGTAAGAATGGGTGCCCATAATTGGATGTTATCTTTGAATAGATCTATAGGGATTCCATCTGGGCCGGGCGCTTTGGCATTTGAGCTTTCAACGATGGCCATTTCCACTTCCGGGTGATTGAAGTAGATGGAGAGTGGAAACGACTCTAGGTTGTTGGTTAGCGATTCATTGTTCTCCGTTGGTTCAATTCGGTCATCTAGTTTGTACAGTTCTGTAAAATGGTTTGTCCAGACATCTTCAGAGATAGCGATTTCTATACAGTCAGTAGTCCTATCATTAAAAAAGGGGGCATTCACCTCCCTCCAGAATGCCGTATTGTCTCTTAAAGTACTGGCTTTCAGCAGGGCTTCCCAGGCCGCATTTTTTAGATCCTTTTTCCTGTTCTTAATTGCCAGTTTGTATGCGGCACGGGCGGATCTGATTTCCATCTGGTTTTTTGGAGTTTTGTTAAGGCTGGCCTTCAAGATGTCGCGAGTGTTTGAGCACTCATGATCAAACCAACCTTGATTCTTGACAGCATTGTTTTTGTTGTTATTATTACGGGTCAGATTTTTTCTAATTAATGACGCGATTTGGTCGAAGGCAGAAATAATTTCTGATGGATTGGGTGGAAGTTCCAAACAGGTCAGAAAGAAGTCAGGACCCGATTTGATCAAGTTTTCAACAAACTTCGAGGTGTCGATTTTAGCCCATTTTATGGTGTATCCATTTCTAGATGAAAGTGAAATGGTATGTGAATGTAAATTTTCCAGGTTGCTCCTGGGCTTAGTACCACAGGAGGGGGAATATATTTTAATACTGATGGGGTAGTGATCGCTCAGAACCAGCTCCTCTCTGTTGAATTCTAAGGCGTCTCCATGGTGACTGTGAGACAGGAGGAAAAAGTCTATTATCGTGAGCGAGCCCCTTCCATGGAATGTGGGTAGGAAGTCAGTCGGAGGCGAAGTTAAATCATTAAAGAAACCCAGGTCCCACTCATGTAGTAAGTTGTTCAAATGGGTTCCCATAGTTGAATGTTCGAAGTGGGTAGTGTGTTCTCCATTTGGGGCTCTTTGGTCACAGACTCTGGTTCCACTATATGGGCATATATGACAATTGAAGTCACCTAATATAATCAGGCGCCTGTCTGAAGAAAACCCTCCCATGCCCTTCTTTATTAATTTAGAGAGAAACTCCATACATTTTGTTTGGTCGTCCCTCTGAGCACCATTGTATAAATTAATGATGAGAGAGTTGACGACCTCTTTCCCGGACATTATAAAGGCCTGAAGTAGGCGACCAAAGGACTTTGAGCTATGATCAATTTGCGGGAGGACAACACGTTCTAGTGATACATTTAATCTGTTCGAGACATATAGACAAAGGCCTCCGGAGGGTCTGCCTCTATGGGATTGGGTGGAAGGAGTGAAATGTGTACTGTAGCCATCCAAATTTACGGGTGTCAAATCCCAACATTCCTGAAACGCTAAGATGTCGAAAGTATGTATATAGTTCAGGAAAGTGGGGTTACCTAATTTATTTGAGAGCCCGGCTATATTCCAGGATAAGATGGAGAGGTGATTATCCTCAATGGAATGCTGTGAGGAACAGTGTGAAGGATTTCGTGCGGGTGTTAAGGGTAAGGGAGAAGTCTGGGAATCATCAGTTTGTAGTCTTTCCAACCCAGAAGGGCCATACGGCGAAGCCGGGTTTGGAGAGACCAAGGGGGGTTGGGAAGGGATAAGGAGCCCATATTTACTTGACGACAGCCCTGGGCTAACAGGAGACCAGGGTGTCATAAAATTATTGTTTGCCGATAAATGGTTGTTTAGTGGTCAATCAACCATTTCGAGGGTAGAAAAATAGTTGCTAGTTGGAGCCCCTCTCCACCCCTCTGCATATGGTTGATCTCTACTAGGGTTCCAGGGCTGATAGTCCCAGTCCCTCCTCCTATTACGCCTTTCTACTTGAGACCAACTCCAGCCTGGTGATTGGTCCCAGTTTTGGGGGAAATTCTGTTCACGTGGAAACCTTGGGGGGTAAAAGAAGGACAGACGGTTAGTGTCTATGCTTCCCTTTCTCTCCAGGGTTGACCAGGAACATATGTAACTCACTGTCTCAGGGTTGTCAAAGTTAATGATGATGCAGTCCCCTTTTATTCTTTTCCTTGTATCCCCTATCCAGGGGACTCTTCGTACCATGGACAGTCTACTTTTGCAGTATGAAGGAAGGGGTCTATTGATCTGAAGCCACTGCATAACTTTATTTTTCAATGACCAGGTGGGTTCACTCATGTGTTCCTCCAATTCTGGTACCCCTGTAAGGATCACGGTGTAGGGGCTTGCTTCTGGGGGAAGATGGATTGGTCTCTTTGGTCCGACTGGTTTGCTGGGTGCATCGGCATCCTGTTGGGCAACCGGGGGTTTAGGGGATGGGGGCTTAGGGTTCTTTCTGGTGGGGTCAGCACTTGTTGATGGTTTTCCCTGTGCTTGTTTAGTAGGACCCTTAGCGATTGTAGGAGTTGCTAGGTTAATATTCGGGGTTTGGGGGTTTTTTTCAATAGGTTGGGGAACTGTATGCGTTGTCGGTTGGGGCACTGGTTTTTGTACGGGGACAGCCTTAACGTGTTTGGTGGTCGTAGCGACCGGTGGTTCTAGAGTGATAGCGGGAGGCTTGGGATGACTGATGGAGTTAGTTAGTCTAGCGAGCTGCTTCTCGATGTTATTTAGCGTTCGCTCGATAGGGAGCAATTGTGATTTTATGAAGTCCTTAATTGAGTCGAACACTTGTGCGTTGAGCTCTAAGTGGTTATTATTAACAATGTCGTGACTCCTATGGGACTCCTCCACTGAGGCAGCCAGGAGAGAGGAGTCATCCAAGTTGTCTGTTAGTGGCTGTCTTGTGTTCTTTGGAGGGTTGAAACGTAGGGGTTTTTTAGACCTAGTTCGCTTCGGTGGGCAGTGTTGCTTAGTCTTAGGTATTACCCCTGCGCTGGCTTGTTTGGGAATAGCACCCTCCTTGGACACCTTTTCGGGTTTTGGGGGTGAAGTTACGGCTACGGGTGGGGACAAGGGTTGGGACTCTATCAAAGTAAGCGGCACAGTTTGAGTGGGGCTAATCACCAGGGTAGGTGTTTTCTCCAAGTCATTCATCGAGACTTCACCTAATGAGAGGTGTGTGACTGATAAGTCGACGCTCATTGGGATGGTATGAAGTTCTGCACGAATTTCTTGTAGTAATGGAGCGTTAGTTTCCTGGTGAATCGGTGTTTTAGCTAAAGCCAAGAGGCCCATAGAGGACCTTCGTGCTGCAGCGAGGTCCTGGGAAACACGTCTTTCAAGCAGGACAATTCCCTGGTTGATGGCATCGTTGGCTTTGGTAATGAATTGATCGATTGGACCAATTACCTCACCAGCGCCATGAGCCGTCTTGTTCCTCATAGCCCTGGTGGTCATATTTGAAGATAGGCACCCGTAGATTGAAGAAATGGGGCAGTAATGGTGAAGAACTCCCAGTGTAGATGGTAATGTACAGGGCTGGGATGGAAATTAAAAGGGGTTGGCCCAGACCAGACTTAACCAGGCTTCAACCAAACAATCAAATTGCGAAACATATTTGGCTGCAGAATTAGAGCGTTAGTGTAGTCAATTGCCAGAACCTGTCATTGTGAGACACAAAGTGAATGGCCAGCAATATCTCAGATCAAGGGAGGAAAGAACAGGTGACTGACTATTCTATGTGCAGATTAATAAACAGACTGTAATGAGTCTGTTCACTAAAGGACTCAGGAAGTCTTAAGCAACGTATAAAGAGGTCTGACTTAGGGGTCTGCCTTTACCGATAGCTGTGGACGAAGAAACCATACAGTCACTGTGATGTGACAAAGAAAGTTACACTACTAGATCCAATGTATAAACAGAAAACAATCACATGGTATCAATAACCTGTACACTGCATCTAATTAATATGCTGTGCTATGCTTTACAGAAAAAACAGAAGCAGATTCAAAAAATATAAACAGCACCTTCGTCTGGCCAAAAGATGTGCCTTCAATACATACTTTTGTAAATCGATCTCCCCAGGAGCATCAATAACACAAAATAATATTGTTTAATAAATGTGACGGAGCAACAATATAGCTGAGCTAACTGCTTTTTTATTTAATACTTTAACGAAAATAATATCTGAGGCTCACCATGCACAGGCAGAGAAAGAAAGAAACAAAGTACATTTTAATCTGTGTGCAGGTTGTACTGAAATGAAAACGAAAACATGAATGGGTTAATAGGCTCGATTTAGGCCCACTTTGGCTAATTTAAGCATGCCACGTGTTAAAACGCAATGCAAACAAATAATTTATGTGTAATTAATCTCAATTAAAACACACAACTATTAATTTTAGAATTCTCGCCCACACTAGAGTGCAAATATACCACCCCACAAAACCTCTGGACTTTCATACTCATGAACCTAGTTGCTGTCAGTTGTGGCCCGTGGAGGTAGTTCCATGGGGCGGAAAGGCAGGGTGGGGGAGGGGCAGAGTGGGGGGTAGTAAACACCGAAATTTGGATTATTGGAGGTAAATAGACAATTAAATAAATAAAACGAATGTCGTTGTGCGATGCAGCGCGCGCTACGAAATTCATTTTATTTATTTAATTGTTTACTTACCTCCAATCATCCATATTCCGGTGTTTACTACCCCCCCCTACCCTGCCCCTCCCCTGCCTCGCCATTCCACCCCACGGAACTCCCTCCACGGGCCGCAACTGGTTCCTGTGGCTTCTCGATAGACACCTTTAGATTAAACAAAGGCGACAGGACAGAGGATTTCCACAAATGTGTAGCGTAATGGACAGAAAACAAGAGTGTTCTGCACTTTTTTGACATAATTCTATTGAAGATTGCAATTGAAGTGTCTGCCATCTTGGTATTTTACCTGGTAGTATAAGACCAATACTGCTCAACAGTGACTAGCTCTTCTGCCTCAGACTGCTGAGCAAAGCCACATTATGGAATGGTCACAAGGCCAAGAGTTACTTAATAAGTGTCTGTTCATGATTGTAAAGTGTTGGGAACTTCCTGACGACATTCACATTCTCCAGGCAACTGCTATGGGTTGTATACAGCTTTGAAGGATGACGCATATATTCCTATGGGCAGGTCTCAATCCACATGGCGGTGCAAGCCTCTTCCACAATCAAATAGCAACCAGAAATTATGTAATCTATGACCAAGTATGAAGATGGCACTTGGAACATGACTCATTGTGCCCGATTCACAAAGGCAATCTGAGGCAGAAGTCTAACTTTACAACTTTTGGTATTCACAGAGTCGTATCTTTACGTCCGCAGCCGGGCTGGAATCTCCACACCCGGGCAGTACTCTCCACACCTGGGCTGTACTCTACGGCTGGGGACGTCCCATCTGGTAGGTGCAGTACTCTCCGGCTCAAGCCGGAGGAAGTGTGAACAATGGGCTGGAATACAATTGTTTTTAAAAAGAAACATTAGGAATGTGTGATAAATGGTAGAGGAGGTCATGAAGTCAGACACTACCTCACATCCCAGAAAGGTATGCTCCTTTGCATCATGGTACATGCAGTTCACGTTTTGTGCTCAGGAAGCGCAATTCATGGACTGCATATACCGATTTGCGCTCAGTTTTCTTGCAGTTAAGCTTAAGCCTACTGCTGGACATTCAGGGCCAGATGTAGGTAATACTATTTTACCGATTCATAAATACCGAATTTTACCGATTCGGTATTTATGAATCGGTAAAATAGAAGGGGGGAGATGTAGGTGAAATCGGTAATTGAATTACCGATTCTGTAACAATCGGTATTTACCGAATCGGTAAATACCGATTCGGTAATGCCCATTGATTCCTATGGGCATTGAAGCCCATAGGGAATCAATGGGCATTACCGAATCGGTATTTACCGATTCGGTAAATACCGGACGTTGCAAGGGTGCAGGGGGTGTCACTTTGACACCCTCTAGCACCCCGAATTCAGGCACGTGTGACATGTGGCACACAGACATGCCCTAAGGGCATGTCTGTCTGTCACATGGCACAGGTGTGCATGCACACATGTGCATGCACACCTGGATTCGGTATTTTACCACCCAATTCGATTGGGTGGTAAAATACCGATTCTGTAAGGCCTGTGGGACTCAGAAGAGTCCCACCTACATCTGCAAGTTACCGAATCGGTAAAAATACCGATTCGGTATTTTACCGATTCAGTAAATTTACCGATTTGGTAAATTTACCGAATCGGTAAAATAGGGCCCCTACATCACAAATGACCATTTACCGGTCGGTAACGGCCGAAATCGGCCGTTACCGGTCGGTAAATGGCCACCTACATCTGGCCCTCAATCTGTGATTTCCCCAAGGCAGGAGTTTAGTTGACAGTAGTTTGAGTGGTGTTGGGTCTAAGGGCCAGGATAACCTGAGTATCATCAGCATATGACACTAGGGTAAGCCCATGTGAGTGGACAATTTCAGCCAGAGAGCATACATACAAGTTAAACAATGTGGGGCTAAACGAGGAGCCCTGTGGGACCCCACACGACAGAGGATGAATAGAGGAAGCAAAGGAGTCTTCACAAACTTGGAAGCCCTGTCTGCCAGAAAGACTTCCAGTCATTAAATGGTGATCCCTGTGATGTCAACATCCAGCATCCTCTGGATGAGGATAGTGTGTGACACAGTATCAAAGGCTGCTCTCAAGCCCAGCATGATCATTGACTCACCTTGATCTAGAATGGAGCGGAGTTCTTCAGTGGCTACCAGCAGGGCAGTCTCCGTACTGTGGCCAGACCTAAAGCCTGTCTGAGTGGGATGGTAAATGTCATGCAGTTCCCAAAAACTGGACAGTTGTTGATTTACATGTTTTACCAGTAGTTTGTTCACTACCACAATAGGTCTGCAGCTGTCTGCTAGCTCACAGTTTGCCATTGGTTTCTTTACTACTGGCTTCACCATAGTAAGTTTCCAGGCATTAGGAATATGTCCTGTTTCTGTGGAGTGGTTGATGATATTTCTAATGGTGTCTAATACCAAAAAGCCACCTTGGCCTAGAATATCTGGCTGGGCCGGGTCCACAGGAGAGCCTGATTTGATAGACCTGAGAGTAGTTTCAAAGTTTGAATATTTAATGCTTGGAGAGCAGACAGGGTGGGGCTGGCCAGGGCCAGACTGCCCGTAGCAGAGTCCGCACATTACCCCGGTGTGCCGCCCGGGTGGCGGACAGTTTTTGGCCCCTGGGAGGCCGTTTTTGTTACCGGGTGTCGGCAATATCGGCCCCCTGTTACAAAATCGGCCGAAACTGACCCTAGCAAACAGCTTTTCTGCACACCCCTCCTCCCGCAGGGGGTCCAGCTGCGCAGTTTGCCCGGGTTGGTTTGTGTTCCCTGTCGGGCCATGGGGCTGGCATGTTGCTTTGATTGGTCATAGATTTTTGTTTGTAAACCTTTTTATTGGATTTTCACATGGTACATGTCATACAGTAATCGGCTTAATCATTTCGGTAGAACAAAGTAACAACATCAGCCATATGACAAGGGTAGCGGAATAAGCGGACACATGGTAGAATCATTGGTGGAGGGGGGAACCCCCTTCCCACCATCTCCCCAGAGGGTGCCAGGAGGCATCGGGGAGGCAGGTAATAGAAGGGTCGCTGTCATTCTCCGACCCCTATACCTGTTTCTGATCTAACTCCCCTGTGAAGGGCATCATTCATAGGTAATCCAAGTGTCAAACTAAACTTGGGGAGGAGCCTGGGGTCGCCAAAAGTGCGGGTCAGTGTAAAGGGGTCCCGTATCGTTAAGCAGACGTCGCACACTTTACCTACTCTCTGCCTGTGCGAGGATTCCCCGGGGGAGGACCTAGATGGAGCTGGCGCTGCATGATTGAGGGGAGGGGGGTGGTGGAAAACAGAACGTTTGTTTGATTGGTCATAGATACTGGGAGTCATAGCTGATGGGAGGAGAGTTAAAATGTTATTGATTTTGTTAGTGAAATGGTTGATGAGCATATTGCAGTGTTCTATAGATGGTGGGGTCCTATTGCCCATGAGAGAGGAGTCATGAAATTGTTGACTATTGAAAATAGTTCCCCTGATGCGTTTGGGGCGGTTTCTATTTTCTCTTGGTGGTAAGTGATTCTGGCCTGCCTGATTGCCTGTTGACAAATCATTTTGTATGTAAATAATAAACATAATAGTATTTTATATCAGGCAAAACATTAAATAAAACTCCAATCTTATGAATTGGACTAATATCATGAAAATAATATATATATTATTTACATGAGAAATCTAAACCTCATCAACCAAAAAGCTCAAAAAACAAATTAAATCTGTCATATAAAATAAATATAACACATAAACTACACATTTCCAAAAAACAGTCACATAATATTTGCACAAACAATAAAATATAACATTTTCCACTCAACACAAATAAAATAAATATGCCTTACTGTTCTGTGGCGGTATCCATGTAGTCAAAATAATAATCCACCAAACACCAGAAAAGTACAATGCAAAAAGGCCCACAAATATTGGAAAAATAATACCAATCCACTAGAGTTACCTTGAAGCAATCCAAAGTATTTAAGAACCATAAAAAACCTGAAAAAGTGTTTAAAAAAGAAATGCTTCAGGAAACCCGAAAAAAAGAAAATCAAAGTTAAGAATATTGGTTTATAATAAACCAAAAGAGATTTCCTTAAAAAAAACCACAAAAAAACGGTAAATCCTATTGCCCATTTACCGCATTTTTAGACAGAGATCTGCAAAGCAAAACCCAACGGCAAAAGACATTACATTCTTAAAAAATGCATATACATTTTACTTAATCATCATAAAATGTAAATGTAAATGTAGGTGTACTTATATAGCGCAACCTGTCACCCAAAGGGCATCCTGGCGCTTGCTTTGGGAACCCGTCCTGGTATTCCCCTGTGAGATACCCCCGGCAGGGTATCCACAAGGTGAAAGCCAGGCATCCCGCCGCGAGGGGCTGTTGTGGAGATTAAGCAAGCTATTGCCCAGAGTCGCAGAGTGTGAACCCGTGAGTCGAGAAGGCACCGGAGCGAGAATTATCGAGTCCGTGGAATTTTTAGCCCAAGACCCGCCGAGGCGGGGAATTGAACCCTGGTCCAGGGCCGATCTCTGCTTCCGGGTCTGCCACCTCTAACCCCTGAGCCACACTTAACACAATATAACATAAAAATGCATTACTAGAACAATTTTCAAATAACCAAAACTACACACCAATGAAAAACACTGCTATTAATAAAACTAAGGGCCCCTTTACGATGTCGGTAAGTAAGCCTCCAAAAGCTCGTCGGAGGCTTAAGGACCGATATCATAGGTTTACAGTCTGACCCCAAGTTATAATGTAGGCGGTCGGAGTGTAAAGCGGCCGGGCAAACCGACTGACTTCCGACGGGCTCAAGCAGCCCGTCGGCTAGTTGGAAGCAGCACATAATCCCTAACAGACGGCGTTTCTGACAGGCTTTCCCAGTCGGATTTCCAACATGTAAAGCCTGTTGGAAAGCGACTTTGGGGGCACCTAGCAGGGCCCCCTTTCCTCCACGGCCTACGGTTGAGAGACTGGGGGGGACCTATCGTGCCCCCCTGAAAATTCCTGCATCGATTAACAGGCACAGTGAGGTGCCTGCCACATGGTGCTGGAATTTACTCAAATGTCCTCCAGCACCACAAGCTCCCATAGAGAAATGGGAGTTTGCGACCACACCATGTGCGGTCACATCGTAATATGGTGTTCGGAGCCGCAGACCTACAGTCGGTCAGTTCCCACACCGAGACGATGTTGGTTGGAGGAAACTCCGACTGACTTCGTAATAGGGCCCTAAATGTACAAAAAACCCACAAACAACACTATAACTAACCCCAAGACCCCCCCATAGCTCCTTAAACCCTAAAGAAAACCTTTAAAAAGTACTTACCTGTTCCGATTAACAGCAGCACCTTACTGCAACCTATATATCCTGGAAAAAAAGACTAAAAATGACACAAATAGACTACAAAATAGAAGGTAGCAGAAGAAAAATGGCAGCTTAATGAATCTATATAAAAAAGACTATCTCTTCATAAAAATAAATGGGAAATAATGTATAAATGTGAAATAAATGTGTTAAAAAAGGCAAAAAACTATTAAAACATGCACCACATGTTAAAGATTTTGTAAAAAATGTTGAAACACAGTGATGCATGAATTCAATAATAGTATGACAATTATATAATTATTAAATATATACTTAAAAAAACACATGTGTATAAAAAGTTAAACAGAAAAAAGTGGAAAATGTATAACATGCAATACTATTTAAACATGATTTAAATTTTTTATTTAATACTAAAAATTTACTAAATATCAGATAGAAAGTTTGCGCAGAGATGTGATGCATTGGCGGAGGCTACCGCTATCTCTTATGGGACGGACGGTCTTGTTCAAAATTATGGCACTTCCGCAGTTACTGTACGTGCTTCAGAATAACCCATGTCATATCAGTGTTTCGAACAATTGATGCAGAATTATGGGCCCTCCTGTGGGCGGGGGGAACTCCCCTGAATAGCACTGTGAAAATTGCAGAGAGGAGTATACGATGGGGGACTGGCAGTGCCAAATATTAGGTGTTGGTATCTGGCAGCTCAATTAGTGTGTGTGAATGACTGAGTTTTTGCACCTAGTGATGAGCCGGCCTATAGGATGGACAGTCACGCAT
This sequence comes from Lissotriton vulgaris, assembly GCF_964263255.1. NCBI lineage: Eukaryota > Metazoa > Chordata > Amphibia > Caudata > Salamandridae > Lissotriton > Lissotriton vulgaris. The sequence goes on along the minus strand of NC_141689.1, from coordinate 347,271,249 downwards.
TTGGTTCTCCAAGATACCAGGCAGAATTGTATAGAAAGGGGCATCAACCCCATCTGCTGGCACATACAATGATGGTTGTCCAGGCATGGTGTGATGCCACAAAGCTGTTGGGGTGGGAGCCTAGACTGACCGAGCAGACCCCCTTGTGGGACTGTGAACAATTGGCAGAGATTGGATAATTGGAGGACTTCCGTAGGTGGAACCTCATTGGTATTAAAAAGCTTGGGATGTTTGGCGAAATGGTGAAATGTGCACATTTGAGAACCTGCAGTCAGAACATAACTTAGCGGAAGGGGAGGGTCTCCGCTACCTACAACTGAGGCATTCCATGAAACGTCATATAACGGTTGGAGAGCAGGTTCCTGAATACTCTCTAATGGATGATAGATAGCTGATGTACCCAATGGTGGGCAATGCCGTATCGCTAATATATCGAAAGCTTACGAATATTCTGGCGGACCTGTTGCGCCCCTTAAGAGAAGCGTGGGAGTCGGATGTGAGGTTGCTGGAGGATGAAGATGGGGCGGAGGCTCTGCAGAGCCCTAGGGAAATGGCTATATGTGCCAGGTTTAGATTAGTGTAGCTTAGGATTCTGCACAGATCCTATATGGCTCGAACATTGCAGCAGAAGTTGGGTAGATGTGAATCTGGCCAGTGCGCTAGGGGATGTGGGGAGGTGGGTACCTTTATCCACATTTCTTTGGACATGCCCCAGGAGTCAGAGATACTGGGAAGCGGTTTCCCGAGTTATGACAGCGGTGGTGGGTTCACAGGTCCCTGTTGAGGCGAGATGGCATATATTGACTGTGACGGGGGAGATTGCTTGGCCCAAATACATAAGAATATGGTTGACACTGGCATACAGTGTGCCAAAAAGAAACATAGCAAGAGCATGGGGGGGGGTGGGTGGGGGCGTAGAACCACCAAAAGTGGGGACATGGAAACAAGAACTGGACTAGTGTCAACAAGCAGAAAAGGTGGTCTACGAGAGTAGAGGATGCTCCAAAAAATGGGCGAAAATCTGGAATTTGTGGGACAAATATAGGAATTACTGAGTGCTAGTGGTTGGAACATGGCAATCTGGGAGAGGGTACTGAGTGGGTAAGGTGGGTACAGAGTGGGGAAGCCTAACACTTTTGTAGTGTGTACTGCTATAGAAGTTATTATGACGCCCTATTGTAACCTGTATCATCCACATATTGCACTGTGTACCACGCATCAGAAAAAAGATACCCATGTATAAATTAACTCAATTTATAGAAAATGTATTGGCAAATAACAGATAGTTAGTTCAAAGAAGAAAATATATATAATATAGTTAAGGAGCTCAACAAGTTACACAAACAAGGCAAACAATACAGTGTGTAGTCAAAAAAGTGGCTGTGGAAAAAATTATACAAAATAAGAAGTTCAGGACTAAACAGAAACAACACAAACCAAAAATGCGTCCTCTTCAGTTAAGGCCACATATGTACTTTGACGGCGTTTCAAACATAATGTAATTAGATGGCCATCATCAGGACAAATCAATAGATCTGGGAGGGTCCAAGAAAATTCGGTAAAACATCTGTTATAACAATAGGTCCAACCAGAAGGAAAGAAGTATATGTCATTTGTATTGAATTCAAGGTTGTCACTATATAATTAATGTTGCATCCCTCTGTAGATCCAGCACGGAATGTGGCATATCCAAAAATCTAGGTATCCCAACCTCAACAAATTGCAAGGGACCGCAACCACACAGCTAAGTATATCGTCGTATTGCTTCTTCAATTTAAGAAGAGCTGCAATATATGGCAAGGAACTGATGTACATATGCACATGCCAGTCCCAGAAGTTCTGTCGGAGACCTTGTCCGTGCCGATAATCACATTCATGAAAAGAAGGCGCAAATCTTTGTCTCAAAATTTGTAGCGCAGGTGTAGTCAGAGGTGGACTAGACTTGATGGATCAGTCCCACCCAACGGGCTCAACTTCCTGCTGCGAGAGTTGCAACAACCAGTGAGTCCAATCCTACTTCCGGTCGAAAACCTTCGGGGGGCTCCTGTAGTAACGGTGTGTCGCTTGGAGGAGGCACTGGCTGTGATCACCTGCAATGTACCCTTCTTTAAACAGGATGTCATACAGGAAAGGGCTGTGCCTTGGATTCCCATAACTGCCAATCTTTCCAGGAGAATCTCATGAGACACAGTATTAAATGCCGGGCTGAAATCAAGAAGGACCAGCACGGCTGTCTCACCTCTATCCAGGAGCCATCTGAGATGTTCTGTGACTAGTAGAAGGGTGGATTTAGTACTGGGTCCCCTCCTAAACCCTGATTGCAAAGGGTGTAGAGAGCCTGGGCCTCAATAAAATGATAGAGTTGTGTTTTAACATGCTTCTCCATGATTTTGAAAAAAATGGGTGTGTGTGAGGAGCACTCCATAATTGTCTTTCTTTACAAAATAAACTACCGGTGCTGCGACTAATAAGGAGAGTCACTCCTTGTTAGAAGATGTAGGTTATGACGGGTTTACAAACCCATCTAGTCGTGCACTGTTCCCTCGGTGTGGTGCACCTTCTAATTTTTTTAAAACATTCTACTGAACGCTAAACCATATAACAGTTTTTTGTTTTAATACATGATTCACTTTGTTATAGTTTGCTATACATTCTTCACTCAATGCTGATTAATTCATCATATCAACAAATGCATCATGTGATTCTCCATTACTTTTGATTGTCCATATACAATATACATTTCATTGTATTTTAACACCACAGTTTCATTATTCTGCCCAATGCATTTTGGTACTCTATGGTACCTTCATCAGGGGCCAGTCTGAAAAAAATAAAAAATAGGAAAGTGTAAATATGATGTTGTTATGAGGACGCCCATGTGTGTAATATTATTGGTATTTTAACTCATACCTGTGTGGATAATTCACTGCACCTAAGGGCTGAAAACAATAAAAATATGTTCATGTTCAATCTATCCAAAACTGACATCCGACTGCACAACGAAAGATCTTTGAGACTGTGAATACTTAGGCTTACCGCGTTCCTTTACTGTGTTAACTGTCGATAAGCTGCCAGAATGAAATAATAATGATAATGAGCTCACTCATCTTAATATTAATATTAGTTGCCACTAATATTTTCTAATGCTGATAACATTGGCAATATGGTCAGACAAAACCTCAACAGCACCGTAGAAAACGCCCACGATAGGACAAAAAACAAGGCTCAATAGGTTAACTTCAAACCACTGGATCAAAGTACCATAGCCAAAACACTATCAGACATCAAACCCAACAACCACTATAATGATTCTCTACCAGCTAAATGCGTCAGAGACATAAACCATATTGTGATTCCCATATGGACGAAAATAATAAACGCCTCCCTATCACAAGGGATCCTTTCAGACTGCTTCAAAACAGGTCAAGTCGTCCCTATCATCAAAAAACCAACGGCGGACCCAGCCGATCCAAATAACTTTCGCCCGGTGATCAACATCCCTATACTTGCCAAACTAATGGAGAAATGCGTACAAAATCAACTAAGTCAACACATCGCGAAATTCACACTACTAGACGACTGCCAATCAGGATTCAGGACAGGACATAGCACAGAAACAGCGATCCTACATATCATCGATGATGCACTACAGGCACTAGACAGTAATCAAACGTGTCTACTTATCCTCCTGGACCTATCATCAGCATTCGACACGGTAAATCATGGAAAATTACTAAGCAGGCTTCATGATAGGATGGGAATAACTGGAAACGTGCTAAAATGGTTCGAATCTTTCCTGCAGAATAGAACGCAAAGATTCCTGGTCAATCAAACACTTTCACCAGCATGCCCTAACGCAATTGGAGTCCCCCAAGGATCTACTTTATCTCCATCACTGTTCAACCTTTACATCGAACCTCTCACTGAAATCCTCCGAAAATCTAATATCTCCTACCACATGTACGCGGACGATACCCAGATTTACCTCAAGATCACATCCAGGGAAGACATCATGAGAATGAATGAGACCTTAAAACTGACTTTACAATGGCTATCAATCAACCATCTGAAACTAAATGCACAGAAAACTGAATTCTTGCTAATATCTCCACCAAAGAAACACACAGAAGTGAAGGAATGGTCCAATATGATAACAGCATTAAATTGCACCCCTACTCTAGTTGGCTCAGCGAAATCTCTAGGAATCACTCTAGATGAGAAACTAAACATGAAAGCCCATATCAACGCAATGGCAAAAAGCGCCCGCTACCATCTGAACTACATCAGAAAAGTGAAACCATTCATATCCAAAGCAGACCTCAAACTGGCAGTTCAGTCGCTAGTTATCGCGAGGATTGAATATGGATGCACAACGCTAATAGGTCTACCAAAAATTTCAACAGCTCCCCTGAAAGCATGTCTAAATGCAGCAGCACGACTGGTTCAAGGAAATTTGACCATATATCGCCACACTTGAAGGCATTAAACTGGCTACCATTCGAAGCTAGAATCCAGCTAAAAATGGCATGTATAACACATAAGGCGCTCCACCACAATACACCCAAATACCTAGCTCAGAAAATTAAGCTATCGGGAGGTAACAGACCAACCAGGAGCATTAATGAGCTAATGCTGAGACCTGCCATCTTCCGGAAGAAGAAAACTTACGACAGGGCTTTTTCAGGAGCAGCCCCTAGAATCTGGAATTCTCTTCCTTCAAACATCAGAAAGATTGAAGATACAGCAACCTTTAAGAGGGAAACGAAGATCTTCCTAATGAGTAAATTCCTTCCATAGACGAGACACAGGAAGTCAGAACTCTTGCGTAAGGACTGGAGCTGAAACATGCATAGGAAATTGTCCATTAGGAACGATGGACTCTTTTCACATTATAAGCTATTATTTACTAAAAAAAATTTAAGTCATACTATATGCTATTATTATCCTAGAAATGTATTGATATTATCGCCTTTTGTTTCATTCATGTTCCTACCTCATAATACTATATGCTATTAGTATCTTAGACATTTTATTGATATTATCGCCTTTTGTTTCATTCATGTCCTACCTCATAATACTGTGAAAAAGATGATAACAATGCAGGACTATAACTACCTCATGGAATGTGAAGCGCTCTAATACCCAAGGGTCTTGTTCGCGCTATACAAAACTCTTAATAAATAAATAAATAAATAAATAAATAAATAAATATACATCGTATCTCCCCAACATACCTGAAAAGCTGCCGGAGTGTTTCTATTCCCTGCAAAATATATATGACTTGTGTTAAAATAGTCTGCGAGCCAAATGCTCGTGTGCTCGATGTTACCGCTATAAGATGTTCACGTACCTCAACATTTCGATATCCGATCTAAAAGATAATTAAAAGCAACGCTGTGACTTCCTGCCACTTATTTCAACGTGAAGGTACTCAAACTACTAATGAATCCAAGCGTACTCCGTATTTACCTGAACTAGTCTCTCTTCCCGCTTACTCGTTACCGATGCTGTCAAAGCTTCATTCAAAGTCGCCGCCATTACCAGTCTGTTTATAAAACGCTATTGTCACTACTGCACCTTAAACATCAAGAACGGACTGTTGAAAATGCTCATATCTTAAAACTAGCGTCCCACGTCGCCATCTTGGAGTAGGTCAAATCATCACCTAATACTCTTAGTAATCTCCAACTAATGCGGCTTATGTCTATACACCAACGTGCAGCTCACCCAACTTGTGCTCGATAATTTAATGATAAGCACCACGCGTATACCTGGTAATACACTGAAATGCTCAAACGGCTATTAAAGATTATAATAATAATAATACGGTACAGACGCTAAATCTCGTCGGGAGCTTTCTGTTTGGCGTAAACAAACTACTTTTCGTACGGCACGTATCTCCAACCTTCCTGAAGGCAATTAAAAGTTGCTTTTAGTGTATCCGAGCGAAGTGATGTTATGTGATGTGTTATTATTTTATGTGTAAGGATGGTATGCGATGATCCCCAATGTGCTTCAGTGGCCATAGCTCAATTGCTAATTTATGATGTTGTGTTGCCCAAGATCAAATACCAGGTACATCATACATAAATGCGGTAGGATACATTCTGTCTTAAATCGATATTGCACACATTAATGCTGATTAAATGTTTTTGACACATCTGTGTTTAAAGATAACATAAAGGGATACTCCTAAATAATGATAGTATAAACAGTAAGCTATAATTAAACAATGCATACTTTCAAAAGCTATTAACTCAAGTTCATCATATTGACCAAAATATTAGAGTCACTGACGTATTATTGTGTTAGACATACGTCTGACTGCCATTGCTGCAGGCAGCTGACAGTCCGACAATGAGTTGGTGGTCTCGCCTGCCCTATCATGATAAGACCGCTGTGCAGACGGTTTGGTTTGCAGGAAAAGGGGCACAGCACAGCACAAGTTGGGTAGTAAAAAACACTTAGTACCCATCCATGCACCATGTGCCAGGTACCTTGTGGTGCCTGGCACATGGTGCATGGATGTATGGGGGGGGCGCTACCAGTGCCCCTAAGCCACTTAGCAGTGGCCCTTTGGGGGACAGGGGCTCTGCTTGGGCCCCCAAAATCCCTTTCCGATTGCCTTTCCATGTTGGTGGGACTGCCTGAAAAGGCAGTCGGAAAGTGACAACCTAATCCCTACGGCAATGCCTGCACAGGCACCGCCCTCATGATAGGGATAGGAGTCAGACATCTGCCCCTATGGGATCTTTGAACATGTTGGAGGTGACGGTCTCTCTCGAGACCACTGGATCTGACAGTCCGCAACATATTGCGGTGGTTGGACCTATAGCCTGGATGTCGTTGGGACTGCCACCGATGGACTGTCTGAGGCAGTCCCACTGACATCCTAATGAGGCCCTTAGTTTCAATGTTTGCTTAGTGTATATTTTTTAACCTGGTTATATTTGTTTTCTTTAAATAAATATACATCTTTTCTGTATGTGACCCACTTGGGCTAAGTGAAAAAAATAGGCGAAAAAGAGGCAGGAAAATTAGCAGTATAAACAGAAACAGAAAAGAAGCAAGTCAAGAGCAAATACTAGGAAAAAGAGAGAAAGAAGCGATCGGATCTGAGGAAGAGCCACACTGAAAAGGAGCTACCACAAAGACATGCATTCAGAGATCAAGAGGGCGAAACCGAGTTGGGGACAACATAGAAGAAAGATTGAAGCAAAATGGATGAGAAGCAGAGATACGGGGAGAGGTGCAGGCAGAATGAAAGTGAAGTAAGAGATAAGAAATCAAAAGAACTTTAGAATAACAAAAAAAGAATGAAACAGTGGTAAGGAGAAAGAGGTAGTATAAGAGAGGAAGGCAGAAAGATAGTGGAAGAAGACATATGTGTGTCAGTAAGAGAAAAATTAAGCAAGAAAGCGAAAAAAGCTTGCCAGTGAAGACTAGGAGGACAGGAGAGCTAACGGTATCAATTCAAAGAAGGGTTTCACTGTACTGAAGAACTGCTGCATTGCCAAAGTCACTTTGAACTTTTCAATTGGCTGCATTAAAAAAACACCCGATCAGCACTCTGCCCGCAAGCGATTCAATGCTTCATGTAACAAGCTGTGAGCTGGGGGAGGAGGGATCAGTTTTTTTATGCTGGTTAGGATCCACGGGGAAAGATTCTCCTCTATTAAAAAGTATTGATCTCTATTCCCCACACCAACGTGTCCGGCTAAAAATATATTTTTTTTTAATTACACTACGTCAATCGAACAACTACTACACACAAGAAAGCATGCACCAAATGCTTGATCAGGAAGGTCAAGGGTAATTTGCACAGTTAAATTAGCGGCTGCCACTCCATGATCATCACTGTGTGAAATGAGAAGTGCTCACCGTCTACTCTGCTTACTAAATAGAGGACCGACCAGGCGATCTCGCAGCCGCTGCTGATGTGCTACAGAATTCCAAGTGATGTCAACATTGACAGCTTCTGGCACTCCAAAAGACAATAGGGCTGTTGCCCCTAGATGCATCATTGTAACATTTTGCGATTTCTTAATTGCGAAAATTAAGGAATCGCAATTAAGAAAAAGCAAAATGCTATGCATCAAAAAATCGCAAATTATTTTGCGATTCGGTAATTTTCCTTAATTGCAATTCACAATTTGCGAATCGCAATTAAGGAAAACCCTTCCCATTGATTCCTATGGCCTAGAGGCCCATAGGAATCAATGGGAAGGCATTCACATTTTGCGAATTTCAAATTGCGATTCGCAAAATGTGAATGCAATTTCAAGGGTGCATGGGGAGTTCAAAGAACCCCTCCCTGCATCCCTGAAATTGAACCGTAAGTGCAATTTACACACACACATGACCCAAGGACATGTGTGTGTGTAAATTAAAACTTTCAAATATGCAACTAGTGCATGTTTGAAAGTTTTCTGTAAATTAGCATGAAGTTCAACTTCATGCTAATTTACCCCTTCCAAATTGCGAATTCGCAAATCTAAATTAATCATGCATTGCATTTAAGAAATCGCAAAATTGCGATTTCTTAAATGCAATCCCAATTTAAGAAATCGCAATGAAATTGCGATTTCTTAAATTGCGAAAAAAGCAAAATGCTTCATGCATCCCAAAAACGGGATTTGTATTCGCAAATGGCCGAATTTTGCGATTCGCACCGTTTGCACCGTTTGCGAATGCAAAATCCCTTGATGCATCTAGGCATAAGATACCAGCAGCATGAACACCTGCTACCAGATGTAATAACAATGTTTGGTAAGCTCTGTGTAAATTGGTTGTGTTTGAGACATACACTAATGACCAGAACGCAATTTACACATCTAAGTTGAATTCTGGGGGCAATGTCACAGAAGTATTTATGAGTACTGGAAGTATTACTAAAGGATTGCTCTTTTATGTACTCATGTCGTTGTAAATTGTCCCGTGAACATCCAACTCTATATTAATAAAAAGGTCATGGAGGGCACAAAAGCTCTGATTTGTACTAATTGTATATGAACATTCCCATTTAATTTCCATTTTACATTTTTTGGAGTCTATTTACAAAGATAAGCAGGAGTGCATAAAAGAGTACTACATGAGTGTGAGTATTACTTTACAAACTTCAAAATTCCATTGTGAATAGGCCTATGGTTCACAAAGTACATAATATTCCAATGTAAAGTCTTGATTCCTCATTGGTGGAATTTCACATTTGTACGGAACACATATGAATGCGGAAAGTCTCCAATTGGCAAACGAAACAGAGATTTAAATAGGTAGATTAATAAAAGAGTTGACACAGAAAGGTGGAAAATCACACAATATATTAAAAAAAAGTCAAAACTAGTTGTGATAAAACATGTATTAAGGTTGGGGTGAAGGAAGTTTTTTATTTAGAGTATGGTGTGGTTTGAGGGATGATACGTGGTAAGGAGTATGGGTTAGGAGTAGGCTAAGGGTTAGGTTTAGGATTGTCGTAAAACGTAGGGATGGTGTAAGGTTTTGGCTTAGGTTTAGGTTAATATTAGTGCCTGGTTTACGGTCACAGTAAGGGTTAAAATATGAGATGGTATGAGTGAATGTGTTACGGTTAAGGTTGGATAAAGGATTAGTGTTAGTAAGTGTTAGCATTGCATGGTACTGGAAAATCATACCATCAAAATACTATATGACATAGATATCGTCCTCTAAATGTCATACACAAAATTATTCCTCCATTGGTATTAATAACAAATAATCTACACCTTAGGAGTACAATATTTTTGTAAACAATATTTAGACCACAATGTTTATGTCTGTCAATTTTATGACCATGATAGTTTGACGTAGAACTATTCAAACTGAGTAAGGGTTATGGTTGGGGTAGGTTTAGTGCAGTGTTTGAGTTATGAATAGAAACAGAAGTATGAACGATGTGCAGAAAATAGAAGTGCAGAAGTGTGGAGGAAATGCCAGTGTAGGAGCAGTATGGGGTTAGCACCCCATAAACTGTCAGAGACAACATTTTGCAAATGGAAAAGAAGTTAGGGCTATGGTTGAGAAGAGAGTAGTAGCAGTTTTTTGAAGGGTTCATTTAACTCTATATAGTGCTAAAATTCAGCGTTTTACCTATATATTTCTGTATTTCACATTTGCATATCTGAACCATACTTTTTTTATCTCTACTTAGTGGCGGCTGGTGACATTTCAAACGGTACAAAAGGGGGTGGTGATGGACGGAGCATCTGAATCAATCAAACACTCACACCCAGTCAAAAGATCTGGGTTTAATCCATCACCGTTCTTTAGCCCACTCTGCCACCCCAGTTCAGACATGGCTATATGCAAATCAGTTTGACCCTGTGCCTCATGGGAACAGTCCAGCCCAAACTGCCAAGCCATGTCTTCCCTGGACCGGAAACAAGCTTCCGAGGACCGGTTTCTGGCATTCCAGCCGTCTTCAGCCCGGCTTGCTTGAATCCAGTGGCAAAGTGAGCAAGGGACTCACGTCTGAGCATACCCATGTCTGAACTGGGGTGGCAGAGTGGGCTAAAGAACGGTGATGGATCAAACCCAGATCTTTTGACTGGGTGTGAGTGTTTGATTGGTTCAGATGCTCCGTCCATCACCACCCCCTTTTGTACCGCTTTTGGCCGCCATAAGTGTGGCAGGGTAGAACATTCCCTCATAGTATAAATTTTCACCAAGAGGGAGGACCCAGAATGAAATGATCTCCGAGCCGAGTGAAAGAAACTGATGCAGAGGATCAAAATAAGTTAAAATTAAGTTCAAGACGAAAGCGCCATAAATGCAAACACAATATGGAAGGGGTACGCCGGCTACCTCGCAGCACTATGACCAGCTGGGTGTTTTTTAAAATGTGAGTTACTCATGCCTACAAAGCAGGGCGATGCAAATATCAACTTCATCCTGGTGTTCAGAGATCATACAAGTGTAGAGGCACATTTCTTTGTATATAGTCCAAATAGACAGGTCAGCTCCACGAGGCATAGACAAGGCACCTTTCAGAGCTCTCATTGCTATTCATTTAAACCAGGATGGCACCTGCCGGTCCTACACACAATCAGAAACTTCCACCTCAAGTCCACTCGTTGAAAAATAATGTTGTGCTGAGAGGTTTGCATTTTATATTTTCTGACAATGTTCGACCTTGGCAGGGCCTTCTATATGTGAAAGCACAAATGGAAGGGTCATTGCTTCGCACACCCTGCTGAAGCGCTTAATGTAAACAGCTAACTTACAGGAGGACTGTACACAGACCAAAACTTGATATCTATCGCTTCTCGCCGCATTTATCCACGACGAAGGGTTGTAAACAACAATTGGTAATATGATCCAATGTAATGGAGCGGTTGGACCAGGCACGTAGCTTCTTTTGGTGCATCAGGTGCAGTGGCACCAGGGCTCAAAGGCCTGAGAGGCTCACTGAACCTTGAATATTGCTGTATTTCACAATTCATAAAGCACGAGGGGGCCCATTTCCTTGTTTTTGCGAGGGCCCATGACACACTGGCTACATCACTGGGTTGGGCACACAAAAGGTGGCCCGCCTTTAAGATTCAAATCTTACTCAAAACATAATTTTTCTGTGAGGAGGTTCACGTGGATGTTTGGAATCTGCATAGCGTCCACAATCCAACACACTGTCAGGTGATGGACAGTATGCTTGAATTATTCTCAGCCACTGGCGATCACTCTGACTGCTACTTACTTCTTCCATAGCAGTATAGAAGGGCATGCCAGGGGGATTGCAGGACACTACTTCTCTCTGCTCCTGGCAAGGGAAAAATAAGCCCAAGCTCCCCAGCAAATCCAAGCACTGCTCTTATGCTTTAAATAATACAGAGCAGCTTAAGAGCAGTGCCTGGATTGGCTGGGGCATAAAAGTACAACGCTCCATTGAAAACCGATGAGGCTGTGTCTTTGCTCATGCAGCTCCACAGTAGTCTTCGATCTACAAGCCTGAACTGTGAAGTCATACCAGCCAATCTGACATGAGCAGCTCGGTTTCAGCCTCAGCTACTCGTCCCACCCACTGTGAGCTCTGTAGCCGCATCCATAAGGAAATAACAAGCATTGGAAATGCAATAGGTCTCGCATTAGAAAAGTTGGAGTTATTGGTATTGTAAATGACATATGTTATTTATTTGTTGGTTTTTAAAATTGCTAAATTGATGGCTTTGTCATTTACAATGCCAATAGTTATAACTTTTGCGAATGTGACACCTATAGCATTTGGAATGCAACATATTTTGTATTTACGTGACTTAGATGGCAGCTCTTGTCGTTAGGCCACATCTCTAGAGAGCAGGAGAGTGCAGCAGGGGAGAGAAGCACAGCAATGCAATAGGTCTTGCATTAGGAAAGTTTGAGCTATTGGTATTGTAAAGGACACATTTTTTATTTATGTGCTTGTTTTGAAAATAGCGAATTAATAGCTTTGTTATTTACAATGCCAATAGTTTTATCTTTTGCAAATGTGACACCTATTGTAACACAATATGTGTTGTGAGGGTGAGTGAGGGTGAGGGTGAGGGGTTGAGGGTGAGGTGTTGAGGGTGAGTGAGGGTGAGGTGTTGAGGGTGAGTGAGGGTGAGGTGTTGAGGGTGAGTGAGGCTGAGTGAGGGTGAGGGGTTAAGGGGGAGGGGTCGAGGGTGAGGGGTTGAGGGTGAGGGAGGGTGAGGGGTTGAGGGTGAGTGAGGGTGAGGTGAGGTGTTGAGGGTGGGTGAGGGTGAGGGTGAGGCTGAGGGGTTGAGGTTGAGTGAGGGTGAGTGAGAGTGAGGGTGAGTGAGGGGTTGAGGGTGAGGGGTTGAGGGTGAGTGAGGGTGAGGGGTTGAGGGTGAGTGAGGGTGAGGTGTTGAGGGTGAGAGAGGGTGAGGGTGAGTGAGGGTGAGGGGTTGAGAGTGAGGGTGAGGGTGAGTGAGGGTGAGTGAGGGTGAGTGAGTGAGGGTGAGTGAGGGTGAGTGAGGGTGAGTGAGGGTGAGTGATGGTGAGGGTGAGGGGTTGAGGGTGAGTGAGGGTGAGGGATTGAGGGTGAGGGGTTGAGGGTGAGGGGTTGAGGGTGAGTGAGGGTGAGGGTGAGTGAGGGTGAGGTGTTGAGGGTGAGTGAGGGTGAGGGGTTGAGGGTGAGTGAGGATGAGGGTGAGTGAGGATGAGGGGTTGAGGGTGAGTGAGGGTGAGGGTGAGTGAGGGTGAGGGTGAGGGTGAGTGAGGGTGAGTGAGGGTGAGGGTGAATGTGAGTGAGGGTGAGGGTGAGTGAGGGTGAGGGTGAGTGAGGGTGAGGGTGAATGTGAGTGAGGGTGAGTGAGGGTGAGGATGAGGGGTTGAGGGTGAGTGAGGGTGAGGGGTTGAGGGTGAGTGAGGGTGAGGGGTTGAGGGTGAGTGAGGGTGAGTGAGGGTGAGTGAGGGTGAGGGTGAGTGAGGATGAGGGGTTGAGGGTGGGTGAGGGTGAGTGAGGTTGAGGGTGAGTGAGGTTGAGTGAGGGTGAGGGTGAGTGAGGGTGAGGGTGAGTGAGGGTGAGTGAGGGTGAGTGTGAGTGAGTGAGGGTGAGTGTGAGTGAGGGTGAGTGAGGGTGAGGATGAGGGGTTGTGGGTGAGTGAGGGTGAGGGGTTGAGGGTGAGTGAGGGTGAGGGGTTGAGGGTGAGTGAGGGTGAGGGTGAGTTAGGGTGAGGGGTTGAGGGTGGGTGAGGGTGAGTGAGGGTGAGGTGTTGAGGGTGAGTGAGGGTGAGTTAGAGTGAGGGTGAGTGAGGGGTTGAGGGTGAGGTGTTGAGGGTGAGTGAGGGTGAGGCATTGAGGGTGAGTGAGGGTGAGGTGTTGAGGGTGAGTGAGGGTGAGGGTGAGTGAGGGTGAGTGAGGGTGAGTGAGGGCGAGTGAGGGCGAGTGAGGGCGAGTGAGGGTGAGTGATGGTGTGGGTGAGGGGTTGAGGGTGAGTGAGGGTGAGGGGGTTGAGGGTGAGTGAGGGTGAGGGGTTGAGGGTGAGTGAGGGTGAGGGTGAGGGTGACTGAGGGTGAGGGATTGAGGGTGAGAGATGAGGGTGAGGGGTTGAGGCTGAGTGAGGGTGAGTGAGGGTGAGGGTGAGTGAGGGTGAGGGTGAGTGAGGGTGAGGGGTTGAGGGTGAGGGGTTGAGGGTGAGTGAGGGTGAGGGGTTGAGGGTGAGTGAGGGTGAGGGGTTGAGGGTGAGTGAGGGTGAGGGTGAGTGAGGATGAGGGGTTGAGGGTGGGTGAGGGTGAGTGAGGTTGAGGGTGAGTGAGGGTGAGTGAGGGTGAGGGTGAGTGAGGGTGAGGGTGAGTGAGGGTGAGTGAGGGCGTGTGAGGGCGGGTGAGGGCGAGTGAGGGTGAGTGAGGGTGAGTGAGGGTGTGGGTGAGGGGTTGAGGGTGAGTGAGGGTGAGGGGTTGAGGGTGAGTGAGGGTGAGGGTGAGTGAGGGTGAGGTATTGAGGGTGAGGGGTTGAGGTTGGGTGAGGGTGAGGGTGAGTGAGGGTGAGGTATTGAGGGTGAGGGGTTGAGGTTGAGTGAGGGTGAGGGTGAGGGGGTTGAGGGTGAGTGAGGGTGAGGGGTTGAGGGTGAGTGAGGGTGAGGGTGAGTGAGGATGAGGGGTTGAGGGTGGGTGAGGGTGAGTGAGGTTGAGGGTGAGTGAGGGTGAGTGTGAGTGAGGGTGAGTGAGGGTGAGTGAGGGTGAGTGAGGGTGAGTGTGAGTGAGGGTGAGTGAGGGTGAGGGGTTGAGGGTGAGTGAGGGTGAGGGGTTGAGGGTGAGTGAGGGTGAGTGAGGGTGAGGGGTTGAGGGTGAGTGAGGGTGAGGGTGAGTTAGGGTGAGGGGTTGAGGGTGGGTGAGGGTGAGTGAGGGTGAGGGGTTGAGGGTGAGTGAGGATGAGTGAGAGTGAGGGTGAGTGAGGGGTTGAGGGTGAGTGAGGGTGAGGGTGAGGGGTTGAGGGTGAGTGAGGGTGAGGGGTTGAGGGTGAGTGAGGGTGAGTGAGGGTGAGGGTGAGGGTGAGTGAGGGTGAGTGGTTGAGGGTGAGTGAGGGTGAGTGAGGGTGAGTGAGGGTGAGGGTGAGTGCGGGTGAGTGAGGGTGAGTGAGGGTGAGTGAGGGTGAGGGTGAGGTGTTGAGGGTGAGTGAGGGTGAGTGAGGGTGAGGGGTTGAGGGTGAGTGAGGGTGAGTGGTTGAGGGTGAGTGAGGGTGAGTGAGGGTATGTTTGTATGTATGTATGTTGAGTTTGAGGGTGAGTGAGGGTGAGGTGTTGAGGGTGAGTGAGGGTGGGTGAGTGAGGGTGAGTGAGAGTGAGGGGTTGAGGGTGAGTGAGGGTGAGGGGGTGAGGGGTTGAGGGTGAGTGAGGGTGGGTGAGGGTGAGGGGTTGAGGGTGAGTGAGGGTGAGGTGTTGAGGGTGAGTGAGGGTGAGTGAGGGTGAGGGTGAGGTGTTGAGGGTGAGTGAGGGTGGGTGAGGGTGAGTGAGGGTGAGTGAGGGTGAGGGGTTGAGGGTGAGTGAGGGTGAGGGTGAGGGTGAGTGAGGGTGAGGGGTTGAGGGTGAGGGGCTGAGGGTGAGTTAGGGTGAGGGGTTGAGGGTGAGTGAGGGTGAGTGAGGGTGAGGGGTTGAGGGTGAGTGAGGGTGAGAGGTTGAGGGTGAGTGAGGGTGAGGGGTTGAGGGTGATAGAGGATGAGTGAGAGTGAGGGTGAGTGAGGGGTTGAGGGTGAGGGGTTGAGGGTGAGTGAGGGTGAGGGGTTGAGGGTGAGTGAGGGTGAGGTGTTGAGGGTGAGGGTGGGTGAGCGTGAGGGTGAGCGTGAGGGTGAGTGAGGTGTTGAGGGTGAGGAGTTGAGGGTGAGTGAAGGTGAGGGGTTGAGGGTGAGTGAGGGTGAGGGTGAGGGGTTGAGGGTGAGTGAGGGTGAGGGGTTGAGGGTGAGTGAGGGTGAGGGTGGGTGAGCGTGAGGGAGGGGTTGAGGGTGAGGTGTTGAGGGTGAGTGAGGGTGTGGGTGAGGGGTTGAGGGTGAGGGGTTGAGGGTGAGTGAGGGTGAGTGAGGGTGGGTGAGGGTGAGGGGTTGAGGGTGAGTGAGGGTGAGGTGTTGAGGGTGAGTGAGGGTGAGTGAGGGTGAGGGTGAGGTGTTGAGGGTGAGTGAGGGTGGGTGAGTGAGGGTGAGTGAGGGTGAGGGGTTGAGGGTGAGTGAGGGTGAGGGTGAGGGTGAGGGGTTGAGGGTGAGGGGCTGAGGGTGAGTGAGGGTGAGGGGTTGAGGGTGAGTGAGGGTGAGGGGTTGAGGGTGAGTGAGGGTGAGAGGTTGAGGGTGAGGGGTTGAGGGTGAGTGAGGGTGAGGGTGAGTTAGGGTGAGGGGTTGAGGGTGGGTGAGGGTGAGGTGTTGAGGGTGAGGATGAGTGAGAGTGAGGGTGAGTGAGAGGTTGAGGGTGAGGGGTTGAGGGTGAGTGAGGGTGAGGGGTTGAGGGTGAGGTGTTGAGGGTGAGGGTGGGTGAGCGTGAGGGTGAGCGTGGGGGTGAGTGAGGTGTTGAGGGTGAGGTGTTGAGGGTGAGTGAGGGTGAGGGGTTGAGGGTGAGTGAGGGTGAGGTGTTGAGGGTGAGTGAGGGTGGGTGAGGGTGAGTGAGGGTGAGGGGTTGAGGGTGAGTGAGGGTGAGGGTGAGGGTGAGTGAGGGTGAGGGGTTGAGGGTGAGGGGCTGAGGGTGAGTGAGGGTGAGGGGTTGAGGGTGAGTGAGGGTGAGTGAGGGTGAGGGGTTGAGGGTGAGTGAGGGTTAGAGGTTGAGGGTGAGTGAGGGTGAGGGGTTGAGGGTGATAGAGGATGAGTGAGAGTGAGGGTGAGTGAGGGGTTGAGGGTGAGGGGTTGAGGGTGAGTGAGGGTGAGGGGTTGAGGGTGAGTGAGGGTGAGGTGTTGAGGGTGAGGGTGGGTGAGCGTGAGGGTGAGCGTGAGGGTGAGTGAGGTGTTGAGGGTGAGGAGTTGAGGGTGAGTGAGGGTGAGGGGTTGAGGGTGAGTGAGGGTGAGGGGTTGAGGGTGAGTGAGGGTGAGGGGTTGAGGGTGAGTGAGGGTGAGGTGTTGAGGGTGAGTGAGGGTGAGGGTGGTGTGAGCGTGAGGGAGGGGTTAAGGGTGAGGTGTTGAGGGTGAGTGAGGGTGTGGGTGAGGGGTTGAGGGTGAGGGGTTGAGGGTGAGTGAGGGTGGGTGAGGGGTTGAGGGTGAGTGAGGGTGAGGTGTTGAGGGTGAGTGAGGGTGAGTGAGGGTGAGGGTGAGGTGTTGAGGGTGGGTGAGTGAGGGTGAGTGTGGGTGAGGGGTTGAGGGTGAGTGAGGGTGAGGGTGAGGGTGAGTGAGGGTGAGGGGTTGAGGGTGAGGGGCTGAGGGTGAGTGAGGGTGAGGGGTTGAGGGTGAGTGAGGGTGAGGGGTTGAGGGTGAGTGAGGGTGAGGGGTTGAGGGTGAGTGAGGGTGAGAGGTTGAGGGTGAGGGGTTGAGGGTGATAGAGGATGAGTGAGAGTGAGGGTGAGTGAGGGGTTGAGGGTGAGGGGTTGAGGGTGAGTGAGGGTGAGGGGTTGAGGGTGAGTGAGGGTGAGGTGTTGAGGGTGAGGGTGGGTGAGCGTGAGGGTGAGCGTGGGGGTGAGTGAGGTGTTGAGGGTGAGGAGTTGAGGGTGAGTGAGGGTGAGGGGTTGAGGGTGAGTGAGGGTGAGGGTGAGGGGTTGAGGGTGAGTGAGGGTGAGGGGTTGAGGGTGAGTGAGGGTGAGGTGTTGAGGGTGAGTGAGGGTGAGGGTGGGTGAGCGTGAGGGAGGGGTTGAGGGTGAGGTGTTGAGGGTGAGTGAGGGTGTGGGTGAGGGGTTGAGGGTGAGTGAGGGTGAGGGGTTGAGGGTGAGTGAGGGTGTGACCATATCCATTCCAGACACTGATAATTAATTGGCGACAAAAGTTATTATTTGACGTGGCATATCTTAATTGCTAGGTTTTTTAATTACTAGTTGATGTTTAATTTTTGTAATCATTTTTTTAAGTATGCACCTCTTAAAAAATAAATAAAAATATTGCTTGTTATGTATTTCCATTTGTAGACCTAGAATAGTTATGGTGCATTGTATGTAGCTTTAAAAAATAAAAATGTATACTGCTCAATGTATTTCCGTGAATAGATGCAGGTTGCCTCTTTCTGTCAAATAATATCCCTTGTTCAACTTACTATAGTGGCGCGGCATACTATGAAGCAGAGGAGGACTGACTGTCAGAGCCTTGCTCTTTCCTCTCTTGCCAACAGGGCTACTCCAGAATAAGACCACGAAAACCATAATTTGTGAAACATGGCCATTTGACTCGCAGCCCGGTCAGTGGAGGGGCTCCGCTTTCTGATCCGTAGAGGCTGATGCGCAGTCACTTTCTTGAAGAGGAAATGGGGAATAAAAACTTTACTTTTGCAGTGATGTCGATGAACCTGGCTTGATGTCACACTGCTGCATTGTGCTGATTTTCTAAGTAAAAACATGCATAGTGAGGAGCACTAATACGGGTTTGAGATGGTGGAAGAGCTGCTTATCTCTTATGGAGATAGATTATCTGGGGGGAGGAAGGGCTCCTAATGGGAAGTGTAGACGGGGAGAAATTGAGAAAAAAAAGCTGAGCAGGGAGGGTGTTATTGCGGCTATCTGTTTGCCCGAGGGGAGGAGAAATGCAGGCCTGAGGCAGAGCACACGCTGAGAAGCTTGTGGGAGGGGGGCTGGGCTGCCTTTGATCTGGTAATGCGAGGCAGGCAGGCAGGGGGCTGGTGGCATTGTGCACGCGCTTTTTAGGGCTTGCGCTTGCGCAATGACCTAAAAAGCACATGCACTTGAAGAAATCGCCAGTGGAATCGCCAGTGGTGGATCAACACTGGATAAGCCGTAATAGAGCTTCGCCAGCGATGCGCAGAAGCGCATCAGCAGGCGAGCCCTAAAAATGAATGGAGGTACGTACAGGGGTAATTTAAATTGTCAAAAGAGCCTGGGATGTAGTGGCTCGCAGCAGCAGGCGGTCAACGCCCCTGCACCCCTATGAACGAACTGCTGCCTCTACTTTTTTCCCCTACTGAATTAATCAACGTTTTGTGTTTTATTTTTTATATTCAATCAGTTCTAGCACTTCAAGAAAACTATAAATGGTTTAGTTCATTGATCATTAGTAAAAACTTTTAAATCAGAAACTTTCTTTAAAAGTAGGAGTAATTATGAAGCAAATTCTCCCTTTTATGCATTAGTTTTTGTTTTACTTGGGCCCCAAAAATACAAAAACAAGTCCCGTCCATTATTATGTGCAACTAGAAAATTCATCTAGCACACCTTTCCACAGCCTATATTAGCAGCAGTAAATTCAAAGTGTCTGATACATAAACGTTTGTCAAACCTAAGCAGAATGTAGGTGCACAAAAAGTCTATCTCCAGATGCAAGTTGCTAGATCCTTATAGAATGTGTTGAAGTAGCAGAGCGGTTGGAAGCCAGGTGTTTCAAGGCAGACGCAACAGTGTGGCCATAGAGAAGGAAGAAATATTCACTGGGACATACATTTGCGCATATTTACAAACCTTCCCAATAGTTTCATATACAGTTTGTGCACCTATGTTTGGTTAGAAAATATGGTTTGAGTAAATGTAAAACGTGGGTGTGAAGAGCACCCACCACCACCCTCCCCACAGCTGTGTGTTTTTTTAATCCGTGGTAGGGATTTTTCTCACCTGGAGCAATGTTTTCTGGGTGAAGAAATAGAACAAACTAAACATTTTGCAGCTTTCCATGCATAGGCTTTGAGATTTGTGTGAGTCCCGAACAATCTTCATGAAAATGTTTAGCATTAGGCCTACTCAAATTAACAACTGCAATCAACATGTACAAACACAGGACCGGATGTTTCAAAAGTCTGCTTGCAAAAAGGTAAACAGTTTTAAATGTTGTCATGTGACCCATGTACCTACAAATCGCATCACAATATGACCAGTCACCAGCGGTCACAGAACAGCCTGCCTAATGGATGCTAATTAGGGGGTCGCTACGTGAAACAGACAAACATTGGCTACAAACGTAAGGACGGTGGCCTGTATTGAACAAGAAACCACTATCCATGTGCTTGCATTCCGAAAAAGAATTTGGGGCAGATTTACAAGCCCTTGCGCCTCTTTTACGCCGCTGTTGCATCATTTTTGTGACGCAGGGGCGGCGCAAAAGATGAGCCATGGTGTGGGGTATTTACAACGTGGCGCATCTGGGAGATGCGTCATGTTGTAAAGCCCTGCGCCAGAAGTAGGTGTTACTGCGCAGGGGGGACGTTCCGGCGCAGGAATCTACAAGATTTCACTTAGTCACTTTTGGGCCCATGCTGCGTCAAAACCCTACGCCTGCTTGAAGCAGGCATAAGGATTGACGCTGCATTAACAAGATAGGGCACCCCAGAACATTGCTGGAGCTGCGTCGCTCGCGACGCAACTCCAGCAATGCGCCGCCTTTACGGCACAGATGTGTCTCGCATTGGTGCTGTTTTTGCCCCATGGTGCGCCGCATTGTAAATGTGGCGCATCCATGCTGGCAGAGTTGCGGCGCACAATAACTGGCGCATCCCTACTGATATGCAGGGATGCGCCAGTTATTGTAAAACTGCCCTTTTGTTTTTAACCCTTTCGATGCTGATGACGAGCTCAGCTCGTCATCACCCACGGGTGTCGTGTGCTGATGACGAGCTGAGCTCGTCATGTAAACAGCAAAATGATCATTTGCAGCACAGCGCAAAAATCCCTGCAGCAGCCATGTGGTTAAAGCAACCTTTTTGCCAGTGGTGCTTTAAAAAAACAATTACTGTTTGGGAAAATATTATAGGCAGCTGGATGTGGTCTACTGGACCACAGCTTATTTCTCCCTCCTCCCACTTCCCCTAAGGTCACGTGACCCTTTTCACCATTCAAGGGGATACCATCCCCTTTGAGAACCAGTTACCACCTCCTTTGAGGTGTTGATTGATAACTGATCAGTTATTTGCGGTCACAAGCCACTGATGCATGCCATTTTGCATAGAAATTAGGAGGGCACACCCCTTTCATTCACCTTCCGAACTACAGTTTGGTATGGGTTGCTAAATCATATAAATATATAAATACATTTAGTACATAACTAAAAGAAATGTTGTGGTCACAAACCGTGTGATTTAGCGAAACGCAGGTTTTGATTTTGCAGAATGACTTTGTTCATTACATTCAATACGCTGCGGTACATTCAATACGCACAAGTGCATTCAGTAAAAATAAGTGTTTTCTGCACGAAGAAGTGCAAATATATTAAACGTATTTCACAGAAAACGTTGCAGATGACCATGTAAGGGAACATTCATTGTGCAAGTACATTACAGAAATATAAGTGCAGGTACAGTTAACATCTACAAGTGAAAATTAGTTCAACACGAAATAGCAGAAAGCATCGAAGTCATTTCAAGATAATGTACCTTCTTCACAAGTGTCTCCGCCTTTTCCAAGAGTGCAGTGGCAGCGGGCTCCTCCGCGGTCATAATCATTGACACAGAAGCTGTCAGGGGGACAGACAGTTTCATCACAGGATAGGTCAAAGAACCGTAGGGGGGCGAGCCCGTTCCTCCGTGCAGGTTTAGTGGTTGTGCTTCTGGTCCTGGTTGTTGTGGTGCTGGTGGTTGTTGAGGTGGTGACCAGGGAAGTAACTGGAGCAAGGGTGGTGGCTGTAAACTTTGGTGGCATCTTTGTCCAGTAGCCTGGATTCTCCTCGGTGTCAACCACAAACTTCTTGTTTCCTTCTTTAACATTAGATAGTGGTTTCAGCTAAAAAGAAAAAAAGGATACTTTGAAATGTCATAAACTCTGGTTTAAAAGAAGTGAGAGATGTGGTAAAACGGACTTGAATTATTTTAAATGTGTATATAGCACAGGGTCTTAAATTGTAGTTAGGCTTTCTTGTTTCCAATTTCTATTTGTTATGAATTCTGGTGGGGAGTTTCAGTGTTTGCAGGAAATGTAGCTATCAATGGCTGGCTGCGCTTCCTTTTTTTGTTTGTTTATCTTATATAGAGCACGGCTAACCCAACGGGGTGTCCCAGCGCTTGCATTGGGAACCCTTCCTGGCTTTTCCCTTCAAGATAACCTGTACTGGGCATCCCCAAGGTGAAAGCCAGGCATCCCGCCGCGGGGTCTGTAGTGGAGATTAAGCAAGCTATTGCCCAGAGTTGCAGAGTGTGAACCCGTGATTCGAGTAGGCACCGAAGTGAGAATTATCGAGTCTGTGGACACTTGGGCTCAGACCCTGCCGCGTCGGGAATTGAACCCTGGTCCCGGGTCTGACCTTAGCTTCCGGGTATGCCTCCTCTAACCATTGAGCCACACTTCTCCACAACGCTTCCTCTTTGTTGATCCACATAAAAAGACATGAGGCTGCGGTCTATTTATGATTATGACGAATTTTGATTTTATTCCTTCCTTTCCTCTTCATTCCTATTTCCGGTTCTAGTTTCCTTCTATCCTGCTCCAGACTACGTTTCTTCTCTTTACTTAAATTATTGTTTCATTATTACTCACAACTCTACGTCTGTCTTGTTTCCCAGTACCCAAACTCCTCTTTCTCTCACTGCATAAAGCAAGTGCATGGATAATCGCATGTTTGCACTTCATTTGATACCAGCAGATAACAGAGTAATGGTGAGCATTTAACACACCTTCCTGCTAGTCTATTCTTCAGACAAATGGTAAAGAACATCTGAAAGAACAGTTTCTGCTTGTAACATGAGATTTCATGAGACAGATATCTTGGGGTGTTCAGTGCTTTATAATTCCACACTGCCTTGTTCTTTGTCTCAAGATATCAAAATGGGAAAGGGTTAATAAATATTTAATTACTGTATGATGTGGAGAAGAAATGAATATGCATGCTGATAGCAATAGGTCCTTTGGTGACAGCAAACTGTGAAGCTGTTTGAAACAGCTCCTGAGGTAGTAAAGAATCTTCATGGCCTGCAGCATGTCTTGGATTGTCTGCCTATGCCATACTGATAGGATTTTCTGTTTATTTGAAAGATAGCATAGGGCTCCTAACCATACCTTTTTGCTAAGCATGTCTTTGTCTATATCCTAGGGTTTGATTTCTTTTCCATGATTTTTCTGTTCTGACCTATTCTACTCTGGTCAATTCTTTTTAGTCTGAAGCGCCAGGATACCCGTTGGGTGACAGCATGCGCTATATAAGAATCACATTTATTCATTCTTTCATTATATGAAAGCAGTGCATGGACTTTGCTCCTGATGGGCATGTGGTCAGTGTTGCACAGGGCACTAATTTGTAGATTTTCTGACCACAGCTTTAGCAAAACTGTTGCAATGACCCATTCAAGGCATGGGTGTTCATGATGTGTCCCATGCTCCATCAGGAACATCCGATCTAGTAGCTGCCGGTATGCTTTTGAGGCCATTACAATGTAAAACTAAAAGCAGGAATGTTAGGCACAATGTTTTATAGCACATAGATTCTGAAGACATCCATATGCACAGTAATCTTTGTTACAGCAATCCTGATACCTGAGATTTCAAAAAGCAAAGTACTGTTATGGTAGAGCCACTTACTCTGGAATAAATCAATGTTCAGAGTTCAGTGAGCTTAAGTCTAATGAGGTAGACCTCATGCTCTCAAAACAGGAGTGGCAGTAGGTCTCAGCATCCGAGACCATGTGGATGCTCGAAAATTCATATTATGTTGCTTACCATGGCCCGAGTGTACTATGGCACTAGAAGCCTTCACAGAAAAGTGCATAGAGGTAGGACTGGTTCACACTTGACTGCTTTAACAAAGGAGTGCACCAAAGTAGCAAATGTTTCTAATCACAAGCAAATATTCGGCTTGATGGGGTTAATCAGTTATATTTCATTTTAACTGAATTTCACAAACCCTTTCTGTAGTCAACTTCCTTGCAAATATTGCTTCAAGTAGTGGCATTTCTTTCTTTAAGTCACATTAATGCAAGCTCTGTTTATGAAAATATTATCCCTATAATTTATTTCAATTGAAACAAGAGCAATTGAGGTTTTTCTAGAAGAAAAGCTGTAGGCAGAAAAGTTCACTTAAAGTTGCATATTAATTATCATAAAATCAAGTGAAACTTTTTTAAAGTATGCTAGTGAAGAGTGGCAGAAACATTCTGGAAAAAAATTTGAGTGGGGAGTTCAGTCCTTAAGGCTTCGTTCAGAGTTTGAAGGAAATGAAAACCTTCCAATTTCAGGAGGAACATGCTAAATTTGGAAGTGAATTCACATGCTGAATTTCCATGACCATACCAGTTTTGTGGTGGAAGACATTTGGACTGAGGCGTCACTTCCAGATTTGGAAAGGCTCTAAATAAGGCTATAAGTGAGTATAAGGGTTACATCACAATAACTAGAAGAAACCTAGAATTGGATAACATGACTCTGGAAATAATCCATTGTTTGACTGTCTAATCAAAACTTGTAAGCTTCCTCAGTGACTGATTTCCAACACTTCAATATGCTACAGACACAGAAGAGCAAAACATTATGATCTTACCATGTCTCAAGCATTTCTGTTGGTTTTTCACAAACAGTGAATCACAGCAGATAGCCCTGAAAAACGGGCCACCGCAACCTGGCCACTGCCGTTTCTAAGTTAGATATAAAGTCATAGTGCAAAACTCAGATGAGAATTTCAGGAACATCTCTGATTTGGATTGGGGCTATCCTTTCCACATGTAAGGATGCAATGTTGCCATCTTGTAGGCTGCAAATAATATATAAGGCAATAAATAATTACAAGGCTTATCCCTTTCTGTCATCCTTTTGAAAATGTATATGCACCACTCAGATCAGTGTTCGAGGACAGTGACATTTGCTGCCAAGTGTATGAGGATAACACACACATTTTACTAGTCCCATTCATGAATCTATATTTCTATATATTGAGTCAGGATTTCTTTATGAAGTTATAAAATCAATTCAATCAAGAAAGGGCAAATAATAGATTATAGACAATGGGCTGTGCTGAAATACTAATGTCAGTAGATAACCTGGCACCCCCACTCACCCTTCCTCACTTCGGCAAATTTTTTGCTTTCTCCGAATCTCCATTTCCCTCCAGCTGCAGCCAGGCCTTGTTGTGTGTGTCTATCGTGGTAATAATAGTACCCTTTTCTGAGTAGGAGTAAATGGTGACCTCTCTAAATAGGAATCAATGAGCATGCCTTCATACAACATGCTAAGGACCACAGTATTTTCAAAACTAGCTGTAAGGGAAGCAAACAGAAATAGCTTTTTAATTTTTGTATATGTATACATCTAAAGTAAACTTATAAAGTAGCAATCAGCCACTAGTAGTGGGGCCCGGTGAGGGATATTTTAATGGACGATGACGAGGGTAAACTAAATATTTATTTAATTTTCCCTCATTATCTTCGGTCGAAATACCACCCCCCACCGGGTCCCACAACTCTTACCTGCACGGGCCATGGGTGGTTGCAATGCAATAGATGTATGACCCTTTACTCAGCCAGTTCAATAAAATATATCTATTTTCTAGGAAGCAGACCAGGAAGTGGGTACAAATCTTTGTCCACTTATGTTGTCAATGCTGGATGACTTCCCTAATTATCTTTATCCAGACCTCTGGCCTCCAAGAGGCATAGTGACTCAAATAATGCAATGATTTGTAACCAATGCCCCTTTTACATCAACAATGTGAGTTGTTTAATTAATGTATCATTATAATAATTCCTATTTGTAAAGCGCAAACATATCACCCATTAATGGTTTCAAGGCGCTGGGGTGCTGTCGGGGAGATTAAGTGAGCTATTGCCCTGAGTCACATGATGCTGAGATGAGCTGCAATCGTGAATCGAAGTGTGATCTCAGTGCTCGGGAGTCAGCCACTCTGGCAGCTGTGCCACGCCTCTCTTATTAATGGATCATATGAATTCCACCACTTTGTAGAACCAGAGAGAAACACATTTGTGTTTACAGTTTTATAGTAGTGTATTGACATAGGTAAAATCAAGACAGATTTAAAAGGAATGCAGGGGGTCAATTATTTGCCTGCATGCAAAAAAGGCGAGTCGGGTTCTATTTCTGATCAGCTGCAAATGATCACCAGCCTTCGACTTTGTTCCAAGGAGCTCTGACCTTCTGATTTGAATGGACATCTGTTTACAATAAAGCAGGTGTAAATACCTTGGCTCTTGACCTGATTGACAGGTAGGAGACAGAAGTGCTACGGTGCATCCCTTTAGCTGTTAGGCTATGCTGAATGAACCCGAGGTCCCAAAAGTTTCAGAAACTTGTCAGAGATATATTTTGCATGGTCTATTCAAACTTCACGATATACTCCGAATAAGATTGGTCATCTCTTTTAACAATCTGTGTTCCAGGAATGCCCTGGTCTATAAGGGTTGTGGTACTGACAGAAAGGCCGGAGTTTCCAATAAGAGAGCTTCAGTGACAAGTTTCCTGAAGGGGGGAATGTTGATAGAGCACTGTGGATCACATTTACAGAAGCACAACATTATTACAACCTAGCAAAGAAACATACTACCAGGGTCTGTTGTCTTACCTCTTCAATGTATATGTCATAATCAGAGTCATCAAAGCCAAATCCATCATCCTCGCTAATTTTGGTCTCGGTAATGTACCGATGCACAAAGCTTCCACTTCCAGCTTCTTCAGCACCTGCAAAATGGTGGGTGTATTTAACAAACTATCCATAGCAAGTCCTTCTATTCTTTCTGTTCACTGCTGTACCTTCATGCAGTATTTACCAAAGGGGTTGCTCACGCCTAGGACATGGAGCAGCTTCATTTCATTATGTATTGCGATATCACTGTTACTAACAAAGTTATTCATAGGAAACATAATTTGACGATTGACCTGTGAACCTGGAGTCAGCGCAATCATATAAGAAGGTCTTACAAGTAGATTTTAACTTTCAGGTTTGCCATCTGTTAGATTTGAATATACAAACCTGGTCATAGGGCCATATATATAAAAACCTTTTTGTGATTACAATCCACCATATTTTATACTGATATTTCAAATTAAAACCAACTCCTAAGTGTCTACATATGCCCAATGTCTAAACAAATGCAGTATCCATAAACCTCTTGAAAAAACATGACGGTAACTACCAACATCACAAAGGCACTTCTGTATTTTCTGATTTGTGACCTTCATCGTGGACTGAAAACCATGCAGGCTCAACTAAATCTGTGTGTGATCGCCAACATTTTGCAAGAAGTGCCTGTTTGGCAAAGGGTTATGGGAAAACGTTAGCTGGACTGAATACAACAGCACTGTGGGAAGGCCATGACAAATTCGTGACTCTGGCATTAGTAGAGTCCTTGTATACAGCATCACTTCCTTCAATAAAAAAGTTTGTAATACGAACAATTACTTAATATGGTGCAGTCTCAGATTAGTAAATTGATAAGCATCGTTTCATCCATTACAGCCCTATCTGTCATTCTTCTCTCAGAATCAAGTTTAAATGAACAATCTTAGCAAAGTTTTTTTTTTTTTTTTTAATTTATTTTTGTTGTTGCATCAGGCGGATCATGGGTGCAGGAGACAAAAACCACTCGGGGGAGCGTCAACATTCCGCTCTTCCCGATATTCTGCAACTTTTCAATGTCAGGTACATAGCTTTCATCATGACGAACTCGTTTTCTGTTTTCACCCCAAACTCCCTCCCACCCCCCTTAACTCCTGGAAAAGTCAACAACTCAGAAGCCTCTATCGAAAGCCCCTCTTCCCGCCCTCCCATCCCCCCCCCCCTCTGCAGCATATCCCCCTTTTCCGCCATCCCCCTCGACCCCCGAGCCTCTCTCCCCCTCTAAGTCTTAACATAGTATACAGGTAATCCAGCGACCCGAAACCTCCAGCCACAACTACGTTGGAATCAGCGACAAACATGCCTCCCCGGCTGTCTCCCCTGCCACCCGCCCTTCTCCCCGGACAGTCCTACTCCAGTCCATGGTAGCGCCTCCACTTAGTCCATATTTTTCGGAATTTCCGTGGGCACCCTCTAGCTTTGTAGGTCACTCTTTCCGCTGCCATATACATATCTAAACCCCTCCTCCATTCCTCCAGGTTGGGTTTCCCCGGCGCCCCCCACATACGTGCTATGTCTCTTTTTGCTACTACCAAAGCCAGCAGCAGGAAAATGAGTAGGTATCGAGTGATGTCTACTTCCGTCGACATGCCCAAAAGCGCCAGTTTGGGGTCTCTAGGAATCTCCACCTCCAATATCATACTCAGTTCCCTGAATACCTCACCCCAATATTCCTGTATCACAGTGCATCCCCAAATGATGTGGAAGAAATCGCCTGTCTGATGCTGGCATCGTAAGCAAGAGGTGTCGGTCACCCTCCCCATCCGGGCAAGCCTCACTCTATCGAAGTAAGCCCGGTGAAGGATCTTAAACTGTATGAGGCGAAGCCTCGATTTTATGGCCACTTCCCTCGGGTGCATGAGTGCTAGTTCCCAATCCAGGTCCTCCATCGTGCCCAC
Source organism: Lissotriton vulgaris (assembly GCF_964263255.1). NCBI lineage: Eukaryota > Metazoa > Chordata > Amphibia > Caudata > Salamandridae > Lissotriton > Lissotriton vulgaris. The sequence continues at coordinate 347,242,768 of NC_141689.1, read as the reverse complement.
ATCTGCCTCCCACCTCTCTCTGAGTGTCCGCAAGTCTCCCAACATATTATTTGTCAATGTTTTGTATGTCATAGATATTGCCCCCCTCTGTATCTGCTCCTGTAGTAATCGGCCCTCGAGTGGTGCAAACTGGGGTATGTCGGTAAGCGATATGTGCTGAGCTCCCCATGCGTGTCTCAACTGCAAGTATTTATAGTATTGGGTGTTCTGGAGGCCAAAGTCCTGCTGTAGCGCCTGGAAGGTTTTAAGTTCCCCCTTTGCTATGACATCCCCCACCGTGGAGATGCCAATGTCGTCCCACCTGTGGAATCCCTTCAGTTTATGCAGCTCTGTCAGCCACCTACATGACCATAGGGGTGTCTGTCGGGTGATCCTTTCATGCCAGCCCATTCTAATTGACGCTCTGCGCCACGCCGTCAGGGTGATCCTCGTCGCTGGTAGGAGCTGGCGGCCCCCTTTCCCTCCATACAGGAAGTGTAATACCGTCTTGTTGCCCCATTTGGATCTCTCTAAGGCATATGTGGGATGGTCAGCCGGGGCGTGTAGCCAATCATTGATCGGGGCAAGGTGTTCTGCCCAGTAATAGGCCTCCAGATTAGGTAGCGAGATACCCCCACTGTATTGGTGGTGCTGCAGGGTCGTGAGTGCCACCCGGGACTGCTTCCCCAACCACAAGAAAGAGCGAAGGTCAGCATGGATTGTCCGCAGTGTCGCTTCTGGTAAGGGATAATACTCATTTTGCAGGGCGTATAAAAACTTTGGTAGCAGGATCATTTTATACAGGGCGGCTCTGCCTAACATGGTGAGCGGTAGCGGTCTCCATCTATCCATCTCCGCCTTCGCCGCCACCAATACCCTATTTACGTTGTCTGCGTATGAGCGCCGCCTATCCCTGGTAATAAAAACCCCCAAATACCGGAAGCCTTCCGTAGTGTGAATGAGCAACTCAGGCAGGCACTCCCCCCGTGGCTCACCTTGCGGGTCGTAGAGAATCGACTTATGCCAATTTATAGTGTGTCCGGCCACTGCCCCAAAGTCGCCCAGTTCCCTGAAGAGGGCCGGGATCGTCCTAGCCGGGTCCGTCACATATAGCAGCACGTCATCGGCGTACAGGGAGATCTTCTCCTGGTCAGTTGCCGAGTTCCCCCAGTGAAAGCCAACCACCTCCTGATTGAGCCGGATACGGATCGCCAGGATCTCAATCGTTAGGGTAAAAAGGAGTGGGGACAGCGGGCAGCCCTGACGTGTCCCCCGCTCTATCGCAAACTCTCTCGACATCCGCCCATTAATTCGCACTCTCGCCCTCGGGTCCGAGTAGAGAAGACTCACCCACTGTCGGAACTTGGGTCCAAACCCAAAACGTTCAAGAGTGCCCATCAGGAAGGGCCAGTGGACCGCATCGAATGCCTTCTCTGCATCCAATGAGAGGAACCAGTGTGGCTCCCTTTTGTCACAGACTTCCTGGAGCCAGTTGTGTGTGCGCCGCAGGTTAAGTTTAGTGGCCCTGTCCGGCAGGAACCCGGACTGGTCCGGGTGCACTAGGTCTGTTATGACCTGTCGGAGTCGCCTTGCCAAAATGGTGGCGAGGATCTTATTCTCACTGTTCAGAAGGGATATAGGGCGATATGAAGAGCAGTTCTCCCTGGGCTTGCCCTCCTTATGGATCGGGATTATGGTGGCCAGGGCCAGGTCCGGCGGGAGACGTCCGGAGTCAAACGCCCCCACATAAAGTGATTTCAAGTGACGTGCCAGGAGGTCCCCCGTCCGTTTGAAAAACTCCGCCGGGAAGCCATTAGGTCCCGGGGTTTTCCCAGGTTTCAGGACTGCCACTGCCTCCGCGATTTCTTCCAGGGAGAGGTCGGCTTCCAGAGCCTCGCTATCTTCGGGGGTCAACTGCGGCACTTCCATACTACCCAGGAACGTCTGCACCACCTCGCAATCTCCGAGGTCCCTAGCCTTGTAGAATTCTTCAAAATAGTTCGCAAAGGCCTCTGCTATCGCGCCATCTGTTGATGCTCGTATCGAACCCGGGAGCCCAATCCAATCAACCCATCTGGCCGCTTGCTCTCGCCTGCTCAGCCATGCCATGAGTTTCCCGGATTTGTCGCCTACATCATACAGGCGATGAAGGGTGGCCAGCGCCTGCGTGCGCGCTTCGTCCGTGAGCAGTTCCCTGTATAGCCGTTCAGTGTCTAGCAGAATCCGTAGATGTCCCTCCCCCTTTGTTCTGTGGTATTCAGCTTCTTGGGTCAAGATGTTTGCCTCTTCCTGCGCTATTTCCTCAGTGCGTTTCCTTCTGGCCTCCCCTACCCTGGAGCTGAAGCGGTCTCTCAACACGGTTTTCATGGCTTCCCATAGCGTAACTCCCGATTGCACCGACCCCTCGTTTTCGGCCACAAAGACTTTGATATCCGCTCTAATTCCCCCTAGAATCTCAGGAGTCTGGAGATCCCACGGCGACATACGCCACTGTGCCTGTCCACTCCCCCTACCACGTCCTATATGTACAGACAGCGGGGAGTGGTCCGAGATACCCCTCGCCCTATATTCCGCCAAGTCCCCCGTCGAGAGTTCCTGTCGCGTAGTGAATATATAGTCCAATCTAGAAAACACCTTGTGGGCCCCTGAGTAAAAGGAGTAGGCTTCCTGCGCCGGGTGTCTTCTCCCGTCGCTCTATCTCCCGCCGGCGGCCATCTTGGTGCAGGTTACCGATCCCCTCGCGTATGCCTCCAGCTTCCCACCGCAAGCTCTCGGTCTCCTCTGACTGTGTGGAGGCCTCCGGATTCACCTGGCGGAGGGCGCCGGCTGTGTGCCCGCCGGCCGTGGCTCTAGGCAACCCGCGGCCCCTTTTCTCTCGCGGCCGCCATCATGTCCGTCGTCCCCTCGCCGTCTTCTGTCTCGGGCGCGATCCACTGGCTCCAGAGGGCTGAGACCTCCCCGGCTACTCGCTCCCGATCTCGGAGTATGGTAGCTATATTCTGGCAGTGTTGCAAGGTCGGTTTTGACGGATTGCAGGCGGATTACGGGGCAGCTCGGCCGGAGCTCCGGTGTGGCACGTCTAGTCGGCCATGCTGCTGGCCACGCCCACCTCACAATCTTAGCAAAGTTAATCTTTAAAGTCTGTTCAATTATTAGCTATGTATATCTTCTTATTTTGCTATTATTTTATCTTTCCTTTTGATTTTATACAGATGTGTAAACCTGTGGGTACAATTTGAAATATTGTATTTCAAAAAGGAGTGGGGATAAGATAGAAGCATTAAATGGTGGGTGCACGTGGGTGGTGGTGAAGGTTATTAGGGAGTAGAAAGATGTTTGAATGATGATAGGTAAGTTGTGAATGATCGATACATTAATTGAGAGCACTTGCAAACGTATTGGGACACTATGTGGCCACACATCAGTGAGGCCAATCGTGTCCATTCTACGGGCCAAGGCAGTCACTGCAGCTGCTGCGTGAGAGTCCCCAGATCTATCACTAGTCGTGCACATCACATCGTTGAAGTCCCCACCCATAATCTGTATCGTGTCAGCCGTGTCTAGCAGTATGGTCGTGATCTCCTGCATCGTCCGGTTTTGTAATTTGGGTGGAGCATACACTGACAGCAGCGTGTACCTGCGCCTCCTCCATGTCCCCTGTACCCCCGCAAACGTGCCCTGTGGGTCCAACCATGTGCGTGTCACTGTGAATGGCGTCGTTTTCCTTATGAGTATTGCTGTGCCCCGTGAGTCCGTCGTGTATCCCGCGTGTGCTAAGACTGTGTACTGCCCACGTGCTAGAAAAGCACAATGGTTCCCCCTCAAATGTGTTTCCTGGAGGAATATGATGTCTGGTGCTATGCGTTTAATATAGGCATTGACCAAGCCCCTCTTAATTTTGGAACCCAGGCCGTTTACATTCCAGGTTAGCGCCTTTACCCCAGCGCCATCCCGGCTAGGTTCAGCTAGTGTACCTGCCATTGCACTTCACACTGACCACCGAGTGCCCGAACCTGGGTCCAGGGTAGTAGCAAGGGTTAACTCTGCTGCTTCACTGATACCACCCCCCTCCCCCCCCCAACTCCCCAACTCCCCAACTCCCCAACGTGAGGAAACAACAGTACCAACATTCCCTTCCCTCCCCCACCCCACCTCCCTCCCCTTCCAGCTGCGCCCCAACATGGGACCAAACCATCCATGGGAGTAGGTCAGTCGCCCTCCCGCACATCCCTCCCCAGATTAAACTGTGTTCAGTTCAAACACCCAAGAAAGAAACTGTAGGGGGTGTACCAACTTGCGTGCTCCTGTAAGCCGAGCTGCTATCTCATCCTAGCTGCATGTTCCTGCCTTCAAGAATGTGAGTCCTGAGTGTCTATGATCGGGTCTGGACCCGAGGAGTCTTGTTCCAACTGACGGATCTCCTTAACCAAGGGGTGTAGCGATTCGCCCAAGAGGTCCATTTCTTCCTCGCCGGATGAGGGGCCTTCCGATCCCTCCACGTCATCCCCCTCGGAGCGTACCCCTTTCCTCAGACTGCTGAACCTCGAGCCCGCCACTGAGTCTTTGTCTGGGGATTCCGATCTACCTCCCCTGTTGTTCGCCGATCCTCGGGTCCTATATGGCGTCGCCGCGGTCGTGTGTTGGGTCCTCCGTAACCTCCGTCGCTGCGGCTTCGGCCGCTCCCAGCTCGATCTTTCCCTCACCTCTCTGTCCATTGCGTCCCGACTGGCCGTCTCCCTACTGTTCAAGATAGGGCGCTCCTCCAACCACTGCCACGCGTCTTCCGGGTGGGCAAAAAAGATAGACTTGTCTTTATATATCACCTTCAGCTTGGCAGGGAAGAGGAGCATGTATTTGAGATTCAGGGACCTTAGTTTCGCCTTCACAGCGTCAAAGGAGCGGCGTTGTTTCGAGACCTCCTGGCTGTAGTCCGGGAAGATCATTATTGTAGTGTTCTCAAGGCGGATCTCCCCCAGGGCCCTGGCCTCCCTTAGAATCAGGTCCCGGTCGGCAAAGTTCAAGAAGCGCGCTATAACTGGCCTAGGTCTCGCGCCCTCAGGTGGCTTGGCCAGAAGCGCCCTATGTGCTCTTTCACTAATAAAGCATGTAGAAAATGGCGCCGCGGGGAAAGTAGCTTTCAGCCAGGTTAGGAGGAAGGCGGCCATGTCCTTTTCCTCAATCCCCTCCCTAAAACCTACAAAGCGGAGGTTGTTGCGCCTGGACCTGTTCTCAGCATCGTCCACCTTCCATTGGAGGTGACGGTGCGCAACCTGTAGCTCTGCCATGTCTTTCTTGAGCGTAGTGATCGCCTCCCCGTCCTCCTTCACTCTGTCTTCCACTGCCGTTACTCTGTCGGTCAGGTTCCGGAAGTCCTGGCGCAGCAGCGTCACCTCGGCCCCAACCTCGCCAATCTTGGTCTCCAGGGCAGATCGTGATGCCTGGATGTCCGTCCTGGACGCTTGGATGGCCTCCAGTAGCATGGCCGTGTCAGTGCGGGGGCCTGGGTGGTCTGCCAAGGACCGTGGCGCCGCGAAATTGTCCATAGGTCCCTGGCGCGGGGGTTTGGGTACCGGGTCTTTCTTCCCCATCTCCTCGCCGTATAGCCTCCCAAGGGAATATGCCGGGATCCCTGTTTCTGTATGGGAGCGCCGGTCAGTGTGAGAGCCGCCGGATGACGCGAGCTAGGGTCACTGCCTCCGTGTCTCCCCTCGCTCACTAGTCCCCCAGGCCCTGGGTCTTTCCGCTCGTTTCACCTGCAGGCTGCCCGGTACAATCAGCCCCCTCTTCTGTGGGCCATAGTCTTGCCGCCCTATGTGAGCCGTCTCCGCCACATCGCTGCTGATCCCAGCGCCCCCGGATCACTCCACCATCAAGGTGGCTCCAGCCGGTGACTCAGGGGGGGGGGGAGGGGGCCGCCGCCGGCCGCGGCGCCCGTGGAGATGGGTTGGTGCTCCCACGAGGGTCGTCGCCCTCTCTCCCCTCGCTCACCGTAGGTGTCTGGTCCGCCGCCCTCAGTGGTGCGCCTCAGCAGGAGCCGGGTGTCTTCTCCCGTCGCTCTATCTCCCGCCGGCGGCCATCTTGGTGCAGGTTACCGATCCCCTCGCGTATGCCTCCAGCTTCCCACCGCAAGCTCTCGGTCTCCTCTGACTGTGTGGAGGCCTCCGGATTCACCTGGCGGAGGGCGCCGGCTGTGTGCCCGCCGGCCGTGGCTCTAGGCAACCCGCGGCCCCTTTTCTCTCGCGGCCGCCATCATGTCCGTCGTCCCCTCGCCGTCTTCTGTCTCGGGCGCGATCCACTGGCTCCAGAGGGCTGAGACCTCCCCGGCTACTCGCTCCCGATCTCGGAGTATGGTAGCTATATTCTGGCAGTGTTGCAAGGTCGGTTTTGACGGATTGCAGGCGGATTACGGGGCAGCTCGGCCGGAGCTCCGGTGTGGCACGTCTAGTCGGCCATGCTGCTGGCCACGCCCCCCTCACAATCTTAGCAAAGTTAATCTTTAAAGTCTGTTCAATTATTAGCTATGTATATCTTCTTATTTTGCTATTATTTTATCTTTCCTTTTGATTTTATACAGATGTGTAAACCTGTGGGTACAATTTGAAATATTGTATTTCAAAAAGGAGTGGGGATAAGATAGAAGCATTGAATGGTGGGTGCACGTGGGTGGTGGTGAAGGTTATTAGGGAGTAGAAAGATGTTTGAATGATGATAGGTAAGTTGTGAATGATCGATACATTAATTGAGAGCACTTGCAAACATATTGGGACACTATGTGGCGAGTGACATAGAGTGCTTAGATGATGTTGCTACACGTCGCTTCTCAAAAACGTCCAGTTAGGATCTATGGGTTCACCGATGCGTGGTGCAGGTTAAATTCACTGGATATGCAGCTTTCCACACCATCAGTTAAATATTAATAGAACACTGGAATGTTGAGACTTCCATTGAGGCCAGTATGAACTGGGACAGGCCCGCTGCTCTCAATAGTTCAATGTTCAAATACACAGCCTCTGCCTTTCTCTTTCTCCTGCCTCTCGAAAATCTATTAATTAGGCAGAGGAAAGCGAATGTACAGGAATACACATGCAACCTTCATCCTTCCCCGCCTCCTGTAGATCAGTGTCACTAGGGCTTCAAAAGGAGTGAGGGGTGAATTCTGCTCAGCTCCTGGATCCCCCTGGCTTGGCTGAACTACAACAAGCATTTCACAATGCAATAGGTCTCGCATTTACGCAAGTTTAATCTATTAGTATTGTAAATGACATGCCTTTTATTTATGTTTTAAAAACAAAAACAAAAATAAAAGGCATTGTCATTTGCAAAATCAATAGTTCAAACTCGTGTAAATGCGAGACCTATTGCATTACAAATGCTTGTTCATCCTCGCTGTCTGTCTTTGTCACTATTTTCCTATCTTTCTTTCCTTCTTTTTTTCCTTTGCATGCCTTACACTCTTCATGCTCTGGGTCAAAATCTGCTGGTGAAAACTGGCACCTGCCACCCGTTTAACTACCAGCCAAAATTAAGCAATGCCTGCTGTCTGCATATCATAAATGTATATCCCATTTGGAGATCTGCTCAGTACACATCCATACCCAGGTCTGGAAACCCTGAAGCCCAAACTTGTGTGTTCCCTGGTCAAAATTTTGCCAGAGGCTGTTTCTGCATGTGAACATTTTCTTGGGGGTGCATTCCCCATAAAGCGCTGCGTGATGTGCAGCTGTTCACATCTACGGTGGTGGTGTGGCTGAAAAACAAGGAAGAGCTAGCCCTAAAAGTCCCATGAAATGTTTTACCCATGTGTTTAGATTAGAAACGTTTCCTCATTTCTTTTAAGCAAGGAGTGCAGTGTAACACTCATTACTTGCATATTATCAGTATTACACAGCAGCTCTGTAGTTAAGCAGAGAAGGAAAGAAGGCGCTTTACTAACTGAGAAAAGAGAACCGGGACAGGAGAGGCCGCTTCGTGGCAGCCACACTGGCCTAAGTGCTCTAAAGTACCCGGAGGAATGCAAAGGCCAGTGTACTTGCGATTAGATTGTGCAGCTCTCTGGATTCTGCACGCTTTCCACCACAGATAAATCCTACCGACGGAAGACCCATTGGCGCCTTAATCCCAAGGTACGTCTGCCAAGCATCCAGATCAGTGGAAGGGGAAAAGAGACCAATGAATTTATTGCGAGACACAAAAGTTGGCCTTGTGTGCCGCAGGCGAGTGTATCGGATTACAATGAGTAGACATGATGTGCACAAAGGATTGAAATAATGGGTTCTCGACGTTCTAACAAATTTGGAAACTTTTTGGAAATAAATGATGGTGTTTAAAGAAATTCTGGGCAAACTGTTATTGATGAGATCTTAATAATAGCGGTTTTCTTCAGCCTTTGCTAAAGATAAACTGAGGTTAGTATTTTACCATCAAATAGGTAAGCGACTCTTAGCATGCACTCAGTCAAGACAGCTTGTCAGTACCTTGTAAAGACGGCGAAGAAAGAAACACAAGCTGAAGAACTGAGGCGACATCGTGGGGCGCACTCCGGAAGTCAGGCAGCCTTTGTTTGGACGTGGGCTGATCCTGCCAAAGAAACAGGAAGGAACCGCTGGGGAGGACGTCCGGAACCCTGTAGTCTCAATGCTGAAGTCCCGGCCCCATCAGAAGGACCGGGCGAAGAGCGAGGGCAGACTGCATGGCACCAGAGGCAACACGGGGCTCTCGAGTGGTGAGGAGACCCCTGTGGCGTGCCAAGAGACAGACAAGGAACCTGCACACTGAGCCGGTGAGTGAGCACTTGGCTGGGTGCATGGTTGGGCTTAAGGACATCCCGAGTTGAGCGCGTGTGCGCATAGAGAACAAAAGTGAGGGAGGACGAAAGGGGGACAGGAGATGTGCACGGCGCGACGTGTTCATATTTCCAGTCCGGCCTGCGCGTGCCCATCTCCTGTCTCCCTTGGGAGGCAAGTCAGCGACAATAGATATCGCAGGCGACAGAGCCCTCGCGCTGCGTCGCCAGGCGAGACCTAAAAAACAGTGTGGCCAAGCTGGGAAGAACCAGGGACTGACTTCAGCCCCTTTCAAAGCTCTTGCTGTGAATGTTCAACAGCTACCACCCGTGGACCTGCACGCTGCTGTTAACTGTAGAACATTCACAGCAGGGCCGGACTGGCACCAAAACCGGCCCTGGCAAAGTGCTCGGGCCCCCCGTCCCCCTCCCCATGTTAAAGATTGCAGGGATTTGTTAGCATGAGCTGAAAGCCATTTTGTATTTCTGGCAGCCATCTTGTTTGCCATGTGCTGCCACGTGCTCGCCATGTGCTCTGTCCTCCCTCAGTGTGGACTGCTCTTGTAATCTGCCTAGAAACAAACTATATTTAGCATCTTCCACCTTCGCACATGCTCAGTTGAGCTTGCAGCTGTCCTTGCTGTTCCTAGTCTGTAAATGTCAGGATGTGTTCAGCAGAATTAGCAACTGTTAGCTCCTCCCACTTTGTTGAGCAAGCAGATCTTGTATACCCATATTAGGCATTTTACATGCTTACATGAGCCAGGACTGTCCCTTGGTCTTATGCTGACTATGTAACCCTAAGCATATATAAGGCCCCTGTTTTCTGTACTCCTTAGACTGCCTCATTCAGTTGCTAAGGCTTCTGTGTGACGTAGTCTCCCTCATCTGAGGTGAATAAATGCATTCTTTTTATATTTCAGCTTCTGTGCAAATTTCTTCTTTGTTGGTTTAAAAGGACTAGGTATCAGTGAGACCCCTGAGAAGGTTTCTATTTTCTACACCCGGGGGGTTGGGGGTGCCGCCGAGCTCTTTGCCAGGGCCGGTTTTCAGCTGATTTTGTTACAGGGCCGATTTAGCAGCTATGCTGCAGAAAAAGGCCCTGTAACAAAAACGGCCCCCAGGGGCCCAAAACCAGCCCCCACCTGTGCGGCGCACCGGGGGATTGCCCGGTTCCCGCTACTGCCAGTCATGCCCTGATTCACAGCAAGAGCTGTGAACCAAGGTGTCAGAGCTGAGGAGAGGCCTTTGTTTTTCTAATTAGAACATTTTGCCCTCATGGTGTGGAATGTTCTAATAGCTTTATATTCTGGCATAGCTGGGCTATAACGTCCAATAAAGGCCCGCTCCCTTGTCTTTAAGTACAGAGCGGGCCATTGATGGCTGGTATATAAAGCTACATTCTATGTGATCAGCGTAGGTGAGGCTCAAGTGCAACACTCTGGAAGACACAGCTTCCCAAAACTACATGCTAATTATGAATGTAGGAGGGGGACAGGCTCCCCTGACTGGACAGCAGACCTTACAGAATACTGTTTAATGAACATTATAACGAAAACATGATTTCCTATACAAAATGTCATTAACCTCTTGTGTGCTGATGCCGAGCTCAGCGCGTCATGCAGCACGGTTGCCGTGTGCTGATGACGAGCTGAGCTCGTCATGGCCTCTGCGGAACGCCCACGCGGGGATAATTACCCCGCTGTGCTGGGCGTTCCATTGAGCGGGCATGGCTATGACCAGCTCAGCTCGTCTTCAGCACACGGCCACCGTGCAGCATGACGAGCTGAGCTCGTCATCAACTCCGCGGCGCCGCGCGCGGACCCCCTCCCCCACATGTCACGGGGGAATTAGCCCGTCGGCGATGGGGTTAAAAGTCTGTGGAAGATGCACTTTCAAAATCACAAGACAATTAAGGTTCTATGGGGTCACCTAGTAGCAGAGTAGGTGCAAATAGAAGTGGAAGAAGTAGCTTCCCCAACCAAAAGGTACATAAGATTCCATGGAGTCTACCTATGAGTAACATATGTGTGAAATTCTTACTGGTCAATTTTTGAAAACCTCAGCAGTGCTTTATACTTTTATTAATATGGCTTAAGATTCAATTTAGTCTTGTCTGGTCACCCAGTACAGTTAATGAAGATAATAAGAAATTTAACGTGTGGCCTTTTTTACTGCTCAATAGAGGGGGGCATTTTGTCCAACATCAGCGCCGTGAGGGGAACGGCCACGCTGACCAGGAAAGCCGTGAGGGGAACGGTGGTAGTTCCCATCTGGGAACTACACTACCCAGCAGCCCCGGGACCGGCGCACAAGGGAGGAGTCACCTGTGCGACCAGAGGCACTTCATAGCTCGCGCCCTCGGCGAGCCCCTGGGGAGACCAAGCCTTACCTGCACAGCCCGTGGCAGGGGCAGAGGGGGGCATTTTGTCCAACATCAGCGCCGTGAGGGGAACGGCCGCGCTGTCCAGGAAGCCGTGAGGGGAACGGCGGTAGTTCCCATCGGGGAACTACACTACCCAGCAGCTCCGGGACCGGCGCACGAGGGAGGAGTCACCTGCGTGACCGGAGGCGCTTTATAGCTCGCGCCCTCGGCGAGCCCCTGGGGAGACCAAGCCTTACCTGCACAGCCTGTGGCAGGGGCAGAGGGGGGCATTTTGTCCAACATCAGCGCCGCGAGGGGAACGGCCGCGCTGTCCAGGAAGCCGTGAGGGGAACGGCAGTAGTTCCCATCGGGGAACTACACTACCCAGCAGCCCTGGGACCGGCGCACGAGGGAGGAGTCACCTGCGCGACTGGAGGCGCTTCATAGCTAGCGCCCTCGGCGAGCCCCTGGGGAGACCAAGCCTTACCTGCACAGCCCGTGGCAGGGGCAGAGGGGGGCATTTTGTCCAACATCAGCGCCGTGAGGGGAACGGCTGCGCTGTCCAGGAAGCCGTGAGGGGAACGGTGGTAGTTCCCATCGGGGAACTACACTACCCAGCAGCCCCGGGACCGGCGCATGAGGGAGGTGTCACCTGCGCGACCGGAGGCGCTTCATAGCTCGCGCCCTCCACTCGCCCCGCGAGTCACGCGCGGGAGAAGCCCGGGACAAGGGCGGGGCCATCTGCGGCCATCAGAGGCCAGAGGAGGCCGGGGCGGGGCCATTCCCCTTGGTTCGGTACGAGGAGATGTGGAAAAAGTATTAAAGGTACTGTCTCCCCCTACCTATCCCCCTTTTACTAATAGGTCTTTCCTATTCGCCTTCATAGTGGTACTATTGAACTGTTCATATTGGAAGATGGCTGATGACATGACCTGCAAGGGGGGTACCAGGAATGTCGCCACGCACAGTCACTTGCTCAGAGGAACGATGGACCACTATCTAAAGAGGGTAACGCTTCCCATTGTCAGAGAACTAGAGCGAATAGAGTGATCCCCCGCCCTGGATAGTTCGCCCACTACGTGTTCTCCTTTACTGACTGCTGATGTTGCTCCAGAGATATCCTTACTGGAGGAACTGAACAACATGTATAAATCCACGTATGCTCATGTGAAACCAGACAATGTGAAATCTAATTCCCCCATCCGCGCCATACCAAATATTAGCCCTCGGTCCTGCAATCAACCTCAACTGACTCTCAGTATACAGGATGCGCCCCCTTTAACCCTTTCCATGCTCATGACGAGCTCAGCTCGTCATGATGCACGGTTGAGCTGTGCTGATGACGAGCTGAGCTCGTCATGAATAGTAGGAATGACGAAAAGTCAGCATAGGAGGGGAAAACACCTAGCAGCCAAGGTGTTAATACGATCAAAAGTGAACTCCCTCTCGGCATTGACCCCCCAGCTCACTATCGCTAAAAGGAAAAGAGATGGGGTAAAACACTTGGGGAGACGGGCCAAGCAACAGAAACTAAATCCTTAACCTGTATCTCCCAACACTCCCAATACTGTTACATCGAATCCACCTATCCATGCTTCTTTAATGGCCTCAATCGAGAACATGATCAAGACTATAATATCCCCCTTGATGGATAAAATGGTTAGTTTAGGGGATAGGCGTACGGGCGTTGAGGAAGCTGTCAAGGCCAATCCACTACCTGTAAAATCTATGGCAACATCCACTCAATCACAGCGTTTAGTAGCCACAGAAATGCCCGAATCCTCCATACATAGTAAGACCATTTATAACCAGCTAGCAACTCCACATGTGAAAAGTTTGGATCCCCCTGTCACAGCTGTACGGAGCTCTCGCCCTACAGGAGGGCTAAACAAACAAATGACTTCAAATAAGGGAACAGTGATCAATCATAATAATATGTTGTCCAAATCCAAGCATCTACATTTGCCTCCAGAGGCCGCCCCTATTGTGTGTGTTCTTTCAGGAGTACCTGAACTTATAAGGGGGAAACATGAAAGCCATACGGACCTAAGAAACAAGGTCACGTTTTGGTTAACCAAAAATAGACCTCTACCACCCAACATTGATGGAACCATACTTAGTGTCAGAAGGGTGGGCTGGCTAGGACCTCTACGCAAGGACTTGGTGGGCGATCTGGTACTTGTTAAATTCAGGTCTAAATATGTGGTTCCTTTTCTCCAATCTTGGCAGCCTCAAATAGGAGATGGTCCTATATCTATCTGGAGCATATGTGATTTCTATCCTAGATCATTATATGTCTAGTTGAAATGTAAAAAATCATAGCATGGTCGGTTTTTTAAGGAAAAGTTTAATGTGTGCATAAAACTATTGTATCCACAGCCAGTTTTCCTTAAATGTAATGCTATATTTGTGTACATTATGTATCGATTTTCCGATGATGCTGCTTTTATGATTTTTTAATTCTACAAAAATCGAATAAAGCTTTTCTACTACTACTACTGCTCAGTATCTACGGGTTTGATACCACACAACCTGTTTTTTCTATATTTATTGTTTTCACTGCTGCAGGACTGTGCTCGGCAGAGCGAAAAACGTTTCCACTGACATTTTCCATCGGCTGCACTGTTTGCCAGGTAAGTGGAAGGAGAACCGTGACGTCCGGTCACATTGCCTGCTCCTCTAATGCCTTGGGATCTCGTAAAAAAGGCCCACAGAGTCATGAGCTGCAAAGTATTTACAACTGAGATGCCTGGATTAACAATAAAAGCAGTATTCATTGTAACCCCCACATGATCTCATGCCATGGTGGACACCTCCAGACAGACCTAGCTGGGCAGCAAACAATTTGTGGCACTTTGGGATTTGTCGTTTCAATTTCACTACAAGCTCACAATTCAAGTATGTAACGCGCTCCTACCTACAATGCCAGTACCAGGTCAATGCCACACAAGACATGGGGCCACTTGACACCTATGAATCTTGATGGCAACTTTAGCAATTTATTCCCAATAGATTGCATCACAAATCTTAACAAAATACCTATTGCTATTTTCTGTTTGGAACTTCAACAAAAGTTAGGGCACGTTGGTTAAAGGATAAGACAAACGGAGGGATTTTTGTTTTGTTTTCTGATATTTACAAAGTTTTAATTAGGTCCTGCCGGGATAGAGAAACTTGCACTTGGCCACATTGCATCTTCCTTTGATGATTCTGTTCGAATTATTACTTATTTATGCTCAGATTACTTGAGTGCCTGCTCAATTGACCACATGTGATTTCCTGAATAGAAATATTAACGTGATATACTAACAGCCCTGCCAATAATTAGGACAATTACAAATCCGTTTGCCAAGCTTCGAAGTTTGTTCCACTTAAACAGAATCAACAACATTTTCAGACACGTTTCATTGAGGTGTTTTTATATCCTCGTAAGGTAATTTGCAGTGCTCTACCCGCTAGGTGCACTTTGACTATTACTCATTGCTTTGCATAAACATTGCATAAAAGGAACCTTTTCCTCTGGAATGAGACAAATGATGAAACCCATGGAAGCAAATCGAACTGCCCTAATCGGAGTGTATCTGATAGTTTCAATACCTAGTAATCTAGAGGACCTGTGAAAACAACAGACTGTGTTGAACAAGCATGCAAAGAAAAACATCTCAATCTAATCCAGGCATGCAAACACACTTTTAAAAGATTGTTGCGCAAAATGTTGCGGCTGGTCGCTGTACTTGGACTACATTTGTGTGACAAAGTTACAGTATATTACGTTAGTGGGACATCTACAAAAAATATTTAAATAAGGTTGGTATCTAATTTCTATAAACAAAACGATTTCCCACCACATTAACGTAGTAGTGATTATTGGAACAGGGGCGGCTCTATGCTCATGGTGGCCCTGGGCAGGGAGCGTAGGTAGGGGGCCCCAGAAGAGGGGGTGGGGGGGGGGCTCAGAAGGTGTTTGGAAGTGGAACAGAGCCGGAGGCCGCCAAATCCCTGCCAGGGGCCACCAAGCAAATATGTATCCATCCTCAGAGGATTATTATACTAAGGATATATATTGGTGTGGTGGCCCCTGGGGTTTGGTGGCCCTGTGCAGGTGCACAGCTTGCACATGCCTAAGGCCGGCCCTGATTGGAAGCAGTGGTATTTACATATTTAAAAGCAGATTTGAAATTAGTTGCTAGGTTTACTTCACACAGGTTTAAACTGATAGAAAAAAGTGTCACAAAAGTTGGTTTGGTATAAAAAAAGACAACTTTTAAAGAAAGAGTTCTGCTGCTAAAAACGATTTTGTGGATTTTAGTAGGAACACTTTTTTCAAGAATTGTCAACTGCCAGGAAAGTTTAGTGAAGTTTACAGTAGTTCTGAAACTTTGCGAAGGTTTGTAAAGCTGGCCAGACAGTTAACACAATGCCACTTTGGAAAAGACCAACAGAGTGCGAGATAGCATACTTGTACCAACTATAGACTTACATCAAACCACAATATGTTGAATGCTACAGTTTATTTACCCAGTCATTTTGTAATGTGCTACGTAACGTCCTAGGACCACTTCCGGGTGCATGGTTGTTAATCAGAGGGCAGCATTCAGTCTGATGAGACATTTCACAGGCTCTACCACTAGAACTGCCGACGTCTGTCCCGAGAACAGCAGAGGATATTGGTTCCAGCACTAATTAGCAACCTACGAGTTGTTAGACTATTATTGTGATCTCTGAAATACAACACTTGGATTGGAACAATTTCCTTTCAAAGGGACATATTTACCTGAATGAGATGTTGGCTGCGTGCTTTCCAAAATGCTACTTACTGTGTGATGTTATTCACTGCTATTTCAGCAAGTTAGATTCCTGTCTATTTTTGTCTCGAGGTATAACACGGAGCCATCCCAATGTTGCTGGAACATATTAAAAATGTAATTGTCTGTGTGTATTTGCTACTTGTAAAAGTTTGGTAGAGATTTATTGGGTACACTGATCATAAACTATACATCTGGATATTTAAAAGGATCAGTATGACAACAAGCAACTTAGAGTGTGTGACTTATAAACACGGCCAAGCCCAGTAGAAGTGGGCTCGACAGGCCCAGTTTATTAGTACATTTAGTCTTATAAAATACTGCAGGCTCTGATTTCTCTATAGCTTTTTTTGTTGCTCTTTTCTTTGTCTTTTCCCTGCCATTTTGAGATGTGTAACTGTTTTTTTCACATGTCCAGGGCTGCTCATCTAAGCATCTTTAGATGATGTAAAGAGAAGCCCTCTGATCATTTAAAGACTTGGGGCCTTATTTATGAAGGACTTGCGCCGCCGGTGCGTCACTTTTAACATGGGAAAAAGTGACGTACCGGCGGCGCAAGTCCTTCATAAATAAGGCCCCTGGCTTTTTTCAGTTCATTATTAGCTGATCCTCTAATTTTATCCAGCAGGAACGCTTAGCGCTGAGACGCCTTTGGCAATTGTGCGCTTAACAAAAATTATAAAATGAAAATGAAATCATGTACCCATTGTACCTTAAGAGGCTAGGGCGACGATAATTACATGACAGAAAGAGAGGAGTTGGAACTTACAGTGAACCATTAGTGAAGGCAGTTTGGGTATCTAGAAAATATTCAAGAATAAGTGGGTTTCTATATCTTATTTAAGCCCTCATTCCAAGCTAGGCAGAAAAGGTGAGATATTTATCACACGTGGTAAATACCACTGACCCGAAATCAGGATACTGCCTTAAAAGTTTACACATACACACAGTAGCTTCTAGGAGTGTTTTTGAATTATCCTGGTGAGTGTAAGGAAGAAAACGTGACAACTATTAAATCGTATGATAACTCTCCCGTCGCATGGAAAAAGGTGAACCCGATCTCGACCAGATTCACCCTTGTCCATGCGATATGAGAGTTATCATAGTCAACAATTTACGAGCTCTTACTTTGGGCCACTATGGGCCAGATGTAGGAGAGGAAATACCGGTCGGTAACGACCGAATTCGGCCGTTACCGACCGGTATTTAGGAATCGTCATGTAGGGGCCAGTATTTTACAGAATCGGTAAATTTACCGATTCGGTAAATTTACCGATTCTGTAAAATACCGAATCGGTAATTTTACCGAATCGGTAATTCCACATGTAGGTGGCACTCCTGAGAGTGCCACAGGCCCTTTAGAGTCTGTATTTTACCACCCAATCCTATTGGGTGGTAAAATACCGAATGCAGGTGTGCATGCACATCTGTGCATGCACACCTGTGCCATGTGACACACAGACATGCCCTTAGGGCATGTCTGTGTGCCACATGGTTGGGGTGCTAGAGGGTGTCAAAGTGACACCCCTTGCACCCTTGCAGGATTCGGTATTTACCGATTCAGTAAATACCGAATCGGTATTGCCCATTGATTCCTATGGGCTTCAAGGCCCACAGGAATCAATGGGCAATACCGATTCGGTATTTACCGAATCGGTAAATACCGAATGTTACCGATTCGGTAATTGAAAATTAAATTTTACCTACATCTCCCACCTTCTATTTTACCGATTCATAAATACCGAATCGGTAAAATTCGGTATTTATGAATCGGTAAAATAGAATTACCTACATCTGGCCCTAAGTGTGGTTTTGTATTTTACAGCCACCACCAATAAAAGGGTTGTGAAACTCCTTTTTGGAATCATTAAAATTCTTGGATTGCCACAACTCGTTTACCATATTATTTTGAATATATGTATAATTTTCCAAGAAACACATTGCGTGTACATTGACCTTTGCGCCTACTACTGTGCACTTTGAAACTTGATAGAGAACCATTTGCGTACTATTGTATGTGGGTGCTTAGTCATATTTTCTTTAAGGCAATATGTACAATATTTTTGCAACATTTCAAACAGTAAAACAGTGAAGACGAAAGGAGCCACAACAGATTTAGAGCAATAGAATAATTTTTTATAAATAAAACAAGACCAAAACCATAAAAGTCTAATCAGTGAAACCGGAGTTATTAATTTTTAAAGAATAAACTGAAAAATAGCACCTAAAAGCATGACGCTGCAACCAGGGATATCTGGTCGTGCTGGATTGGGACAAAGTCAAAAGTTCAGGCTGACTGAGATTGGACATGGGCCAGCTACCGGAACCCAGTTTGGCCTGCTGAAGAAAGTGCTTTAAATCCTGGTTGCGGAACATTGCATGGATTCATGCCGAAGATGCGCTGTAAAGCTGATGTATCGGTTACGAGATGTGGCAAGGCTGTGGTGTAAGGTCTTGTTGCGTCGAGGTTCCCATTGATGGGGCTTGCGATGCAAAGTCCATTTCATGGTGCGCGCGCAGCTAGCGATGAGTCAGTTCAGGGGAGCTGAGAGGCTGCGAGCAGAGTCCGGCATCGTCGTCAAGGCTGCCATCAGCCAGAGATGAGAGTACCTGGGCCATGGATGCACCACACTTTCGGGGAGATGAGTAATTTCCGAGGACTGCGGAGGTGATGTAAATCTTTGCTATAGGACCAATCCAGGCTGCAACAGCAATTCGTCAGTTTTGCTCGGAGATGCGCAGCCCAGCAGAGGAGATGTATTGGTTCCGCTGGCAAGCACCTTGGGTCCACTAAGTCATATTAAAGGCCCACCACCCTTATAAAGCATAGGCCCAGTACACTAATAGTAATAAGGCAATTCCAATATTTTTCCATGGGAGAAATGCATCATGCAGTAGTGCAAAAATATATGTAGGAGTTTTTTACTACTAGGGCATGTAAAACCTAAAAGTACATGTCCTGCTTTTTAAATACATTGCTACCCCGCCCTCTAGGCTGTCCAGGGCCAGGGGGTGACTTACATTTATTAAAAAAGCATTGGCATAGCTAATAGGATTCACCTTTGGGACCTTATCAGTATTTAGATATGCAGCACAATATACTCACTGCAACAACATTAACTGTTGCATGGCTAATCACTTATAAGGTCCCAAAGGCGAGACCTATTGGCTATGCCAATACTTGTTTGTTTTGAGAATCTGGTCACCCTAAATGGCGGCCGCTTTTCAAATAGGTCTTGCATTTAAAAGAGTTGGATCAATTGGCATTGTACATGGCAATGCCTTTTAATTATGTGTTAAGTAGCAAAACAGTTAAATACAAGCCTTTGCAATGCAATCGGTCTCGCAATTGTGAATGTTAAAGCTTTTGGCGTTGTAAATGACAATATTTTGTACTCATGTTTTTTTGTTTGCTGTGAAGTGGATTATGTTGTGTTTAATTAAGTGGTTTGGATTTGAATTGTTAGCTGTGCGATTGTGTGGGGTGGAATTGAGTGTATGTAGTGTAACTGTAATGGCATTATGTGGCATGAAGAATGCAGCAGAAACGTTGAAGAGCAGACACTATAGAGAGCATTGAGAGAGAGACAAGGGGACAGCAGACAATTAAATGGGAGGTGATTTGCTCTATTGGTTACAATCATGGCTGTTCAATCTGGAAATCAGATTTTTTTATTTATTTGGGACTGTTTTCTGCACTTCTGATCTTCACAAGTATTTTATTCATACTCATAGAACTTATTCAATGTAATTGCATGATCACGTTCATTGTTTATCCGTCAAGGATCATATATATCCAACTTTCTTATTTTTCATAAGTCAAAAAAACATTCCTTCCAATGCATTTCGGCCATTGGATTACATTGAATAAGTTCTATGAGTATGAATAAAATACTTGTGAAGATCAGAAGTGCAGAAAACTTTATTGAAAAACTTTATTAACTAAACATCCGCTGGTTTTTTCAGCACCAATTCGCCAGTGCCCTAGGAGACACTTGCACATTCAGTGTCAATGTTAGTGAATAGCCATTTAAAGTTACTGATAAACCCAGAGCATATACCAGTTGTTCCACTGTTCAGAGCAGATACCCCTAATACACACTGTGGAACACTTTCTTTGAAGCTATTGATAAGGCCAGTTTTTCAGCATGGTCATCTTTAACTTGCTAAATTAGACATAGATAATTCATGAATGACCACTTGAAAAACGTGAACAAGAGCACATATCAACCCCTAAAGTCAGGCAGCCAGGAATACTTCAAGGAACTTGCTTTGTGTTGACGAGACTGATTTTCCCAAAACAGGAACAAAACAATGAATTTTGGGGTGAGGGACAAGGTCATACTGTTAAAGTTAGAGTTAAGTAGCCCCAACAATTCAGCATATTTGAAGGTCCTGCAAAGAAGCAAGGACAACCTGGCTGTATCAATGTTGTATCGTTTTACCAATAATACATGATCTCCTATCGCCCTCCCTGTTGCCATATCCTTGATTTCTATGGTTATTTACCCTCCAGTCAACGGCCATCTGCAGAACCTTCCAGGAAGTGGCTATCTGCAGGAGTCAATTTAAGCAGTTCTATATTGTGATCTGTCAACATGAGTGACATAGTTGTTTAAAACCAAGAACAAATTACTTAATTATGGTCAAAGAGTACATGGGAAGGCTTCCCTGATTATTGCAAATGACAGGTTTCCCCATCATTGACTCCCCTTGATGTAAGCGCATTGCTAGTAGCCTCTTGCCTTTTCTGTATGATAAAAATGCCTCCAATAGAGGTATAAACAGCTGTATTCTGCGTGAGAGGTGCAGGGTGTGTTGCAATCAAACTTGACCTTTTTCAGTTTGTCAGGACTGCCTGTGATGCCTATTTCACCAGTTCATAGTCTTTCAAAATAGTACCCTTTGTTAGGCTTTGCCAATGCTCACAGGATCTGACAATTGGTCATAAACACCCCATTATCTTCCAGGTAGCAGCTCAGGTTCATTTATTGGCTGTGTTTCTCCTCAGGCAATTTATACCTAGTAGTGTCCATGAACCATCTCTTCCAAGGTGGCAAAACATGTCCCAAATCCAAACGTCGTTGCCAGGTGAAAGATCAGAGAAGCTACCCACTAATAAGGAGCTGACACATCAGGGAAAAGAGAAGTTGAGGTAAAGAAAAATTGATAAATGTGCTGGTTTCATAGACTTATGAGAGGAACATATAATCATTGTCAAAGGGAGGGCGATAATCCATGAGTGTACAGACGTATGGTCAGATATCAAGTTTTTTTGTTTTTTTTAAATTTGTTTTTATTGTTGCATCACATAGCAATAATCACAGTCATATTCTTCCGTTGGTTGCAGCGTCAACATTCTGCTGCAGTCAACCAATAGCGCAACTTTTTCTTTTTTAATAAACAACTCTTAACTTTTAGGTCATCGATTGGATAGTTGGTACATTTTAGATAGATTATTATAGCATTCAAAGCAACCATTACAGTGGGCAAAGCCTTTAATACCACAATTTGCAGGTATAGTATGCCAACCCTACGAGCCCGGCAGATCCTGGGGCTACCCTGTCTGAACCCCTCTCCACATTCCATTCTCCCCTACTCAGTTTCCTCCTCATCCCCTGAACTATCCATGTCTTCCTCTTCTGGCAGCGGCTCACACAGCTCCCCCCTATAAGTGTTCCAAGGTGTCCATATTTTGTTCCATTTACGTGGGTTGGCTCTTTGTTGGTACACTGCCCGTTCCACCACCATAAGCATGTCCATATTCCGGCACCATTGTGCCAGGGTCGGTGTCTCGGATGATCCCCATTTCTGCGCTATATCTCGCTTTGCTAACATCGTTCCAATGACCACCCATTGCCTTCCATATGATGTTAAGTTGTTTGGGCCCCACACATTCAGTATACAAACTCGGGGGTAAGGTGTGATCGGGATTTGTAAGGTTTGGGCCATCGTGCGTGTTACTCTCTGCCAATAATCCACCATTCTGGGACAGGACCATAGGGTGTGATACAATGTGCCCTCCTCTCCACAGTGCCTCAGGCAGTAGGGGTGATCTGCTCTTTGGATTTTGTGCAGAGTGGTGCGTGTATAGTATACTCGGTGCAATATTTTAAACTGCACCAACCTAAATCTTGATGAGATGCCAGCTTCTTTAGGCGACGCCAGCGCTGCATTCCAATCTGTCTCATCTAGTTCTCCTATTTCCCCCTCCCATTTTTCCTTCAATTTCTGCAACGGGTCAGGCAAGTTGTTTATGAGTTTACGGTAAGTGAGGGAAGTAGCACTGGCCTCCATGTAGTCTGTAAGTAGTCGGTCCTCCAACGGGGCCGATTCTGGGACATTAGTGCCTGGTTCTATTGCTGACAGTAATGCGTGACGAATTTGTATGTAACAGTATGTTTCAGTAATGCCCAATTCGTACTGTTCCCTCAGGGTCTCAAACGAAACCATATATCACCCACCGTGGAGATCCCGATATTGTCCCACTGTTCGAAGCCTTTACTGTGTCTCAGATTCCCCAAAATTCTGGAGTCCCATAGGGGTGTAAGTCGTGTAACTACTCCCTCCCATTTTAGTCGGGTTTGGGCTTTATGCCATAGCGTCACAGTGTGTTTAGTTGGGCCGCTGAGTTTTGCCATCAGTCCTTTATTGTAGAGTGGGGCCAGAAGCGTATTTGTCCCTAGCTGCCTCCTATCCACCATATATGCTGGATCGTCCTGCGGCCGGTGTATCCACTGGTTAATCACTTTGAGGTGGGCTGCCCAGTAATATAGTTCCAAATTTGGGAGCGCTATCCCCCCACTATACCAGTCTCAAATCAATTTCACATGTGCCACCCTGGCTGGTCTGTTCCCCCACAATAAGCTGGACAGTTGAGTCGATAGTTGTCGAATGAACGAAGATGGGACCAACACTGGCGTATTTTCCAGGACGTATAGGAAACGGGGTAGCGCCATCATCTTGAAAAGTGCGGCTCTGCCCAACAGTGTTAATGGGAGGGTTTTCCAATGACGCACGTCTGATTTTAGTCTGTCGAGCAGCGGCCTGAGATTTAAGTCCTGAACGGTCGCATGCTCTCGTGTAATATTGATCCCTAGATATTTAAAGGAGGTGGATTCTATTAATAATGGGCAGTCCGCACTTAGAATCGGCGGCGTGCCGTGGAGCATATAGAGCACAGATTTCGTCCAATTTATTTTGTACCCCGAGGCTGTGCCATGCCTCTCACACAAGGCCAGCAGTACCGGAATACCAGTTGCTAAATCTGTTAGGTAGATCAACATGTCATCGGCATATAATGACACCCTGTCTTCCCAGTCGCCTCCCCACCTTATGCCCTTCAATAACTGGGTGGTCCTAATGATGGTGGCTAAGGGTTCCAGGACCAGTGCGAACAGGAGCGGTGAGAGTGGGCACCCTTGTCTCATTCCCCTCGCTAGTGGTATTTCTCTCGAGATGTGGCCATTAACTGTCACTCGGGCTACTGGTTTTTTATACAAAAGTCTAATCCACGCTAGAAATTTTGGGCCGAAACCCATATGCTCCAGAACCACAAAGAGGTAGCGCCATTCCACCAGGTCACACGCCATTTTGGCGTCAAGTGACAGGATAGCTGCTGGTTCTGACAGTAATGGAGCCCGTGCCATCACACCGTGTAGGCGCCTAAGATTCATCGCCGTACTCCTGTGCGGCATGAATGCGGATTGATCAGGATGTATTAGGTGCACCAGATGAGGTAACAGTCTGTTGGCTAGTAGTTTCGCTAAGATCTTACTCTCGGCATTAAGTAGAGATATTGGGCGGTATGACCCGCAGTCCTCAGGTGGCTTGCCGGGTTTTGGTATTGCTATTATAGTCGCTGCGCGTTGATCGGGCGGCAACTGTCCCAGTTCCAGACTGGCCTTAAACATATTTAGTAGGGGGGTCGCAAGCGTTTCCGACCTGGTTTTATACCATTCAATCGGTATCCCATTGGGACCTAACGCTTTTCCTGAGTGTAATGCAGTGATAGCTATCTGTAACTCTTCAGCAGTCAGGTCCATTTCCAACTCGTCTTTATTGTCCTGTGACAAGGTGCGAGTGGGTACTCCTACGAGAGACACCTCCGCCATCTCTCGAGTAACATCAAATTCAGGGGAGTATACTGTTTGAAAGTGGTCAGCCAGGAGTTCTACTATCAATGAGGGACGGGTTTGTAGTACCCCTGCAGGATCTCTCAAGTGTAGGATAGCCCTCTGCCCCTCCCGTTTTTTCTCTAACCAGGCAATAAGCCTACCGGCTTTGTCACCTACATCGTAGATTCTGTGTGCTGTCATCGCTATATTGTCCACTACCTTGCGGCGTATGTGGTCGGTGTGACGCTGCTGACACAGTCGAAGTCTGTGCAGCGTGTCCCTCGTCGGGCCAGTCTCATGATCTCTGTTGGCCTTGGTGAGCCTGCCTTCTAGGTCTAGAAGCTCTTGTTTTTGTGTTCGTTTGTATCTCGTAATAGTGGAAATAGCCTGTCCCCGGAGAACCGTTTTGTACGCTTCCCATAGGATAGTGGGGGACTTAACGGACCCTACGTTCTCAGCGAAATATGTCCTTGTCTCCCTCTTTAGTGCTTTTGCTACTAATGGTACTTTAAGGTATCCGGGGTAGATCGGGTAGATGCGTGTCCGGGTCCGTCCAGGGTTGGAGAGACTCAGTGTCAGGGGAAAGTGATCCGAAACACCCCTTGGTTTGATTTGTACATCTTCTATAGTGAGGGTGCCGTGTCCCAGTGTTAGGTAGTAGTCGAACCGTGACAACTATCATGGACCGCTGAATGAAATGTGTATTGCTGGTCGTCTGGGTGGAATCGCCGCCAGAGGTCCACCAAGCCCTGTGCTTCCATAAAGTCATGTAGTCGGGAGGGCCTGGAAGACTGAGTCCTCACCGGGAATCTGTCTTGTGTGTTGTGTGCTACTGCGTTGAAGTCCCCACCCACAATGAGATCTCCCTCTGGAATGTCTAGCAGGAATTTCCCCAGTTCTGGTAGTGCGACTGCATGCAGTGCCGGCGGGATATAGACCGAGACCACATTGAGCGGTCTTCCTTCCCACTGCCCATGTGCCGCAGCAAAACGTCCCTGTGTGTCTGATTTAGTGGATTGAAGTATGAATCTCGACGAGCGGTGCATCAGAATCCCTGTACCACGGGACCCCCTAGTGAACTCAGAGTGTACGATCATACTGTAGCCCTTCCTATCAAGTGCTTTGGTTGCTGTGCCTGTTAAGTGTGTTTCTTGGAGTAGGACCAGGGCTGGGTTTAGTCGTTTTATGCTCTGTAACACCAAGCCTCTTTTAACTTTATCCCCCAGACCCCTAACATTCCATGTCTTAAGGCACAGTGGTGTCACCTGCCCCGTCCTGGCTACCACACTTTCTGCGTCAACCCGCGTGGTATGTGCCATAATATCTGTGGTGGCTGACCTTGGTGTGTCGTGGTGATTGTGTGCGAGCGCGTTTCCAATGTGTCGCCTGCCGGTTGGTGTGTACCATATAGTTCCAATCTTGCCCGGTAGAACAATTTAAACAATGCAAAATCTCCCGCCCCCCAACACCCCCCCACCCTGCCCCCCTGCTAAACGGACCTAGAACTGCCCGCCCCCCCAACTCAGCAGAGTGCCTGATCCCAACCCAAAACACAGTACTTGCTCGCTGGGGTGAAGGACTCTCCGGAGTCGGCGGCCCCCTCCTTGACCACGGAGGATTTCTGCCCAGTGTCCATGGCAGCACCCCCGGTCAGCGACACAATTGGCCTAGGTAGGCCGCATCGGGAAGTCATTGGTCTTCATTGTCTTCTGTTTCTGGTACGTCGTTCAGCGGTGAGTGTGAGTCTGCTTCTCCCCCAGATGACTGGGATCCCGTTCGGGGTCCGTTATTGCGATGCTTGTTCGACCTGTTGGACCGGCGAGGCAGGCCTGCTGGTCTCCATCCCTCCAGCCAATCCTGCGCTGCCACTGGAGTGTCGAAGAACCAGGTTTTATTGTCCGCCACTATCCTCAGTCTGGCTGGAAAAAGCATTGAGTAGGGAATCTCCCTCGCCCTAAGTTCTTTTTTAACTTCGAAAAAAGTTCTCCTTCAACGTGCGACTTCCGCCGTATAGTCAGGGAAGAATGCCAGAGTGGAGTTTTGTATTTTGATAGGGGGCGAAGTTCTTGCTGCCTGTAGGATTGCATCCCTGTCTCTGAAATTGAAGAGCCGAGCAATGATCGGCCTTGGGTTAGCCCCAGTTTTCGGGCGTCCCCCGGGTACTCGGTGCGCTCTTTCCACTGTAAAGAAAGCGGAGAGACCCTTTGGCTGAAGGCTTTGCTTGATCAGATCTTCAACATACAGGTCCATCGCCCTTGTGTCTTCCGATTCCGGATCCCCTATGATACGAATGTTGTTCCATCTCGAGTGCCCTTCCTGGTCATCCAGCTTGTCCCGCAGCTCCTTGTTTTCTTTCGTGATCCGCTCCACACTTATCTGCAGTTCGGAGACATCTTCCACCAGCGATTTGGTCACTACTTCCATTGCGTTCACTTTTTCTGTCATTTTATGGAAGTCTGCACGTATGAGAGTTATTTCTGCGGAGATCGATCCCACTGTTGCCTGTACCTGGGTGAGGGCCTGCATCACGTCGCTTTCTTGCCCCCCGCTATATCCGCGGTTTTGCCCGCCTGCTGTTTTGCGTCTGGCGAGGAGGAGGTAGACTTATCGTAGGCATATCTTTCAAGTCGGGCTTGCACCGCTCCGCTTTTCGGCCCTTTACCGGCCATCCTGGCGTTCCCTTCCGCCGCGGTCCACAGAGGTCGCTCGTTATGAAATCAGTTCCTGAATGGTGTTGCGACCGTTGAGATGAAACCCCTGCCTTCTGTTCACTGTGCGCTCACCGGAATTGGGCCGATTGGTCTCAAGGGCCACTGATCGATGGGGTTTGCTCCCCTCCGTGCCACCAAGTCTGTTGCGCGAGCGGCCTGCACTTCCTGCTAAGCATAAGTCACCGTCCAATCTCTGTATGTAAATGTAAATGTAAATGTATGAAACTTATATAGCGCAGGACTTACCCTGGGGCATCTCCGCGCTTGCTTAGGGAACCCGTCCTGGTATTCCCCTGTGAGATAGCCCTGGAAGGGTATCCACAAGGTGAAAGCCAGGCATCCCGCCGCGAAGGGCCGATGTGGAGATTAAGCAAGCTATTGCCCAGAGTCGCAGAGTGTGAACCCGTGAGTCGAGAAGGCACCGGAGCGAGAATTATCGAGTCCGTGGGATTATTGAGCCCAAGACCCGCCGAGGCGGGGAATTGAACCCTGGTCCAGGGCCGAAACTCAAGCTCCAGGTCTGCCGCCTCTAACCCCTGAGCCACACTTCTCCACGTAGGTCCTAGTCGTTGTGCAATGCCTCTACGGACCGATTATTTTGGAGCATATTGTTGCATGAGGGGTATGGGGCCCCGAGAGGTTGAGTCTGTGCCCTGGCGCCTGCGTGGTGGTTGAATCTGGATATGCGCCTGCTTGCCTCCGCCTCCGGTCACGCCACTATGCGATGGATTTTGCACACTTTTTCACCGGGCAGCCAGTGGTCTGTAAGATGAGTTCTTTTGTCCACCGAAACTGTCGGCTCTCGGGGAGGTCAGCGCGGTCTTTTCGCTCCCCGGGCTCACCCTTGCTCCGTGTCTAAGATGGCGGCCTCTGCCCGGGGGTCGCAGGGATTTTTGGCTTCCGTATGTTCGCTGGGCGCTTCTGAACCACCACGGAACTACCGATCAGGATGTTTGGTCCCCCGGACCCCAGCCCCTCAAGCTCGGCGATGGCGCTGTTCCGCTGTTCCTTCCTGCGTCACTAGCTCGTCCACGAGCGGGCGCTTCCGGTGTTGTCTCGCCCTGATTGTAGCACTTCCTGTCGGCTCGCCGCTTCAGTTTGCGGCCCGGCTTTAGGCCTTCTCTGCTGCCTGCACGGGCGTCTCTCGGAACTGTACTTCCCGATGTCGGATTTTCGTTCCGATTGTTTCGATTTGTGCCGCCCGGTCCTGGGCGTCGATCCTTTCCCGTAGGAGATGTTTGTGTGACGGATAAGTGGTCGGATCGTCGAGGAGGCCGCTTCAACCGCGGAGCTCGCCTTCTATGCTGCCGCCATCTTTGGCTGCTAGCCACGCCCCCAGATATCAAGTTTTTAAATATTCCCCAGCTCTGACATTTCAGATGTTAGATGTAACAGACCTGCCCATAATACCATCAATTGTTTGGTTGCAGGAAGCAACATAAAACAAGTATTGAGTTGACAACTTAAGTGAAGACCCATGAAAGGGTGAAGAAACCAGCTTTGTTGCCATTGGTGCATAGATCACAACTGACATTGAGTGTTGTGCTGTGGATCTCACAAATATGTAGCACACTGCTGATTGAAACAGGTTTTAAAAATGCACTAAGGGAGTGATTTTGGGAACAAACTGCCAACAACATACTTGTTTAAAAAAGACTAAGTTGGTGATACAGTTGTCAGTGAGGGAGGGTTGCAAGTAAAAAGCACTTTGCCCACCGGTTCCTCTTGAATTATAATTATTCTATTGGTGAGAGATCGATTTCTTTCACCTTGCCCATGTGTGGGTATTCGGTGGCCAAGTAAGCATGTATTGATTTTCAATGAGAGGATTGACAGGTGCCTGGAGTTGGCATCTCAATAGTAAAACTTGTCCTACGCATGCAAAGCAAGATATTGCTAAGCACTGGACTCTATTGCACAAGTGGTAGAGAAAATAGCTTGATCAACCAAACCCATAGCTGATTGGTTTAATGAGGGGGTTGGCCATGCTCTGTGAGAGCAAACGGCTTAGGACTTTTGATCAGATGGAAAGGAGGCATATCGATCTACTCTAAAAACCTATCACGGACGCATCAGGCATGTGCAACGTGAATTTTAAGCAAATAAAATTGAGATGGCTTAAAATTCCTCCTGAGAGATCTTCTCTATTGTTAAAGCATTAACATTGATGGATTTCGTTTCTGGAGTAACACCATCATCTAAGGAGAGCTGTGATACATTGGCAGATTTCTTCTCAGACAAAGTTGCCACCATTTACTCTTCCTTTCCAGAGGCCGCTGGAAATGGCCTCTATTGCAACAAATGGTTTGAGCCTTCCAGTGAATGCTCCAGTTTAAAACTATTGATGAGGATGAGCTGAAGAGGAGTATGTCTTCTAGTAAGTTGGGTTCTCCTTCTGACCTGGCTACCCAGTGCTTAATTTGGGCCGGTGGTTTCCGGTGCTCAGCACTGGCACTTAATTGCCAACACTGGCACTTATGACTGTCTGCCACATTCTGGCGCTGTTTGTGTAATTTAGGTATGAGCACAACAACAGTTTAATGTACATTAAAAATTACTAATACCTGCCATCTCAAACCATTCTTGTAGCGTTTGGGCCTGGAATAGTCTGAAATGTCATACTTGTTTGAGTTTGTTATTGGCAGCGCTGGCAGGTGCGATGGGTGGTGCAAACTGTAGTGGCCTCCTGAAAAGGTCCCTGGCACTTATTTGTTTACAAATTAAGCACTGCGACTACCCCTAATATCACAGCACAGTACTATTGAACTCATTCCTGTATTAAAAAATTGCTTAACAGTTCTTTTACACAGAACACAATCTGGCTTCTGCCCCCGGTACAGTACTGAGTCGCCTCTTTTGTTAGCCTCAGAAACCATGTGTCAGGCTATGGACAATGAGGACACAGCAGCTTTACTGCTAATGGACTTAAGTGCGGCCTTTAACACTCCCTCTTGGAGAGTTTGTGGAGTTACGGTGTCAGCCTCAAGCCCTTAGGTGTCTGGCATCTTTCCTGTAAGATCACACTTTCCAGGTCCTCCAGAAGTCTTTTTGCTCCAAGGTGGTTCCTTTGCCTCAGGAACTTCCATAGGGCTCCTCGTTAAACCCTACCCTTTTTAATCTGTACATTCATCCCCCTGTCAGACATTGATGTGAGACATGGTTTTGAAATAATATCCTATGCTGACAACACTGATTGTTACCTTGTCTCATAACTCAGCTGTTTTTGCCCAGGCTCTGAGAGCCTGCTTGTCTACGGTATCTTACTGGATGGACCTTAACTGCCTGAAGTTAAACGCAGGTAAGATGGGTGTCTTGATTTGGTCTTTGAACTGGTGGCTGGAGTCTCTGGGTCCATTTCCTCAGCCTAACCACAAGGTTAAAAACTTAGGTTTGTGGTTTGATTATAAACTCACTTTTGAGAGTCAAATTACAACCTTAGCGGGCAGGTGTTTTGGCATCATTAAATCTCTCAAATGCTTTATTCACCTTTCCATTTTTGGCCCAGAAGACAGTGATCCAGGCTTTAGTGGTCTCTCTGGTGGACTATCGTAACATCTTATACCAGGGTGCTGCTCAGGCGAGGATCAAGAGACTCTGGCAAGTACAACATTTGGTGGCTCGCCTTCTGCTTAAACTCCCCAAGTGTGCATCCATGGGCATGGCACTTCAGAAACTACACTGGCTCCTAGTGGAGAAGCACCTTTCTTTTAAAACACTTTGCTACAGTTATAGGATCCATAGGAAGATTGGGCCGACTTATCTGCATCCTCTTCTTGCTCCTTATTTCAGAGGAGGTACCCCAGGTCTTCTGAGGCACTACTTATGCAGGTGCCCAGAATCAAGAAAATTCGCTCTGGCAAAAGATCTTTTCGCTTTCTTGCTTCTAAACTTTGGAATTCTCTTCCAGTGCAGCTAAGGCAATCTCTGTCAGACTCTCAGTTTCGCAAAGACCTGGCATTTTAGGCTCCTCTCCTTTTGCTTTCTTCAGTTGCTTCTTACTTCTCAGCGCTGGGACACTTCTTACAGGAGTAGTTATGCGCTTTATAAATCCTGTATTCATTCATTCAGTCATATTCAAATGACTGCCCCAGAACACCAGACTTACCATCATACAAGCACTCATAACATGCAGACACGATTACGGAAATGCACTCTACACCGTGATCTCCAAACAGCTCCTACACACTCCAGACCCTCCAGAATGCCACAGCAAGACTCATCCTAAACCTTCATCATAGCACCCACATCTCACCACACCTCAGACAGCTCAGCTCCACTGTGGTATAACTTTTAGGACCCTATTGTAATTTTCCCGATTCATGCCCTTATATAGATATAAATCACCATATCCTTATATAGGCATAAGAATCATAACCATATTTAGACATAGCTCATGCAGTCCAAATACGGCAGGGTTACTTCCACTAGTTCCAAAAATCTACAAAGATTTCTTGGAAAACTCGGCTTCAGCAGCCAGGGACTTCCACTTGCTCGAAAACTGACTTGTTCAAGAACTCATGGAGTTTTCAAAGAACTGAGACTCTTTGATGATGTTATTATGTCCACCTTTACATCAAACTCTGTACCTTCAAGGTATAAATATGCCCACACTTGCCATAGCAAACACACAGTGGTTTGGAGCAGTTCAACTATCTACTTGCCCGACGCGTCCTGCTACTGCAAGTGCCGAAGGAAGCCGACCCTCCAGCAGACGCACTGAGAGTGACTCTGTCTTTTCTCCTGCTGAGAAATCCAGCTCCAGTGTTTCCTAGCTACCCTTGCTGGTTGTTGGGAAATCGAGTCCTGAGCCTGACCTTCTTCATTCCAAATCATGGTTCGGAGCTGGTTAGACCCTAAGAGAAATCTTGGACAGATTCTTGGCAAAGAATACTACATTTATTCTACACCTCACTTACTTCTTCCCTCGACTAAGCTTAGGTTAGATACATAGGGGTAGGCGTATTTTAGAAGCACCAGTTGAGTACTCTTAGCCTCTGTTATTTATGTATGTATTTATGTATGGTTTAGGAACCATACAATGCTCTTACAGGATTATTTTATCCCACTCTTTTTACTGTATGCATTATATTTTGTAACCAGTTTTACGATTGTAGCAGTTCATTTCTTATGGTTGAGAAAGAAAACTGTTCAATAAATCCTTTTATTGAAAACGCCCGTATTTCTCTGCACCTCTGGTGAAACGAAGCATGCATGATTGACTGAGTGAAATATCTATCTATTGTTTTCACGACCTTGAAGATCAGTTTTATCTTGGGGAAACAAAGTTGTCATGTTTATCCGGTTGTCAGAAACTAAATCCCTTCTTGTGAACTCGAGAAAGTTTCTTGTGACCTCTGAGCTAGCTGGCACTCACAATTAAGTCTAATATATTCGATAGAGACCTAGTAGACATAAGTCCTACGTCACATCTATAGGATATATTATTCCAATGTGCAGAGCCTATTGGGAATATAGGAACTATACTACACCACTGGCTCCCCCTTCACAAATGCAGTCAAATCAAACTTCTCGCACATGCACAGAAGGCACTGCACAAAATTGGACCGGCATACTTGAACAACTGCATACACTTTCACCAGCCGACCAGACACTTATGTTCATCCTCACACTCACTCACACACCCCCAGCATCTACAAAGGTAGAATGGAAGGATTTCCTACATTTCACCCCAAATCTTGAACGTCCTCTTTCAGCACATTAGAGCTTCCTCCGCTTTTAAAATTCTGAAAGAAGCTGCAGACAGACCTGACTCTTCGACTAACGCTGCAGGGCCCAGCACCTATGCACCATGCTCAAGTGTTTGGATACCCTCACTGGTGCAAAAAACATAACATAACATGACATAACATGTAGCAACTTGAATCAGGTTTGGACACGAAGGCTTTAGTGGAGGGAAATGTTTAGCGAGTAGCAGTTGGCTATGGCGAAAAGTGTAAACAGTAGACTTTATGCCAATAGGAATTGCGTATGTCCCACAGTGGGGATGTAGGAATTAAATGGAGGTGGACAATTTGTTTTAGAGAGTAGGTGGATAGATATCGCGATTAGATCTAATACAGATAATTAACAAGCACAGGATAAATTAAGAAAGGAACAGACTAACTTCATATATGTCTCACACTGTGCTTTAACAAACAGGCTGTACATCCTCAAGTTTCAGCCACACTGATATTAGAGAAAGAGACATATACGTAGGCAAGGATCAGTATGGATGGGAGAATACGCTGCGCATATATGTAGACGTTCGACCACACACTTGGGTAGCCTGTTGTTCTGACATCACTACGTTGACAGCACAGCACTGGATGCTGACAATGTTGCTGTGCATTTAATCAGAGCTTTCTTTCTGACAGCACTACTTTGAAGCACACCACTGGAAACTGACACTGGTGGGGGTGCATTTAATACTTAGCTTTTCTTCGAGAGTTGAGTGCAAGAGGCTTCCATGTGCAGAATATTCTGGTGCCTTCCAGAACACCAGGCAGCTGCAGATTGTAAAGCAAGACTGAGTAATTATGATAATTTATTAGCAGACAGCTGAGATCATCCGAACTGGGGCCTCTCACATCCTGTTTGGTAGAGTCGGGTCCCACAGTGCCCTTCCCTTTATGGTGCTTTGCATCAGTTTTAAGATGATCTTATAGTTTCTCCTTGCTCAAATGGGGGTAATTTCTAATATTTATATGTTTCCCTCGTCTTCATTGCTTGATATTGCTCACGAGCTCAAAGTATCACTCACAGTCATTGAATGTCACTCATAATTACATTGAAATTCTGAAAATGCCAAACATACATTTTTGAAAGCTTGGCAGCTGTGCAGGGGGAGCTGGCATGAGGGCTGTCTAAAATAATTGAGACAATGATAGTTCCAAAACTCTTTCGAGAGCAAATGTTGCATCTCACTCATAATCAAGTGGGAGGAGGTCATTGTGGAAGGTACCAAACTGAAGATTACTAGAAAAATATTCCAGGGCAAGCGTTATCTCGGGCATCCACAAACACTGCTGCGGGTGTTGAAAGTGCCATTCATACAATCCTTTTAAGGTTGCAAAAGCTCCATATTATGCCTTGCATATGACAGACACCCCTTCAAGTCCCACAGAGACACAGAAGGTGGAACTACACTATGGAGCTCATTCAGCCTAAAAAATACAGCCCTCTCTGGCACATCTTTGGAAATGTTCGCTGCAGTCCAGAAGCACGTCGGATTCTTTGTCCTCATGTAGCATCATTTGCTCTAGAGAAATCATATGTGTTCCTGACTCGTTCACGAAGTGCTCATGTAGAACGAATGTAGAACGAATTTTGCCAAAATGCACCTTCCAGACATTGCAAGCATTTTAAACACGACCATACCAATTTGATAGTTTTTCAAATTAATTGCTCAAGAATAAGCAAATGGCTTTGGACTTCGAAATACTATAAGCCCTTCTGAGACTGCTTCAGATCAAATGTCAGGTCATCTGGCCCCAAGAATATAGCAAATGTGTTTTCTGAGCCAGTGAACCATGGGTTATCGATGTCCCATTGTGCCACTCTTGCTATGTGTCCACCCCCGTGGAAAGGTGCATCCATCCTTATTGTTGTTATGTCTCCCTATAAGGACCGCACAGTATGTACAGAACAGCTCATAACTTTCCTTTTGTTTGCTCAACAGTTCTATTTTCAGGTTATTTATTTTGTTAGATTTGACATGTACGATTGTCGTTCAGGTGTGCACTTGAGCGTCATAAAACACATTTAAAAACAGAAGAGATGTATTTTCAGTTTCTATTCAACTCAATCAAATTATTTTCTGACAGACAGATTGCTTGTAACATCATATAAATAATGGATTTGACTGCTAGGCAATTATGAAGTTAATGTCAGTTTGTAAAAGGAAAGATGTAAAAATAGTTTGCCTATGTGCTGAAATTTTCTCATTTTTTCGGAATAGGAACCCTATAGAGGAGAACAGAATAATAACTGTGGTCTAGGGTGATTAAGGAATGTGACAAGGCCAAGTGGTAATCAAGGAAAAATTGAGATGCATATGAAAAATTGTTGTACGCAGAAAAATGAATGTTGCGTTAAATCTGAACACACTGCTGGTAAGGACTCATGAAATGCGATCTATCATCAAGATACTTTGCCAGAAATATAAACATTGCACAAGGAACAGGTCACAAATAGGGTACAAATAGGACTGTGGTTAAATGAAAGGATGAGGAAAGGTTTATGAGTCTAAAGATATATGCAGTGTAAGAAAGGAAGGATATTCACATTGCTAAAGTGAATAAATGCATCACAGTACACAGGCATTGTATGCTACACATACAGAGGCAATGTGGCATTCAGCTTTCTGTGTCAATATGTGATTTAGTAGCATGGCAATGTGTGCTTTACCTACTGCGTAAGGAATCTGTCTTCATGTTGACATGACAATGCCTGCCTTGCATACTTGGGCATAATGGCAGTGTCTGTGTTCCAATAGACAGGCACATTGTGAAATATATGAGCATTGACAATCAGTATGTTGTGTGTAAAAAGTAACTTATAGTTTCTTACCTGTCAGTGTAGTATTGCAGCATAAGGAGTTTTCTGAATTCACTTGCTGTGCATTATTCCACCATCGAATGCTTGGGTCTGGAATTGCTGTATTTCTTTTTCTGTTCGTGGGCATTGATGTACCGCCATTTGGTGTCCCCTTGTGACTTTGTTGTGCCTCTGCCGGAAGCTCCCACCTTTTATAGCCATCTTCAGATTCTTTTTTTTTTCCTCTCCTCTCATTTACTTTGTTGGAGGATGGTGGGTTCGCTAGTAAATATAGAAAAATCTTCAAGCTGCAAAACTACACAGACAGGTAAGTAACTTTACGTTTTGCAGCATGAATCTTTTCTGGATTTTGTAGCGGCTTGTTACTACTGTGGTGGCAGGGTTGTAGTTAAGCATTAGGTTATTGAATAGATGTTGGAAGACCCTTTGTCCTATTTGTGCTTCCTTATTCATTTGAATGTCCACACAGTAGTGTTTTGTGAACGTGTGCACTGAAGACCATGTTGCTGCCTCGCAAATGTCATGAAGTGGTGTGTTGGCTCCAAAGGCGATAATTGCCCCTTTTTGTCTTGTAGAATGAGCCTGTGGGGCTCATTGTAAAGTTTCTCCTGCTTGTTTGTGGCACAATTGTATTGTTTGTGCTATCCATCTTGCGGTTGTGTTCTTGGTTGCTGGTTTCCCAAGGAAATTGTTTGCAAATGATACAAAGAGTTGATTTGTCTTTCTGTATTCTTTTGTTCTTTCAGTCTAATATAGCACTGCTATTCTTGGGTCTAGAGTGTGCAATGCTCTTTCTGCATGTGTCTTTGGATTCTGGAAGAAACCTGGTATTTGTAAGGTTTATTCTATGTGGAATTGTGAGACCAACTTTAACTCGAAGTGTGGATCCGTTCTCATGACGATCCTGACGTTAAATATTTGGAAGTAGGGTTCCTGTAACGTTAGTGCCTGTAACTCACTTACTTTACGTAGTGATGTTATCGCCACCAAACAAGCAGTTTTTATTTTGAGCATTTTTGGCGTGGCCATGTGTAGCGGCTCAAATAGTGTTTCATTAGCTGAGCGAGTACCATATTTAGATTACATGTTGGTGCAGGTACCCTTTTTGGGGGTGTGATTCTTTTGGCTCCTTCTAGGAACCTTTTGACCACGTGTGAAGTGAAGAAGCTGTTCCCTATGTGTCCCCTTGTATATGCTACAATTTCTGCTTTGTGAACCTTTAGTGATGGATAGGTCAGCTTACTGTGCAGTAGATGTGTATTTAATACTTTAGCACTGTCATTTCTCTAGTGTTCTTCTTGAGAAGTCTTTCCTTGAGACACCATAGAGAGTATCTTTTCCATTTTGCTGTAAAACACTTTCTAGTGGTAGGCTGTCATGCCTTTCTTAGGATTCCCATCCTTAGGATTGCCATTGTGCTTTCTGGTAGGTTTAGGTGCCCAAACTCTAAGTCCTTTAGAGCCATGCTGCATAGCTTAAGGTCTCTGTTTCTGGGTGGAGCACCTTTCCTTCTTGTATCGTTAACAACTCTGGTTTCCTTGGTAATTTGTGAACTGATCCCTGGGATATTCCCATTATTTCTGAGATCCATGTCTGTCTCCCCCATTGCAGGGCAATGAGTATCATCTTCATGTTGCTAATTCTGCATTTGTTGACTACCCTGTGGAGTAGTGTCATAAGCCAATCCCTGACAGTCTTTCCATAGCACATACCCCAGGGACTGTTGGCAAGGTTGCCTGGATGCGAAGTGTTGGCATTTGGCATTCTGGGGTGTTGCGAAGAGGTCAACCTCTGGAGTTCCCCATTTGTGAGAAATCTTCTTGAGTTCAGATTGATTCCGTTTGCACTCTTGGGACCAAGAAGCTTGCCTGCTTAGTCTGTCTGCTTCTGCATTGTCTTTCCCCAGTAGGTGTATTGCAACAATATTTATCTCCTGTGGGATTACCCATCCCCACAGTTGCTGCACTAGTGTTTAAAGTGCTACTGATTGTGTTCCCCCTTGTTTGTTTCTGTAGAACATGGTGGTTGTGTTATCTGTTTGTAGTGGAATTGTTTTCCCATAGAGCTCTTTCTGAAAGGCTTTTAAGGCTAGGAGCATGTTTTTAATTCCAGGATGTTGATGTCTTGCATTGCATCCTGGTCCGTCAACACTCCCTTTACTTTGAG
Organism: Lissotriton vulgaris; assembly: GCF_964263255.1. Taxonomy (NCBI): domain Eukaryota; kingdom Metazoa; phylum Chordata; class Amphibia; order Caudata; family Salamandridae; genus Lissotriton; species Lissotriton vulgaris. The sequence continues at coordinate 347,205,287 of NC_141689.1, read as the reverse complement.
GTTGTTCATCTGAGCTCCCCATCCCATCTGGGGGACATTTCTAGCTATGGTCACTGCTGAAGTAGGTGTGTAAAAGTTCTCCCTTGTGATATGTTTGTCTTATTGCACCATGCTATCTCGTCCTGTAACCTTTGCGTAGCAACCACTATATCTTCCCAAATCCCTGTTGCTTGTGACTATTGTGCTTGAAGCCATTCCTGGAATGGTCTCATGTTTAGCCGAATTCTGGGGATCAACAGCCTGATTCATGTACGGGCCGTTTTGCGTGTCCCTAATAGCGAATAATAGCGACTCGCTATTGAGAAAACGCAAAACGGCATTCATGTATTTTTCTGGGAAAAAATAGCGACTCGCACGCGGGCGCAAAAGCCGTTAGCGAGCTACAAAAAACGCAGAAAAATCGCAATTTCCGGCCACCAGCGATCGGGATTGCGACACGCAATCCCGATCGCACGGGATTGCGACACGCAATCCCGATCGCACGGGATTGCGACTCGCAATCCCGTGCGATCGGGATTGCGTGTCGCATTATCGCGGGATCCGGAAATACGGGATTACGCTTTCCGAGCACCGTGATGACATCACAACCAGGAAGCTGCCAAATCCCACCCCCAAACACCACAGTGACGCAATCATCCGACTCGACACGACGGAAAGCAGCCGCCAAACCGCCGATAGCGACTCCCGACCCGGCAGAAATTGCGCCCGCCATGGCTGAAGAACCACTGCCCGGCCCCAGCAACAGCGCTAGCCGAAAGCGCAAGCTGAAATTCTCCGAGTCGGAGTTGGAGAACCTCATTGAAGGGGTGGTGGCCCAACACGCCCAGCTGTTTGGTGCAAACTCAAGGAGGGTCCCCGAACAGGAGAAGAGGAGGATCTGGGTGGGGATTGCCTCCAGCGTGAACTCAGTTGGCGTTGCGGCAAGGTCGGTGGAAGAGATCAAGAAGCGCTGGTACGACCTCCGAGGGCGTGCCAAGGAGAGGGTGGCGGCGCGTCTCGGTGAGTCGTCAGGCACCGGAGGTGGTGGACCGACTGTCCCACCCAACACCCCCCTGGAGGACCAGGTTGAGGACACCCTGGAGAGGGAGGCGTGTGTTGGCGTGACCACCCTGGACTCCTCCCGCCCAACCCACAACACCCAAGGTAAGTGGCATGCGACTGCGACCCTGTCCCTTATGACCGTCCCTGCCCAAATAGGCTCACTCATTGGCCCTTAATCATGCCTATGTTGTGCATCAGGAAATGCCCTGAGGCATTGTGGGAGACGTAGTATGTCCACAATGTAGTTGTACCACTATGCGGCCTGAAAGGTTCCTAAGCGCACATATCCACAGCCATCCAGGGAATGTCACCCAGCATGCATGTAACATCTGCACGTCTGACAGTCACATGCACCTAATGAGTATCCACTTACCCTCACAGGTGCAGACGATAGCAGTGACAGTGAGAGGCTGGTGATCGTCGAGGAGGCCCAGGAGGAGGTATCCCTACCCGCCACCCAGCCACCATCCCCTGCCGCTGCGGCAACACCAGCAGCCAGGCCCACCACCTTACCTGCAGCAAAATCTGCAGGACCACCGCCAGCCAAGGCCAGGCCCCCCACCAATGTGCCTCCAGTGCCTGCCGCACCTGCGACGCCAGCTGCCACAACACCTGCAGCTCGTCCTCCAAGATCTGGCCCAGCCACATCCGCAGCACAGCGGCAAAAGAGCAGGAGGGGCAAAGGGCATCTCCATGCCTGCATGACCGTGGAGCGGCGAATGCTCCGTCTCCACCAGAGGCAGTCGCAGCAGCAGGGAGCTATCCAGCTCCAGCTGCAGAAGATCGGCCGCAATGTGGCAGTAGTCGGCCAGCGGGTGGACCGCATGACGGCGGCCATTGAGCGCATGGCGGTGGCTATGGAGGCCAACACTGCTGCGCTGGGGAAGTAGCGCAGTGCTGCACGCAGGCGCCACCACCAGCTGGTGAGCCAGATGGCAACCTATAGTCGCTCCAATTATGTGGCAGCAAATGCCACCACCCAGCTCTCCCAGCGCTCAATGACCCAGCAGCACCAGCTGCTCCAGTGCTGCGAGGAGATCACCCGAGTGCTGGAGCACTTGACCACCGCCGTGGTCCCACTGCTCCAACCTGTGGTACCGGCCGTCGTTGGGGGAGACGATGGGAGTGAGGCTGCCTCCAGCGTGAGCAGCAACTCTGCCATGCAGGCCCCCCCACCTAGGCGCAGCACCAGGGCTACGCCTGGTCCATCTGCCCAGGATGAGGATGAGGAGCCTCAAAGGCGGCTGGGAAATGTGCGCAGGAAGCAGCATTGACATTGTGTCAGGGACACAGGCACAGGCTGAGGATAAGCCTGCCATGCACAATAACATGCAGTATGCTGGAATACTGTATTTTTTTTGTAAATAGTTCTTTCCATGTCCCTTTTCTGTTGTGAATCAAAGAAATAGATTTTTTTTGAAGCATACATTTGCCTTGTGTTATCATTATATTTAGCATGCAATTGTGATATGTGGGGTGGGGGAAGGGGGTGGGCTAGAAATTGTTATCTGTGATGTGGTTGCGACGTCTGTGGCCTTCAGCTGGGTTCTCCCCGCGTGCATGGTGCGCATTTGCTGGTGGCCGGTCGTCCCCCTCAGATTCACTGCCTGAGATGTCAACTGGTATCCGCCGCTTGGTAGCAATGTTATGAAGCATTGCACAGACAGCCACAATGCGGCAGCACGCTGCAGGACTGTAATACATGGCCCCACCTGTCTTGTGCAGTATACGGAACCTGCTCTTGAGCAGGCCAAATGTCCTTTCAATACAGTTCCTTGTCCGGATGTGCGCAACATTGTAGCGCCGTTGCTGAGGTGTGGCAGGGTTGAGGTAAGGGGTCAGGAGGTATTCCCGTAGGGCGTAGCCACTGTCACCTGAATGAGAGGAGCAGATGTTGATTGCCTGTGCAGCGCAGTTACTTCATAGCAATGTGACATTGTCGACAAAGTGTACTTACCAAGTAGGTGTCCTTCCCCAAACTCTCCCCTGATCAGTCGTGTGTGGAGTCCGCTGTGCCTGAAGATGAAGGAGTCATGGGTACTCCCTGGGTACTGGGCCACAATGTCAGTGATGATGCTCTTGGCATTGCAGACCATCTGTATGTTGAGGGAGTGGTAGCACTTTCTGTTGCGGTACATATACTCCGTGCCAGCTGGTGGGCAGATGGCGACGTGGGTACAGTCTATGCAGCCGAGGACATGGGGAAAATGGGCAACATTATAAAATTGTAGTTTAGTGAGGTCCAATTCCTGTTGGCTCGTGGGAAATGTGATGTACCGGTGGAGCTGGCTGAGCATGGCGTCAACAAAAGTGTGGAGGCAGCGTGACATGGTGGGCTGGGATATCCCCCCAGCAGCGGCTACTATGCCCTGGAAACTGCCGGAGGCCAGGAGGTGCAGGCTGCACAATACCTGCACATGTGTGGGCACAGAATTGTTTCGCCTTGTTGGGTGCTGCATGATGGGGTCGAGTTCTTGTATCAGCCAGGTGATCATTTCCCCATTCAGCCTGTATTTAGCATAAATCTGTTCTCTGGTTTGGCCCAGCAAGGTGACCCGCAGCCGGTAAATCCTTGCCTGCCTCATGCGTCTCCTCCGTGCTGCTCGCTGTAGCCTTCGCCGCCTCACCACCATGTACATCCCTGGCATTGTGGAAAGCCTAATGCTGCTGCTGAATGTCCTTATGTGTGATTGGTCAGGCCTGGCCCTGTTGGTGATAGGACAATGGTGTTTTGAAATTTTTTTTCAATGCCTTTCATGGTTACCACCTGCTTTGAGTTGTCCTTATTTTGCGCCGTGCAAATAGCGATTTTTGGGTTTTTCGCACATTGCGATTGTTCTTGAATGCCGATAGAGATTTTCTATTGCGAATTCGCTATTATTTTCGCGGATTCCGTGGTGTGTCGCAATTTCCGAATCGCTAATGCTCAGCAGCAGGGATTCTGCGATTATATTTGCGACTTCGCAAATATGTGTTAGCGAATTCGCTATTTTGTTGTTGAATGCCGATTACGGAAATTGCGCCCGCATTTGCGTTTTCGCAGCGATTGCGGGCGCAATTTCACTTCATGAATCAGGCTGCAAGTGAATATATGAGGCCATCATCCCCAGCAGCTTCCACACTGTCCTCACTATCAGAGCTTGCCCCTTTCGATATAGCTGTGTTTCTCTCAGAAGGGCAGTTGTTCATTTGTCGCTTGGGAACACTTTCCCCCAGACTGAATTTATCGTTACCCCCAAGAACACCTTCTCCTGTTTCTCCCAGTGTATGGGGAAACCGAGCTAACATAGCATCTCTATTACCTGATGCATATGCTGCTTACAGGCTATCTACAAGTTTTACCTTACTAGTCAATTGTCTAAGTAAGGGTATACATGGATTCCCTGCCTTCTTAAGTATGTGGCCACCTCTGCCAGGCACTTTGTGAATACCCTTGGTGCGGACTTTAAACCGAATGCTAGCACCTTGAATTGGTAGTGTGTCTTGTTGAGAACAAATCTTAAGAGTTTTTTGTGCTTGTTGTTCATGGGGATGTGCAAATAGGCGTCCTTAAGTCTATTGTAGTTACGTAGTCTCCTTTTTGGAGCTGTGGGATCACCTCCTGTGGGGTTGTCATCTTGAACCTTTGCTTCTTTATAACTTTGTTGAGGAACCTCAGATCTAAGATATGAAAACAGTGTTCCATCTATCTTTGGTATTAGGAAGTATGTGGAGTAATTTCCTTTGTTTATTTCTCTGTGTGGCACTAGCTCTATAGCTTCCTTCGTCCACAGAGTAGTTTCTCATTTTGCCTCTGTTTGGAGGTGATTTGATTAGTTCTATGCAGTAACCGCACTGTATTATGCTTAGGATCCACTTGTCTGAAGTGATCTCCCTCCATTTGTGGAGGAAGTTCTTTAGGCTGTCTCCTACTGGTGTAGAATGTTGGTGTAACTATTTGTTTGTGTTTGTCTCTTGTCATTTTGATCCCCTTGGGGGTACACTCCCTTTTCTTTTTGGGGTGTGTATTGTGTCTGGTGAGCAGTCATTTGTTTGTGGAAGGCCTCTTCCCCAGGGCATCCTCAAATGGACTGACTTCCTTGCTAGTACTGCCAACATTGCAACTGTTCTTGCTGTTGTGCTTGGTACCCTCCTTGGTAAGCTTGTTGGTATGTCAGATGCATGGTTGTGGGGTGATGGTTCCCTCTTCCCGCCGGCCTTCTTGAGGGGGTGGTTCCTCTTCGTTCCTCTACGTATGCCACCTCTGAATTGTAGAGCCCCCATAGATCTTGCTGTCTTGTAGTCCTTCTTTAATTGGTTTAGGGTTTCATCCACCATGCTCTCAAAGAGCTGTACCTCATGGAAAGATGCATTTAGTATGTTGTTTTTGCATCTCTGGCTTGAATCCTGAGATTCATAGCCATGCATGTCACCTTTCTGTGATACCGATCATCATCTGCCTGCTTGATGTTTCTGCACCGTCTGGAGCTGATTTTAACCAGGCATTGCCTATGTTCTTCCCCTCCTCCACAAAGTGCCTTGCTCTCTTTTGGTATTGTTCTAGTAGGTCCTTTAGTAGGTCACCTATCTCCTCCCAGTGCTGATATGTGTGTCAGTTGAGCAAAGCATTCGAACTGGCGATGTGCAATTGGTTTGCTGCACTTCTCTCGACGTTTCTGCCCATGAGCTCCATTCTCTTGCTTTCATTATCTGGTGGTGGCCCAGTAGTATGTGGTACATTTGCCCTTTTCCTGGCCATGGCAGTTATGATGGAATCTGCAGGCACCGACTCCTTGATGTGATTAGGATCCTTGGAGTCATGTTTGTATTTCTTTTACCCTCTAGGCGTAATTGACCTGCATGTGGCAGGCTCCTTAAATGCCTCCTTTCCTGATCTAGCATAGAAAAAAATTGGTTCCTTGATTGTGTAGGCATCAGAGTTTCTAGCAAAAAACATGACTGAGGTTTTTCTTCTTCAAGTTGTACCCAATAGGTATCTGCTGCTGTTTTAATGAATTGGTCTTACATTCCAATATCATCTGTTGGACAAGGCCTCGAAGGACAGGTGTCGACAGCCTATTCTGGGGAATCTTGCCATTGCCGCTCTTGGACCTCAGAGGTTTCTGATCGATACATCCTTTCCTTGACCGTCTTTCGACGTCTTGAATCTTTCGAGGGTCTTAGCTGTTACAGAGTCCTTGTCTTAGGATCCTATGTTTTTCTTGGGACCCGACTACTGACGTCGAATGCTTTGACGCTGAAGCTCCCTTTGAGGCCCTTGAGTCTATTTTTCTATTGGTAAACAGAGGTTGCCGACTGGATGTTGGTCCTTCTGGGCAAACTTATGATGGCAATTCTGGCAAAACTTTAACAGTCTTTAGTCCATCACCAAACACAAGGAGCCCCATGCACGCGCATTCTTCTTCCGTCGTCGATGAGGTTGATTCATCCCCTCTCTGCGCCCTCCGGCACCTTGATTCAAACTCCTGTCCCTTGATCCGCTTTTCTGTAGATTTTCGTCGCTTCTCGTCTCCGAAGTTTGGAGCTCCTTCCATATCGATCCAGACCCAATGCCGTAAAAAAAAAAATCTGAAGATGTCAACCAAAGGTGGGAGCTTACGGAGGAAGCACACCGACGGCACAAAGGGACACCAATTGGTGGTAGGTCGACGCCCATCAACAGAACAAAAAAAAAACGAAAAGAAATACAGCAATTCTGGGCCCAACCACTAGATGGTGGGATAATGCACAGCATGTGAATCCAGAAAAGATTCATGCTGCGAAACCTGTACCTATCGTGGGCCTATCTGTAGCTCTTGAATGCCCTGCACTCACCATCCCCTTCCTACTTCCAGCATGCACAATGAGCAGACTATCAGCACTCCTTGCTTATTTAGCATGAGTGACCATCCCTGGCAGGTTGCCACATAAAGCACAACTCTGCCATGTTTGAAAGGCACACTTGACCTGCTGACACACTGAACATCCTATTATTAGCAGCACCCTGGAACGTTTAAGCAGAACCACATAGTATATTGGTAGACCGATGGATATTGAACAGCAGCACTATGATGTATATTTTATACGGTCCTTCTGGTGGTGCATCAGTTTCTCGCTGAGCAGGCAATTACTAGCAATGGAACAATGATGTGTATCACTGGACATAGAATTTATGCAATTTCTCTAGACAAATGCCATTTGTTTCAGTGAAGCGCATAACATTTTATAGACTTTGCATCTCTTGTGTTGAGCATGCAGGTTTGTCACCGAGTGCTAGAGAGAAAGACTGGTGCTTCCGGGCACTTTGATAGATTCAGGAGTATTGGGGCATTCCATTTTCTGCCCTTAAAGAACTACCTGAGAAACCTATAGTTCGTTTTTACCCACAAAAGTTGAGACATTATGGTGTATTGTTTTGGACTTCAGTTACCCCAAGTTTCACTTTTGCTGATGCAGTGTGGGGCAGATATAGCATGTTTTGTCACAGGTGCGTTTGTTTACATGCCCTTTAGCGAGAAGAGAGGTTTACCTATTCCCTCCCACATTCTAAAAGGGGATTAGGTAGGAAGAATTAGATTATACCAGACTGAAAGGAGTGATGGCAGATACCTTTCTCGCTCCACGTCCCCAAAAAAATCATGCTGTAGTTTGTGCTGGGTGGGACAGTCCCCCTTTCTTCCTTCCTAAAACATATACATAAGAGTCTGGCTTTAATAGGTACCTTATCAATGTCAGAATAGTCCCTTATATTTCATACAGGTACAGCAATCTATTTTGCTAGATTACAACTTCAGGAACATAGATAAACATCCGCAAACCACCTTCTTTTCTCATACTGCCCACTCTACGGATGCATGTGATGAACTTTGTGGTCATTGGCCTGCCAGGAGACCATGCATCATATGCAGTACTTGCGTTTTTGAATGATATTTCTGTAATGCTGACAGCTTTTGCGTAATATTTCTATAATGCAGGAGGCATACCTGTTAGGTCTTCCTTTGTGAATGCAAATGTTAGTACGACAAGAGTGAGCCCAGATTTTGATTTATCAGTTCCACTGAATTGGGTAAAAATAAACATCTGTTATTCAGCACCAAGATACCCTTGGGTGAACTTGCACTTTAAAAATATACATGGTATGCCATGTTATATTATCTTGGATTGCTGAGTGTTGCGGTACCAGACGTGTTCACAGAGCTTCCCGGGGTGTATCTTCAGGGAGGGTCTCTGGGGAGTTACACCCCCCCCCCAACAATGTATTCTGTAGTAAATAGTTGGGCACAGGTGCTTTCAGTCTGGTTTTGTGAGGTGTCTTTTGGATTTCACCCTGGAGTTTTACATGCGCACATAGAAAAAAAACATACACACAGGACCTGATTTTAAAAAAAGGCATGCAACTCAGCACAGCTCCCAAAGAGGCCGGCTGCATTGCGTGACAGACAGAGAGCAGTAGAGTACCATATCTTCAGAGATATTGCTCCCCCCCCATCTTTTCCTCACGCTGGTGCTGATTTCAGCTGCCTTGCGGCAGGCACAAAACCTTAGCGCTGTATCGCCAAGGTGTGTGCCTAAGTCTAGCATAAGTTTTGTACAGGTACCCTTCCTGTACAAAATACTATGGCTAGACAAGTTCACACACTTCTCCCACTTTGTAGGTATGCTAAACAGTACAGCATGCATATAAAGTCAGAAAAGAAAGAAGAAATCAAAACATTTCTCCTGTTAATGCCTCCTTTGAAGTGGGGTTAACCTTTAGTGCTGAACTTTTTCTACAATTTTTTGTAGATAGGATGGGTGATAGCATGGGAACGCCCATGTACCATCCAAATACTGCCCCTTTGCCGCTATTAACGCAAAGCAGTGTTTTGCGCTGCTTTGAGCTACTTACTGTCAGGGTACTTTCCAGCACAAAACAAGTTTTGCACTTAAAAACTAATTGTGAAAAAACATTTTTTTACTGGCTAGCGTCCCTTCTGAGATGCTTACCTAGCACAAAGCGTTTGTAAATCGACCCCACAATCTCTTGCCTTTGCCTTAAAACTTGATTGGTTTGAAAACTATTTTTAAGTACCCATAACAAACCACACTCGTCTCTCTTTCCACAGTATCTTAAGCCCCCCTTGTGTCTTACTTCTTATAATGTACTTTAACAAGATTTGTCAGAGTGATTGCTGGGAAATCTGAAGCTTACACCCCCCCCCCCAATCTTACTGACCAAACTACCACCCTGAGAGCTTTGTCTGAAATCAGTAGCCTAGTTCCCTGCCTGCATTAGAATTATGGGTACTGAAAACCCATTAAAAACTATACGCATTTTGTATTCTTATCTTCTGAAGATTAATGGAAATTCATTTATAGGTCCACCTTCTTCACTTGCCAAGTGAAGGATGCTGGTCTTTTAGCAATGATAAGACTCCTTAGGGTGTGCAAAATTTTTAAAAACATATTTTTGTTTTCCTACCGCTGCGTGGATGATGTTTGTATTAAATAGGTGGGTCTTCAAACCATCCTTTCACCAAGAGCTGTCTCTGAAAAAGCTTCCTTAACTGTGTCTGATGCACTACCTATGGGAGCTTAAAACCAATCAATCAATCAAAGACATTTGTAGAGCGCACTACTTAACCGTAGGGTCTCAAGGCGCTTGGGGGGGGCGGGGGGGGGGGGGGGGGTTGGGAGTGCCGTTACTGCTCGAACAGCCAGGTCTTCAGCTTCTTCCTGAAGGAGAGGTGGTCTTGGGTCAGGCGCAGGTCGGTCGGGAGGGAGTTCCAGGTCTTGGCGGCCAGGTAGGAGAAGGATCTTCCTCCTGTCGTCGCTCTTCGGATGCGGGGGATGGCAGCGAGGGCGTGGCTGGCTGATCGGAGGTGGCGTTTGGGAGTGTAGAAGTTGATGCGGTTGTTGAGGTAGCTCGGGCCTTGATCGTGTAGGGCTTTGTGTGCGTGGGTGAGGAGACGGAAGGTGATTCTTTTGTTGACGGGGAGCCAATGCAGGTCTCTCAGGTGTCCGGAGATGTGGCTGTTTCGTGGGATGTCGAGGATGAGTCTGGCTGAGGCGTTCTGGATCCGCTGGAGTCTCTTCTGGAGCTTGGCGGTGGTACCGGCGTAGAGGGCGTTGCCATAGTCCAGTCGGCTGGTGACGAGGGCCTGGGTGACGGTCTTCCTGGTCTCGGTGGGGATCCACCAGAAGATCTTCCGTAGCATGCGTAGGATGTTGAAGCACGCCGAGGAGACGGCGTTGACTTGCCTGGTCATGGAGAGGGAGGAGTCCAGGATGAAGCCCAGGTTGCGTGCGTGGTCTGTCGGTTTGGGTGCGGTGCCCAGGGCGGGGGGCCACCAGGAGTCCTCCCAGGCGGAGGGCGAGGGGCCCAGGATGAGGACCTCCTCACACTATACACTGTGGTTAATCTCACAGTTAGCAGATGCATAGGAAAAGGTATACTAGTTCACATGGATTGGGCTTTCGTATGTGGGGAAATGTATATGCTGTTAGAGCATTTTATGTATTTAATCATTTTAAATAAGTTTGATATTTTGTATATTTTATGGAATAATTGTGTGAGGCTCTCCCTTTTAGGTCGACCTGCAGATGTGGACAAAACAGGACAGCAGGACCCCTCTCGATGATGGCTCTCTGATGCTGATGTCCCACATCAGTAGGTCGGGTTTGGTGTCTGGGCTGAACACTGAACAAGCCTTGGCTGCTGCAAGTGTGCCACCAGTACCCAGGGTATTGGTGCAGGGCTGCTCTTGGGGGTCCTGTAATCTCCAAATTTGGTAAGGAGATATATCTAGCTCCTGCATGGGGCCCTCCTCCCGGGATGCTGCTTCTTCATTGAAACCAGGGATGTGGTCGGTGCCTGCAGGCTGCAGGGAAGTGGCCCCTCCACTTCAAGGGAGATGCTGACTGGTTGGTGACGTGCTGGCAGCCCTCTGAGGCTTTATGAGGATGTACAGCAGCCGGACAAGTCGGGTCTTTGCAATTGTAAGGAGCAGGCAGGCAGGGTTTGGCGCCAAGTCCACAACTAGTCATCAGTTCTTGCATTCTTCAGCTCTTCTTTGTCCTTCTTCTCCTTAGTCAGGTGAATCTGAGTTCCTGTTGTCAGAGGGCCACCTAAATACTAAATGTAGGGGTGTTAAGGGGGTGAAGGGTAGTAGTCAATGTGGGGATTGGGCATAACCCTGTCCCAGAGTTCCTAATTCCACCAAAAACAATATGATGGAACCCTTCTTTAGTGAGGTACATCAGGCTGCCCACCTTAGGGGTGTGACTGGCCTGGTAGTGCAATACGCCTACTTTTATACCTAATTTCATACCTGTTCGGGTGTCAAATGGGCCTCAGGGCAGGGGGTGGCATCTCCCAAGTGTGGGGAAGCTGGGGTCTCATATCAAAGGCGCAGGAGCTATGAGGCCCCTCACCTTGATATGCTAAATCACTAGCCATACTGTTTTCTTTGGAGCAGGCATTGTCTCTGGCCTCAGAGAGCGTGGGCTCTCACCTGCAGGGGGTCAGAAACTCCTTTGAGGTGGCAGGCTGGTCAATACCAATACGTCAGCACACTAGATAGTGGTAGGTTATTCAGGGGTCAACTCTAAGATGCCCTCTGGGTGCATGTCATAATATATCTAGAACTGTGAACAGTACAGATTTATTAAGACAAGGTGTTTGATGCCATACACCTTAGGTTTTAGTAAAGCCATCATGTAGAAGGGGAACTCGTAATGACCAGTGCCCAGTACATATACCTAAGATAGCTTCCTTGTTTACTTAAACTATCTAGTAATTAAACTAGACAGCACAGGGGCTTATGAATTGGCAGTGAGAAAGGACCAGATAGGAAATAGACCCAGCAAACAGATCAGCAGGGTGGCCAAAATTTGGTGTTAAAATATATATACTTGTATAGTTCTACATCTGCATGGTGTCTCTAAGTAATTGCCTGTGGTCCATTAGAAATCTAGATAAATGATAACCTTTATGCAATTAAATTGACAGCATTGCTTATTGTGTTAATGAATAACACAGGAGTACTTAGTACAGCATAATATAATTCATTTTCTGGTATTTATCAATTTTCACAAATTCCCTTTGGTTACTATTTATTATGATACCTGGTAAATAATTACTATTTCTGCCATTGACTTGTAACTCAGTGCTATGTAAAGTGCTCTTATAGCCATTTGGGCTTTTTGAGCACTTTATAAAATTACGAATTAAATAAATACAAATAGTAAACATGTTAAAATATTAGTTAACCATTTACAGAGAGAGTGTCCAACAAACGTTAGTCCTTTTATATATTACTAGCAGTCCGTCCCAACGCTGTCCGGGTATGAATTGCTGCCGGCCAGTAGTATATTGTTTTGTAGGATTTCGTTTAGATAGCATTTCTTATCTGTGACAGGCCTGTGAAACGCTGCGAGTCACAGTGCACTTAAGAGTGCGCGTTCAGTAGTGTGTGAACTCAAGTTTCCCTACTTTATTTTTCCTTGCAATATTATATAGCGCAAACTCGACAACATGGCATGAGCACAATTTACATTACAGAAGAACACATTAATTTGTGGTAGGCACGGGGAGACAAAGCGATTTGCCTGGAATCATAGGATGTTGAGCTGAGGCCGAGATTCGAACGTAGCTCCCCAGCTCTAAAGTTCGCAATTCTAAAACTTGTGGCGGGAGTTGTGTCTAAAAGTGTATGTTAGTGTTGGCCATCAATGAGAGAGACCTGTGCATTTTTCAAATGGGTGGTGAAAAAATATGAGTACGTTGCTGTAGATGTGGGCCGCCGTGCCACCAATGTACTTACTGGGGAGGGTAATCACCCATTATTCCGCAACTTTCTTTCCGCATACCATCACTCTGCATACTTTCATTACGAAAGTACCATGACTCCGCAATGCCATTATAACGCATGGTATTACATTTTATATGCTTTTACCACGCATACATTTACAACGAAATTCGTTGTAAATGCCTGAACGGTAAAAGCAATGTTTGGATAAGGTAAGAATGGGTATAGGGGTATATGTTTTGGGTTGCTGAGGTATATGTTTTGGGGTGTTTGTATATTTTAAGGGTTCAGATATAGTTTGGGGTTATGGGGTACAGGGGTAGTTTTAGGGTTTAGGGCTAGGTATGAGTTTTGGGGTACAGGGGTATTTTTAGGGTTCACAACTAGGTTTGGGTTTTGGGGTATAGGGGTATTTTTAGGGTCCAGGGGTAGGTTTTGGTTTTGGGGTACAGGGGTATTTTAAGGGTTCAGGGCTAGGTTTGGGTTTTAGGGTACAGGGGTATTATTAGGGTTCAGGGCTAGGTTTGGGTTTTGGGGTACAAGGGTATTTTAGGGTTCAGGGGTAGGTTTGGGTTTTGAGGTACAGGGTTATTTTTAGGGTTCAGGCCTAGGTTTGGGTTTTGGGGTACAGGGGTATTTTAAGGGTTCAGGGCTAGGTTTGGGTTTTGGGGTACAGGGGTATTTTGAGGGTTCAGGGCTAGGATTGGGTTTTGGGGTACAGGGGTATTTTAGGGTAATGGGGTAGGTTTGGGTTTTGGGGTACAGGGGTATTTTAAGGGTTCAGGGCTAGGTTTGGGTTTTGAGATACAGGGGTATTTTTAGGGTTCAGGGCTAGGTTTGGGTTTTTGGGGTACAGGGGTATTTTTAGGGTTCAGGAGTAGGTTTGGGTTTTGGGGGACAGGGGTATTTTAAGGGGTCAGGGCTAGCTTTGGGTTTTGGGGTACAGGGGCATTTTAGGGTTAAGGGGTAGGTTTGGGTTTTGGGGTACAGTGGTATTTTTAGAGTTCAGGGCTAGGTTTGGGTTTTGGGGTACAGGGGTATTTTTAGGGTACAGGGGTAGGTTTGGGTTTTGAGGTACAGGGGTATTTATAGGGTTCAGGGCTAGGTTTGGGGTACAGGGGTATTTTTAGGGTTTGGGGATAGGTGTGGGTTTTGGGGTACATGGTATATTTATAGGGTTAAGATGGGTTAGTGTTTAAGTGTGTTGGGGTATTTTAAGGAGTAAGGGTGGGTCCTGATTATGGGGTGCAGGGGTATTTAAAGAGAGCAGGGTGGGATTAGCACACGATATGAGACATGGCATGAAGGGCGGAACGTACCACACGCCCCCAGCATTTGTCACAGCCATCAGCGCACGCCCACAGCCCAACGCAGACACGCCCACAAGGGACTACTTTGCTGGCACAGTTCTTTTACCTTTTAAATGTATATGGTGGGTGTCTGCATAGCCTATGTCCTTTTGCAGCAACTGCCCTTTCCATCGCTGTATTGGATGTTGTGATTGGTGCTGTGGTTCCTGAGATTACCCGCCTCAAAGGTTTGGGCTCTCTCTTTCTTATATATTAGTATGGATAATCAGAGACCAAATACAGATAATCTGATAACCTAAATTACATTGAAATCTAGTAAAATCAAAATGCTAAGAAATTAATAACTTTCATAGACTAGCATTTCATTACTGGTGGCTTGTTCTGCAACTTTTGCAATCTGTGCAACTTTATAGTCTATTGATTATACTATACAAATATTGCAATATATACGAAACTGCTGCTTGTGGTAAAATACAAATGAAAAGCAAAGTTAAAGGGGATGCTAAGCAATATCTTTGTGGAAAAGCATAATAAACTCCAAGCTGGACAGCTAGAATACATAAATAATGGTACCCATCGGATTCTGACTTGCCAATGCAGTATGAATTACTTGTGTTGAAATGACGTGGTTGTTGATGATTTGATGAATACAATTAATTTGTAGGACATAAAGTTCATCAGATTACCCAATGTGGGAATTTAGTGGATTATCGAATCCACCAATTAACAACAACAATATGTGATGAATTCTATAGTATTGCCAATTCTAAGTGCAGGCAATAACAGACGTTACCATAAGCCATTGCAATGGTCCTCCATTCACCAACCTCGGAAGGATAGAAGACTGATTGGCCTTGTGATGCAAACTCATGGCATGCAGATGATTTAAAGTTCCATGAGTGAGTGCTACCTCCCTCGTCAACCCCACTTGAAGAATTCGAGCTATGATTAAATTAGATGAATAGATGGGGTGCATAAATAATTTATTGTCTCAGCTAAAAGCATACAATATACAATACAAAAATAATAATTGAACTTTAGTAACATAATGCTTCACCCATTAATTCTTGTTAAAGTGGTTAAAAGTTAAAAATCCATTGCCTGTTGGTTGAACCAATGTCTCACTACTAACCATGCAGACCATGCAGACCAGGTATATGCTGAGACTGGTGGAACAATTGAGGCCCATAGAGCCAATGCAGTGGCATAAAGTACCCAAGACTGTCCAATTGTCCTGTGCTACGGCCACATAATCTAATGTTACACTCTTTGGGGTACTATTTTGCCGTATAGGTTTTTACTAGTAGGCCCTGAAGTCTCAATTTTAAGTACCAGGAGCGTCGCATCCCTGGAGTAATTATGTCAATATATGGATCAAGGTTCACAAACGTTTTTGCCACCATATATTGGGACAATAAAGTCCTACTTCAGATGGTGCTGGCTAATTGCCCGTTTGGGGAACCCGAAACAATCCTTGAATAGGGCTGTTGCAGGCTCATTCATTTTGATCAGGCTCTCTCTACTGACTTCAATGTTGTATTGATTTGAGCTAGCCATTATAGTTGTTCAATTATCCCATGCACATGATGCCTAGTAATAATTGTAGATCAAATATAGGCGGGAAATTACAAGACGTCTGACCCTCAGTAGAACAGGCCACACTACCACAAATAGATCTCTTAGTATTATCTACTTGGACCTCTGTAAGCCTCTGGTTAAGTTCCCTGATCATGTTGGTCATGGTGGGGTTACTCAAGCTGTTCGAAACCTCTGTGGGTAGGATGGGTGTTGCCCTGGCTAAAATAGAATTTGCAGAGGTGGACACCTCTGATCTCAATCTAAAAAGACTGGGTAAATATACCAAAGAGTTAGAAAAGTGGCATTGGTAGTTAGGTCCTGAAACTGTTTAGGTAGGCCAGTTCTCCAAAGGGACTGACCTGGACAGAGGGATGTAAGGCAGAGTAGGTCCTACAACTTTAAATCCACTTCCTCTACTCTTCCTCACCTGACAGACTAGGAAGACTCTCCCATGTTTTGCTGAGTCTCCTGGCCTTTGGGCAGCAATCCCCCCCATGTTTTGCCAGATTTCTGATGCACTTTGACTGAATGTGCCCTGGGTCCCTGCCAATCAAGTTCCCAGGGCCTGTGTTCTTTTCCAAAATGGTGCCTTTGTTTCCACAATTGGCACACCTCTGGCCCACACATAAGTCCCTTGTAAAACGTACCATTGGTACCAAGGGCCTTTTGACCAGAGAGGGTCTCTAAGGGCTGCAACATGTACTGTGCCCTCAGAGACCCCTCACCTAACACATACCCACTGCCATTGCAGACTGCGTGTTATGGTGCAGACTAAACTGAAGAGTCGACATGGCACACATCCCTGTGTGTCATGCCCACAAACATTGCCTGTGGCATAGGTAAGTTACCCCTGTAGTAGGCGAGAGTATAGCTGCATGAGCAATATGCCCCTGCAGTGTCTAAGTCCATTTTTAGACATTGTAAGTGCAGTGAAGCCATATTGAGTACTTTGGCTGGGAGTTTGTCATTATGAACTTCACAGCTTCAAGATGGATTTACTGAAAGCTAAGAAGTTTGGGACAAAACTTCTCAGCACAATAACCCACACTGATGCCAGTGTTGGATTTATTGTAAAATGCACTCAGAAGGCATCTTAGAGATGCCCCCTGGAAAATGACCAACATACTAGTGTACAGATGAGTGGTCTGCACCAGCCTGCCACACACAGACATGTTTCTGACCCACTGAGGTGAGAGCCCTTGTGCTCTCGTGGGTTAGGAAGAAAGCCTGCTTGGCTGGAGGTGCTTCACACCTACCCCTTAGAGGGAACAGCAT
This sequence comes from Lissotriton vulgaris, assembly GCF_964263255.1. Lineage (NCBI taxonomy): Eukaryota > Metazoa > Chordata > Amphibia > Caudata > Salamandridae > Lissotriton > Lissotriton vulgaris. The sequence continues at coordinate 347,188,315 of NC_141689.1, read as the reverse complement.
TCAGGGCGGGGAGCCTCAGAGGCTTCCTGCCCTTTGTAATGCTATTCAGGGCCTCTCCAGCCAGTGGAGATGCCGGTCCCCCTGACTAAGCCCCACGTTTGGCGGCAAGGTTAGCAGAAACTTTTGTTGTCAAGAGAGGTTAGTCTTCTCTCAGCAAGGGTCACCCCTATGGTGTCCAAAGCTGAAGTGACCCCCCCCTTAGGATATCCTCAACCTTGAATGGAAGGATTTTAGCCAATCAAATAGGGAGTGCCCCATCCCCAAAAAGAGGGGACATACAAAGAGTGCAGTCACCCTAAAGGCAAAGTAGCCCCTTAGTTACTAACTGCAAGTACCTGTGACTTCCCTAAATTCAGTATTATGGGGAACCCCTAAACCTTGATCCTCAGATTCCTGCAACCTATGAAGAAGGACAAAGAATACACTGTGCAGGAAAGCTTCATGTTGGCGACTGACTTGGCCCCAGCCCTACTTGCCTGTATCCAGCTGAAAGAGCCAGCGAAGAAGACAATACCTGTCCAGTGGCCAGCAACTTCCAAGAACCCAAGGAATACTGCCACTCATCAAAAAAGACCAGATCTTCCGAGGACAGCAGCCCTGTCCGGAAAACTCCAACTTAAAGGACTCCAGATCCAGGAGGATCCACGACCCTTGCCCACTTTGCACCTGACTCCCACGGCCTGGGTCTGAGTGGCTCACCTGTCCAGTGAAGTCTCCCCATCAATCTTAACCTTGACTCAATCAGTGGCTGACCTCTCCTGGACTCCACGAAGATGCCTGCAGCCCCATCTTGAAGGGTCGTCCGATTGTGACCAGCTCTGCTAAAGGAAATTTGACACCAAAGGGCAACCCTGCATCCTCAGCCCCCCGACATTGGGGAGCCCAGCAGACACTCTGCCCTCCTTCAACATCTCAACTTACCTGTCCAGCCAGTGGTCTCCTTCATCCAGCCTCCTGGTCTGAGGCTGCAGCCTCTTTGTGCGATATTCCCCATTGAAGAGCATTGGGTGCCAGATGCTGATTTGAACCCTGCACCGACTGCCCCTGTGCCACTGGGGGTGTAGTTTTCATGCTGGCTTCTGCTCCCACCCAGTGCTCATGTTAACTCCCAGGCCTGTGCCCAGAAACTGTGGGTACCTACCTGCAAACCGCACCTCTTGTGGGTGCCTCCAGTCCCCATTGACTAACATTGGGCCCAATGAACTCTGGACCCGGCTACCCCAGTGGCACTGGTGGTGCAGTACCTACCTTAAATGGAACTTTGCCCAGTTTTGGTCTAAACCCCTAAAGACTGGAAGGGTAAGTCGTGCACTTACCTATTAATGCCTATAACTGTTTTCCTTCCATAGGATTGCACTGCATTTCTCCTATTGCATTTAACTGTCTATCTTTTACAACTGCTAGGTTTGCTACTTTTTTTGATTGACAACAAAAAAGTATTTCTCATACTGTAAAGTATTTCTACTGCCTTTGAAAGACAATTCCTACTACATTTTGAAAAGTATTACTACTCTGGAAACGGTTACTTACCTGCAACTGAGTTCCTCTTAGTTCTAATATAAAATAACAAAGTAATAACTTTTTATACAAAATCATTGGTCTGGGATTAAGTTATTGAGCGTGTGTAATCATTTCTTGCCTGAGTGTATACTACAAATGCTTAACACAACCCTCTGATAAGCCTAACAGCTCGACCACACTACCACACATAGAGCTCCAAGTGTTATCTACTTAAGCCCATGCAAGCGTCCAGGGATCCACTGGACTCTGTGCACACTGTACCTTGGTTTGGTATAGTATATCGGATGCCAACTTTCTATACATGTAATTAGCAAAAATAAACAAAATGTTTAAAATCCAATAAGGGGAAGCATACATATGGATGTTTGACATGTTAAGGCTAAATTGTCAAAAATGACTGTAGGGACAATGGGTTTGTAAAAGTTGATTTGATTTACCCATACTTGGTCGATAGAGCCAACTCTTTCACAATGATCAGTACTCTTCCACGCTGGCCCCCTCCAACGCTTGCAACCTGTCAGGTCCTCTTCTATTGTATTCCATTCAGATTATCATCAATAAAACAAAGGTCAAGTCACTTTAATGTCGCGACCCAAAATATGTCTGGTTCTTGGGCCTAAATAAAATTGAGCATGCAACTATTTATACATATCTAGATGCTATCATAGGTAAATCAATTTGGAGCACCCATATAACACAAGTGCACCATAAAGCTTCCACTACCTCAGGACCTCAGGAACAATTAAAAGATTTGCATTAAAATAGGGCAGGGAGTGCAGGGGCGGCTCCACTGTAATGGGGGAGGAGTGTACCCCCACTGAGTCAGTCAGCGTAAAATAAGATTATAATATAATAAAATTATCCTTTTATTTCGTATGCTGACTGAGCTCAGGGAGTCTTGGATGAGGCTTGGCCGGTCCGTGCATGGCAGGGAGGAGGGGGTAGGGTGCACAGTAAAGTGTACATGTCGCTTTGGCACAGCCAGGTTGGAGAAACGCCACAGGCACTTAGGCACTGTCTGAGTGGCAAACAAGGCCGATCAGATCAATCCTGGCGCTGCTTTCATACTATGAGGTCAGCATCTGGATTGGGTGGGGAGCCTGTGCAGGTACCCCTGAGACTGCTGGGACACCATCAGGAGTGAAAAGGAGCACTGACGCGTCGGTGGCAGGACAGATACTTTTTTTGATTATATCTCCCTTACCCCCAATGTCAACTGGAGTTTTGTGGCGGCCGCCACTGGGGGTTCGTTCGGTCCATTATTAAGGTTTCCTACACTAAACCGGTTTCAACTCTTATGTATGGTTTACTATGTTGAACATCAGAGATAATAAGAAAAGTAGAAAAAATACTCAGCAAAAAAAAACCGCAGCAAAGTCTTCCAAGACTGGAGCCGTGAATTACGTCTCTTCACACTCTCACCACCATCCACCAAATCAACAATTTTATTGACTGCTATCTGGTAGAGAACGATATTTTGACACCTCATTTTAAAAACAACCTGGTAAATCAATACACCATAGTATTGGAATGATCTATCAAGGATCTCTTAGTCAAATATAATCTGCCCGCACTAAACAAACTATACAAAATGACTTGAGCAGTGTGGAAGGTGTTAAAAACTTTGTGTTGCATATCAGCCATTGAGATGCCAGAGAAATACAAAAATACTAAGTATACTTTGGAATCCTACATTATGATAAGACAACCATATCTAGATTTTATTCTGAATGTAAAGATTAAACAAATATATGTTTTATCTCCTTTTGTCTACCTTTTGGTCAATTTGACAGAGTATGGAAAAGCACCGTGGGAGTCACTAATGTGTGTCGGATTTGCAACCAAGACCAGTAAATATCTTTGCCTATATATGGAACTGCTTGACCACAGTACAGGAAATATTTAAAAACAATTTTTAAGACAGAGGAAATAAGAACAATATCTGATGTGATTGTATGCTACTGCAGGAGGGCCACTTCAAAATATGTAGGCCATAATATAAAATACTCATATTTTGCAATTAAACTGAGGGTAAGTCAATTCATGGAGGTTTTACAGCCCCAAAGTCAGTCTCTTTGGCATGAAGCTCTTATATATTTTTTATATTTTAAATGACGCCTTTATTTTATTTACTTTTTTAAAAAGGTTTTAAAGAAACTGAGACAATAAGGACGTAACTAATTCATTCATTCACATAGTCAAATAGGCCTGTTTTTAGAGCATGGAGCATTCCTGTCTTTTGTGTGCCTGCAGAAGCATCTAGAGGCTACCACTCAATCACCTGGAAAGCAGTTACAGCCCCTTGATGCTAAAAGAAGTCAGAAGCTATTCAGTCTTCTTTCCCCTGCATTTTGATAGAATGGTATTTATTTTCTTCCAGATATTTCTTCCAAAGTTCAGCAACGTTCTGAGTAGGAAGTGGTTAGATGTAATTTCATCCTGTGCACTAACCAGTGATTAGAGAATACCCTGCATCCAATCCTAGGATCATTACTGTCAAACTCAACCTTCTTTTTCAGGACATTCTTTCTCAGTGTACTACAAACCTCCCCAGACTCTATCATCCATGATGGCTATGCTTAACTCCCACTATAGGAGCCTTGTACTTCGTTCTAGTTTTTCCCATATGGACATGAGGTGTCCTCCCTCTCCCATTGCTGAAACTGATGTTCCCTCTTGCTGGGACACAGGCAGAAATCTAGGATGGGCGAATTATGATTAGAACATTGGAATGAGGAGCACTCCATTGAATACAATGGAGTGCTCCGAACTTCTTTGGGCCGGTAGAAGCCCGCAGAGCAACATTCCAATGTTGTTTTTGTTCACAGTTGCTGCTGTGAACAAAGGCCTCTCGGAGCCCGATGGGATTTAACCACCCTCTGGCTCTGAGAGGCCTTTGTTTTTAGGAATTAGAACATTCTGCCCTCTAGTGTCGCAATGTTCTAATAGCCAGGCTCTACCAGTCATTTAAGGCCTGCTCCCTTGTTAAAGGCCCCGCCTTAGTCTCAGGCCTTCATGGCTCCCAAAAAAGTCCACAGACGAGTGCAATGTTTATTGACTTTCTCCATGGGATTGACCAAATATAAAATTACAATTAACTGGAAATCCAGTATGGCCCTGACAGTGTTGGACAGGAAAATGAGATCACCAGAAGGGCAGAGATCAAGGTGAGAATGCTCAGGGCCTTTGCAATCAGAACATGGAATGGGACTTGAACCTCACTGAAATGCAGAGTGGTCAGGCATTTGCTGGACAGCTAGGGGAGAGCGTATGTAAACTAGGGTACGGAGCTTCAGGCAGGGAAAAGGTAATTTCTAAATATTTCACCAATGTATTGAGTTTCTAGTAAATGTTAATACGAGTATTTTTATTACTCTTCTAACTGTTCTTTAACCTGAGATAGCAGGTTTAATATTGTTTAATCTGTACTCTAGTTTTATCATAGGACAGCCAGAGGCTGCCACAGTGAAAATAGCTTTTGGAGGTGCGTCACTGCAGGAACATGGCGCCATTAATTTCTACATGTTCCATTTTGAAATATTAGGCGCCCTCTCTTGTTGGCTACAACACTTATATAGAGGTGACCTATTAATGTTTAAAAGGACGTTTTGTTCCCCTGTTATTAAGGTTATTTGACAGGTTGGGCGGCAGCTTTAAACTGCAGCAGTCAGGATACAGTGCTAGCCAAGTTCAGTAAGAGCTACAGTCCATAAACATTTACCTTTCCGTGCCATGGGTGTATTTTTCACGCTGTATACTATAGACATATAAGTGAGTTAAAATAAGTCAATTAAGGATTAGCCAATTTCTACAAACATTATTGGTCAAAAGCACAAACACTGGGCACTGAAGAGCACTAAAACCAGAAATAATATGATTTGAAAAATTCAGGTGTCCATGCAAAAAAGGTGTCCACATGAGATATAGATTTTTTTCCTAAGCTCCAGATACACCCTGCTGCATCATGTAGCTGGCCTGGCAGATAACCATATAGCTCAACATACAATGACTGGTTATAATCCAGTTGCTTAGAAGACTAACAACTGCCTACATTTTTGCTGTGTACGGCTGGAAGAAGATGCATGAGTTTCACTGTGGGAAACGCCTATACTGCCATTCACGGATCAGGGAGCTCACCGCCTAATCCCTGCAACATGCCTGCTGTTCACCGGATCACGCTGCAACTCGCGGTACCCGCTGCGCGGGTCCCGCATCGCCCGTTTGCCTGGGTCTTTGAGTGAGGCGTAGGACTATCGTTGGAGTCATCTGTTGCACCCGAGGGCGGGAGAGGAACACTCCTTCAGGGCTGCGAGCGCCAGGTGAGGGACAGGGACTCCATTTCCCAGGAGTCCCTGGGTTGCCATCACCTGCACCTGGACGCTCTCCCTGCTTGCCCCGCCCCCAACCGCCTCATCGCTATATTGGGAACGTCTGACCCCCGCTACGCGGGACGCGTGCGGGACGCCCGGGGCTAAGCCCGGGCAAAGGGCGGGCCCTCTGTGGCCCTCAGAGGCCTGAGGAGCCTGGCCTGGGCCATAACCCCTGTTCGTCTACATACCACCCAAGGGACAATTGGACACATGAACTGTAAGTTGATTGCAATCCCTGATTAGCGTTTGTGGACTGTTATTCATAAGTATCAGTTAACTGTTACATGTTTAGGATCTTTATTACCCTCTATCCTGTGCATTAAGGCCGCTCGAAAATCGGTGGTGGGGATTACCATGAACTGTCGGGAAACCCGGAGCATGGCAGTCGCAGAAGCAAAAAAATTGACTGGTACCCTAGATGATTTTATTGTCCGTACACATGCACTGATTGACGAGGGTATAACACTAATGGACAGGAGGGTGTCGCAAGATTTGGCTATAGCCAGGAGATCTTCTCTAGGCCCAATTGCCCAGGCTTGTACGCCTAACCCCGAGAGCCGCCCTGTTAGCCTTGCCTTGGTACACAATTCTGGGGACACTGGGGATCTTGATGCCTTAAACTCGCAGCAGGATCTGGAGGCCACCCCCAACCTTGATCTTATAACAGTAAGCGTCCCAGACAGGATAGATTTAGTTAACCCTACCGGGGCTAGTGATATACACCAAAAGGGTCTAAAAGAAGGAGCAATCCCCAAGCAAAAGGTAAAAAAACCCACCTCTACTAAAGGGAAGAAAGCACAAACGGTCAATAAGCGTAACAACCCCTTCTTAGTCCCATCAAACACAAATGGGGCAGTCTGTGCAATTGACACTGGGGGGGCACATTCTACAAACACCGGCTTGCCTCTAAGCCTCCCAGACGACACCATCATAGATAAAAGTCTGGAGGAAATCATGGAACTAAGTGGAGAAATTACTAGCTCAGCTCAACATAGTCAGGAGGGGTGTGGGTCAAATATGTTTGACAATAATAATATCTTGAACATATTAAAATCTTTACTTGAACCCATGGAGGCTAGACTGCGCCGCATAGAAACCATCTTGACCAATATTCACAAAGACATCAGTGCCCCTAGCCTCACCACGAACCCCAAAACATTTCACACCACTAACACAGCCACCAAGTCTTCTTTGGCTGGCAAAAAAGCTACTGTGGTTAGTAATAACTCTCCTAATAGCACAAGTAACACCCCTGCTGTGGAAGGCACTAAATCTAAAACCACAGTGTCAAAACAACCTGAGACTTCATCTAAACCTAAGCCACCCCCCCAGGTTAAATCAAATGACCCTATTCCACCGACCCCAAACCCGGTATCGATATCCGAACCCAAGGTAATGGCCCGTAGAAACATCCATCTTCCCCCAGATGCATGCCCCTACGTAGTGATTCTCACCGGGGTTAGTGTAATTTCACCTTTAGAAACTGAATCCAACCAGGCCCTAAAAAATAAAGTGTGCCACTGGCTCTCTAAAAATTATCCCTTACCGCCTAACATGCCAAGCAACATTTTAATGGTGGAAAGAACCCCATGGGTGGGAGGAAATAGGAAAAGTCTGCAAGGGGACTGCGTGGTGGTCACCTTTGAGAACACACAGGTGGTAGATTTAATTTGTAGAGGGACCCCTAGATACCAAGCTAGTACTGTCACCGCCAGGCCCCTCTCTTACTTCTACCTACCTGGTAACCAAACAGATAACAGATGGAGTTGGTTAAGGGGCCCACAGGAGACAACAACAATTCACAGGCAAAACCACCCCTGGGAGGCACACCCTGCAGGCTGGGATGAAGGTGTTAATGCGGGTTGGAACTTGGCCAGGCCTAGAAGAGGAAGACCGCCTTATGGGGGCTCTGTGGCAGGGCCCTATAATAGCCACCCACCCCACTACCAACAGTTTGCTCAGGGATATGACAATTTTTTCAATTTCCCCACCTCTAATCGATATGATTATTTGTCAACTTTAGATGGGAATGATTGACAAACACAGGTCTCTCCCTGTATAGAAAAACCTGAAAACAACCCCTCATTCTCTAGGCAAATGGATAAGAGCATTTTGGACGGGCAGATGTCCTGTTCAATTACCATTAATTGTGAGGGTGGGGAAGGAAGAGATCCTCTTAATGTAAAAACGGCTGGGCCTTGGAGGGGCGAGGATTTGTCAATAGCAACTTGGAATATTGCGGGACTTAAAAATAAAGTGGATAATCCAATTTGGCGGGACCAAATAGGTTCCATGGACCTAATAGCCCTGCAGGAGACCTGGGATACTGAAAATCTACTGACTCTGGACGGGTTTACCACCTTCTCAACCCCAGCAGTTGGATCTTCGAGGGGGCGTGCCAGAGGGGGTTTGGTTACTCTGATTTCTGCCAAAATCCCTGGGACATACACGCAAGTAGCCACTGGTTGTCCTTACTGTGTTGCTGTCTTAATCTCCTATAGGAATCATCACAATGTCTTGGTCATAAATTTTTATAACTCATTTGACAGGGACAGCTCAGTAAGTAATTTGATGATGTTAAGTGCTTTTCTGGCCAACTTTAAGGAGTCGGCAGAGCATGACTGTACCATTTTGTTGATGGGAGATTTCAATATTCATAGATGTAAGGAAAACTGCCCCCCCAATGTGTTATTTGGTACCCCGGACGAAGAAAATACCCATTTTGAACACTCAGAGCAGGGTACCTTTCTGGAAATAATGTTGGCTGAACATGGGCTTATTTTACCAAAGGCGGATGATGAGGATATCCCCACTTTCACTGGCCATGGTAGTGGCTCTGTGATCGATTATATTTTCCTCTACAATACTAATGGAGCCCAAAGCAGTAGCTACACAGTCTTAAGGTCCCATTTCAGTGATCATAACCTTGTGGTTTTAAAAGCAAAGAATATATTTGTCATCAAGGATAGCTGTAAAAACCTGACAGATAAGCATGATCTGCGGTTAACGGATCAAGCTCGCAGAATCAGATGGTGTAGAGTAATCCCAGATGAGTTTTTTTGTAACTTGTGTGAGAGTAGTAGGGATGACCTGATGCTGTGTTTGGATGAACGGGCTGGGGATGGCGAAGTAATGGAGGCGTATAAAAAGGTCTGCATTGATATTCTCTCCAAATTGACTGTTCATGGTAAAAGTAGAACACAAGGGAATGACGGCTGGTTCGACAAAAAATGTTCAGCAGCAAACCGTAAACTTAAGGCTGCCCTCAAATTAGAACCAGTTGACAGACGGTTAGTAGCTACCCTTAGGAGAGATTATAAAACAACAATTGATGAAAGGCGGCGCGAGATTAGGGAAGACGCTTGGGCTGATCTAACCTCTACAGAGGTATTAAAAAACAGCGCCAAGTTTTGGGCGGTGGTAAATCAACCTTACTTCTCGGATTCCAACAACAATGAATTGGATTGTGGTATCCAGGAAGAACGATGGCACACACACTTTAGTTCAGTTTATGAAGACGAGACCCAGGTGGTAGAACGCCTGACCGCATTCCCTCAATTACCATACACCCTATCTGTGAATGAGGAGGAGGTGGCAGTGGCCATTGGTTTGATGACCAGTAACAAAGCCCCCGGGCCCGACGGCGTCCCCTCTGACCTTTTTAAAGCTGATACTTTATTTTGGTCCAAAGTTTTAACTAATGTTTTTAATAGAGTCTCTAAGACGGGCATTCCTGAGTCATGGTCACAGTCGGTAATCGTGCCAATTTACAAAAAAGGGGATAGGGGGGACCCTGGTAATTACCGACCCATATCCCTTATTGACTCTGCAGTTAAGGTTTTGGGGAGGGTGGTTTTAGGTAAATTGACCACCTGGCTAGAGGAGACAAACACACTTTCACCTCTACAGTACGGCTTCCGCAAGGGACGTGGCACAATCGACCAAAGCCTAAATTTACAGCTGCTAATTGGGAAGTACACCTTAGCTAAACCAGGTTCATTGTTTATTGCTTTTATGGATCTGTCCTCGGCGTTTGACCGGGTAAACAGATCTAAATTGTGGGACCAGCTCCTTAATATCGGAACAGACCCCAACATAGTTTATTTTCTAGCAGATCTCCATAGGGATCTTACCGCAACGGTCCGCTATGACAGAAAGGGGAACTGCACGGAGAAAATTAGCATTATCAATGGTGTGAGACAGGGGTGCATCCTTGCTCCCCTGCTTTTCACACTATATATCAACGACCTTGGCAAAGCTTTGAGTGGAGCCTGTAAGGATATCCCGAAGGCTGGGAAATATTTGTTGCCTGCCCTACTGTATGCGGATGACGCTGCACTTCTAGCTAGAACCTCATTAGGACTCCAAAGCTTGCTGAACTCTTTTTATGTCTTTATGGATAATCTTGACCTGAGTGTTAACTTTGGGAAGTCTCACGTCATGGTAGTAGGTCACAAAGCCAAGGCAAGGAAAAATGTGATGCCACTTTTTTGTAATAAACACAAGCTGTCCCGAGTCTCTAGATTTCCCTATTTGGGGGTGGTCTTCGATGAGGGCTCTACGTGGAACCCCCAATTGGTGGAGAAAAAAACCTCCTTGGCACGTTCGACCTCCGCAGTACTAAGATTTTCCCGTAAACTAGGAGTGAAACCCATTGAGGCAGTACTAAAAGTATACGCTTCTAAATGTATTGCAATTGCCACGTATGGGGCCGACCTGTGGGGCTTCAAACAGGTCTCATCGCTCCAAGTCTCAGAGGACAATTTCTTAAAAACTCTTCTTTCCCTGCCTAGCTCTACCGCAAACTACATAGTTCACCAGGAGTGTGGAGTAGGCTATTTGGAAGACAAAATTGCCCTGGCCCCCTTATTAAAATGGTTGGCAGTTTGGCTAAACCCAGAGCTTGATGTAAACCATGAAATCCTAAAAGATTGTCTAAGCCTGGATCATTGGGACAAAATCACCTGGTTGAAGTACGTGCAACAAATGTGTGTAAAACTGGGACGTCCAGAATTGTTTGATAAACCTTCAAGCTTGGTGAAAGGGGATATAAAATGGGTCAAAAACACCTTCTTGCTGAATAGAGGAATGGACAGAGAGGGCAGGGAGCTGCTTAAATCCTCTGTCAGGTCCCATCAGCTGATTGTTTCACCCGACCCCGAACCGGAACTGTACCTTAAAGTTGTGAACAACGCTAATCATAGGTACTTGTTAACAAGGTTCCGTTTGAATAAAATACATCTCTTAATTTCTGGCCGCCCCGTTTGGACTAGAAGTAAGGATTTAGTATTATGCACATGTGATGGTTGTTCAATCATGGATACGGCTCATTTTCTGTTTTTCTGTGACCACTTCAAAGGTATTAGATTTAAATTTATTATACCATTGCTAAAAGGAAAGGGTTTTAGGCAAGTGAAGCCAGCCTTGCTGTACCTCCAACTCTTGGCAGAGATTTGGGTCACTTTTAATGTGGCTAAATTTTTAACTATCGCAATGAGACTTAGCAAAAAGATTGCTTGGCCTTAGAGGACTTTGTATAAACATAAAATACCGTCCGAAACCTTAATCAAGGTTACTAATGTGCACATTGTTGTTTTTAAAAGGAAAAAACTTTACACTCTGTATATTTCTGTATTTATCCATGTTAGCTGCTATATTTTTTATGGGCGGATTATGGATTGTTTTAATGCTTGTACACTTTTATGGTTTTTGTGATTTAAACCGAATAAAGTATCTTTTGAACTTTTGCATGAGTTTCTGTAAAGTGTGTCACAAAAAAGAAGTCTCAGAGAGCTTAGGAACTTGAAGATTAAAAGAAAGTTCACCATCAAATGTAATCCCTGCTTTGAGGAGAAGGAGATGGTGATGAAGGGGCTCCAAGCCACCCAGCCATCAAAGCTGAGACCAATGAGATGATCCTCAGAAAATAACCAATTCAGTCCTATATATGTTTAGTTGATAGGTGCTGTTGTTCATTCATGTAGCTAGGGCTCAACAACAGTCTTTAAAGTTAACGAGTGATGATGGGTTTAGTTAAAGTGAACGCTCTGTTGGGTATCATCTTTCTAGAAGTAAATGTACCCTAAATTAGTGCAACTAGAGGCACAGTCTGGATATTAAATAAAGTGGGGATCAAAGCAGAAATGATGGGTCACCACAAACTCTTTAAATTGTGAGATAAAATGTGTCAAAGATAATGGTTGTGGGTTTGATCTTTATTACTAATATCCTTAAGCCACTATATGAGGACTATGTTGGACACAGGACCAGATTTATAAACACTTGAACTGATTTGTGTAATTTTTAGTGATGCAAACCTGGATTTGTGTTTGGAAATTATCCAGAAGTAACTTCAAGTTGCACTATGCGCTATTTTATGCTACTTTGCATCAAGGGTGCATTCCATCGGTGCTTCATGGTCATTTCCATGCAACCACCCACGGGGTTTTGATGCAAATCCCGATTTACTAACATATGCAGACAGGAATTTGCACCAAAACATTACACATTACCAAGGCATGAGGAGACATGTTTACATTTATCCTTATATTGCTAATATTTGGATTTTACAAAGCACATACAAAGTGGGAAAAGTATTAAAGGATACTTCTTTTACTACTGGAAGGACCTCTATCACCACAAAACATATGCTTAATGAAATGCACACACCCCTGCATCATGGTGAAGGGTCGTATGCGTTGGTGTTCAGCAGGGAAAAGTGCACCAGCGCTGTGCAAGAGAAAAAATGCACCATATCTTATCAAATAAGGAAGATACACACCACATAATAACTTATTATTATATATTGTAAGGATGGCGCATTTACCAGCCGTAGAGGGGTGGCGGTCTGATTTCCCTTATGGTGATTCAGATTTGTAACCAGAAGATCAAATCAGAATCAGCAGCCAACGTGGAACTCACTGAGCTACCTTGCCAGGATATATTGGGTTAATGAGAGAGAACCAATTTAATCAGCAGGAAAAGGTAAACACAACCTAAGCAGAGAATAGAGAGAAAGACAGAGCTGCTGTGAAGAATGTGTTGTTATATCAAATTGGGATTAAAGTTACTTCACAAAGCTGAGATTGTGTTCCTTCCGCAAAGGTCTCAGTACGTCATACTCCCCAGCAGATGAAGTTGGTAATACATACGCGATAGTACACATAGCTGTTGTGACAAATCTTTCCTGAGACAACACATAAAACCTGCGGGCCACAACCATAACAACACACAATAGGGTACACATCAGGCAAAAGCATAAGAAAAATACACAAGTAGGGGTTAAACACAGCAGCCTTCAGGAATTAGTGGAAGCGTTGTGCCTCATGTATCGTTGATGTGTATACAGTTGTGGTGTGTGTACAGTTTAGCTCCACAGTACACACCTGCTGGGAAGCTGCTCTGGATGTCAGTGTTATCGTGTGCCAGTGAAGGCATTGTCTCAAGTTATGTTGAGCTTTCGTCCCAGGCCATCTCATTCATGGAGAATCAGTGCTGTGACGTCACCAATGGTACATTGCTACACCAACCCGCGCATAGTGGAGGAGATGTGGTTTATCAGCCAGAGCAGACCACTTTAGAACTGAGGATCCAGATTCAAGTCCCGACATCAGCTTAAAAACCTGGGATTCCAGTCAAATCACGTAATACCCGTGGTTCCGAAAAAGCATATGAATGTGACCTTGCGCAATGTCACAATGGGCTCACATTAAGCGTGTCAATGCGCATGTGCCGTGTTTGCGCTAAATACAAATATAAAATATAGCTGACCTGTTCCTGCACCATAGATTAGCACACATGGTATCATATCCCAAGGGTCTTTTCGGGTGCATATGACAGGTTCAGTTTCATTGTGATTGTGTATTGACGTATGAAACCGTGATGCAAGCGATAGACTAAAAGACTCAATGGAGGGATTTAGCTGCAGTTCACAACCAATGAGTGTGTACTACACGAGGGAGGGGGAAATCAAATAAGCATAACTTCTTATATTGCAAATTCAGAAATTTACGAAAACATGAGAATATAATTAAACAAAAAGTCTACTCAGCTACCGTCTACGTGCACCGTGTCACTGTACAACCCACTGGAGGATCAATAGGGAATGTGTCAGGCAAGGACATAATGATTACCTAAAAATGTCTGATCAATACAGGCAGTAATGAAAATCCTATGGAATTTGTAGGCTAAGCGGTGATGAGATGTCAATGAATGAATGCAGCATCTGTGCACTGACCTCAGCTACAGTGTTCAGAAGCAGACTGGGGAGACGAGGGGGGGGGGTGGTGGCTTGGAGTCTGGCTCACGGAGAGGGGGATCTCTTTTGGTAAAACAACTGCCAATTGTTCACAACCAACTCCACAAACAGTTAATCTCGTCTCTGACTATGACACAGATGGAAGTTCAGAATGATTCATCATCTTACTATTCAGCCATAATAGCGGCCAGCAATTGGCAAAACGCATGCAAGCCTTTTGTTGCAGGGAAGAATAAAAAGTCTTTAGATTTAAATCAAAGCAACCATTGGCAGAGTCAATAGGTCTTGCCTATGCGAGAGCTATTGGCTTTGTCAATGCTTTTTAGCCATGTAGTAAACCAGTATGGCTGCTGTCCACCATGGTCAAAAGGTAGATGAATGGGGTGGGGTGGTATGGAGTGGGGTAGATTGGGAAGATTGGAGTGGGGTAGATTGGGTTAGGGTGGACTGAAGTGGGGTAGAATGGAGTGGGGGTAGATTGAGTGGAGTGGGGTACATTAGGGTAGATTGGAGGGAAGCAAGGTAGAATGGAGTGGATTAGATAGGGGTGGAGTGGGGTGGATTGGGGGAGATTGGAGTTGGATAGATTGGAGTGGAGTCGGGTAGATTGGAGTGAGTAGGATAAATTGGAGTGGAGTAAATTCAGGTGGATTCGAGTGTATTGGAGTCAAGGTGGGCAGATTGGAGTGGATAAGTATAGATTGGAGTGGAGCAGATTGGGATAGAGTGTGTGAATGGCCGTATGAGTCAGCGGACATGTGAGTGCTTATAAGGATTGGCGATTGGGTAAATAAGTGGTTGTGTGGGTGAGTGTGTGTGTGTGTGAGAGTGGCTGTATAAGTAAATAATTGGGTGCGTGAGTAGCTGTATGGATGAGGGTGTGGCTGCGTGAGTAGCTGTATAGTTGTGTGACTGGTAGTATGAGTGGCTGTATAGGTGGGGGAGTGAGTGGTTGTGTGGGTGTGTGAGTGGGTGTATGGGAGGCTGCATAGTGGTGTAAGTGGGTGTGTGAGTAGTTCTGTGGATGATGTCAACAGTGATGTCACTGACTATGCCATGAGTGATATAATATGTTAGGTCATAAGCAGTGCAATGCAGGTGTGTATGTTATAGTAAACTCAGGTAACTATAACTGCTGAATTTGTATGGTTTTGTACAAGTGAAATCTAAACCTAACTATTATGTCCGTGTAATCTTTGTTTTTTCAGTGAATTTCTATATTTTTTTAATTCCATTTCCTAACTATAATGCCCCTGTAACCTTTGTTTTTTTAGTGAATTTCTACTTTTTTAAAATTTGTATTTCCTAACTGCAACCTGTCATCTTTCAGAGTGGGTGTGTGACTGGCTCTATAAGTTGGTGACTGGATGTGTGAGTGGCTTAATGGGTCTGTGAGTGAGTTTGTGAGTGGTTGTGTGAGTGCCTGTGTGGGTCGGTGACTTGGTCTGTGAGTGGTGCTATAGGTCTGTGAGGGGTGTGTGTTTCTGTGACTCGGTCTGTGAGTGGCACTGTGGGTCTATAAGTGGGTGTGTGAGTGGCTGTGTGGGTCCATGAGTGGGTGTGTGAGTGCCTTTGTGTGTCTGTGAGTGGGGGTGTGAGTGGTGCTATGGGACTGTGTTGGAACTGGCAGTGTCTGGTTGGCTGATAGGAAGGTGTCTTGATCAGTAGACGATGATCCAGGTCGTGCCCAGGCAATCTGGGCACAGCACTTGGTAAGCTTTGGGATTAGTCGCACCAAGCACTTTAGATTTTAAACTGATGAGTTGCAAATTCTGCGCCTCCCTGGAAAGGAGGTCCAATGACTGGTGCACATTAAGATGGATTGTGCCAGGCAATTCCGGTCAGACATAGCAAACAGATGCAATTCGGTACCTCCCGGTTCCACGTCCAGTGCACAATGATACAGCTGCACCAGAGCAGTCTGGTAACACACACAGGTGCAAGTTCAGCAGAGTCACATGATGTAGAATGAGGCACGACTCCGGGTACACCCCTACCTCCAAGGTTCGCATCATGTTCGCAACGCTTCATGGACGTCCTTCGACACCTATTCCGAAGAATCAATCCACAAGCTGCTGGTCACCTTGAAACCCGCCAATCATCACACAGATCCCCTACCTGCCAATGCTGTTAAAGTCCTCACCCCCCTGTTCCTCCCACTCTGGACTAAAATCATCAACTGTTCCCTGCAACAAGGGCTCATCCCAGATTCCCTCAAGATTGGGCAAGTCACGCCTATACTCAAGAAACCCACAGCTGACCCGGCCGACCTAAACAACTATCGTCCTATCACCAATATCACCACTCTAGCAAAACTGTTAGAAAAATGCGTACAACTCCAACTGACAAAACACATTGAGCAGTTTGACCTCCTCAACTCTCACCAATCCGGATTCAGAGCAAAGCATAGCACGGAAACGGCCATGACACACATAATAGATGATGCCCTCCAAATCCTTGATCACAATGAGTCTTGCCTCCTCATCCTTCTTGACCTCTCTTCAGGATTTGATACGGTCAAACACGAGAATCTATTGGAGCTCCTAAATACCAGAATGGGCATATCCGGGACGGTTCTCAAATGGTTCACGTCCTTTCTGCACAACCGTTCTCAGAGGTTCAAGATCAACAACGCACTGTCCTCGCCTGTGCCAGTAACACTGGGCATTCCGCAAGGTTCCTCCCTATCCCCCACATTGTTCAACCTCATCATGGAACCACTCACCACATTGCTTCAATCCTCTAAGGTACAGTTCCATATGTACGCCGATGACACTCAGCTCTACCTCAAGCTTCAATCCCCTGAAGACATCAAACTGTTGAATGCCACACTAAGAAACACCCAAGCTTGGCTGGCCGACAATCACCTCAAACTAAATGCTCTGAAAACTGAGTTCCTTCTGATCTCTCCTCCTGCGAAAAAGGCCATCACCCAAACCTGGCTCAATCATTTAACCGCACTCAATGTCCAACCCACCATCGTGGACTCAGCGAAATCCCTTGGCATCACACTGGACTGCAATCTCGACATGCAGCAGCATATTAGCATAGCAACTAAAGGAGCCAACTTCCAAATCAACACGCTGAGAAAACTCAAACCCTTCCTTCCACCCAAGGACTTCCAAACTGTGGTACAAGCCTTAGTCATTCCTCGCATAGACTACGGAATTGTGGCTCTCAGCGGGCTCCCCCTGACAACAACGGCTCCCCTAAGAGCCTCCCTGAACGCGGCCGCGAGACTCATCACCGGCTCAAGAAAACACTCGCATATATCCCCTGACTTAAAAGCCCTGAACTGGCTGCCTATTGAAGCCAGAATTCAGTTGAAAATTGCCTGTATGACACACTCTGCCGTACACCACAAGGCACCCAACTACCTCTCTCATAAGCTGACCATATCAGGAGGCTCAAGATCCAACAGAAGCACAAACACTCTCCTCCTGAAACCACGGAGATTCCAGAAGGAAAAAACATACAAACGCTCCTTCTCTGGAATGGCACCTAGGATCTGGAATGCACTCCCGCCTGAAACCAGGCTTATCCCGTCCACTATACTCTTCAAGAAAGAGGTGAAGGCCATCCTGATGGCTAAGTACACCTGAACACTATTGATACTGGAACAATGACAGAATTTGGCTCCCTCATTATCGGCTGTCTGAATACTTACCTTTGTACACTAGGACTTGAGTGCCTCAATAACCTGCAATGCACCCACTACTGACTACTGCTCTGCCTTCAACATTGTGTTTATTCACCCTCTGGGGTGCTATAATCTTATCCGTTTAGACATTGTACTGTTTCCATATTATTGTTTCTTGATTGTTATTACTCTGTATACTCGTGTATGATTGATACCCTACTTTTTGCAACTCACTGTCTACGGAATCTCATATTGATTTAGGAGTCTTGTTTATCCTACCTACTGTTTCTGTAAAGCGCTCTGATATCTGCAAAGATCTTGTTCGCGCTATATAAAACTTTAAATATAAATGTGAATTGGACACCACCTGCAATGAGCATGCAGTAAGCGTGTTACACGAGAGAGGTGCAGCATGATCAACGAAACGAGTCACATGGGGTCCCGCAGCCAGTAAATCCGCTTACCACAAACTAGACGCTTATGAGTGTCAGGGTCCCTGCAGTACAGTAACTACCCATCTTAGATGCGGGCATGATTTATGGTGCTTCACACTAGATGATTCGGTCTCCAGACACAAGTCTTAGTTCCACGCTCACACCACACTACCAGTTGAGAGTCAGTAGCCGAGGTGGGCACTTGAGAGGGCACCTCTCTCTAGATGTCACAGGTAGATGGTGTATGTCCCTCAATTAAGATCTTCGATGTCCCTGAGATCTCAGAGAGAACAGGAGGCCTGTGTTTGAGCCCTTGGAGAGCACACTTCAGGGTGCCATACTTCAGCAGGTCCTTGGCCCAGGCCAGCCTCTATACAGACAGTTATCCTCCATATTCACAACAGAGTCCTTTGACAATGTGCACCACGCAGTCTGGGTTCTCTGGTCCCAAAATCCACAAGCTTATCTGACCCTTTGCTGAAGGATGGTACCCGTAGTATTGTGTGTCTTTGAAGTTCGGGTGGTGTAGGGGTTTTCCCTTTAAACCAGAGATGTCTACCCTAAATCGTAGGCCTGTCTGCCATGGGGCTGGGGAATGCAGATCTTAATATTTAGTGGGGTCATGGTCTGGCCCCTAGAGGCTAAGTATCACTACCTTTATCTTCAAGCTACCCCATTCGGCCCTCAAATAGCAGAGATCTACCCTACCCGTGGAATGCCCATAGGTTATGGCTGTCGATTGGGAATGCACAGATGTGCTCCCCCAGACCCCTGGTGTCCACTGGAGCCAGACACCACAGTCCCAAAGACTCTTGAAGCATAGTAATGTCCATATTCCATAAGTGGCATTTCTAAATGAGTCATGCCAAAACCCCTCTTACCAATGGAAAGGGTTTGGCACTGCGAGCCCATTGATATGAGACATCATGAAACTGCTCCACTGCAATCAACTATTGCAGTCCAAATTAATGTCAACCACTTCCCCATGTTAACCTAAGGGAAGAGGAGGCCTCATAGGTAGTAAAAACACACAAAGGTATTCTTTACTACCTGGGCGCATGTCTGCTATTGCATAGACCAACCTGCCATGGCAGAAAGGGCACATGGTTCTCAGCACCAATTGTGCAGGTGCGGCAGCCGAGTCTTCACAGTTTTAATTAATATGTATGTCTGTGCTCACACACAACCCTGCGTTGGCAGGCCGTACACACATTCACTGGCACCATAGGTAAGGATGCGTACTCACAGTAGCCTACAATGGCATGCTGCCCATGAGTTTACTCACAATAGATACCAGTACGCACGTACCCACCCATGTTTCAGAACATAGAATCAGCGCCACTTCCTAACACGGATGTGAAAGGCGCGCACACTTTCATGCGTCTTGGACAGGTTAGCCACATGGCCTGCCCAGGTCCTAGCACCTCTGGTGTAGGGGCATGCACACCACCCTGCTCGGACCAGCCAGACAGTGGGTGTAGGTACCTTCTCTCTGCCATACATGGGGAGGGTGCCAAGATTCCTAAGGTTATGCAGAGAGACTCTGCAAAGACTAGGAGGAAAATACAAAATGTTTTGGGGCAATTTCCCCGAAGGAGGCCATGTCCAACAGTGAGTGGGTGTATGAATGCCTGTGTGGGTCTGTGACTGGGTCTGTGAGTGGCACTATGGGTCTGTGAGTGGGTGTGTGAGAGGCTGTGTGGGTCTGTGAGTGGGTCTGCAAGTGGCTGTGTGGGTCTGTGAGTAGGTGTGTGAGTGCCTGTGTGTGTCTGTGAGTGAGTGTGTGAGTCCCTGTGTGCATCTGTGACTGGGTTTGTGAGTTGTGCTATAGGCCTGTGAGTGGGTGTATGAGTAGCTGTGAGTGGCTGTGTTAGAGCTAGTGTGTGTCTGGGAGTGTTACTATGGATTTGAGGCATTTGTAGACTTAGTGATTTAAATCGGAGAACCATGGACTCTGCTTTTACCAGGAGTCGAGAAGAGACCACTTGTCACAGTCACTACAGATCAGATTGCTCTCCAATAGATCAACGTTGCAACGTTTCATTCACCTCTACTAAGGATTTCAGATCTTTTTCAACATGGAATACAAGAGGAAACACATTTGATTTGTCTTCGCCAAGGTCAAGAAGTTAGGATCATTTGTGCTTTACTGAAGTGGAGCTGCAGCTGGGGCACCTCTCATGTATATATTTGTAAGTGCTTCCTGTTGAGGTTTCGTTTCTGTGAAATGAGCATCAGGGCGAGAATGCAACCTCGTTTTTCAAAGAAGAGTCCAGAGTTTTGCACAAGATGTCGACCTAATTGGAGTACTTTCTATTAGTTAATTAGCAAGTGCTGACATTATTGGGTAAAATCCAGTGCATATTCTACACTACACCTCTGTAAAGGACCACAAGGTAAGGTCTCCAGTGACATTCTGCGCATGTAATTTCGACAATGGGACAGCTTCTCACCCTGTTTCTCGCACTGTCTTTATCCAGAATTCTGTGACAAATGGAATTCTGTTCAAGAGAAGATGAGGAAACTACACAGAAATGAATGTTGAATCCCAATTGATAACTAGAACCTTAAATGTAGAATTTGCAAGGATTTTTATTCAGGAAATTTTATTTGGTTACTAAATAAATTAATATCAAGAGCACCGAAGTTGCTCACATCTTTGCTCCATGGTCTGGGATATTTTGTTATCTATTGAGTCAACCGGCAAATGAGGAAGTGCGACTCAGTGAGGGTGCTCCTTCACAACCCTCGTCTCCCTTATGTTTTGCATAAGCTTCTCTGCAATTGCCATGTTAGTGTTCTGTGTTCTGAGTGAAGTAGTGTGGCTCACTGGTTAGAGGTGGCAGACCCGAGAGCAGAGGACGGCCCGGGACCAGGGTTCGATTCCCGGCGCGGCAGGTTTCTGGACCAGGGTCAGCGGACTCGATAATTCTCTCGCCTCGGTGCCCACTCTGATCAGCGATCACACTCGGCAACTCTGGGCATTAGCTTGCCTCATCTTCACTAACGGCCCCACCAGACCGCCGGGGATGCCTGGTCTCACCCTGGAGATACCCATTAAGGGACCATCTCTCAGGGAAGCCAGGAAGGGTTTCGCAGCGGTCGAAGCGCCTTGGGACCCTACGGGTAAGTAGTGCGCTATATAAATGCCAATACATTTACAATACATTTACATTCTGATAGAACGTAACTGGAACCTCAAAGCTTCTTTATGCACAAACTGCAGCAATAATTCCCAGAACGGAAGCCATTTGGAGAACGCTGCATGTTATTGGCCATCGTGAACATCTTCAGCTTGGCACACATTGACAACACACTTAGAAAGAACTAATTCATATATCCACAATTCTCCCATGAAATGTTAATTCCATTGTTTCCTTTTTATGTAACATAGTCCGGTCAATGTCACATGCGCTTGAAAATCAACGAAACACATCAATGGATGAATGGTGTTTTGAATAACTAAGCTATGTGTAAATAGGTGTTTTACTTGTATTTGCACAGGTCATTAAATATCAACACTCGTTCAGTTATACACCTTTCACCGGAGGCCTTCCCCCGACACTTACCTTTCATGTGAAAGACATATTGCATCCATTCTAAGGTAAGCAACCACAGTCACATTATTTGACATTTGATTTCCACTCAACATTGCCTATTTGCAGGAGGATTATATGTTTATTTATACTAATCTGGACTTTCAAACTCTACCCATGATCACCAATGGCTGATGTGTTGCTCGCGGTTCACCAATCATACCAAATGGATTTTGATAGCTCCTATAAAATAAAAACATATAACAGCGCTAGACAGATACATTGCTCTAAGTCGACACAGGCATTCACAGCAATTGACAGAAGCGTGTAGTTATTCAAAGATTTGACAATAGGGAAAGCAGTGACAAGAAGTAAACTAATAACACGAGGCAGCAGTAACAGAGTATGGAAATCTCTTGGATTAAATTCACACTCTCTACAATTCTTATTCACCTTATTTTGGTAAAATATCTCGGCTCTGATTCTGAAAGGCCTGATCACAAGCCTGCCTTGCTCAAGCAACCCATGTACCTTGGGGACCACACACCTACACACCTGCCCTAGCGCCTGGATACCCTGTATAGAGCGCTCTACATATCAATATAAGATGACAAAACATAACACGGACAACCAGCCCATTACCGCCTAGGGCACAAAGCTTATAAATGCCTTGACTCACACAGTCAGTCTGCATTCTTTGGAAAGGTTAGCCTATTATGGTAAATGATAAACCTACAAAGCATCTCTTAACAACAATTTTTGGTCACACCTACAACACTGTTATTCTTTGTGCTCCGTTCCCTTGAGCCCGCCCCGCCTCCCAGCTGAGCCGCCCTCCCACTATCAATATACAGCGTTCTCGGACCTCGTAGCGCTGTGATCCATTCTTCGCTCCTACCCTGAGTGGTCGCTCCCCTGTCTCTGTGCTGAGACGTGGTATTGTTACGCTGCACTGTGACAAACTTTGTTTTAATAGCGCCTGGAATTTACTTGCGTTTAAATTGCTTGGTTGCTGCTTAGCTGGCTTGCTCTGAAATTGACCTGCACATTAATTAAGCGATATCCCCCGGCGCCCTGCTCTGCTCTCCCCTCCATTTTGTTTTTGTTGTTGTTGTGCTCCGTTCCCTTGAGCCCGCCCCGCCTCCCAGCTGAGCCGCCCTCCCACTATCAATATACAGCGTTCTCGGACCTCGTAGCGCTGTGATCCATTCTTCGCTCCTGCCCTGAGTGGTCGCTCCCCTGTCTCTGTGCTGAGACGTGGTATCGTTACGCTGCACTGTGACAAACTTTGTTTTAATAGCGCCTGGAATTTACTTGCGTTTAAATTGCTTGGTTGCTGCTTAGCTGGCTTGCTCTGAAATTGACCTGCACATTAATTAAGCGATATCCTCCGGCGCCCTGCTCTGCTCTCCCCTCCATTTTGTTTTTGTTGTTGTTGTGCTCCGTTCCCTTGAGCCCGCCCCGCCTCCCAGCTGAGCCGCCCTCGCCCCTCCCCCCTTCACCATTCATATATGACCGTTGCATTTGCGCGCAGCGTTCACGCGCAGCGATCGCGCCCAATCCGCGCCGAAGGTGCGCCAAAGGTAAGCCCGTCTACGCCCGTCCGCGCCTGGACCGCGCCCAGCGCCAGAGCCCCTGGTCCTCGTAATGTCCACCCCTCCCGCATTACTTACGATGCCACCACCCTCCTAGCCCTTAACCCCGGCCGTTCCCCCAACTGCATCCAAGCCGCTCCTGGACACACCCATGGACCCTTTTCCTGCAACTCCTGCAAGTTCGACGGCACCAAGAACAACTCCTCATCTACGAGCCCACAACAGATATCCTACCCCAACCACCTACAATGCATCCTGCTCAACACCCGCTCGGCCCACAGGCACGCCATTGACCTCTGGAATCTACTAGACACCATCTCTCCGGACGTCGCCTTCCTAACAGAAACATGGATGAACGCCGCATCAGCCCCAGACATCACCATTGCCATTCCGGAAGAATATAAGATCATTCGCAAGGACCGTACAGGCCACACAGGAGGAGACATCGCTATCGTCCATAAGAAATCCCTCCGTATCTCAACCAGCTCAGACGTCAATCTCGCCAACTCTGAACACCTTCACTTCCAGATCCACATCGACCCCAATACCACACTCAGAGGCACCCTCCTTTACAGGCCACCAGGACCCCGCGCACAATTTAGCGAAGACATCACGGACTTCATCACTCCACACGCGCTCCCCTCCAAGGATTACATCCTCTTGGGAGACCTCAATTTTCACCTTGAAAAGAACAACGACCGCAACACCACCACCCTTTTGGACAACCTCGACAACCTCGGACTTAAACAACTTATCACTACCCCCACCCACATCGCAGGTCACACACTCGACCCTATCTTCACCTCCAGCAAACATGTCTCCTTCAGCCACACCACAGCTCTCCTTTGGACTGACCACAGCTGCGTTCACTTTACCTACAACAAGCCCACATCCAACAACCATCCTCAACCCACCCTGCAAAGAAACTGGAACAAAATCACCATCGACCAGATCTCCTCATCGCTTCTTCAAAACCCCCCAGCCCACTCCTCAAACCCAGACCAAGCAGCCACCAACCTCACCCAATGGCTATCCAACAGCGCCGACACCCTAGCACCACTGAAAAAACGACAAATCAAACTAAGCAGCAAGAAGGCCTCCTGGTTCAACGATGATCTTAAGAAATCCAAGAAACTCTGTCGCTCCTTTGAGAAGGCCTGGAAAAAAGACCCAACCACCAGCACCAAGGACGCCTTCAAAAACGCCACCCGCATACACCACCAACTGATCCGGAATGCCAAGAAAGCCGCTTTCAAGGACCGACTAAATAACAACGCCCACAACAGCAAGGAATTATTCAACATCGTCAAGGAATTTACCAACCCTTCAGCCAACTCCAACGACATCACCCCCTCTCAAGCCCTCTGCGACTCCCTAGCCTCATTCTTCCACAACAAAATTGCAGACATCCACAACAGCTTCGATAACCGACCTGAAGACCAACCCACCCAAACCCCTGCAGGACCCCCACCCCCCCTGAACATCCTCAATGACTGGAAGCCAATCTCCACTGAGGACACCATCCGTCTGATGAACTCTATCCACTCAGGATCCCCCACAGACCCATGCCCTCACCACATCTTTAACAAAGCAGATTCCATTATTGCACCGCACCTCCGAGACGTCATCAACTGCTCCCTCAACTCCGCAACCTTCCAGGAAAGCTGGAAACATGCCGAACTCAGCGCCCTCCTGAAGAAACCCACAGCTGACCCCACCGAACTCAAAAACTACCGCCCTATCTCACTCCTTCCATTCCCGGCCAAAGTCATCGAGAAAGCGGTCAACAACCAGCTCGCCGCATTCCTCGAAACCAACAAATCCCTTGACTCCTCACAATCCGGCTTCCGAGCCAAGCACAGCACTGAAACCGCCCTCATCGCAGCAACTGATGACATTCGATCTCTACTGGACAATGGAGACACAGTCGCCCTCATCCTCCTCGACCTCTCCGCAGCCTTCGACACGGTCTGTCATAGCACCCTCTTACAACGCCTCAGAAACGTCGGAATCCAAGGAAAAGCACTGGAATGGATCACCTCGTTCCTCACCGGAAGAACCCAGAGAGTCCGCCTTCCACCATTCAAGTCAGAGGCCACTGAAGTCATCTGCCGCGTACCACAAGGATCCTCACTCAGCCCCACCCTCTTCAACGTATACATGAGCCCCCTCGCGGTCATCGCACGCCAACACAACCTCAACATCATCTCCTACGCCGACGACACTCAACTGATCCTATCACTCACCAGACACCCTAACACTGCCAAAACCAACCTGCATGAAGGAATGAAAGAAGTAGCCGAATGGATGAAGCACAGCCGTCTGAAACTGAACTCAGACAAAACAGAAGTCCTCATCCTAGGCACCTCCCCCTCCGCCTGGGATGACTCTTGGTGGCCAGAGGCCCTCGGAAAAGCACCCATTCCGACGGACCACGCACGGAACCTGGGCGTCATCCTGGATTCCTCACTCTCGATGAACAGACAAGTCAACGCCGTTTCTTCATCTTGCTTCAACATCCTTCGCATGCTCAAAAAAACATTTCGCTGGATCCCCACCGAAACTAGAAAAACAGTCACCCACGCTCTGGTCACGTGCCGACTGGACGACGGTAACACCCTCTACGCCGGTACCACCGCAAAACTCCAGAAAAAACTCCAACGCATCCAGAACGCCTCAGCCAGGCTCATATTAGACATCCCGCGTAAAGAACACATCTCTGGGCACCTGAAAAACCTCCACTGGCTCCCCGTCAATAAGAGGATTACTTTCCGGCTCCTAACCCACGCACACAAAGCACTCTACGAAATCAGACCCGAATGCCTCAACACACGACTTTCCTTCTACACCCCCTCCCGCCAGCTACGATCCTCCAACCAAGCCCTTGCCACTGTACCTTGCATCAACAAAACCACCATGGGAGGTAGATCCTTCTCCTACCTGGCAGCTAAAACCTGGAACTCACTTCCCACTCACCTTCGCCTTACTCAGAACCACCTAGCATTCAGAAAGCAACTCAAAACGTGGATATTTGACAAGTAATTCCCCACCCTTTCCTCAAGCGCCTTGAGACCCTCTGGGTATGTAGCGCGCTATATAAATCTTCTTGACTCTTGACATCTCCTAATTAGGTGGATGTGCATGTTTATGCTGATGATAGTAATAAACTCCAAATCTAAATATTCATTAATTTCTTTGTAAATGGGGCTCATTATTTATTTATTTATTTATTTATTTATTACACTTATAAAGCGCCTGACTCACCCCAGAAGGGGTATCTCCGTGCTGAGGACATCACAGAAAGCACGTTGGGGAGAAAGGATTTAAAAAAGCTGAGTTTTGAGTTTTTTCTAAATGCTAGATAGTTGTCTTCCTGTCGTAGATCTGTGGGTAATTGATTCCACAACTTGGGAGCCAAATAAGAGAAGGATTTGCCTCCGAGTTTAGTCTGCTTAATGCGAGGAATAGTAAGCAGGCATTTACCTTCAGATCGGAGTGGACGCAAGGGGGTATATTTGACTAACTTTTCTGACAGGTATGTGGGGCCCATACCATTAAGGCCTTTAAACACCAAACAGCACACTTTAAAGTGAATCCTCTTGCGAATGGGCAGCCAGTGTAGGTTCCACAATAGAGGGAGAGAGGGGGTGCAATAAGGAGCATTGGTTACCAGGCGTGCCGCAGTGTTCTGCACCACCTGTAAACTTTGGACTTCTGACTGCTTGGCTGATATCAACAAGGCGTTACTATAATCCAAACGGCTGAGAATCAGAGCATGGATTAGTGTCTTACGAGTGTTTATGGGAAGAAAATGGAATATTTTCCAAAGAAGACTCAACGCATAAAAGCATGATTTTTTAACTGCAGCGATGTGGCCTTCTAAGTTAAGGTCTCTGTTAACCAGCACCCCTAGATTTTTGACCACGGTTTTGGGGGGTGGGGGCATCGCCCAATACTGCAGGCCACCACCCGGGAGACCATCTTGATATGGCATCTTTAAATAACAGAAGCTCAGTTTTCGCGGTGTTTAACTGCAAAAAGTTGCTCTTCATCCAGGCTGTTATTATGTTCATGCCCTCGGAGAATATTTTCTGAACGCCAAGCGTGTATTTATAATAGCTGCAGATCAACTGTGTATCATCTGCATAGGAAATTGGGAAAAACCTAATTTTCCTCAGCAGCACAGCCAGTGGGGCAACATACACATTAAACAGAGATGGACTTAGACATGAACCTTGTGGCACTCCTTTTGTGATATGGCTGATCTTGGATTGGAAAGGGCCAAGGTTTACAATTTGGGTCCTATCAGTTAAGAAATCCTTTATCCAGTTTAAAACAGAATTCTTGATCCCTGATAGGCGAAGCCTGTCAACTAGGATCTGGTGTGATATGGTGTCGAACGCCGCGGACAGGTCAAGCAGCACCAAGATTACTGCCTGACCTGCATCCGCCAGCATTATTATATCATCGGTTACCTTCACCAGAGCCAGCTCAGTACTGTAATTTGGCCGAAAGCCTGATAGGGAATCGTCCAAACATTTGGCAGATTCCAAGAAGGTCGACAGATGGGTGTTAACATGTCTCTCCAGTAATTTGCTATAAAGAGGTAGCAGAGATATGGGGCGGTAATTGGTGATGATATCGGATGCTACTGTGGTATTTTTGCGAATTGGCAACATTTGGGCTACTTTCCAGGCATTAGGGAGTTTCCCTTCCTCAATTGATTGGTTTAGAACAGGGCAGAGAGGTGCCGCTAATACTTCCGCCAACATTTTGTCAGACTTTGCGGGTTTAGGTCGGTTGGAGAGCCCGACTCAACTGATCTTAATATAGTGCAGTATCTTGGACTGTCAGCCGTGGAAATTCTCTAAGAACACCTGGTCCTACTGGCACAGATGGTAGGTTGATGTCAACAACGTCCTTTCCAGTATCTGAGGAGGTTATTTTACTATAGATGTCTTCTATTTTTTGGACGAAATAATCTGAGATTTTATTGCAAAGCAGTTGGGTGGGTTTTTCCTCTGTGTCAAGACTTTTGGGATTTACAAAGGAATTTAAAATCTGGAAAAGCGTTTTAGGCGAATTGTCTGACTGTTCTAGCTGCATTATGATTTGATGTTTGCGCGCTAATTTTATGTTTTTGTGATAGGTGAGCAGTGCTGTTTTATAGCGCTCTTTACATGAGATGTCTTTAGTACGCCTCCAATTATGCTCCAGTTTCTTACACTTGCTCTTCTCTTCCCTTAATTCCATTGTGTACCATACATGCTGTATGCGGTTAGTCATTGGATTTGACACTTTCTCTGGAATAAGATCGTCTAGGATGGTTTTTGTGTTAGTGTTAAAGGATTCCAGGTGATCATCCACTGTGGCTGGAGGTGATCTCTGCTTAATCCTACTAAGCCTGGCCTTCAGGGCATCTAGGGACAGTTTATGCCAATGTCTGAAGGTCTTTTTAGTTGGGCATATCTTTACTGTCTCTTTCTTTGTATTAAGAAGATCAAAAGTGACCATGGCGTGATCAGACCATATTGGTGGGTCCGTTGAAATATAGACCAGGTCTGAAGAATTAGATAAGACCTGGTCTAGTATGTGTCCAGCTCTATGGCTGGGAAGGTTGTTCCTGGTTATAAGATTAAGGGCGGACATTTCCCTGTGGAAGACTGCCGCTTCTGAATCCTCTGGGTTATCAATGTGGATGTTAAAATCTCCTAACAGAATAAATTTACCTGTGGATATAAACATTTCTTTTCTTTATTCCTTCCTGGGATGTCTGTTTTGTCTGTTTTAAAAGCACGTAAACTGATGGTGAAATGGTGAAATGTTCAGGTTTTTTATTCATCTTCCTGGGATGTCTATGTTGGAAGGCAAATCCAAGAACGTAATTGAACCAGGGGAACTACAGGTCTTTTTGGATGGATTACAGGAAGAGGCCATGGACACCACCCACGGACCTCCAAATCTCTCTGCCGAGGAAGGGGACCCTCTTACCCCGAGGAGTCCTGAAACTCATTTTCCGGTCCCCGGCACCTGGACAAAAAAAAATAATTGCATGCAGCGTGACAAGGAGATGATATTAAAAGCAGTGACGGAACACACAGGGCAGTGGGCGTGACAAATCCCACTCACCAGTTGAGCGGGCTTGATTGAAGTCTAACCGCTAATGATGTATCGGCCGCAAATATTGATCCCTCAGGATTTCCCCTGGCTGCAGACTGAGTATAGAAAAGTGCATGTTTGTTACCGATTAGGGCCAACTTTCTCCCAGGTTGGCTTTGACTCATTTGTTTGTTGTAGTTCATTATTTTTTTTTATTCTATTTTATTTAATGCGATTTTATATAGCGCAAACTTTACCCGAAGGTGTCAGAGCGCTTTACATAAGAACCAGTTGCAAAACATAAGGACTAAGGATTACATGCGTTACATAAAAGATACAAACAGAAACAATTGCAAATGTACAAGATGTAAAGTCACACAAGAACGAGATACAAACAGAAAGAAAAATTGCAAATGTACAAATAGTAAAGTCACTCAAGGAAGAGATACAGAAAAGGGATACACTCTAAGAGTCGCATAGGAATGGTAGAGAGTACAAAGGTCTACTGCATATACTAGTGATTAGAGTTATTTCTATATACATAGAGAAGGGATACGAATAGATATACTCTGAGTCACATAGGAATGCTAGAGAGTACAAGGGTCTACTGCATATACTAGTGATTAGAGTTATCTCTATATACAGAAAAGCAGAGTTCCATTAAGTGGGGTCGGAGGGGGGATGCAGTCACAGTACCAAGGGAGGGTGGGAGGGATACACGGGTATGGAGAAAAGGCAAATCAGAAAAGGGAAGAAACATTTGAGGATCACCAAGGGGGGAAACGAGGGAAAAGGGTTGAAGGACGAGGGAATGGGCAAGATGGCGGGTCAGGGTCCAGAGTAAAGCGGCCGAGAGCAGCAGCGAAATGGCGGCCAGGACAAAAGAAAAAGTAAAGAAGTTAAGGAGAGTCCGTGGCGTAGTTTCTTTCATTCGAATGTGGCAGCAG
This sequence comes from Lissotriton vulgaris, assembly GCF_964263255.1. Taxonomy (NCBI): domain Eukaryota; kingdom Metazoa; phylum Chordata; class Amphibia; order Caudata; family Salamandridae; genus Lissotriton; species Lissotriton vulgaris. The sequence goes on along the minus strand of NC_141689.1, from coordinate 347,157,916 downwards.
GGCTGCTGCCTGGAACTGTTTTTTTTTTTTTCACGGCCCCGCTGCTTTGGTTTGCGGAGGGGTGTGTGTGCCCTGAGGGCCGTTCCGCACTGGCCCTCTCTACTGGCCCAGAATTGCGGGGGCTGCTGCAGACGTGGGGTAATGGGGCAATGTAGGTGGTGCTTCTGGTACTAGGGAGCTGAGGGCCTGCGCAGTCTGCGTGCTGTTCTAGTCCCCTCTCCCTTCTCCGTGCGTGGTTTTGTCTGATCGCAGGTCTAAAATGGCAGCGCTCTGTTGTTCTGCTTCCAGTTTCGTGTTGGTTCTTAGTGTCACCGGGCTTTTTCACCGCCCCACTCCTGTCTCTCTACATCCCCGGGTTCTCGTGTGATCGCCCCTGGGAGTGCCGCTTCTGGCAGGGGCCTGGAGGCTCTTAGGAGCCATGCGGATCATTTTATGCAGCTGTCGCCTCTTGCAGTCTGTGTGGTGCAGCTGACGCACCTCCTCTCGCTGGTCGTGGTTTTAAGTTCTAAAATGGCGGCGCATCTTTGTTGTGTAGTCGTACCTGGTTTCAGTTTCGGTTAGAGGTTAAGCACATATTCGGGCTTTTCGGCTCCCCTTTTCATCCCTCCCCCCGCATGCCCGGTCCAATGTTTCTTTCACCTGTGTCTCCCTTGTTTAAGTGCCACTTATTTTGGGCGCGCGTCGTTTGGGGATCCGTGCTCTGTCGCTGCTCCTCCCCCTCTCCGTCTCCCGGTACTCGTCTGCTTGCTTGCTCGCCCTCAGGAGTACTACGACTCTGGAGCTGGGGTATTGGGGAGCATAGGCCCTGCGCAGTCTGTTTGTTGGAGAGATTGGCTCTTACCGTGTGAGCAGTGTGGCTGATCGCGGTCCCACTCGTTAGTGGGGTTGCTCCTGCGGTGCCATTTTTATTCGCTGGAGCCGGCCTGCGGGATCTTCGGATCCACCCATTGGTGGTTTGGCAAAAACACACTTCCACTTCCCCTTCCCCCTCCCCTCCTACAGAATACCCTGCTGCGTTATGCTCCACTTGATTGCACTTTTCACAGATTATGGCACAAATAGCTCCGAACACTCGCCCTCCTTCCTTCATACTCCAACGTGCGGCCTGCGGGGTAATGATTCACATGGCTGTCTGCCCCCCACTCAGCTGCATCGGCTCACCAGTGCTAAGACACAGTGAGTCTTGTCTTCTCAACAACTGCCCTTCCACCCAGCACGTTGACATTAGAGCAGGCCTGCTTGCAGCATTTCTCTTTTAAAGCCTGCTTCCCACCACCCTCATTTCCTCCCGACCACTGGGCCCGGGGCCTTACAGATGCAGCGGCCCCTCAGGTGTGGACACGCCAACTACATTGACAGGCAGCGCAGTGCACTCGATTGCATGATTGTTTTTTGGTTCGCATAGTATTGTGTTTATTTGTTATTTGCTCTTTTTTCCCCCCCAAATACTTGTTTCTTTTTCCCTTCAGTCCCTGTCTCTCTTCTGTTTTCTCCTCTATTCACATCTTTCTTGTGTATTTGGGTAGGCACTGTTTCTCTTGTGTGCGTTCTTTCAATTGCTTATTCCACCCACCGTCTGTTCTTATATGCCCTTTCAAAATCCAGTAGACTGCCAGCGGGACCTTCCTAACCTCCTTGCCCGCCCAACATTGGATACGATCCTCGGGCTCCCTCCTTGGTTTTCGCGATCCTCTGTCTGCTCACACGCCTTCACACATTCCTGCCTGGAATGTCAATGGACTTAAAAATTACATCAAACATAAAAAAGTGCTATCCTATTTCAATTCTAAATGTGCCAACAGAGTTCTCCTTCAGGACATGCACCTCACCGAAACAGAAGCTGAGAAGCTCAAGCGGCATTGGGTTGGCAAAGAGATACACAGTTGCTGTACACTGTGAGCGGCAGATGACCTACCGGTACCAGGAGAAATGTGGCGTAGACATCTTAAGTGGGAAAACATTGCCCCCAGTGGTGCGTAACACCTGGGTTGATCGGAAGGCTGCTATGCATTGTCCAGACTAAAGATTAATAGGAAGGCACTATGCGTAGGTTCAGTGTATGTGCCCACAAGTCTGAAGTGTGCCTTCCGTCTTCAACTCGCCTCGGTGTTGACAGAGATAAATACCACCAACCGGTCCTAATGATGTATCCAATAATGCAGACAGAGCCATCCTAGGAGATCTTGGGGTTGATCATGGCCTTTGGGATTTATGGCGCCTCTTGCATCCAATGGACCAGGAATACACATACTTGGCCCCAGTACATGGTATGCAGTCATGGTTGGATTTTTTCTTGTTGGCTCAACCCTTGTTTTCCCTTCTCTGTGAGGCTTCAATGCTAGAAGGAGCACTCTTGGATCACTCCTGTGTTGTCCTGCAAGCCGGTTTGGACCTGTCACAGCCAATTTGCAAGCCCTGGAGTCTCAACTTTTCCTGCTATGATCACCAGCTGGGCAAGAACCAGTTAAAAACCTCACTTGCATACTTACCAAGAGCACAATGGTGGTTCAGTTGACTCTGCCTTGACATTGTGGGCAGCGGCTGAGGCAACCATCAGGGGCAGCTGATGAGGGGATTAGACTTGTCCAACAGGCAGAAGGAGGAGCATAAAAAGGCACTAGAAGTGGGTATAGCCCATCTCACGCAAGCTTACATTGCCCCAACCCTTCCACCATCACAAGGCGCAGTCTTAAGAAGGCGCACATGGACCTCAATAGCATCTTTACCTCCAAAGCCGAGTATGCGCTACAGAGGTTGAAAACATGGCACTATGAAGAGTGAGAGAAGGCAGGACAACTAGTGGCTGTGCAGCTCAGGTGGAGGGAAGCAGGAATGGCCATTCACGCTATCATTAGTGACTCGGGGCTCTGATCACCAAGTCATGGGAGATCGCAGACACACTTGCATCCTGCTACAGAGTCCTCTACTCCCCAGAAGCTGTCCTGGGACCAATGCACATGGACACCTTCTTTGATGGTATTCGCTACCTACTTCAGGGCGTGATCACCAAGGACGCAATTGAGCAGGCCATTTTGTATCTACCTGGATCCATCTTGGATACAAAGACCCGTCAGAGGAGGGCTTCCCGGCAGAGTTCTACATGTGGACCAAATCCAAGTAGGTGGATCTTCTCCATGAGGCCTTCCCTGAGGCTGATCGGTTGGGCTCCTTGGATCGCTCTCTGGCGATTCCCTCAGCGCTATCCTCACCCTCTGAGTGATTCCCTGTTCAAAAACGGACGGCTGGTATCGTAGCGCTTCGCATTGGCACTGCTGTTCTCTGCTTGCATCGCAGCGCTTGTCCTCGTTGTACCGCCCGCATTTGCCTGCTGCATTTGCATGTTTGAAATCGCGCTGCGCTCGCTTTGTTGGGCTTATTTGCGTGTTTGTTGCTGTTCGTTTACCTGTCTCCTTTGATTAGTACACTTTTTGGCCCCAAGCTCGCCCAGCTCGTATTTCCCTCTTCTACCATTTTGTTTGTTGTGCTTCGAGCAAGCCCCTCCTCTCCGCCCCGCACCCGCCTCCCCAGCTGCTCCTCCCTTCCAAGGATTGATTACATCTGCACTGTAGATTGTAGCGCTGTGACCTCCCCTACGCTGTAAGAGACGGACGCTCACACGCTCTCTGGCGATTCCCTCAGCGCTACCCTCACCCTCTGAGTGATTCCCTGTTCAAAAACGGACGGCTGGTATCGTAGCGCTTCGCATTGGCACTGCTGTTCTCTGCTTGCATCGCAGCGCTTGTCCTCGTTGTACCGCCCGCATTTTCCTGCTGCATTTGCATGTCTGAAATCGCGCTGCGCTCGCTTTGTTGGGCTTATTTGCGTGTTTGTTGCTGTTCGTTTACCTGTCTCCTTTGATTAGTACACTTTTTGGCCCCAGGCTCGCCCAGCTCGTATTTCCCTCTTCTACCATTTTGTTTGTTGTGCTTCGAGCAAGCCCCTCCTCTCCGCCCCGCACCCGCCTCCCCAGCTGCTCCTCCCTTCCTCCGCCCCCTCCACTATCCATTAAATGCCATATGTCCCAACGCGCTGCGGCCACGCCGAAGGGGCGCCAAAGGTAAGCCCGTCTACGCCCGTCCGCGCCTGGACCGCGCCCAGTGCCAGACCCCCTGGTTCCCTTAATGCCCAGCCCACCGCATCACTTACGATGCCACCACCCTCCTAGCCCTTAACCCCAGCCGTTCCCCCAACTGCGTCCAAGCCGCCCCTGGACACACCCATGGTCCCTTTTCCTGTAACTCCTGCAAGTTCGACGGCACCAAGAACAACTCCTCATCTACGAACACACAACAGATATCCGACCCCAACCACCTACAATGCATCCTGCTCAACACCCGCTCGGTCCACAGGCACGCAATCGACCTCTGGAATCTACTAGACACCATCTCTCCGGACGTCGCCTTCCTAACAGAAACATGGATGAACCCCGCATCAGCCCCAGACATCACCATTGCCATTCCGGAAGACTATAAGATCATTCGCAAGGACCGTACAGGCCACACAGGAGGAGGCATCGCTATCGTCCATAAGAAATCCCTCCGTATCTCAACCAGCTCAGACGTCAATCTCGCCAACTCTGAACCTCTTCACTTCCAGATCCACATCGACCCCAAGACCACACTCAGATGCACCCTCCTTTACAGGCCACCAGGACCCCGCGCACAATTTAGTGAAGACATCACGGACTTCATCACTCCACACGCGCTCCCCTCCAAGGATTACATCCTTTTGGGAGACCTCAACTTCCACCTTGAAAAGAACAACGACCACAACACCACCACCCTTCTGGACAACCTCGCCAACCTAGGACTTAAACAACTTGTCACTACCCCCACCCACATCGCAGGTCACACACTCGACCCTATCTTCACCTCCAGCAAACATGTCTCCTTCAGCCACACCACAGCTCTCCTTTGGACTGACCACAGCTGCGTTCACTTTACCTACAACAAGCCCACATCCAACAACCATCCTCAACCTACTCTGCAAAGAAATTGGAACAAAATCACCATCGACCAGATCTCCTCATCGCTTCTTCAAAACCCCCCAGCCCACTCCTCAAACCCAGACCAAGCAGCCACCAACCTCACCCAATGGCTATCCAACAGCGCCGACATCCTAGCACCACTGAAAAAACGACAAATCAAACAAAGCAGCAAGAAGGTCTCCTGGTTCAACGATGATCTAAAGAAATCCAAGAAACTCTGTCGATCCCTTGAGAAGGCCTGGAAAAAAGACCCAACCACCAGCACCAAGGACGCCTTCAAAAACGCCACCCGCATACACCACCAACTGATCCGGAATGCCAAGAAAGCCGCTTTCAAGGACCGACTAGATAACAACGCCCACAACAGCAAGTAATTATTCAACATCGTCAAGGAATTTACCAACCCTTCAGCCAACTCCAACGACATCACCCCCTCTCAAGCCCTCTGCGACTCCCTAGCCTCATTCTTCCACAACAAAATTGCAGACATCCACAACAGCTTCGACAACCGACCTGAAGACCAACCCACCCAACCCCCTGCAGGACCCCCACCCCCCCTGAACATCCTCAATGACTGGAAGCCAATCTCCACTGAGGACACCATCCGTCTGATGAACTCTATCCACTCAGGATCCCCCACAGACCCTTGCCCTCACCACATCTTTAACAAAGCAGACTCCATTATTGCACCGCACCTCCGAGACGTCATCAACTGCTCCCTCAATTCCGCAACCTTCCCGGAAAGCTGGAAACATGCCGAACTCAGCGCCCTCCTGAAGAAACCCACAGCTGACCCCACCGAACTCAAAAACTACCGCCCTATCTCACTCCTTCCATTCCCGGCCAAAGTCATCGAGAAAGCGGTCAACAACCAGCTCGCCGCATTCCTCGAAACCAACAAATCCCTCGACTCCTCACAATCCGGCTTCCGAGCCAAGCACAGCACTGAAACCGCCCTCATCGCAGCAACTGATGACATTCGAACTCTACTGGACAATGGAGACACAGTCGCCCTCATCCTCCTCGACCTCTCCGCAGCCTTCGACACGGTCTGTCATAGCACCCTTTTACAACGCCTCAGTAACGTCGGAATCCAAGGAAAAGCACTGGAATGGATCACCTCGTTCCTCACCGGAAGAACCCAGAGAGTCCGCCTTCCACCATTCAAGTCAGAGGCCACTGAAGTCATCTGCGGCGTACCCCAAGGGTCCTCACTCAGTCCCACCCTCTTCAACGTTTACATGAGCCCCCTCGCGGCCATCGCACGCCAATACAACCTCAACATCATCTCCTACGCGGATGACACTCAACTGATCCTATCACTCACCAGAGACCCTAACACTGCCAAAACCAACCTGCATGATGGAATGAAAGAAGTAGCCGAATGGATGAAGCACAGCCGTCTGAAACTGAACTCAGACAAAACAGAAGTCCTCATCCTAGGCACCTCCCCCTCCGCCTGGGATGACTCTTGGTGGCCAGAGGCCCTTGGAAAAGCACCCATCCCGACGGACCACGCACTGAACCTGGGCGTCATCCTGGATTCCTCACTCTCGATGAACAGACAAGTCAACGCCGTTTCTTCATCTTGCTTCAACATCCTTCGCATGCTCAAAAAAACATTTCGCTGGATCCCCACCGAAACTAGAAAAACAGTCACCCACGCTCTGGTCACGAGCCGACTGGACTACGGAAACACCCTCTACGCCGGTACCACCGCAAAACTCCCGAAAAAACTCCAACGCATCCAGAACGCCTCAGCCAGGCTCATATTAGACATCCCGCGTAAAGAACACATCTCTGGTCACCTGAAAAACCTCCACTGGCTCCCCGTCAATAAGAGGATTACTTTCCGGCTCCTAACCCACGCACACAAAGCACTCTACGAAATCGGACCCGAATGCCTCAACACACGACTATCCTTCTACACCCCCTCCCGCCAGCTACGATCCTCCAACCAAGCCCTTGCCACTGTACCTCGCATCAACAAAACCACCATGGGAGGTAGATCCTTCTCCTACCTGGCAGCTAAAACCTGGAACTCACTTCCCACTCACCTTCGCCTTACTCAGAACCACCTAGCATTCAGAAAGCAACTCAAAACGTGGATATTTGACAAGTAATTCCCCACCCTTCCTCAAGCGCTTTGAGACCCTCTGGGTATGTAGTGCGCTATATAAATCTTTTGACTTGACTTGACTTGACTTGATTTAATTCCTCCTCAAACCAGGACAAGACCGTCTCCTTTGCTGCAGTTATTGCCCCATATCCCTGCTCAATGAGGATGTCAGGATACTGAGCGGCATTCTAGCGCTTGCCTCAAGTGAATCCTCCCCTCTCTTATTCACCATTCTCAAGTCAGGTTTGTCCCAGGCCACTCGCCACACAACTATCTTCCCACATTAGTCAATGAAGTCTGGCAAGCAGACAACCTTTCAGATAAGACATTGGCACTGTCGTTGGATGCTGAGAAGTCCTTTGACAGGATGGAATGGGCCTACCTGTTTGTCTCGCTTCAGGGATTTTTGACCTTGGTGACAATCTACAGAGTGAGATGTTCTTAACTCTCTTCCCTGCTATTTTGCCTTGTGATGGAGCCTTTGGCAGCGTCCCAACACCAATCAGATCTGATCGTAAGTATTGCTATGCACAAAGGTCCGTCAACACTGTATCAAATGCAGATGGCATCTTAGGTACCATTTCAGCCTTAAAATCCTCTTTCACCATGGTGCTGGAGACCATTAATGTGTTTGCTGCAATATTTGGCTACAAGGTGGACTGGGGAAAAAGCGAGGCTTTGCCATTGTCGAGGATCACCGCATGCTCCCCCATCGCGTGTTAACCATTCCAGTGGAAGAATTCCCGCCTTAGGTATCTGGGCATCCTGTTTAACCATGGCCTGGAGCACCTGTACCCACTTATGGAGTGAATGCGACTGGACTTTGTGAAGTGGTCCTAATTCTCTGGGGACAGACACTAGCGGTTAAAATGGTTACCCTCTCCCGATTTAGGTACATACTGGGCATGCTTCCCCAATTAATACCCCTTTTGACCCTCCATCAGATAAAGACTATTAAGGCCTTCATCGGGGGTTCAGCAGGACTTTGCCTGGCAATTCGGAAGCTTATAGCCTTAGCAGGGGACTGGGCCTGCCTTCTGTGGAGCATTACTGTCTAGCCCTACATCTGGCACAAATGGTGTACATGCACCCCTGGGTCCAAGACTCCAGGAGACTCCAGGAGGCTTTGTTGGGTTTACAGGCCCTATATCTTCCTGGCACTGATGCTGCTGGGGTGCCCAACCCTATGCTGAAAGCCATGCACACCACCTGAATGGCGGCTCACATGCGTGATTGGTGCCCCTGGCACAGACCTGGGAAACTGACTCTTAAACACCTGATCTCCAGTGGAAACTCAAATCCTTTGAGATGATGCGGGATGAATTTGTCCTATTGCATACTCAACTATGGCGCTACACACAACTACATAATTGCCTGCTGAGCAAGCTGGGCCCTCAACCCTGGACCATCCCCTGTTCCCCGGTGGTCGCCTGCCTTAACACTTGGGGTCAGTTTAAAGGCATGGATCTCCAGATTCTACAATCTCCTGATTCACCACCTCTACTCCCATACAAAACTGGCTAGCCTCGGGATAACCTGGAGGTTCGCCTGCGGGTGGAATATGATGAGGTGGATTGGGTAGATCTCTTCGGAGGTCCTAGAATGGGGAGTCTGGGAGGTACTGATGAACCTCAGTCTATTTATGAACATTCTAGGCTGGCACTGGAACAGGCACCCCTTCAGGTTGCAGATTTGCACCCTCACTCTGCCTGCTGGCAATGCGATCGCACACCCTCCGATATTGTTCATATCTTACTGGATTGTCCTGCCATTTGTCCTTGCTGGACAGTGGTGGGGTCTACACTCCAGGAATCTATGGATTTGCCCTCGCCACTTCCGGACCCCCTAATTCTCCTCCATAATTTATTGGACCTTTCCAAGCTGACCCACTGTGCCTACTGCCTACTTGTCACTGCCCTTACAGCAGTCAAGATCTTTATTCCGCAGCTTTGGCTTTCTCTGTAACTGCAGTCGCATGATGAATGGCTCACGGAAAATGTACACGCCTGTATCCTAAGAAAAAGTAATTTATAATTTAGTGGACAAAGCAGATATTTTCCTTCTCTCATGGTCCCCCTCTCTGCAGGATGCCCCCCGGTTCGCCGTGACGTTTGATTCTTCCTTATCATCATTATTGCATCCCCCCCGCATTACTATACTCGGACTTTCCTCTTTGTAGTTCTGTCTTCTTTCCCTTCATTTCTTTCTGCCCTTCCTTCTCCTCTTTTCTTTCCTCTTCATGTAGTTTATTTTTTCCCTCTCTCCTTTTTCTCCGTTTCTTTAAACACTTGTATTGTTTGGTATTGGTGTATGTAGTTCAATCAACATTTGTTTCTCAAATTGGGTCCATGCTAGACTTACATGTCACTGCATTTGCTGTTATTTTTCAGTGCTTTTATAAGACCCATGAAAAATAAATGCTACACAAAAAAATAGAAACACAGTGAACTGCTGTTTAAAAGAGCATAGCTATCAATTTGAAGGAGTAGCCATAGACATTGGACGGTTGGTTCTGGCAGTTTTGCTACCACAAGACAAGTGTCTGTCTGTCTGTCTGTTTGCCTGCCTGCTTGCGTACCTTCCTATTTACCCACCAAAACAGCAAGGGGTCTGTTGATGCTACAAAATAAGAGAAACATTGATAAGATTGCAAACTCTTTAAACATTGTGGCTGAACAACCAGTTTTTCAAGGGTTTGCTAAAGCTAACCAGGAAATGTGCTTGTGAAGGGGGCTACTATTCTAGAGCACCTGCCTGTTCACCCTAACAGGGTTGCTCCCCTTTTAGTTGACTTAGGCGCAGGGCCGGGCTGGGAATAGAAACCGGCCCTGGCAACCTGCTGAGCTGCCCCCCCCCCCCCCCCCCCCCCCCCCCTGGGGTGAGGGGGAGTGCAGCTGAACAGTTTGTGAGGGCCGGTTTCGACCGATTTTATTACAGGGGGCGAAATTGCCGACCCGGGTACCAAAAATGGCCCCCCAGGGTCCCAAAACCGGCCCACACCTAGGAAAACGCCCGGTGCCAGCTAAGGCCAGTCCAGCCCTGCTTAGACGCGAGGATGGTAAAAGCGTTAGCTGATGCAGAACATCAACTGTTGTCAGCGGAGTACATAGCAAACGGCAGTTCCAAATTGTTGTCATGAGCAAAGTAATACACTTTGAAGGCTACTGTACTTTTGACAGGAAGACAGTGAAGGATTTGAAACCAGCTTCAGATACATTTTTAATTACATAAAATATCAATCATTGGCAATGCCAGTAGATCTGGCTTTAAAGGAATGCTGTATGGTAGTGAAGCATTATAAGTAGATAGCATGTTTTTGTGTCGAAGCAAAGAACTGTAGAATAATATTGGTGTAGGTTAAAAGGTCAAGTGACAGTCACACTGTCAAGCCATAACTAAACATCCATGTATGTTAATGACTACCCTCCTGCTATATGTGCTGCTGCCAGAGAAAAACACCATAAATTATCTAACTATCTAATGCACTTTAATGGCATTAAATTGACATGTGTGTGTCCCAGAAAAGTTCAAGTTCAAGCAGCTGGACAAATAAATAATCACAGCTGTTTGGAGGGCAAGCATGTTTTTTGTGGAAGTACACAGCTTCTACCCAATAAAAACATGTACTCCTGGCTCTCAACATGTGGGCGGGGCCAAAGTCCTTCTCCTGTTGATAATCACATAATTGTCTGGCAAAGACTGCGCTGTGAAGCCAGACCATAAACATGAACCTTGGAATTGTATTTTGTCTATTGCAGTTTTCATAGATTGTTCTCAGTAGACCAAAAAGTTAGTAAAATCATTGCTCATGATGATTTTGTGAACCAGATACAGAAAAGGAAACATTCATCAAAGCGAACATAGGTGAAAGAAACAGCTAGTGACTACCGAAGAAACAGGGGCCCACAGCGTAAGGTTTGTATCAGTTGTAACAACTCTCACTGCCTAACACATGGTTTTGATGGCTTCTTTTCTTAATGGTACCACATCTACCGTAATCCAGGTTTTTCTTTTCAGGACACCATTCATTAACGTCATTCCATATACTGTTTTTTCGCTGTGAATTTTGTCTATATCATGTTATTCTTGTTTAATCACTTCATATTTTGAAAGAACAGGTGCTTGATCTCGGCACTCTTGTAGTACTCACACAGCTTCTCTTGGGCAGTTTGAATAGGCTCTTAATAGTACTTAAGAGAAACTAATCTAAAGCTCGTTGGAGATAAGACAGTCTAGTCTAAAATGCCCTGGCTGATTACCAAGGCAATAGGAATATACCGAGGCATGAATTGGAAAGTCTTAAACAAGATGGACAGTATGTTTTGTAGTTTTTGGAGAATATTAAATGAAGGATGATATGAGATGTTTTGGGATGATCTGTGGCAGGAGCTCAGGAAAGGAGCAGACCCTTCAAACAGACCTACAAGTGACTCACTAGTCTATAGCTGTTTCTAAGTGCTTTCTGACATCCTAGGTTAGGGAATAGGCTAGTTGAGGTCCAGTGTTTCCTACTGCAAAGCAACCCAGTCATAGGAAAGAATTGTTGCTTCTTTCAGCTTTGACACTATCCAACCTTTATGAGATAACGTAGGTGTCAGAGGTGGTTTCAAAACATTGTAAGGGTAGAGATGAGTTCGATAAAAATGGGAGAATATGGGATAAGGTGTGGAAAGTGATTTTGCAACTGCAGAGCCTGTACATTTAAGGAGGGTCCTTAAAGGGACAGCCTCATCCTATTTGTAAGTCTCAAATCCATGTATTAATAGTTTGGAAACTCATTAGTGGTTGCAACCCACTCCAAGGTGACCGACACGTGGAGCAGCTTCCGTTTTGTGAATGTTGACTGGTAGGGGAAGTAGTCCCTGCGTCTGCCACCCTGTGATGGCCTCAGGTAAGAGCAGGGTGCGCTGCCACCCCCAAAACTCGTGCCGCCCACGGTGAAATGCTCCCCCTGCACACTCCCCCCTTGCTACAACTCTGCTTTAAGGCAACAATCAAGCAAATCCAATCGACAACTGACTCACTGTTGCCGAGCATATGAAAGCACCAGGAACATTTTTGATTTTTCTGCAATCCATACTGTCTGACATTATTAACAAATGTCCTTTTTCTACTCCCCAGCTATAAGGCGTCGATAAAAAATTACGTCAATGTAAACTGATAGGTAGAAGCATTGTAGTTTTAATTTTTGGATTCCTAAAGGTGATACATACACCCTTAGGGCCACCCTAGAGAGATTTTGGTACAGCAACAGTCAAGGAGAGAAGACAAAAGATCTGGTTTAATACTTAATCAGATTAGTGAATTTGTTTGTCTGAGCTTAGTCTACCTGTATCATGCATTGATGCAAGCGTCTTGGCGGTAGTGATCTAGTCACCTGGCAACTGCTATTTGTAGACAGGAGGTAATTGCTGGCCTCAGACACCGGCAGGATATGTGCTGGTCGTGATGGCTAATTATCACCAGTGATGGGATATGCTTTGGCCCCCAGAGTTTCCACGACCTATCGCTGACAAAGGCACCGTCAAAAATCTTGGCGTCTGGTTTGACAAAAACCTGAATTTCTCTTCACAAGTAAAGAGACTGGCCGGCACCTGTTTTGGCATCCTGAAAACCTTGAGGAATTTCTCCCCCTTTTGCCTGGTAGTGCCAAAAAAAACGTGGTCCGTGCCCTCATCTTGTCCCGTTTGGACTACGCAAATGCCCTTCTGGTCAGCAGCCTGGTGTCTCTGATTAAGAAACTACAAGTTGTCCAAAATTCTGCGGCCAGATTGCTTTTGGGTTTAACATCTAGGCACAGTGTGCGCACTTATTTGCGCTCTTTACACTGGCTACCAGTAGAATCCCAAATGAAATTTAAAATGCTAACTATTGCACATAGAGATCCTTATGGGCTGGGTCCCATCTATTTGCAGAAGAGGTTTGCTTTTTATACACCAGGAAGACAGCTGTGCGTGTCTGGCCAGCTGCTGATGCAGACCCCTCGGTTGTTCCGCCAAAGACTTGACAGGTGCTCTTTTGTGCACAAAGCCAGCACAGCCTGGAACTTGCTGCCTTTGGCTCTTAGAGCCATTCAGGACCCTCTACTCTTTAAGAAAAAGCTGAAAACATTGCTGTTTTAGTGTCTGTTTCACGTACATTGTGCTCTTTCTGTAGTTAGCACTGGGACACTTTCGAGTAGCTGTGTGCTTTAGAAATTAAATATAACATAACATAACATAACATAACATGTGAAAGTGGTGTTAATGCACTTACGGTTATCAAGGAATTTGACCACGTATTGACTTCATCTCGCCTAATCACATGTGAACATCCACTTAACAGTAGTGCTCTTCAGAGTTGGGGCTGGTGGGACCACAGTTTAATTTGCTAAGGTTTTTTTCTTTCCAATAATTTTTCTTTTTTATTTTACAATCGTGTGTGCTTAAACCATGCAATCTCGGTATAGTAATTCAATGTTAATAGTATCTTTGCACCAATAATAATCAATGCATTGAACCTACAAAAGAATGTCCATACCAGATCCAAGTATGCCTAGGTAGTAACATATATACTCTATTATAATTATATGCAATGGTTATTTTTTTCTTTAAAATTGTACATTTTTATTTCAAGCATCTGTCAGCCACATTTAGTCCTCATATTTCTCTTTTTGTGGATTATGCTTGCAGTAAAAATAACCATAACAACCATCTGTCAAGGTCAAACCGAATGGCTTTGCCAATGCTTTATTTGTAACATGCTTTTGTGTAAAGTACTATAGGAGTATTAGAAGTAACACATAAAGAAGGGTGCTAATCCTGACATTTTGCAAGACTGAGATTGGAGAGCATATTCACTTTCTAATTGAACTCTAGTTATGGAAAATGCTAAACCAAAAATGGATGAAACAATGATTGGCTGGAAAGTGCAGACTGTCATTCCCAAATACTTTGCACAGTTTTGCATAATGGGGCAAGAACTACTAAAATAAATAATGATGATAGTTTCCCAGAAGACAATGTGGCAATAGTGGAAATAGCAAAACAAGGGTCCCCAATGTACATAGGGATCTCACACTAGTTAAGTACATTTATATGGAAATGTGTTTTTCAGAATATGGTTTATAACCTCATACAGACTCCTACTTGTACAAATTCCATACATAAGGAAAACCAGATCTGGTGGCTGGGCCTTTGTCTACATTGCTCCTAAAGCATGGAACGACCTTCCTTTACATATAGGAGCCTCTTCCTCACTTCTCGAATTACACAAGAATCGGAAAACCTGGGTTTTCAAGTAGTCCCACTAAGCCCTAGGTGTGCCTAGACTTACACCTCCTCAGCGCCAGGATACCCTCCCGGGGAGAGTGCACTCAACAAATCTGCATAACTAAGGCAGGACTGCAGGAGCTGATATATTTTCCTGCTCATAGTGGAGCGGTTCATGTTGCTGGTTATTAAAGAAGAAGCATGTCTAACCCAAGTGATGAAGGAGTTACAGACACTTGACAGGAGCAATGGGTAGTCTCAAAATTCTCATTGTTGTCTGTCATGACTGAAGGATACCAACGGGTATTTCAAGGATTTACAGATTTAGCAGCAAAGTCCATCATTCAGCTATAGGTCAGCAACAAGAAACGCACTGTGGTAAGCTTGCCATAGAAGCAACAGATCCCAGCTACCACACAGACATACAGTTGGAAGAGAATAACTAATTTTAATTAGAATGTCTAATGGCAACAACATTTTAAAGGTAGCAACAATGGTGAGTAGACACTGGGTGGAAAGAAGATGTCATGGCTGGCCATCCTGAATCAGATATGGATAAAATATGAGGAGAGTCATTGCTATGTCGGTAGTTGGCCTGGCATTCTGTTCTTCTAGAACATTAAGGGAAGATTTAGCTAGGTATATGTTTCAAAGTTCTGTCTATTTTATATTATATCACGTTACAGTCAAAGAAACAATGACTATGAAAATATCACCCTTGTGAATAAAAATGGGTATACGCAGATATAGCTATCAAAACATATATTTTTTATTCTTCTTGTTTTGTATATATATTATTCTTTTTTACATTTTAATTTATATTTATTATTCAGTTACAATCATAAATGTATATCCAATATACATGATAGACGTAAAGATAATGGAGGCAGTGCGGCAGGTGTCAAACTACGCGCGTTTCGGCATACGTGCCTTCATCAGGTAGCCGTCTATTGCACTAGAACAAACATATGATAAAAAAACACAACAAATTGGTATTTGATTAGCTATTGGGTAGTTACATCTTAATATATCTATGCTTTAAAAATCTTTACTGTAACGTTCTATCATTTTACTCAGCATGGAAGTTCATATTTTCAATTCTCAAATCACCATACTCTATATACATCTAATATTTCCAGAATTAACATATTTGACCACTAACAAACTCTCAAATTCTATATTTACATAATTTACACATACTACCTTCTGTGAATACCGAAATGAGTAAGTGTCTTCTGTGAAGACCAAAATGAGTAAGTGCCTTCTGTGAATACGAAAATGGTAGTAAGTTTAGGATTTTGTCTTAAGTTAGTTCTGTGAATCGGGCCCATAGTCATTGTTTCTTTCACTGTAACATGATATAATATAAAATAGACAGAACTTTGAAACATATACCTAGCTAAATATTTCCTTAATGTTCAATTGCTCCCTATTTTAGCTAGATGTTAAATAGGGGTCCCTTGCTTCCTTACCAAAATTCTGTTCTTCTTGAGCAGGAGATGAATGGAAGGAGTTGCCCAGGAATGATGGTGCCAGAAGGATGAATAAAGGGGCAAGTATGAAGGATAATGCACATACTGATCTTGTGTGCTGAGGAGAGGTGGAAAGCTACCAGCGATTATCAGAAGATGAAGGCAATCTAAACAGTTAATTGTGTTTGGAAGTTAGTTGTAATTTCATACAAGGGAATAAGCTCAACCTTGATACTTGTGGCACATATTCAGACTTGAGAGGCTATGGTAATGTATGAATGATGTACGGCAGTGTAAATACAACAGAGATTTAACATTTACAAAGCAGCATATAGGCTTAGTAGACTTGAGATAAAGAACATAGGGAGAAGCAAAGATTGTGCTTAGAATTGACACTTGTTTGATATTCTAAATGTCCAGAATCATGTCACAGGTGATCCGAAAGGGAGTTCCAGAGGACAGAAGGTTGGACAGAGAAGCTACAGCCTCCCATACATTTCTTTCTGTATATAGGAATCACTAAGTTGTTCAAGTTTGGTTGATCATAGGTATCGGATAGTAGTATATTTCCAAAGTCTCCTAGCCACAAAGCATGGCGTCATGCTGTACAAAGTCTTGAAGCTGATACAGCAGAGCCTAAAGGGGTCCCTTTTCTACATTTGACGCGTCCATTTACCTTCGTTTGCTGCTCTTACCAGTCCGTGGGGACTTCAACTCTTCACTTGGGGACATTCTGCTGGCAACTTCCGCCTCCAGCAATGCGGTGCTGGGGACTACACCCCCCAGCATCCTTTAGTGGCTTCTGCATCGCGTCACCAGAAAGCGCCAGGAGGCGCTTTAAATCTGCTTCAGGGCTCCCGCAGCGCGGGTCCCTTTTCTACATTTGACGCGGCCATTTACCTTCGTTGGCTGCTCTTACCAGTCCGTGGGAATTGCAACTCTTCACTTGGGGACATTCTGCTGACGCGGTGCCGGGGACTACATCCCCCAGCGTCCTTCAGTGGCGCCTGCATCGCATCACCAGAAAGCGCCAGGAGGAGTTTTAAATCCGCTTCAGGGCTCCCGCAGCGCGGGATGCGCACGCGCGTGACCGAGCCAAGGGCGGGCCCGTCCGCGCTCGTCAGAGACAGGGCTGGGCCATCCCCCTAAGACTTTGGATTCAGGACTGTATATTGTTTTGTATACTTGTATTTTAACCCCTTGAATGCTACCGCGATTCTGCGCCTGTGCAGCACTTTTATTGAGCGGGCAGGTTCATGACGGCCCCCAGCCGTCATCAGCACTCGAGCACTGTAGTGCATGACGGCTGGGGGCCGTCATAAGCATGCAAGGGGTTAATAACATTTCCTGAAACTGTACCTGCTAACCATGAGCAAGGGCAAAATCAGCAAAGGTAGGACTGTGGTAGGGACCTTAGACGCCTTCTTGCTGAGGGCAGAATCCTCCCTTATACATGAAATTCAGCTTACAGAACGAAGGCTGTCTCTTGAGCCCCTACTTCCTCATAGTAGACTTTCTTTGACCCCCGCACTATCGGTATCTAGTGTGGCAGCCAATAATGAGATATCTTCATCACTGATTAGTACCCCAGTACAAGTCGCGACAGATCCAGCTATGAACACCGTTTCCTTAACATCTCCTGAAAACAGCTTTACTAGGTCTAAAGTTATAACTAGAGGGCTAAAGGCCAAATGTAAACGTAAGCAATGTAAACGTAAGCCTGAACATATTGCGGAATCTCCACCAAAAATTGGTAAAGGCAAAGGTAAAAATATCACAAAGCAGAGTAAATCCACCACAAGATTTATGGGGAAGAAATGGAAATCTGCTGTTGGCGTATGTGAAACTACTGAGGCATCAGTGAGTTCCGCCAAGCAGAATGAAATGGACAAGCCTGTTGATATCACGGAAGATGAGAACTTTTGGGGCAGACTCAAGACAATGATGTCCACCCTTTTGGAACCCATCCTTTTATAAATAACTAATATAGAAGTCAGGCTAGTAAAAGTGGAGGAGCTGGTTCGTAGTAAACGTCAACCTGTACAGACAGTTGGCACTAATCCAACAGCATGCTCTTTGTCCAGCGAAGCGGAGGGTCATGTTGCCGGTCCGCCCTCTAACTTTGTTACCGCTGGGCAAATGCAACGTAACGACGTCACCACAATATCAATCCCTAATAACCCAGCTCGTATAGAAAGTAGAGTATATACTGAGGGGACGAAAGGTGGAAGTAATGATGTAGCTGTAAATGGCACAATCTATCAGGGCCATCGAGAGAATCCATCACAAAATTAAAATTTACCCCAGAAGCCACACCGTACATGGTTGTTTTGGGAAATGTTCCATCATTATCACCCAATGTATTTGAACACTGGTCACTGTTAAGAAATAAGTCACTCTATTTTCTTACTTCAAGGACAGGTTTGAAAAATTCCCTTTTTTCAGATTTTAAAATGGTACGAAGGATTGGGTGGGTTGGTACATCCCCTAAATCACTACTGTGTTGTAATAACCTTTAGGGCACCACATTTAGTACGCACTATCATTGAGAGATGTTACACTGGGCCTGTTAATCCCAACAATATTAACATACTAACCCTAGGATATTTCTATCACCCTTCAGATTCTGTAATGAATTTAGGCCCCCAGCGTATAGGAGAAAATTATCTGGGAACCAGGCAGTCTAGATATCACATACCAACACATAATCGTTTTAATGTTTTAAGCGGCCTGGAAGATAACGGTTGACTCCATTCTGAGATTTGTGCACATTCTAATTGCCCTATGGGCAGTTATGATATTGGGGGTAAACTGAGTCTGCCCTTAGAGGATAAAGTTGCTATCGCTGATAAATCTATTGTGGGGAGCACCGCAGCAGTGCCTTGTGGGAGCAGGGCCACGAGGATGGATATCCGGGCTGATCCCCAGGGCACTGTACGGTTCTCCCCTCATCTAGATGCCCAAATGAGGTCTTAGTGGAACACGGGAGTGATGGGGTTCAAGGGCTTAGTGACCCAAGTAAGGGGATTTTGGCTGGAGACCGGGTGCGTCAAATGGTTTGTTTTAACCTGTACATGTTAACAAGGTTTTACCAGGGGATGCAACTCCTTCTTATAATTACCCGATTACAGTTAAACCCCCTCTTTGCCACATTGTTTAGTGAAATATTGCTGGAATCCGATCAAAGCTAAATACCCAATTATGGTGGG
This sequence comes from Lissotriton vulgaris, assembly GCF_964263255.1. Lineage (NCBI taxonomy): Eukaryota > Metazoa > Chordata > Amphibia > Caudata > Salamandridae > Lissotriton > Lissotriton vulgaris. Next base: position 347,138,879 of record NC_141689.1, on the reverse strand, counting down.
ATTTTATTTTACAATATGAGGTTCTCTGCTTCCAGGAGACATGGACTAAAGAAGCGATCCACCTAAATGGGTATAGGACTTATCATGTCTCAGCAGTTGATGGTCAGAGTGGGAGAGCTAAGGGTGGCTTGTGCGTGTACTTATCCAATAGCATGAACCTAAAGCAAATAACGAAGTTCGCTAATGATAACTATCATCAACTAGTTGTGCTGGATTCAGATTCAACGTTTTCTATAGCTTTGGTCAACTTTTACAACATTATTCCCCCAGGACTAGTGTGTATTGTTATTAAAAATATGTTCCAATTGTTTAAACTACTGGGCAAAAGCAAGAGGAAAGACATAATGTTACTTTTGGTGGGGGATTTTAATTGTACGTTGTGTGAAAACGCTGAGGACAACTTTATGTGGAGCACTGTGTGAAGAAGGTGTATGTTCTTCCCATTTTAGTCATTCTGTCTTGGGGGAACAGTTAAATGAATTTATTATTTCATTGTGACTGATCTTCCCTGCACTTATATTGCTCTGGTGACAGCGTGTTTATTTAAGGACCCCCATCTGGGGCCTTGTTTCATCTAGGGGGCAGGTAGTTTTTGTTGTAAGTATTCCTAATGTTAAGGAAGAAACAGAGAAACATAACTCAACACTGCCTGGTCACTTCTGGGGTCAAGTGGAGCTGCAGCCTGTTGTGGATCTCTTAGTAATATCTCTGTATAACCAACTATCTATGCTTTAACAGGGCACTGGTAAACCCTGAAAGCTTAAGCTGTCTCACTATACATTCTCTTGTGAAAGATGAATATAGTTTGAACTTGATTGTTGAAAATGTACATACTATGTGTATATATGAAATGTCTTTTAGTTTCAGTCCTGTTCTGACAAAGCTACTTTTAGCATGCAATTAGAGTTAAAAAAAAAGGGTGAAAAAAACTCACAGTTTGTTTACAAATCACACATGAATTCAGGATACTTTTCTGACCAACAAAATATCCATAATCTAATCCTTAGGGAACTAGAGGCCTTGACGTTTGAAAACCCAAATCTGTGTGGTGGTGTCTGGCTGCAGCAACATTGTAGCACAATTTGTATAGCAAGAATTGCAAGCACCATGTGGAAAGATATACTTGCAAATCCAAGATGGCCTCCGACTCTCTATAGATATGCAGAATCTGTGCCCTACTGTGAAATGTTGCTCACTGTCAATATTCCACTGCCCGACATGTTATTGATGCACACACAGGAACGGTTTTTAAGGGACTTCTTCCTCACACAAAAACCTGACAAGACAATAAGTGTCACTTCTAGCCTTGCATCCAGGAGTTTCTTAATACGCTCAGGAATTAGTAACAGAAACTATCTAGTGCATAAGGTTTTCCCCTTCTGTGTTTGGACTTCATCGATTTCTTTTCCTGTCTATATACATATCTTATTATTCTCTACATAACACTGCTTTCCTTGTAACGTCTAACGAAAATAAACCATGTGCACCTTGGATTAAAACATCTTTCTTCAGGAAGAAATATACCACATTTATTTTTCTTATAAAGCAAATGTGTCAAGTTTTTGGCATAAGACATAAAATAGAATAGCGGATAGCTAAATTGCATTTATGAAGTACTTTGTACTTTGAGTATCTTTCCTGAGTGTAAAATATATAAATCTACTTACTGAAGGTCTTTACAACCTCACTTGGTTCGCTGAGCTGACTGGCTCCAAATGAATTCACCGCTTTCACTGCAAACTGGTATTTTGTATCCTGAATAAGTCCCTTAAGGACCATGGAATCCATCTGGATTTCTTCTTTAATAACTGTCCAGTTACTGTCAAGTTCTGGTCTACATTGGAACAAAACAAAGTTTAAAGTAAAGCAAACACAACATACTCCAGTTGAGTTTCATTTATTAGAACTATCAAAGCAACAAGTATACATTTCCTTCCTAATCCCATTAAATCACTTTATTTAGGCTATCATAACAATTCAATACACTATTTCATTTTAGCACATCTGCTAGTTTTAAGATGGAACTTATTTAATCTTGTACTGCAATGCTTGCTGTTGCAAAGGTGATATCAAGGATAACACCAAAGGAATTAGACCATATTCAATGATCTCCTCCCCGTGGTTAATGGTAACCCTATGTGACTTAAAAGTTAATTATTCATTAATCATTCTTAGACTAGCCAAATTAGCTTTCCAGTATCCATTTTAAAAAATGGCAATGAGAAGTTGGTATTAAAAGACAGGCCAAAATGTCATCTCCCTCCTCAGAGGAAAAGTAACCTCTATTGCAAATTACAATTTCCTGCACACGGATTATTAAATCCTAAACAGCTTTGGTTAATTTTGGGTTATGAAAATATGCAGGGATAGCATTTTTGTGAGCTAGCAGTTGGTCCATGGTCAAATCGAGTTCTAATTAAAAACGAAAGTGTAGAAGGTCGTAAGACCATTTTCCGATCCGTGGCTGCCACTTAAACATGCTTACATGTAATAGGGTTACTGACACAGGGAGAGAGACCATACAATAGCACGCAGAAGCAGTGCAAAATACTGCAACTGGCTTAAAAGTAGAAGAACACTGACACCCAAACAAAGTGACCCCTGAGGGAGAGGGGACCACGGCAACGAGCAGCACAAAGCTGAGTGAATTATTGAACGTCGGGAAGTAGACTGCCTATTCCATATACCAACAGCACTGGTGCAACTCTCCAGCATAGAAGTGACCGGGGACCCTGCTAACTGGGCCCGACGAAGTAGAAACAAGCTGAGACACACGAAGGAAAACTAAGGTGCGGGGACTAATAATGCAGCAAAACAATGGGCAGGTCCACCAAAATGAAAGAACCTGAGCAGGAAGAAGAAAATGGGCCAAAAGCGGCCAAGGGAGCGACTCCACCAATAACGCAATCAACAGAGGGCTGCACCCTGCAAGATATACTGCAAGTAAATATAACAACCAGGGAAGCCCCAGAGCATAAAATAGATACTATTGGCATGGATCTTAGCTTGCTCAAAGATGATCATACGAAACTGGCAGAGAAAGTTACCTCTAATGAACACAAGCCCACTGAAATGATGCTGAGTGTAACAACAATGTAGAAACGCCTGAATAATCTGTAATCCAGAGTTAAAACACTAGAAAGCAGGGCAGAAGATGCTGAAAACAGATTGTGCCACAACAATGTCCGCATGGTAGGCATGCCAGAGAAAATTGAGGGAACAAACACAGTGAAATAGGTTGAGGACTGGCTGCGCACCAGCGTTGCTCCCGAAGGCCTATCTCCATTCTTTGCCCTTGAAAGGGCGCGCAAAGTTCCCACCATACCTCCCCCACCGGGAGCCCCCCTCGACCGATAATTGCACTCCTTCTCCACTACAAGTGCCAGGAACACCGTTCTAGAACAAGCACATAAATGGGGACAGCTGACGATTAACAACGTGATTGTGTGAATATTCCCAGACTTCTACAGAGAGGTCCAGCGACAAAGGGCGTCCTACCAGTCGATCAAAAAAGGCCTCAGACAGAAGGGTTTCCAATATGCAATGATCTTTACAGCAAAACTGACAGTGGTGATCAGTGGCGGCTGGTGAGGTTTGTGAGTGGTGAGGCTGGGCTTAGTCGGGTGAGGAAGCATGGCATTTTTTAGGGGGAGGTTAGTCGCAATTTCCTGTGCAAATCATATTTAACAAAAATGGGATTAAAAGCTGCATTTTTCAGTCAGATGTTTTACACACACGCTCTCTCGCTCTCTGTGTCATATATCAGGGTTGCTTACTAGGCGTGTTATTAGAGTAATCCCACAACCACTGACAAGCGACAGTGGAAAACAACCTGCCATACTAGAGATCCCACTTCTGTATACTCAATATAGATTCCAATGACGCACTCCATGTGTGAATCAAATTTGAGCAGTGTTAACTAATGATTCGATGTGCAGCAAACTGCATTGAAATCCAAAAACATAGCAGCTTCACACAATCAGAAGAAGTCCCTCTGTGTACATTCATTTAGCTCCTCTGAGCATCAGCTTACTTTAAAACTAACAACCAGTGAATTGCTTCACACTGTCTTTGTTATTTTATTTTATGTTTTTAAGTCCAAAAATAAAACAATGGTCAAGGACATAGTGACCTAGACAAATGAGAAAAGGGAAAGGCTGCCAACCATCACCATTACATTACTGCATTTCCAAAATACTGTCTTCCTTTACAAGGACTGTAAACCCATTTACCTCAGATAACTGACATACTTTACAGGTCACAAGGGATGATATATGAGAACAGTTTTTTTCAAGTAGCAACTGAAAACATCTAGCGTGTCCTAAAAGAGACATAGCAAGAGAGTATGGACCACTCTTATGGCTGTCACTGAACTCAGCTTCCACCAGAAGTCCATGAATATAATGTTGGACACAGCTTGGACCCCTCTGTGGGTCATGGGCTGAAGAGGTTTTGTCTCAACATTATCAAAGAACATCCATTTAAGCATCCAGCTTGCATTTACCAGACATTAAACGTCACAGGAAATATGTGACATTAAAACCCAGCAATTTTTTTTATTTGACCTAATGTCTACTTAATTTTTGATCTCAAACAATCAGTTGTTAGCTGTATATAAACTCATTGGTCAAGCTCACAGCCCCATGGAAGTGAAAACAGACACGCATTGGCAAATCCAGCATATGACAAGAAATAGCAGCACACCGCACAAGAAAGAACTGTATCCTCCTTGCAAGACATGGAAAAGACCTGTTAATCCTCAAAATCAAGGGCACATGCACCAGTTCTCTGTATTTTGAAATGTTGTTTAATTCCAGGTGATTACAAAGTGCTACGGCCCCACCAAGTTTTCTCAAGGCTGGGTGCATATGACCAACGAGGCGGCACCAGAGATTTTAAAGAACTAGACCTAACGTAATACATTTCAAAGGGAGGGGAATGTGCGAGGTTAGCCAAGTACCTTTTTAAGTGCTCTGAGTAAAGCTCCACAACACATTTGAAAGGAAGGTACCAGTACAGTGGTTGTCAGTAACAAAAAGGAAACACACTACAGGCAAATGTGCACTATTAACACCTTGTCTGCACATGAACTGTTAAGGCAATGAGACCCTCTACTCTTTAAAAACGAAACTGACAGGGAAGGAAATGAGAGGTCCGCCGCCTGGACAGTTTCTACTTCTTACAGCCACAGCAAAAAACAATAGCTATCACGAGGATGAATAGCACATACCAGAACCAACGGGAGACTGAAGTCGCTGTGTACAGATGCAATCACGGCTGGCGTCCAGAAGTCTGCTCCTGACAGATTAACTTCTACTTTCCCTACTGACTGTCCGGTGGTTAAATGGCGCCCAGCAGCATTGACTCGTGCTGGATTCAGCAAGCAAAGTCGAGTCTGCGCAATGTCTTAAGTTATGATGACAAACTGCGCAGACTAACTACCTTGCCTTCCCGCACTCATAACACCCCCTTTCCCTAATCGTCACAGGGTGTGTTGTATATTTATCTTTCCTCTATTTCCATGCTCTACCATAGTTCTTACCTGTGTCACTCATTCCAGAATGTAGATGGCTCTGCCTCCTCCTAGTGTTCTAGCTGGTGACAGTTTGTGCCTGGCCAGCTTGTGTTGAGGTTGCTCTATGCTGTATTCCTGCAATAAACCTCTTGTGGTACATCTGTGGTCTCCAGCTATTTACTACGATTTTGGCGACGGCACCCTTTGATACTGCCAAGTCCTCCACTCTGTTGGTAGATGCCAGTGCCCATGGTCTTGGTGCAGTTTTGCTTCAGTCCCACAAGGACGGTGACAGGCCGGTTGCTTTTGCCTCACGCACTCTTTCCAAATGTGAACAGAATTATTCTGTTATCGAGAAAGAGGCTTTGGCTGCTGCGTGGGGTGCTCACCATTTTCGACCCTATCTATGGGGCATTCGATTCAACCTTAAGACTGACCACAAACCCCTCATCCGCATTCTTTCTCCCGGGGGAGGGGCATTTGGTTCTCCAAGGTTGGCAAGGTTGGCCTCCAAACTCCAGGAATATCATTTTGACATTTCCCACATCTCTGGGTGGAGGAATTTCCAGGCTGACTGTCTCTCTAGGTTGGCTGTTCCGTCTGGTGCCGATGTTGGATTCAGTCTAGAGGGTTTTGATGAGAATCTTGCCTGGATTGATGATGTTCTTCTGCTAACTGAGAGCTCTTTCTCTCGGTCTGAGTGGGTGGATGCTATGTCCAGGGACAGCGTCTTACAGGAAGTCATCCAGTTGATTAAGTTGGGTTCCCGCAGGGAGAGTTGTCCCCATGTTTCTGTCCGCCCTTTTCTTAAGGTCATTGATGATTTGTCTGTTTGTAATGACAACGTTATAATGCGTGGCGACAAATTTGTGCCTCCTGTCGATTTGAGACCCAAACTCATTTCTTTAGCCCATGAGGGTCACCTTGGCCAAACCCTGATGCAACAGCGTCTCAAGTTGAACTTCTGGTGGCCCGGTATGGACTCCATGGTTTCCTCTTGGGTTGAGGACTGTTATACTTGCAAGGTGGGTGAGAAGAGACTTAAGGTTTCTGTGGGATCTGAGATGGGTGTGCTGCAGTTCCCTGAAATTCCCTGGCACACCATCTGTTTAGATTTCATAGGTCCCATGTCTGAGCTACCTCTTTCTCAGAGGTTTGCTGTCGTCATTGTGGATTTCCATTCCAAGTGGTTGTCTGTGGAGTTTCTCAAGGATATCACTACGGTCACTACTATTAAACATCTTAAGTCTGTGTTTTTTAGGGAAGGTTTTCCTAGCGTTCTTATAACTGACAATGGCACACAGTTGGTCTCGCATGACATGCAAGCCTTTTTGTCTGATTGTGGTATTTCTCACCATAGGACTTCCCTCTACAACCCCCAGGGGAATGGTCTTTGTGAACGCCTTAATAGATTGGTGAAAGGTACTGTTCAAATGGCCCTCTCCAGTGGTTCTTCTGTCTCTTCCCTTGTTAGTGAAATGGTCTATGCGTATTGTACCACCCTTCATGGATCTCACCTCAGATCCCCTTTCGAGATGATGAGGGGTAGGGTTCCCAGCACCAAACTCATTCCCTCTTGGCTCAAGGACTTGGTCTGTCAGTCTCTTTTGGGTGATGTGTCCAGAGTGGTCCCTAAGTCTTCTTGTAAGAGTCCTGTGGGTCTGCCTACTAAGTGTGCTTCAAGTAAGAGTCCTGTGAGCCTGCCCTCTAAGGGTCCTTCACGCAAACCTGTTGTAGGCGTTAAGTGCTCTGCTAAAGTTGTTTCTAGTAAACTTGCAAAAGGTGACCTTGTCAAGGTAAAGTCTGGTCGCGTTTCAGGCGGTTTGTCCAAATTCCGTGGTCCATTTCTTGTAAAGATGGTCTATCCTCACTATGTTGTCCTCTCAAATGGGGAAAAATGGAATTTAAGGAGGGTTGCCCTCTATCAGAAAGCTGGTGTGTGTCCTGGTCCTGCTCCCTCTCTGTCCGTCCCTGCCCAGGATCTCTCGTCTTCAGGGTTCATGTTTATTCCCTCTCAGGATCCAGCTCATGTGCTGCCTGCTCCTGTAAATGCCTTGGTGAGGGGTGATGGTGGAGGGGATGCTCCTGATCCCGTTGATACTGATCCCAACCCAATTGCTGATCCCAGTTCCTCTTTGCCTGCCACCAGACCTCAAAGGTGCCATAGACCCCCTGCTTATTTGAATGATTTCTGTTGTGATTAGGTGTTTTAGAGGGGCGACGTGTGTCCCTTCCAACGCTCAATTTTATTGATCACAACTGATGTTTGCAACTTTTATCATTGTTTTCGCTAATCTTCTTTAGTCTTGTGTTAAGTTTTCTTTCCATGACATGTTTACCTTTTGTGTTAAGTTTTCTTTCATCTTATGTTTCTTTTTTATTCTACGAGAGGAGATGCATTGTATATTTATCTTTCCTCTATTTCCATGCTCTACCATAGTTCTTACCTGTGTCACTCATTCCAGAATGTAGATGGCTCTGCCTCCTCCTAGTGTTCTAGCTGGTGACAGTTTGTGCCTGGCCAGCTTGTGTTGAGGTTGCTCTATGCTGTATTCCTGCAATAAACCTCTTGTGGTACATCTGTGGTCTCCAGCTATTTACTACAGGGTCCCACCCTTTGAGGAGTTGGGAAAGGGTGGGGTCACAATGCTCTCCACTCCTTGATTGATGTGGAGGCTCAGATCTATAGGGCTTGAGTCGAAAACGCCCTGGGATAACTTTACCTCCACGTCATCAAGGGGTGGAGACTGGTCCTGTAATGTTGCGCTCTAGTCTTTTCGGCCGTGCGCCCAGAGTATGCCGGGAAATGGAGGAGGGCATTTTGGAGACACCGCAGTGAAATGCAGCGTACGGTCGGGCTCCCAGCGCTCGCAATAAATAATCTAAATAACCACCCAAAGACGTGTCAGCGGTCATTGTTATAGCGGCACGACTGCTATAAATTGGCGACGAGGGCTTGGAGCAGCGCTGCGGACGTGCATCCCGCAGCGCGAGTCCAGAACCCACGACACAGTGGTCATACTAGAGCGCAGCAGAGGAGTCGACCTTGCCATGAGGGGGGCAGTGCATCTAGGTCCAGGAGCCCAACGCGGCAGCGAGAGCCCCCCCACACCAAATGGGACAGTGTCCCCCCAGATCCACAGGGCAAGCAGGCAGCCCTGAAATGAATGCAGCACAGGAGGCAGCCTTGACAGCACCCTGAGTTCAGCGTTGGAGGAAGGTGACCTGTGTAAATCACCAGGAGATCGGTGACCCAGTGGGAGGCACAGGCACACCCATTGACACACCACACTGCTGGAGCCAGGGGAGGAATGAGGCAACACCTCCCACAGCACAGTGAGTGACAGGGAGGAGATACAGCAGCGTGCCACGACACACACGTGGCAAGGCCCGGCAGACACCAGCGGGACCCTACAGGCGTCACCAGACAACAAAGGGAGTAGAACTCTGGAGGTCCAAGGCCCAGCCCGAGTCGGAGAGAGAAACCCTTTACCAACGTAAGCAGATGGGTCAGGGAAGAGACAAGCCCCAGGGAGCCCACCAGGAGTGGCTAATCAACCGTCCCCACAGCAACGCAACGTGCTAAAAATGTGCGTACAGTCGTCCTCCCTCACCAATCTAGTCCCCTTGTTGCCCAAAACTGGCGATCCGGCAATGCCCTGGGAAGACTGGAAGCGCTATTTCCTGAATTATCTTTCTGCGCTAGAAGAGGAAGGGGAAGGGGCTTTCTCCAACTCAAGGAGGAAGAGAATAGAGAATACTCCTGCACAACCTAGGACCAGAAGGCATTAGAGTGTACGACAACCTGGTAAAGAAGACCAGACTCCCCAATGACATGGACAAGTTCCAACACGCGCTAGAAGATCTAGACTCCCATTACTGCCCAGTAGTATGCACCACAATAGACAGATGCAAATTCTTCCAGAGGAATCCTGGTAGCGGAGAATCGGTAGATGAGTACGTGGCTGCGCTACAGAAGTTGGCAGTGACATGCAAGTTCGGCACAGTGCATGATGAACTAATCAGAGACCCGATCATAATAAACACCACCAACACAGCGATCCAAGAGAAGTTGTGGGTTAACGGAGATGCACCCCTTAAAGAAGTTGTGGCACTCGTGAAAAAGGCAGAGCTGTCCAAAAGATGCGCAGAAGCGGCGAAAAGGGAGAGCATCAACAGGACCCCAGAGTGCAAGCTATCTGACAAACCCAAACAGGAAGGGACAAAGCAACAAACACCAGCAGGCACGAGGTATCAGAAGAAATACCCTCAGAAGTTCACGAAACCCCAAGGAGAAAGCAGAAATACCTGCTACAGGTGCGGGAGCCAGACACACGCAAGCAACGATAAGGGATGCCCAGCATTCAGAGCAAAGTGCTCATACTGCGGAATAATGGGACACTGCAAAAAGGTATGCAGGCGCAAGCTCAGAAGAACGGAAGTGAAGTACATCACCCAAGAATTGGACAGAGATGAAGAGGACCCAGATGAAGAAGAAGAAGACGAAGTCTTGTGTATTGATGACCTAGTCCTCGGAATAGACTGCACTAGAACCAAGAAACTGACATTACAGATGTCGATCGAAGGTGTACAAGTAAACATCGTGGTGGATTCAGGCTCCCCATACACCATAATTCAGCGAACAATATGGGTGAGAGACTTTGAACCTAGAGTAGGTGCACAACTGGTTCCCACAGACATACATCCGGTCACATTCACAGGAGAGCCCATACCCATAGTAGGCTATCGCCCACTGATGTTCGAGTTCAAAGGGAGAACAGCGGAAGGAAAACTGTACATCAGACATTTGGAGTAAACACTTGGAAGGAAGAGTATCCCGAAGCCTTCAAGGGGACGATAGGTCGACTGACGAAATTCACGCACAAGATCTGTCTCAAGGCAGGAGTAAAATCAGTAAGCCACAAGGTGCGCAGTATTCCACAAACTCATGCACCGGCTGTTCCAGAAAGTAGAAGGAGTGCAATACTTCCAGGACGGCATCCTCATTATGGGGAAATCCAAGGAGGACCACGACGCAAAACTGAATGCAGTCCTGACCATACTGGCACAAAATGAACTCACTGCAGAGTGGGAGAAATACAGGCTGGGAGTGGGATCAGTGACATACCTGGGCCACGAGATTAGCGAGAAGGGAATAGAACCGAAACGAGCCAACATGTCATCCATCAAAGACACGCCCACGCCCACGCCCACGCCCAAACAAAGGAATACGTCCGCTCCTTCCTTGGGAAGCGGTGTTCTACAGCAAGTTCGTTCCCCACTTTACGTCCAAAACTCACCACTTGCGACAACTCCTGAAGGAGAAAAACGCATTCAAATGGACAGAAGATATACAAACAGAATTCGACCTTTTGAAACAAGACATTTGCGCTGCCATCCCCTCAAGGGATTTGATCAGGTGGCCCTGTACATACTAACCACGGACGCCAGCGACAAGGGGCTGGGCGCAGTGTTGAAGCAAAAGTCTCAGGAAGGAGAAGTCACCACGATCAGCTTTGCTTCAAGGTCACTAGCACCCAATGAGGAAAAATTCAGCGTGATAGAAAAAGAAATGTTGGCAACAGTCTGGGCCATGGAGTTCTTATGGGGTTCGAAATTCTTGCTCCGCACGGATCACAAACCATTGGTGAGAGTCCTAACCTCCTGTGGACATGCACACGTGATGCCCCGCAGAGCTAAGATGACCCTGAGATCACTGGGTTATGTGTATGAAGTGGAGTACCTTCCGGGCACCAAGAACAGAGTAGCTGATTTCTTGAGCAGGTCAGCTGCGATGGTACCGCCAACGGAACCCTTGGAATGGAAAGACTACATGGTGGCGATCACACAAGACCATGAAGGGGTGATAAGTGCACAGGAGTGGGAGGAAGCATATGCCAGTGATGACACAATGAAGGCAGTCAAGAGATATGTAACGCAAGGGTGGCCAGAGAAGAAGCATCTTGACAGACATTTGAGGAAGTTCTGGGAGGTCCGGTAGGAACTGTCCATCAGAGACAATCCGGCGTTCCTACTAAGAGGAGACAAAGTGGTTCCCCCGCAGCTTTTAGTACCTTATCTTCTAGACATACTACACGAGGGACACCTAGGGATAATGAAAACCAAAGCAAGGGCGAAACAGGCATATTGGTGGCCGGCCATGGACAGTTAAGTGGAAAAACTGAATGTGTGAACAATGCAGCCGGGCAGACATGACACAAGTCCTGCTATGCCCACCACTGGGAAAATTCCAGTCCATGGGAGATGCTTTCGGTGGACATCTTAGGTCCCATTCTGGATACCAATGGCGTGCCCAAAAATGCCATTGTACTAGTGGACAGATACTCCAAGTGGCCGGAGTTGGAAGTATGTGAAGTGGCGGACACTGAAGCCGTGTTATCTTTCCTTACCGCCACATTCTTACGGGAAGGGATCCCAAAGGTTATGACCTGTGACAATGGGCAGCAGTTCACGTCAGCGAAATGGAACGCATTTATGGACCGCAACGGAATCGAAGTCAAACATACCCCAGTATACCACCCAGCAGGTAACGGACTAGCTGAGAGGTTCAATCGGGTAATCATGGGTTCGGTAAAGGTGGCGATTAGTGCAGGACAAGACAGGGAGAAAGAACTCAAACAAATGATATGGGTTTATTGCATCACCCCAACAAACACAGGGTACAGCCCATTCAAAATACTGCGGGGACGTGACCCCTTCACGAGGGATAACCTGGAATGGAAACAACTGGTCATCCAAAGCAAATAGTCCCCTGCGGTAGTGCGTCACAACATCGATAAGGCCCAAGCCTTATACACTGAACATTACAATAAATGTCGCAATGTCAAGGAGGCAACCCTGGAGAAGGACGAGTGGGTAAGAGTAAAGCTGGCCGTTCTAAAGAAGAAGGGTGACAGCAAGTTTAGCCCACTGTTACAAGTTGTGGAGCCATATGCCAGATCGGCACTATTGAGCGACAGGAAAGTATGGTCGAAAGACAGAATGGCAAGATGTAATAGAATTATGAAATGGGAAGATCCCGAAAGAATGAGTCCGCCTACCCCAGAAGAAAGCGATGCACCAGAAACAATGCCGACACCCGAAGGGACAATGCAAAGCCCAACTTTTACCAGCCAAGGAGATGAATATTTAGACACCAGGGAAGAGAGTGAAGTTGTGGAAGCAGCCAGTCTGTCTACACCAAGGAACCGAAGTGCCAATGGAAAGGAGAGAGGGCGCAGGCAAATGCGATGGAAGGAGGAGGACTTCCAGTGAGGAGCCACATATGGACGTTACCCCAACACAGACACGAACAAGGTTGGGTAGGCTGGTTAAGATGCCGAAGAGATTTGAGGCCTTTGACATGAAAGCCAAGTAAGACTGTTATGTATTCTTAATTCTGTGTCCCCTCCCTTCCTGTCCTTTCCCGTCAATGCAAAGGGGGGAGATATGTAATGTTGCGCTCTAGTCTTTTACCGGCGTGCGCCCGGAGCATGACGGGAAATGGAGGCGGGCATTTTGGAGACACCGCAGTGAAACGCGGCGTATGGCCGCGCTCCCGGCACTCGCAATAAATAATCTAAATAGCCCCCCAAAGACATGTCAGCGGTCATTATCATAGCGGCTCGACTGCTATAGGTCCTTGATGTTCGGTATTTGCCGAACTGATGACCTCACAGGTATCAGGGCAGTGAGATCGTCAGCCCGGCAATACTGCAGCCTAGAGGAGCAAGTAGGGAAAGTGCTGGCTTGTGAAACGACAAACTGCAGGTCCATGTTTCAACATCACAGACAGTAACAAAAATGAGTCCAGTCGTAAATGGCAAACAATGCCCCTATGATTGCTTTTAATTTTATGGGGAATGTAAAGGGGGCTTAGCCCGAAGCCCTCCAGCAGGAACAGCCACTGGTGGTGATCCCAGACGGAGCAAGATTTCCACCAAATCCTCAAGAAGCATGGGAGTTGTTTGACACCCAGATCGGACCAACGCGTACCGCGGAAGAAGAAAAACACAGGAGCTGGCAAAGGAACTCCAGGGGAAGGCGACCTGGAGAGAGCTCAGCCATGCCTTCCCAAGATGAGGCCCAATTAGGACGTCGCAGAGTAGTAGAGGTGGTGTTCCTCCTGAACAGGAGGTATTCGGACCACGAAACTACGGACCAGACGTCCCTTCATATGGACTCGGAATCAGATCAGGACTCCAATGTATCTGAGAGCACTAGCTCGGAACTGCCGGTGATCACTCTGGCCCTGGCGTACGAAATAATATAGAACCACAGGCGCTGCCTGCCAAAGGCGTACGAGATGAGAAACCTAGCATCGACACCTGAACAGAACTAAAGAGCGACAGAAGTGCACAAAAACATTCCTCCTTAGCACTATAACATACCAGAACTGCGAAAGCCGGATGAGGGCCCGGCTGCCGAGACCACTGCTAGTTACCCCCCTACACTATAGACTATTGTGGGGCTATCCCACAAACGTTTTAGACCATTACCATGGTTTGAATGGCTAGAATTGTGCTATTGGTCCTGGGGAGTGAGAGTTGAGGTTGCTGGTTGTTATATTTAAGGGCAGGATTTATTGTCACATCAGCAGATTACAGGAATAACCCTGAAAAGTATCACGAGAGGAGGACGGGAAGGCAGGGCGGGCGAGAAGGGAAGTCGGTTATTCATACTGTATACAAACGGCTAGCAACCTAGCATATATATGTATGACGTGGAATGACAGGGGTATACATACGATGAGTAAACGATACAAGGTGAAGACTTACCTACATAGGAGAGGAGTACAAATAGACAAGAGACCCCTCTCACAGCATCAGAAGGTCAAGCACTCAAGAGGCGATGGAGAGGTCAGGCATACTTCACTACATACTTGGCTTATGCCGGGGAGGTACTCATATGGATACGAGCATGAGTCTCATTCCAACTCACAGATACTAATTTTGACACGGAAGGGAGGTATGTGGCTATAGGAGGCCGGCTAGAAGGGAAAGACATAACACTGATCAGCTAATATGCCCCCCTTACTGACCAGGGTGCCTTCTTTGCATCAGTGTCGCAGCGCTTAGCCCAATGGCTCACGACATCGGCACTAATAGGTGGGGATTTCAACTGTGTGTCTGACACCCAGATAGACTGCTCACATCCCCCTCTACGGGACTCCCAGACGAATCAGACAACTAGGATGTTTTCTGACTGCCAACAACAGTGGAACCTAGTAGATTCCTAGAGATGTAAAAACCCGCAGGATAGGGACTACTCCTTCTTCTCTGGCCTACATGAAGTTCAGGTACGACTCGATCTATACCTTACCAGCCCTGACATACACGATCTCACTGAAATGATTGAATACCTACCCCGCACTATTCCAGACCACAATCCTGTTATACTGCAATTACGATGGGCGCAACCTAGACCCTCAATACCCACCAGGAGGCTAAAGATAGAACTACTGGAGGAACAGGTCTTCAGAAAAACGATCAGAGCCACAATAACCCAATATGTTGCAGAGAACACAGGAACAACATCTACCCCCCAAAGAGAATGCGACGGCTTTAAGGCGATAATACGTGGGCACTGCATTGCTGAATCCAAAGGGATCCAGCAGACATTGCTAACTGAGGTTGAGAGGGCGGAGGGCTAACTAAGTGACATTGAGCGTATGCGGCCAGAGCACGCAGAGGCCAAGGAGGCAGTGGCGACTCAAGTAGAAAGACTACAATGCTTTGACTATAAGACCTATATGGACAAAACCCATGACGAGAGACACATATCAGGGTCACTCTTGGCGTGGTTGGCTAATCACAGTAAACAAGGCTCTCATATCATGGAGCTAGAGACTCCAGGAGGAACAAGGGTCTACACACCAACGGTGATTAATGACATCTTTGTGTACAACTATTCCACTCTCTATACCAGTTCAACCACATGTGGGTTGCTACAGATGCACACATTCCAAGCTGACCTACAGATACAGCAGATCACAGAAGATGAAGCGGCCGAGAATGTTGCGGCAATTAAACTAATAGCACACAATAAGACACCTGGTACAGACGGACTGCTGGTGGAGTTCTACTCCACATACTCAGCTGAATTAACCCCCATCTCCTGGCACTTTAAGAAGCAGCCAATGAGATGGGCTCCCTGCCAGACACTATGAGGGAAGCAGTAATAGTCCTAATTTTAAAGCCAAATAAAGCCCCACATGATAGGACGGCCTACCGCCCACTATCAATGCCTAATATTGACTATAAGATCTTAAGCCGGATCCTAGCCACACGCTTATTGCCCCTCATGACCACACTTGTACACAAAGACTAAGCAGGGTTCATCACAACATGCAACACATCAGAAAATAACAGGCGTTTGCTAGCTATCCTAGAAGCACACAGGGACAGCCAGGGGCACAACACGATTTTTGCCATTGATATTGAGAAAGCTTTTTATAGCTTAGAATGGCTCTGCCTGTACAAAGTGATGAGATGCATGGGATTGGGAGAGGCGTTTCTCAAGTGGACTACATTACTCTACACTGGTCCCATTGCCAGACTACGCACAGGAAGAACAATATCATGAGCAGGCCAATAGGGCGCGGCTCTAGACAGGGATGCCCGCTCTCCCCACTATTATTTGCCCTCGCTATGGAGCCCTTTACTATAGCAGCTTGAGCAGGGCAATCATACCTAAGGGCCTGAGAGTCAAACAGGACTATCGTCATATAGCATGTTTCTAAAAGGAGGGGATGAAAATTTAGCGGGAGCCTGGATCTTGATGGAGAGATTTGGGTCCATATCTTGACTCAAGGTGGGCTGGACGAAACCCTGCCTCTTTCCGGTGATGCGAACGGGCTAATCCCCCCGGGACCTGGTGCGCTTTCAGTGGGAAATTAACTGCTTGCCATATTAGGGGATTCACATCTACCATGACTGGTCGGACCTCTACGAGGGGAATATAGGAAGGGCATACCGCAGCCTGTGAGCGGCTATGGACTTCTGGCGACCTCAATAGCAAAATTAAAGCTGGTCAGGGAAAGAGGGGAATGAAGAAACACAAGAAAAACACATTTCCCTCATTGACCACAACACCTTTGCAAAGATATGATTCTCATTTACTGTTGAACATATTTTAGAACATGGGTTACAAACGCACAATATTCGTTTTTCCTTTTTTATAAAGTTTTATTAATTTTTTTCACAAGGTGTTCTCTTTTATTTCTTTTCATATATAATTTATTCTTTTTTTTCCCCTTTTCTTTATCTCATGAAAGTTTATACTACCTTGTGTCTATCTTCTGGACTCACTATTTGTGGCTGGCAGGAGTACACTCCTCAAAATGATAGAGCTCCCCCACCTTCTGTACTACTTTAAAGCACTACCTCTCAGGATCCTGGTGACATTTTTTAGGAATCTTGAGTCCTAAATCCGAACATTCATATGGGGCAATGGCCGCTGCAGGGTGGCCAATACACTATTTCAGAGACCCGTGGCAGAGGGAGGCCTGGCGGCCCGAACTTTGAAAAATATTACATAGCAGCCCAGTTACAGTGGCAAGTGTGCAACATAGCCTCAGCACAACGGCAGAAAGAGGATCCCGGGCACTCTGGAGTGCTACTAAATGATCTGCTGAGAATATTTCTTAGAGTATATAGACTCTCCGGGGGAGACACTAAGGAGCTTAGAGTACAAACCACATGCTGGGGTCGGGGTCTGCAGATGATGGGAGTAAGGACTCCATACTCACCAGACATTTCCTTGGACATGCTGAGAGCCCTACCGCATGGCAGGAACTCACCAGACCTAGAGATGTGGACAGAAATGGGGTCCACAAAAGTAGGTGACCTCAACAGGGAATCAGAGATGCTGCCATTCAAGATGGTTCGGGCGGAATTTGGGCTGCTGCAGGGACATTCTTTGCTATATAGGGCATTAACGACAGCCGTTCGCAAATACTGGCGGACAGGTTCGGTGGAACCCCAACCGCAGCGAACCTGCTATTATAAGGCCCTATCAGCTGGTTCTATCAAAGCAGTATCATGCCTATACGGAGCGCTGCATAGATAAGCTCTGACCATTGCAGAAGCTTCGACTCCAATGGGAAGGGGACTTGGGCATACCCATACTGACCAAAGAGTGAGATAACATACTAGCTGGGACATCGAAAATATCGAGAAACACACGCTTCAATTTGATAAATGATTATGTCCTGCACAGGGCATACCTGTTCCCCGAACGAGTGGTAGATACTTCCAGGTGGCAGATGCAGCCTGCCTGAGATGCAACAGCGCACCAGGCCCATATACTGTATATGTTCTGGGAATTACCCCAATTGCAAGAATTCTGGACGCAAGTGGTACAGACAGAGGGCGAAGTCATAGATAAAGAACTAACATGCACTCCCCACTCAACTAACAAGTGAAAGTCACCAGCAGATTCCAAGACCTGGCATACATCTTAGCTAAACAGGAGATAACCAAGAACTGGAAGGAGAGAGGGGGGCCCTAGGATAGTGACCTAGCGTAGGGATCTCCTGAAGTGGGCGGGGTGCGAAAACCGAGTGATGATGCGAGAAGCCAAAAGAGGACTAAGGATCATAGAGATAGCGAGGGCCTGGAAGGCATTGGTACATGACCTAGAATATCCAGAACCAAAACCCCCAGACGATGAGGCAGAGGCCGAATAAGACGGAAGCCCCTGAAGTAGATACACCAACCACAACTAGCATGCGAAAAAATGCCAACTGTCGCGCGAATATTGAACGACACACTTTGCTGGATTCACGCCACCCTATACACACACAACTAGAGGAAATACTTTCCACCCAACTTGAGGCAAGAGGGGATTAGTTATTATTATCAATGTGCTGTTGCTTTAAAATGCCAATATCGTATTTACATAGCATAGGAAAAAACAAAATCTGAGAAAAGCAATGTTAAATCAAAAAATTTGCCTTATGACTATGTACCAAGTTGACGCAAGAGAGATATAACCAATAAAAATGTGTTTACAAAAAAAAAGATGATTGAGCCCTGTTGAATAGTTACCACAGATCAAGTTCTGAGGAGCAGAATCAAAGTTTGATATGGTCACTTACTGAGTTTACTGGTTTTAAACAATGGTGAATTGCAGTGCCTAGGACAACAAGAGCACAGATCTTTGTTTAAAGGGTCTGGTAATCTACAGTGTCAAAATCTGTTCAGAGATGTCGTGGAGACTACTGCATAACCATCATCAAACTGACTACTTGGTCTGTCAATGCTGCCTCTACTATTGGTTTGATGTTACATTCCAGAGGGAACTCTACTATCATGGGATGTAGACTATTGTTTGTCTCAACAAACTCCTGAAATTTCATGGCTGTCTCCATAAGGATTCACACATATAGCAGTTGAGAGAGTAGCCAATATTTTGCTGGACTGTCTGGACTGAGCAATGTTTCTTTAGCAAAGGGGGTACAATGACAGTTTGAAGCTATCTTTTAAAGTGATGCCTTTATTATGATAAAGTAAAAGAATAGAATACTACTTTTTAAATTCCTGAAAGAATAAAGTTGGGGTGCGGTCCAGCTGGTTTGCAGTTAGCTGCACTATCTCCATATCCTGTGCTGTAAATAGCTTAAAGACAGCCAGCTGAACCGTACAAGACAGCCGGAGGCCAGCCAGTGCAGAAAGAGAGGAACGCTTTACCTCAATAGTGTCATAAATTGTCCCTATCTTGGCATGAAAGAAATGTACACAAGCGCTGTATTTAGCAGTCGAGCTGGCCAGACGCTGCCTGGGCTTGTTCCAGTTTATTTTTTATTAATGTAGAAAAATAGCTACAGAGATATTGTTTTCTGAGAAAAAAAATATTCTGTAATAAACCGGTTTTGTTGACCTAAACATAGATTCATAAACTCTTATATTTTTGCTAGTAGAACTTAATCTAAAGTTTGTTTATAATCTGTTTGCCATAATCGCGCCAGAGAATACAGCTGTTGTTTGGCCAACTTAATTTCACAAATAACCAGGTAATAGTGGATGTATGCGCGGTAATGTCTGCTCTTTCTTGATCCAAGAGACTTTTTTTTTCAAATTGTTACATTTTAATATTCTAACTCTTGTTTACCGTAAAAATTGGATGTGGGTGAAAGAGCTTTAATGAATCAAAATATCAGGGATTGTCTACTATACACTTCGTTCTTTAACACGTAGAAACAGGTTACATACAATAAAATGTTTTTTTCTTACAAACCACATTCGTATAGATTGTAATTCTTTAAAATCACACTAGCCCTGACAATAGATATCTCATGACTTCCTTTACATTTTAAGTCTCATTACTGATAAAGTTCAGAATTAGGGAGACTTCAGTCTATTTCAACATTAGTTTCCTTATTAGAAGTGATGTCATGCACTAAAAATCGTATGCTACTATCTGACCAGAAATTAATGTATGGACAATGTAATTTGTAAAAGATATTCCCAATATACTATTAACAAATGATGCTGCTTTTAAGCACAGTTGTAGATGTGAGTGTGTATGTCTTTATCTTTTGCATTTATCATCATTGGATGTGTATTATGTTGTGCCTACAGGTTTGTGGGTAAAGCTGTTCTGTGTATTCTGTGTCTTCCAGTGTGCGATCTTGCACAGTGTTGGAAAAGGGCCCTCTCTAAAGGGTCACCCCAAACTTCTTTTTGCATGCCTCTGCCTCTTTTTTTGACCTTATTGGCTTTAGGACTCTTTAGGACACTTTACCACTGCTGACCGGTGCTAAAGTACATGGTATAATTGTTTTTCACCTGTTTGGCATATTTAATTTATTTGTAAAGTGGTATACCATATACCCAGGGCCTGTAAATTAAATGCAACTAGTCGATCTGCAGCACTGATTGTGCCACCCACTGAATTAGCCTTTTCAAACCTGTCTTAGGCCTGCCTCTAGAGTGACTGTGTGTGCAGTTTACTGCCACTTCAGCTTGGAATTTAAAAATACTTGTCAAACCTTAACCTCTCCTTTTATTATAAGTATGTAACCCCTAAAATAGGCCCTAGGTAGCCCTAAGGGCAGGGTGCTATGTAAGTAAAAGGTATGGCATTTACTGGTATGTTCTGCATTTTCTGGTAGTGACAAACAGTCTATTTCGTTTTTCGCTACTGTGAGGCCTACTCCTCTCTTAGGAAAGCATTTTTAAGCTGTAATTCCTTGAGAGAAGAGTAGCTTTTCATGTTTCATGTTTCATGTGTTTGGAGTGGTAATGACAAATCCTCCTTACTAGTGAAGCTGAATTTAACATTACTGTTCTAGAAATGCCATTTTTAGAAAAGGGGCATTTCTCTTCTCTTAGCTCACTATGTGCCTTACAGCCTGTCTCCAATACATTTCTGGGTGACTGCTACAATTTTTGCATTCCCTCTAGACAGCCACAAACACAGGACACACAGCTACATCTGCATTCATCTGCATACTGATGGGTCTTTCTGGGCACGGGACAGACTGACACTTACACGGCTCCTTCTAGCTCGACTTTCCTCCATTGGCATCTCCGGTGTGGTGTGGGCTTGGTTAAAATCGTTTTTAGATGAGCGCACCCAACAGGTTTGGATGCCCCCCTTCTAATCCTCTGCCAGGAAGCTATCAACAGGAGTCCGGCAGGGTTCTACTCTGAGCCTGCTACTTTTTAATATCTACTTGACTCCTCTGATTGCCCTGGCTGAGGGGCTGGGTGCTAAAATCATGGCATATGCCGATGATACACAGCTTTTATTTACTTTTAAAGGATCTGAGCTGTGTACTGGGGGTGCTCAGAGGTGCTTATCAGTGTTCACTTAGCTGGCCCAGGTTCATCTCAAGTGTAACGAAAACAAATCAGAGATATTGTTGTATGGCAAAATTCCCTCCACTTTTTAGAGAAGCCTTGTGGCCGCCGGACATCCCATGCCCACGGTCGGAGGGCAGCCCAGCCAAGAACTTAGGGATATGGTTCGGGGAAGATCTGCGGTTCTCCGAACATATCAAAAAT
This sequence comes from Lissotriton vulgaris, assembly GCF_964263255.1. Lineage (NCBI taxonomy): Eukaryota > Metazoa > Chordata > Amphibia > Caudata > Salamandridae > Lissotriton > Lissotriton vulgaris. The sequence continues at coordinate 347,117,354 of NC_141689.1, read as the reverse complement.
CTTACCGGTACCTGTTTCGGAACAATCAAGACTTTCAGAAACTTTTTTCCTTTGCTACCACAATCAGCAAAGGAAATGGTGGCCAGGACACTTATCCTTTCTAGGCTTGATTATGCCAATGCCTTATTTATTGGCATTCCTGGCTACCTGACGAATAAACTTCAATTGATTCAAAATGCGGTGGCCAGACTCTTATTTAACATCTCGAAACGATCCAGCGTGAAAGTAAAAATGGGAGAGGAAGGGGTTTTTTGTTAATTTTGTATCTTTTTTTTAAATTTTTATTTTTTTATTGCTTAGTGTGTTTTAGATTATGTTTTGTGTTTTTTCCTCTATAACCTTATACCTCCCCTTTTGTTTATAAAACCTTCACCTTTTGATCTTCTCGTTTTTTTTGTTTTGTTTACTTTAACTATTTTCCCTTACATTTGTGCTACATTTATGTTTTAAGATTTTTTTTTTTTAACTCATTATTTCCTTTAAAGGCTAGTACTTCACCCCCGCCGAATGACTATGAGGTATATTTCCATTTCTAGAGCTTTGTTCTCCCCGCATGTTCAGAGATGGAGATAATTAACTCATTTGCTTCCCTGGGGGAGCGAATGTTGTACATCTTATTGTTGTACATTATTTTTAGAAAGGCAGGAAACCTCATTTGTACCGTTGCCCCCACTGCCCTGAACTTGTCCATTCTTTGCCATAACTCCCACTGCCTTTGTAAGGTGACCTTTGATAAGTCTGACCGCACCTCAAATGAAAAGTCCGGGGCTTTTAATGATTTGGCCTTCAGGGCAAGATTGAGAATCTTCTCTTTCAGGGAGTATGTCAGAAAATTCATAAGAATTTTCCTTGGCTTCACTCTCCCGAAAAGATACAAAATTAACAAAAAAAACCTTCCTCTCCCATTTTTACTTTTACTTAAAGGGGGATATGGAGGATACCACTTCTAAAATAAAAAAAAAAAATATATAAAAAAAAAAAAAAAAAAGAAGCAGGTAATCAGTCTCACCGATAGAGGGTAGATGGGGTTAGAGACCAAACACACCTACGTAAACCTGGCAAACCAACACGCCAGGAGAAGTGAGGGGGGGTTTTCCAAGAGTGGGGGGAGGGTAGGGGGGTGCAATGAAAAAACCTCAGATGCCTGTATCCATTTTCTTTTTTACAATCACACTCTTAAGTTCGCTCACAAACAATATCAATTGACATCAACTAATACCACGATGTCACCCGAGAGAGATTAAAAACTCTGCTAAAGGGAGGGGGATATAAAGAGTTGTGTAGGCTTAGAAGAGGAGAAAAAACATGACAGAAATACATTTTTTATCCTGGAACATCAACGGGCTGCGAGTGAAGGGGAGGAGACATAGAATTTTACAATACTTCAGGGATTCCTGTGGAAAAAGACAATGTTAATGCACATAAGCGGCGTTCATTTGCTTCCACCATACCCTCACTGTAAGCAGAATGAATACCGTGAAGCCTTGACCGCACCATCTCGCCAGCATAGACCCATGCACGCACACACACAAACAACCATTTTAGACACCATGGCCTCTCTGCCCATTTGTTAAACTCCCGGCACCCCTCCTCCACGCACTCTGGCTGCCCCCCCGCTCTCTCCTGCACTGGTCATAAGACTTCTCCTTCTGTGCGACACTGCCCCTGGGAATCACACCCCGCGCCTGACCAACACCTCCCTTCCTTTCTTGAATACCCCTCCTTTGATGACCCCTTCCACTGAGCCCGACTGTCTGCACGGACCGCTGGTCATCCCTTAGCCTGAGGATACAGTTTATTGCCCGCTACTGTATGCACTCGCCCCTCTTCAAAGGAGCTACTATTGATCAAGACCTCCCCACCCCCTGAGATCCGATCAGGCGCACACATTCCAAAGGAATCAGCGGAACACTCTGCTGCATTGTAGTCCCCTCCTATTGTATGGGGGGGGGGGGGGGGGTGAGGACCTCATGCTGTAGCCACGTGTTGGAATAAACCGGAACGGGGGGGGGGTACTGGGGATGTCTTTTCCCTGCTTCACAATGTCTTTATTGTAATAAGGAATGTTTATGCATCATCAACTTGTGTATAAAAGACACAGTCTCAGAGAACTTGTTAGAGCACCTCCCGAAGACACTGTGTTTCGTGTCTGAAATGACAGGCTCTCCTCATGAGTAATAAAACTCTGTTCTTGTGTCCCTGTTTCCAGCGCCCGTCTCTTTGTTTGGTAACTATTCAAGATGGGAACTAAGAGGCGCCTTGCGCCAGCAGACCGGGCATCGGTAGTAGTTTGGGCTGATTTTCTTCAATTGGCGTCCCAACGCGGGGCCCATCAGTGACATAAGGTCCGGTAAGAGAGGTCCAGAGATGGGGTGAACGTCGAAACGATTGGAGTATACCTGCCTTGAGAGGGCCCTCGCCCGGCTGCCGATTGAATGAACTTCACCGATTCTGAACGGACCTCTCTCAGGTGACCTACTGTCCTGACTGGAACCCCACAGGAATGCTGCGGTAAATAATGAAGTAAGAGAACGATCGGGCGCTGGAAGGAGGAAGGCGAAGAACTGTCCACACGGTCCGGTCCGGGTAAGGTTAAGTAGGACGTCTTTACGTCTGATTGGTAGGATGGCTTTACCCATCTGATTAATTGATTGATTGTTTGTATTGGAATCGGTATTTAAATACTGATATTGCTCATTGATTGGTTCATTTAGCTTTGGTTGCTACTTGAAGTATTGGTTCTCTTTGAAACATTCTCTGTTTGCAAACAGCGACGAATAGGAACGTTCCTCTCTCTTTGCAAATAGTGAAGGATAGGTAATGCAGACATTTGTCCCCGTTGTAATCCGCCTTTCTCCCCACTGATTGTTTGTTATCGATTTTATCGATTATTGTTCTTTTGAGATATTCCCTGTCTACAAATAGAGAGGAATAGGAATATTCTGTCTCCCTTTGCAGATAGCGAACGACAGGTAATGCAGACTTTTGTCCCCGTTGTAATCCGTCATGCCTATCTTTCTCCCCACTGATTGTTTGTTAACGATTTTATCGATTATTGTTCTTTTGAGATATTCCCTGTCTACAAATAGAGAAGAATAGGAATATTCTGTCTCCCTTTGCAGATAGCGAAGGACAGGTAATGCAGACTTTTGTCCCCGTTGTAATCCGTCATGCCTGTTTTTCTCCCCACTGATAGATTGATTGTCTGGACATTTACTGTTCAAAGAATAGTTCGCTTGAGGTATTCTCTGTTTGCAAATAACGTAGAATAGAAATATTCTGTCTAGTCTTTGCAAGTAGTGAAGGGTAGGTAATGCGGACCTTTGTCCCCCGTTGTAACCTGTCATGCCTATCCACTCCCCACTGATTGATTAACTAGTTCCACCCGGACCATTTATTAGAGGTGGATCGTCTGGCTTAACCGGAGGACACCCACCCTAGTAAAAAGGACATATGTAAAATATGAAGTAAACACCATATCCTGTTAACAGAAACTTTAGCATGAAACACATTAGGAAAGGAAGGAAAAAGAAGTCGAGCGAAATCAGTAGGCCACTGATGAGCTTTCGACTTCGCTAAAAATAAGAAATGTTAGAAATAACCCGCAATAAGAAACATAAAAATGGCGAGGGAAGCCAAGCTTGACACCAAGGCAGACACGAGGTAGTTAGGCTTCACCGCCCCTCACTGCTCCAAACATGTCTGTCCCACCGCCCGCCACGCCCAATAACTGTAAAATGAAATAGATACAAATCAGCAGACACCTACCCCCATTCCGGAAGCTCCCGAAGTGCAACAGGTCCACTGTCACGCCCATCCGGAAGGCGAGGCCTCGACGCGTGCAGAGCAGGGCCCGGCTGGCCGCCATCGGAGGGAGAGGCCGTGGGGTGGAAGGCCCGAAAATGTGCTGTTCTCCCCATTCCCTTCTTCTGCCGCCCTGCAGGCCACGGGGGGGGATGTCTTGCCTCTGCCTCCGACCCCCCCCTCTTTTCCGCCTGCTCTGGCCATGAAAAACTGGAACCGAGGCCGACAGGGTCCCCTGGCTGACAGCACCTTTTCTTCAATCATTGCTGCCACAACACTCCTTTGTTTAATTATGGCTACAACAGCACTTTCGTATAATGGCTTTGACAACGCTGGACTGTTGGCCGCGACAGCGCCATGCTTTGACAACGCTGGATTGTTGCCTGCGACCGCACTTCCAATGATGACTGCGACAATGGAGGGGGGGGGATGTCTTGCATATGCCACCGACCCCCCCCCCCCCCCCCCCTCCCTCTTCCTTGCCTGGTACGGCCATCCTGAAATGCTGGAGCCGAGAAACGGCGCGGGGTCGCTGGGAGGAGGAGGCGGCGCGAACGAGCCTCCCCCACCTCCCCAGGTGGAGGCTTCCAGCGACACCCCAACGCTCCAGTTGAAGGGCCCCTATCGAAAAGCGGCGCTTTTGCCCAGGACCGGCGCACGTCCTGTGCTCTTCTCCTCGACCTTGAAGATTCTATAAGAGCCGGGGGCCCCGACCCCTCCACGTGGGCGCCCCCGTCCCCCGATGGGAACCACGAGACGTCGGCGCACTCATGCCGGCACCAGCCTCAGTCTTGAAATGCCCAAAATCCTGCAAGACTGCCAACGTGATCAGTTCCGGTGGGACACCAGTATGACCCGGTAGGAAAGATTGTTGCCTCCCTCCCACCTTGACTGATGGTTCATATCGCCAGTCCCTTCTGTTACCCCTTTCACGAAACTGTTTGGACTTCCGAAAGAGGTTCTGGCCCGACCATGGGTTGAGGGAGACATCTTGACCATACTCGGATATGCCTGACCTCACCCAAAATGGCGCCGGTACAACTGAAACTTTCAGCTCCTTGTTGTACCCCGATTGCTCAGCCTTGATGTTATGAGATATGTATGTAGTAGTTGGACAATTAATTGATATAAGATGGGTACTGATTATGTAGTAGGAAAATGAATTGATATAAGATGGGTACTGATTATGTGTTAGGACAATGAATTGATGTCGAGTTTTGATGCACCATGGTTACTGAAAGTTTGAATTTCAACACTTATGATATTCGCTCACAAATGAAGTTTCGATATGATTTTATTGCACTTGTCGCACTTTCCATTATGAAACCGATGACCGCCGACTCCGTTCCCCTCATGCACAGTTCCAGTCTGCTCCGTGGCCGACCCACGGGGTTGTAGGCCCGTATTTGTGCACCAACATTTTTAATTAAAGGTTTTTTAAAGGAGCAAGTATAACTGTAGTGTTTGCGTTGATGAGCTTCGAATGTATGGCTACTGTCCCCGATATAAGTGAAATATAGGTGGATGAAAGCAGCTCGATTAAGGTTGAAGGTTAAAAGCGTAGTGCGCAGAAGCAGCGAAGATGAATGTTCCAGGTTTTGATATATGTATTTTTTCTTCTTTGTTCAGCATAAAGCGATCAATAAAGGCCCTGGTACTTAGCTCCTACTTTAAGTGCCGCATGTATCAAGGAAGTTGTTTTAAAATGTCCTAAACCACTCCGAAGGAAATGCCACCTAGCCCCTTTAGTTTCCGTGCCTGACAGACAAAAAAAAACGAACTTAGACCACTGTAGACCATCCCTTTTCCTCAGTCCATCAATAATTAACTCTCCCACGCAACCGGTCCCTCTGGGCTTAAACGCCGAGATGGTAGAGACCGCATCCTGTGGAGATAGGCCGAGTATGTGGTAGGTAAAAACATTTTCGGGTTTATGCGCGCTGATGTGTTTTAAAACGCTGCCCCCACCCCTTTCTTTTTCCCTTCTTTCTGCAGGTCATGTCGGGACGTCGACTAAAGTATGGAGAAGAGCTAAGCAACACGCCATGGTCCCGTGCGAAAGTCAGGCTAGCACTGTGAAGAATCGTGATTGTCTGAGGGGACAGCCCCTGAGAGTGTGACGATTTTCGTGTGATATGAACACACGTGTGCATGCCCTGATGTGTGTAGCTCGACTAAATATACGTTGCACTCATTTGGATGGATGGGAGAATTATTTTGTGCGTGACTTAAGCAATGACGAACGACCGAGGGAGGGGGGAAAAAGGGAACTGGACATGGTACCTATACACGACGGACAAACAAAGATATAGCATTTCCTTACTTACAAGTGACTCTCTCTGAACCCAGCAACTGGAGGAGTAGTCCGAAGTAGAAACTTGACGGGGTATTACAGTATGGCAAAATATGACTTCGCCTGATACCCCAAGTAATACAACCAAGCAAGCACCAATGAGTAAACTCTGCCCCGTTGTCCTCCCGGTTGATGCCCCTCTGTCGCTTCAGCCTGGAAAATCATTCGTTAGAAAAGAAAAAGAGAAATAATTCAAAGGCCCCACTGTGAGTATTAGCCCGACCAGATTAATTCCCGACCAATTGGCAGAGGTGTAGAGAAGAAAAAAAAGTTAAAAAGCTCAACGCCCAGGTGAATTAGTTAGGATACTAAGAATGCGCAGCATGCAGGAAGAAATATTTTTGGCCAGAAAACTGTTCTATGTTCTGTTTTGGATCATTTGTGTGTAAATGCATGTATTGTCACCTCCACCTGAATTCGTGTGTACGTAATGTATGGATTTATGTCGCCCTTCTGCCTGTGTTTCTATATTACTTGAAACCTGCTGTTCTGTGTTGTGTGCGCACTAAATGGCCTATTATTGTACACGTTTCTTTCTTTCTCTCTCTCTCTCTCTCTCTGTCATGCGTGTACCAAGTGGTTCATTTAGAATGCGGACGACTCTCACTCTCTATGAGAGTCCCCCTACTCCCTCTTCCTTTATGTAGTAACGATGTGCCCCGCCGGCACGAGCCTAATTGGGTTTTTTTTAACACAAAGGTGTTCGGCAAAATTGACAGGAACTCAAACGATTGTGACTCGCCATGTTACTACCTCTCCTTTCTGCAAAATGAAGGAACTTGAATTGACTAAGAAGGAAAGGACAGGTGAGACGACTGATGTCCCCTAATCTGGCCTTTTTATAGGGGGACTATACGTCAATGGCCTTCTATTCTCAGTCCTTAGAAAAACAACCCCCAATGCCCAGATTGTCCCACCCCTCTGCGCCCAAGTGCGGAGGTCCAAAGCGTCCTCGCCTCTCCCGATTGACCCCAGCTCCATAACTGTTGCCCCCGAATTATAACTGATGACCCTGATTAACCACTGCTCTCCGGGAAAAGAATGTTTAGCCTCTGTCCCTTTCTCATGATGATTAGATGTTAGTACACCCACCTGTTCGCTAGAATTAGCCGACTCTGGAGGGAAATGTAAGACTGCTAGGACTTGGGTTAGCAAACGGGTCTTTCCCGAAGGATCCGATTCCGAGTTTGATAAGAATATACAGTCGATAGGAGCCTGACTTCTCTCCATACATGCCATGAATGAACGCCAAATAGACTTCGTACAAACTCAGTAGAAATGCCTGCATACATACTACATAGTGATGACTTCTGACTGTGACTGATGAACAAGTCCCCAGCCGCTTAGGATTGAGGACGGGATTGAAATGTCTAAATATCCTCTGTTGACCGGTTCTCTAAAAACTTGTTTCGTACCCATTCAAGGATACACAATCACCGGAGGAGAGGGGCCGGACGTGACGCTCAGCCTGGCCACAGATCATGAAGCACTTATGACCTGGACCAAAGGTGGAGCCGCAGAGCAACGAGACACGGGACGAGGCACCACTTTCAAACACGGAAAATGAAAGAATGAAGGGCTGCCCTGAAGCCCCTGTTTGCTGACCAACCTGTGCCAGAAGTCCCTCGCCCCTCTGAGCCCGATCAATGGGCCTGCCTGCTCGTTATCATTTGCTCCCTGGGTCTGCTTCAGAGAATCTGACTCCACTCCGCCCTCTCTTCCCTCGATTACCCAACGACACCCCCATTCTAACCCCTGGATTTTGACCCAGAAAAAGGAACGACATTTAGGAAGAATAGAGTTTTGCCACGGAAGGAAAAGGAAATGCAGGTGCCGAGCGTGAGGCACCCCTAGAAAGATTAGTTAGAAAACAGGACTGTGATCTAACAGCAGAGGACAGATCGCACCCTGCAACGTGTAAAGTTGGATCCGAGCTGGACTCATAGCTCCACCGCCGGTGCTCAACAGCGCCAACGAAAGAAGACGGACTAGAGCCTACCAGTGATGGCTCGCTGCTAAAAGACACTGTGACGAAGATATCATTCCCCTTTCCCTTGACTGATTGCTTGTACTGAACTGAATTCCTCCCTCAACCACTTTGTATTGTTTTCAAAATGTTTATCGGTCACTTTTACTGTACATTGATACCGCCGAAGAGAAAGTCAGAACTTCTGTAGTATGTAGTATGCTGATCCCTAGATGAATAACCCACCAAATGTAAATTCATATGTACTGTATTCTGCCACCCGTATCGACTGATCATGGTTATACACAATCTGCTAGTATTGACAAACGCTATCTCATTGACCGCACGCGACTATATGTACGCCCATCAATTGGGAAGAACAGGAAAATGAACTAACTTATGTTAAAAAGCGGCGACTGTGGAAAATGACAATGTTAATGCACATAAGCGGCGTTCATTTGCTTCCATCATACCCTCACTGTAAGCAGAATGAATACCGTGAAGCCTTGACCGCACCATCTCGCCAGCATAGACCCATGCACGCACACACACAAACAACCATTTTAGACACCATGGCCTCTCTGCCCATTTGTTAAACTCCTGGCACCCCTCCTCCGCGCACTCTGGCTGCCCCCCCGCTCTCTCCTGCACGGGTCATAAGACTTCTCCTTCTGTGCGACACTGCCCCTGGGAATCACACCCCGCGCCTGACCAACACCTCCCTTCCTTTCTTGAATACCCCTCCTTTGATGACCCCTTCCACTGAGCCCGACTGTCTGCACGGACCGCTGGTCATCCCTTAGCCTGAGGATACAGTTTATTGCCCGCTACTGTATGCACTCGCCCCTCTTCAAAGGAGCTACTATTGATCATGACCTCCCCACCCCCTGAGATCCGATCAGGCGCACACATTCCAAAGGAATCAGCGGAACACTCTGCTGCATTGTAGTCCCCTCCTATTGTATGGGGGGGGGAGGTGAGGACCTCATGCTGTAGCCAGAACGGGGGGGGGGTACTGGGGATGTCTTTTCCTTGCTGCACAATGTCTTTATTGTAATAAGGAATGTTTATGCATCATCAACTTGTGTGTAAAAGACGCAGTCTCAGAGAACTTGTTAGAGCACCTCCCGAAGACACCGTGTTTCGTGTCTGAAATGACAGGCTCTCCTCATGAGTAATAAAACTCTGTTCTTGTGTCCCTGTTTCCAGCGCCCGTCTCTTTGTTTGGTAACTATTCAAGATGGGAACTAAGAGGCGCCTTGCGCCAGCAGCCCGGGCATCGGTAGTAGTTTGGGCTGATTTTCTTCAATCCCCGGCCCAGATTATAGTGTTACAGGAGACACACCTGCTCAAACAGGAAGTAGAAACAATATTGAAAACACAGAAGTGGGTTGATTTATTTATTTGTACAAATCAGTCCGCCAATATTCGTGGGATTCTCATTCTGTTTAAAAAATCAGCAAAAGCACAAATTTTGGCTTATGAGGAAGATCTTAGTGGCAGGTGGCTGGTTTGTAAAATAACATTAGATGGTCAACATTATACACTCGTAGGGTATTATGGTCCGAACCAGGACGACCCATCCTACCTCCAGAAAATCCAAGGGGCATTAGTTACATTGAATCATCCTATCATATGGGTGGGGGACTTCAATATCGTCCTGAACCCCAAGCTTGATAAGTCCCCAAACTCCAGAGCGTTGGTATCATCTAAATCAAGACAGGTTATGCTGTCCATAATGTCGTCTCTGGGGTTGGCAGATGTATGGAGAGATAGGGCTGGGAATGCTCTTGGGGTTTCGTATAGGAACCTCAAGTACAAACATGGGTCAAGGATCGATTATGCTCTCTTTAGTTACAGTATTCAAGAGACGGTGAAGGGGCTACGGTATCTACCCCCACACCTCTCAGACCACTCAGCAATAATGTTCTCTCTGACACTCACGCAACAATTTTTTTTTCGTCATGGTCTTTTGATCGGACGAAACTTTTAGATCAGGTGGAGACCGACCTGTTGGCAGAAGAAGTGTCAATCTTCCTGGAAATAAATCTGGACTCTGCGGAAATAAGTATAGTGTGGGAATCCCTCAAAGCTTTTTTAAGAGGGCATATTACAAATCGTGCATCATTTAGAAGCAAAGTCTATAGGGAAAAAATCAGGAACCTAGAAAGGGATCTGGTTAGTCTAGATAGGATTTTTGGGTCCTTTGGGGGTACCTCTGCAGAGCAGGAAGAGCGAAATAAAGTGAAGCAGGAACTGAATAAAATTTTACAGGAAAGAGTAGAGAAGAGGTGGGAGGCAAGCAAGATTTCGAACTTTGAATATGGAGAGGCGGCTGGTAAGGTTTTAGCTTGGAAAGTCAAAACAGACAAATCTAAAAAGTTTATAAAGGGCATCTGTAAGGAGGGAGACACTACTGTTAGGAACACCAATACTGAGATCGGTAGGGCTTTTCAGGAGTTCTTTCAAAACATATATACCGAAGATATTGAAGACGATCCCCAGGCAAGAAATCTATGGCTAGGTAGGATTCAACTACCTACCCTCTCTGGAGATCAGATCGATCGCCTTGATAGGGAGAAATCAGAGGAGGAAGTGAGTAAGGTGATAGGTCAATTAAAGCAGGGGAAGGCGGCTGGGCCAGATGGCCTCCCAGGGGAATTATACCGGGTTTTGCGTTCAGAGCTAGTAACAACATTGACTTATTTATTTAACAACATCTTTACAAAAGGGTTAGTGCCTCCTGAATCATGGAGCGAAGCAACCATAGTCCTTATACCAAAACCAGGTAAAGATCCAACTGACTGCGGGTCCTATAGGCCGATCTCGCTGCTGAATATAGATTATAAGATCTTCGCTGCAGTTTTATCAGCACGTTTGGCAAGCGAGATCGGCTCTATAATCCATGAGGATCAAAAGGGCTTTATCAGGGGACGTCAGATGGCGGAACTAACCAGGGACTTGGTTGCGGCGATAGACATCGCCACAACTTTTTCCTTACCCCTGGCCACCCTAACATTAGATGCCACAAAGGCCTTTGATAGGGTCAATTGGCCCTATCTGACGGCTGTATTAAGGAAGTTCCAACTAGGCGAGAAGTTTTGCCGTACTATCCAGCTCCTATACAGAGCTCCTACCGCTAAGTTATTAGTAAACGACACACTCACTGAGCCATTTAAGATTTCACGAGGAACTAGGCAGGGCTGTCCCCTCTCCCCGCTTCTGTTCGATCTTTATCTAGAGCCCTTTGCGCAGATAATAAGAGAAGAACAGAGTATTATCCCCTTTGAGTTCAGTGGATGGGTGAAACGTCTGGGCATGTATGCAGACGACATTCTTATATATACGTCAGATCCCATTCAGGCATTTCCAACAGTTGTCAGGAGAGCAGAAGAATTCGGGGAAATCTCGGGGTACGAGATAAATGCGGGGAAAACCGAAACAATGGAGTGGAATATTAACAACTCACAATTGGACACAACCTCCTCAATGCGCTATCTGGGAATTGCGATCACCCAGGAAGTCAAGAATATAGCTCAGGTAAATTTGAATCGGGTGTCCCGAGAATGTCGGGCGCTTCTAAAGGCATGGACATTTCTCCCACTGACGATCTATGGGAGGGTAAGCCTTATAAAAATGTCAATTATACCGAAGCTTACATTTATATTTAACAGCATTCCATTAGCTTTTGACTCAAAACAAATCATGAAGTGTCAACAGGACATCAACTCGTTTGTGTGGAATTATAAGGCAACTCGGATAGCATGGAAGAAACTGAGGAGGAGGAGGGAAAAGGGTGGACTCTCCCTTCCAGACATACAATACTACGCCTGGGCCTTTCAGTTATCATTCTCAAGAATGCTACTGAAGACCCCAACAGACTCAACAGTAGGGAGAATATTTAAGGCCATGTTAACTGGAACGGGCCTGCCAATGGACGGGTTTTTATTCAAATTTGGAGAACAGAAATTTTTCAAGAAGGTGAGGTTGAAGGTCTTGCAATCGTTAGCCAGAGCCTGGACAAGGATTAAGAGGTCAACAAGGCTGGCCTACTATTCAAATAGGGCTCCAATGTGGGGTTTCCCGGGGCTCCCACCGTGTTTGGGTGACAACCTCTCGACGCCATTAAGAGAAGGGGGATCACGAGATGGGGAGACTTGTTAGCTGGTGGGGCATTAATATCATGGGATAATCTGCTTGAAAAGGTAGGCCCAGGGCTATCAAGGTTTAAATACATGCAACTAGTAAGCTGGTCTAGAGAGCTCTTCAAAAAGAACGCCTTGGTGGGGAGGTGTAGCATGTTAGAACAACAACTGGTGGAGAAACCACAGGGAAGCAAAGAAGTGGCACATTGGTACTGGGCAATATCGGAGGAGGTGGACGGAGACTTCGACCTTCCAGACGAAATATGGGCGGAGGATATGCTCCTTCAAGGAGAAGATTGGTGGATAAGATCATTCACTCTTTTATATAAAACTGTCAAACCGGCATGGTTGAGGCGAAACCACCTCTTCACACTACACCGAGCCTATTGGTCACCACAAAAGCTGGCAAAGTTCCAAGCTGGTAAATGTTGTAATAAGTGCAGTCTTCAGGGCGCATCAGACGTTCACATGTTTATGGACTGCCCACTAATCAAGACTTTCTGGGCGGAAGTCCTGGATACACTGGGCTCGATACTTAAAGTATCCTTAACCTGTTCATTAACACTGATAATTTCTGGAATGGCTGATAATGTGACAGGTACAGCAAGGCCGTTACTGTTTTATGCAATTTTACTCGCCAGCCGTCAGATATGTAAATTTTGGGTTGACTCAAAGGCCCCAACACATGCCAGCTGGCTATCATCTTTAATTGAAACATCAAAGGTAGACCTGGCTAGATCTTGCAGCAGACAAAACCTCTCTTTTTGGAATCGATTATCTTCTTGGTGTTAGAGTACCGGGGTTCTTTATTTATTTTTTATTTTTTTCCCGGTCCTATGATTATGCCTCCAAACTTCAGAGTCCACTGTGGCGGTTCCGTTAGACAAGAAAAGGACCTCGTGGTAGTCCCTACCTTGATGGAGTCTGTGTCGGGTATGGCTGGTCGTCACTCGTCACAAAATACCTCAGTAAACCCAGACTTGGTCTCCCGCCAGAATGTACCCCAAAGAGGTGGCGATTGTGAGTGCGTTCTATCCCGAGTCGCACGAACAGGTGGTTGGCTATATAGTCTGCGGGCAAGAGGTACAGGCAAATGAGGACAAATAAAAATAAAAAAAGAAATAAGAAAAAAAAAAAAAAAAGAAACGAACCAGTGTGAGGCTACTTTTACGTGACCTACACTGGTTACCTGTGGCTCAGCGGGTTCAATTAAAGATCTTGACTATGGTCCATAAAGCCCTGCATGATTCTGGACCATCGTATATCAGGAAGCGCGTGACCTTTTACAAACCCGGCTGCTCGCTTCGCTCTGCCTCTCTTCGCCTGCTGGCCATTCCCTGGTTTCGTCGCTCTAGGATGGGTGGCCAGTCGTGGTCAGTAAAAGTGGCCACTCTATGGAACAGCCTTACCGACCTTTTGCAACACACTCAGGATTTCGGTGTCTTCAAGAAATTACTTAAAACTCTTCTTTTCAACCCTTCTGTCTAGTTAATTTGGGCCCCCTTGGTTTCAGTCTGATCGCACCAGGATACTCCTGAGTAATTGTGCGCGCTACAAATCATATATAACATAACATAACATAACATATAACAATAGGTAGTGTCGTGCCCTCACACAAAGCACTGATCAACACCCCAGAGTTTGCCTTGCAGACAGGACTGGCATGAAAGGGGATCTGCTCACTTCAAAGGCTAGCCGTTGATTTCACCTCCACTTCAAAGGCACTTTTGGGTATAAGTACTGGGTCTCTGACCCCCGAAAATCAGACACTTTTTGGACCTACAACAAGATATCCCTGGCTCTACATCTGCAAATCGCCAGGAGGACTGGTGTGCTGCCAGAAGGGACTGCCACTTTGCTAAGTGCTCTGCTGTGTTGACCTACTACTTGTTGAGCTGCAGGAGGGACTTCCACTATGCCACCTGCCTTACTATGCTTGCCTGGTGTCTGCTACTTACTGCTGTGCCCCACAGTAAGTGCTCTGCAGGGGCTTGTTGGCTTGCCCTTTGTTCACAGAAGTCTCAGGGGCATAAAAGACTTTGTTTTACAACCATCGATCTGTTGTGTTTGTCCTTGTCAACGAGAATGCTACATTCCAGCTGTTTTGGTTCTCCTGACGCACTCACCTTCACAGTGCGTCAATTAGGCTTGCTGTGTCTGCCCCCCTTCCAAGAGAGCACCATATCTATAAGCTGTACTTCGTCACCAGATGCACCCACCTTTGCTGTGCGCTGAGCGGGCTAACTGTGCTTGCCCTTTGTGTGTGAGATCGCCGGGCTGACCCCCCTTTTAGTCACATCGTCTGGCACCAGGCAGCGCAGCTCGACATATCTCGCCTAAGGGAGGGGGGAAAACTCAGAGCGGGTCCCTTGGCTCAAGGCTGGCATGGTCGTATGACTGTCACTCACAAACTGTTGGGCTTGCCTGGAAGCCCCGGTTTTGAGTGAGTGACCGTAAGCTTGTCTAACACGTACTTAAAAAATCACTGCATAATTACTAATCCACTGCTTGGATCAATACCCAATATCGGAAGAAGAGCGCAAGGGCTCTTCCAACACTGAAATTATCTGCTACGTTTTAAACATGCATAACTTGAAAAGTATAGATGCGATAAGTTTTAAACCTGCATACCTTCAAAAGTATACTTGTGATTTTTATTGCTTTAGTCTAATTTTGTTCAGAATATATTAAACTATTTTCACTAAACATGTGTGAAGTCTTTTTGTGGTATATTCATTGCTTTACTGTGTGTGTGTTGCACAACATACTTTACACATTGCCTTTTTTGATAAGCCTACCCGATCTGTGCCAAGCTGCCAGAGGGTGAGCACAGATTATCCTAGGTGTGTAAAAAGGCCACCCTGAGTAGAGATATCAATTAGAGGTTTGCAGGATCCTAGATCTCATGTTAGATCTCATGTTAGTGTAACATGTCCGCAATCAATTAAGTAAGATCAGATAAAACAATCAAAGCATCTATATCATATTAAATATCTAATATAAAAACAGATGTCCCAATAAAATATACACTATTCTTAAATACTCTTTAGTTGATTGACGAAATGTAGTCTAATCGCCTGCTACATCCCACTATCCTAGAAGTTCCAAAAAGATTTCTCCATATCCTGTAAGATTAATACCATCTCATATCATTAAAGTGTACTAGTTCCCCACAGACAGCCCTTTCAGTCTGATAGCCCGGACCCTCTGTAAATATCTTGCCACTGCAAAAAACGTAACTTTCTTTAAATCACTTCTTAGGATTCATAGTGCCTACCAATAATGCTCAACACCCTCTAACCTGCAAACTGCCATTATCCATTTCTTAAGCAGCATGCTATATGTAGGACAAAATAGGACAACATGATCTTTCTTTTCTTCCATACATGAACAGAAGGGACAGTGCCCTGATGATGAACATGTTTTGTCCCATCTGGAAGTAAGCAGTCTTAATGGTAATGTACCACTTCTGAACTGCACATACAAACATTTAGCCACTAGAGAGCATCCTTTGTGTTCAGACCAGATGCGGAGCATACACTTTTGTCAATATACTCTTTTAAGACTCTGGGGCCTATTAGCAAGAAATAGCGATATTTATCGCTAAACGTGGTTATCGACTTTTTTTTTATCGCTGGCTATCGCTGGATATTTTAGCGGTGAAAACATGCTATTAGCAAGGTTTTTCTCCATTGTGCTAAAATATCCAGCGATGGCGGCGAAATGCGTGAATATCGCTGGAAATCCAGTGATATTCTCTCATTATTGCCAATAGGGGCTTAATCTGATAATCCACCCCCATTGACTATACAGGTAAATCAACTTTTTAGGAGGCGTTAGTGTTTAGTGATTGATTTTATCGCTTTGCCATAGATTGCTAATAGGCGATGGCTGTGTTAGCGAGTGTTTTCAGTCGCTAACAGTTTGGGTACACCCACTTTGCATGTCATTAGCGATAAATATCGCTGACATGCAAAGTGGGCTCCAAACCGGTTGCTATCGCCTAAAAGCTGTTGCTAACTGCTGTTAGCGACAGCTTGGCAATAGGGCGATAAAAATATTGCCGCTTTAGCGGGATAAAGTCCCGCTAAATCGGCGATATTGCCCTTGCTAATATGCCCCTCTGTTTTACAACTTTAATGGCTTCTTCAGGGGTATTCCATAGTTTGCTCAATTTCAGCCATTCACACTGCTTCTGGACATATTTCAGCCTCGGAGAACAAACTGATCTGTTGCAAGAAATTAAATCTCCTATTGACTCTCTATAGGCAGTTAATTCCAGAGTTGTCCATACCCGAACCCAATAGGTTAACAGTTTTAAAAGGGACACCAGATGTATAGAGTTAAGGGCTAAATCTAGACTCAAAGGACCAAGGGGAGTACTCCTTGGTAAACTAAGAAGTCCTCTGATTCTTCTAATTAGGAGTGCTCTCTGGTTAAGTGGTGATTTAATCAGGTTTTAACTTGTTCTATCGGAGAACCTTCAATCAGCATTCTACCTCTAAAGGACCTATGAGGATTTATGCCCACACATTTTGTCTTTGAAGCATTTATTTCTATGCCTCTATTTTTGCAAAAAGCACCATAATAATCCAATTCTGCCTGTAGGGCCATTGGAGCTTGTGAAATAAGTAAGGCATCGTCTGCGGACATTAAGATCGGGATTGATGTTCCTGCAGATTTAGGTGTGTCTTGTTTGGTGTCAGACACCCTCTTTGACTGCCCCATTGATGTAAAGACTAAACAATGTTAAGCCAAGTAAGCAGCTCTGTTTGATTCCTTGTTTAATGGGAATCTTGTCTGTTCGCTCACCTCCCATATCACTTTGCATATGTGTTTGTATGGAGCACTCAAAGGGTCCAAAGAAGATCACCTGGTAGCCCGTAAGCATTCAAAATCCTCCAAAGGTTGTCCCTCAGTATTAGATCAAAAGCTGACCTCAGACTGATAATGGCAACATATATATGGTCCTTCTTTAAGGTGATGTACTTCCAACACAGCACTTAGAAGCGAAAGACCTTATCAAGCGCATTTACTTTCTTCCTAAACACTGCCTTAGTGTCTTCTAGAATATGATTGCCAAGTATCCATTCTTGTAGTATTGTCAATACTTGTCTATAAAAGATTTTTTAACTATTGTCCAATAGATTGATAAGTTTATAATTAGATGGCAAATCTCTACTCTCCTTTTAAAAAATTGGGATTATAGTGGCACCATACCAGGAGGGTGGAATTCTACTACCTCTCATTATGACGCTGCCCAGGTGGTTAAGGTAGGGGACCCAGATTTTATGATGTACACAAATATAGGTCACCGGGTATGCCATCCAATCCAGGAGACTTTTCTTTCTTCATTTGTTTTAGGGCGTACTCCATCTCTCTTAGGGAGATCCAAGTAGGCTTACCATTGGCGATAATCTCACTTCGGTCATGGGAGATTAGGGCTGCTTGATCTATTCTGTAATCTTGTTCTGATTCTCTCCTTGGTCTCACTCACTATAAAGAGCTCCAAAGTGGCCAACCCTCTTCTCTGGCTGGACAACCACCTCTAGATGGTTATCAATGGCCCATGTTCCAGCTGCCACTAGTTTACAAAAACCTGAATTTTTATTGTCAAGTGCATTAGTGAGCTCTGACCACTATTCCATTTCCCAGCCTCTTTTTTTAGCTTTAGTCAAGGTAGTCTTATAATTTTTTCTTGCAAGAGCTATTTCTAGTTTACTATCTTTTTTTTAAGCATCCAGCAGCCATGAATTGCCATGCATGCAGTCTGTACAATACTAGCTAGCTAACATTTTTTGAAGGCTCCTCCACTTTCTGTCCTTGACAAAGAATGGCCTTAATTGGTCCATACACTGGCAATGTGCAGTGACAAAATCAAAGTTTGCTGTATCCATTGTACCCAGTTTGGAAATAGTTTTCACAAATATTTCATATATGTGCTTCTGGATATCAGGGTTTGATGCTATTTTTGCCCACTTCATGTTTCGCCTATTACTTACTGTTTCAATTGGACAAAAAATGGTAAAGGGTGCCTAGTTCGAGCTCCTAAACATAGGTATCTCAGATTTTGCACTTAGTGCTTGATGGTTGCTATTCGGTCTTGGGACAATTGCCATATGCACCAAAAACGGCCATAATACCTGGTCCAGCAGTATGTAATCAATGTTGCTGGTTATAGATCCTCTTCTAAAGGTTGAACATGGAGAGGAATATGATCCGGTGTTACCATTAACTATTCTAAGGCCATATTCAACAATCATATCTTCCAACTGTACTGCCACCGCAGTTGTCTTTGATGTTACTTGATCCAGAGCACCTGTTCTGGATAGTGCATCAATGGGTCCTATAATATGATCTACTTCTGTTTTACCAGGGTGGAATCTTATATTACAGTCCCCCGCAATTATTTTTAAAGCTGTATATCAACAAGATGATCCACAGTTGTTTATTCAGGGGGACTAATCTTATGTATCTATGCACAATGACAATTTGTCTAGGCCGTTGAGAAGTAGTCAACTGTTTTGACTGTTCGGAATAAATCCGACCTCATCCAAATTAGGAGGCCATCAGAAGTTCTTCCTGACAGGGACGGTATTGCATTAACATAAAATACTATATAACCACTTCTCCGAATCCACTGCCCAAGTCTCCCGGAATAGGACAATATGGTGACAATCAATAAATTCCCCCCATTCAGGATCAGAAAGCTTAGTACTAACCCCAGCTATGTTTCAACAATACTATCCTAAGGGAGTCATCCTCAATTACACTGTTCCCCGCACTATATAGATTTATAACATGATTCTGAAGTATTGTTTTAACAGACACGTTTTCAGCAGACTTTGAATCACTGTTGGTCCTCCCTCTCTAATCCCAATCTGTTATTTCAAGGAACGCCATTCAGTCCTGAAGTTAAATTGATGTCATTCTTGAACTGTATTTTGTTGCCTGTTGAAGCCCTCAAGCCTAAATGTAGTTAGTCAATCTCAGAGAGATTAGAAAGCTTATCTGGGTTATGCAACTGTTGGTTGGATGCTGACAAGTTATGGAGTACAGGCCTTATACTATTTACCTGCGGGTTGGGAATATTCAACTTAAATTTTATTTAGAACTTAATAGAGGGTCTAAACCTCAGCTCAAGTGCAATTAGCTCTTCTACAAGTTCTACATTAGTCTTTAATTTGAGACCTATGCTGTCAAAGTGTCTCTGTTTGCCATTGAAGCGTGTTAACTGTAGAATATCTTCCCTAATAATGCTTCTGCACCCTTTACCAGTGGATAACTTTATTAGAATGTCTGTACAGCCTTAAATCACTCTGTCTCGGGGATATATGGTTTCCTTGTTGGCAGTTCATTTTAGGTATATACCTGCCTCCCATAAGTTTCCCTCTGTCATTATTTTCACTAGAAGGTAGCTACAGTCTGTAATTGCTGCCTTTTAATAGAGCTTTTGTTTTACCACTACAAGGAATTGCTTCACGAGCAGAACAAATAGTTTCTTACCTGTAGGTGTTGTTTTGCAGCTTGAAGATCTTTCTGGATTCACTATGCTGTGCATTATTCCGCGGACTAGTGGTTGGGTCCGGAATCGTAGTCTTTTTTCAGTTTTTTTTTTTTCGTAGCCCATGTGGGCGTCGACGTCCCACCTTTTGGTGTCCTTCCTGTGACGTCGGCACGCTTCCTGCGGAAGCTCCCACCTTTGGGCGCCATCTTCAGATTCTGTTTTTCTTGTTTTTGTGTCATAGTTATTCATCCTTTTCCAATCATTTCAGGTTCTTCCTTATTTTGAACGGAACTCCAAAATTGACTCTTTTAAAGAGTTTGACTGTATATTGTCTTTGTATTCTCTCCTCCTCCTCCTGTCTCATCTTTCTGGCAAAGGTGGGTGGGTTCGCTAGTGAATCCAGAAAGATCTTCAAGCTGCAAAACAACACCGACAGGTAAGAAACTATTTGTTTTGCAGCGTGAATCTTTCTGGATTCACAATGCTGTGCATAGACTTTGTAGCGGTTTGTTATGTTTGTGGAGGCTGGGTGGAAGATGAGCGTTGGTTGTTGAATATATGTTGAAGCACTTTATGTCCTACTTGTGCTTCCGTGTTCATTTGTATATCCACGCAGAACTGCTTAGTGAATGTGTGCACTGAAGCCCATGTTGCCGCCAGGCATATGTCTTGAATGGATGTGTTAGCTAGGAAGGCTATTGTTGCTCCCTTCTTCCTAGTAGAATGGGCGTGTGCTCCTCCTAGTAGTTCATGCTCCGCCTGTTTGTGGCAGAATTGTATAGTTTGTGCCATCCATCGTGCGAAGGTGCCCTTTGTTACTGGCCTTCCCATGAAACTGCTTGCGCAGGACACAAAGAACTGTTTTATTTTCCTGTGCTCTTTAGTTCAATGTAATACATTACTGCCCTTCTAGCGTCCAGAGTGTGCAGTGCCCTCTCTGCGCTTGTGGATGGTTCTGAAAGAAGCTTGGTATCTGTATTGGTTGGTTCATGTGAAACCTTGACACCACCTTTGGCATAAAGTGTGGGTCCATTCTCATTACCCGCCTGTCATTGTGTATTTGGATGTAGGGTTCTTGTAGTGTTAGCGCATCGCTGAGCCCTACCTTATTTAATGTCTATATGGCCTCTTTAGAGGAGGTAGTGAATCCCTTTGGGATCAAAGTAGTCACCTACGCTGACGACACCCAACTAGTCGTCTCGATTTCCCAAGAAAATCATTGCGTGGAAAATTTTCATTCATGCCTATCGGAAATCCACTCTTGGATGAATAGGTCCCGACTCAAATTGAACGGAACCAAAACTGAGCTCATGCTGCTAGGCCACCACATCACATCATTACCTAATTCCATCTGACCTGAATGCCTGGGAACCGCGCTCACTCCTAAGAAGGAGTTAAAAGGTCTGGGGTTCTGGTTTGAGCAGGACCTGTCCTTCAAGACCAAAGCCAAAAAGACAGCGGGCATATGCATAGGGCTACTTCGCTCTGCCCGCAAAATTGTACCTCTGCTACCAGAGCAATCGAGAAAATTATTTATCCAGGGCCTAATTCTATCAAGGCTAGATTATAGTAATGCCTTACATTTGGCCGCACCTGAAAATACTATCAATACTCTTCAACGAGTCCAAAACTCGGCCGCGAGGTTGCTTACTGGTACCCCGCGCAGAGCATCAGCCAGACCGGCACTCAGAGCCCTTCACTGGCTGCCAATTCGCGAACGAATTAAATTTAAATCCTTATGTATTGCCCATAAGTCCCTACAGGGGAAAGGACCCCCTATTTTAGGAACCTTGTCCACCCCTACAAAGCCTCCAGGTCCCTGCGCTCTGATCATGGCAACTTGGCTATCGTCCAGAGAGTCAAGAGGGCCCGTGCAGGGGGACGCCGCTTCTCTGTAAATGCGGCGACCCTCTGGAAAGCCCTCCCTGTTGAGATTCGCACTGAACCGAGTTACACTAAGTTCCATAAACTCCTTAAAACCTTTCTGTTTCCCCAGGACCCTTAAACTCTGACGCCCCCTCAGTATCCTTGGTTCTACAGCGCTGGGACTCTCTCTGGTAGCCATGCGCTTTATAAATCCATTTTCATTTCATTTCATTTCATTCATTTCAGCGCTTGCAGCTTGCTTACCCTGCGTTGCGAGGTGAGTGCCACTAGAAAGACTGTCTTCATTGGGAGCATTTGTAGTGAGGCCTTATGGATAGGTTCAAAAGACGCCTTCATAAGCTCTGTTAGGACTAAGTTAAGGTTCCATGCCGGTGGCGGCATCCTCTTTGGTGAAGGGATCCTTTTAGCCCCTTCCTGGTCCCATTCACTCTTCTGGTACAGAGTGGTATGTACTTGTCCTGGTTGATTTCTTCTTGGGATGACCCGAAATAGCCATCACTCAAGGAATTAAGACCAAACATGTTGTTATGTTCTTGGATAAACTGTTTGCTCGAGAAGGGATTCCCAGTGCAATTGTTACGGTCAATTGTGTCCAATTGGTTTCCAGGGAAATGGAAGCATTTTTTTCTAGTCATGATATTAAACACAAAAAATCTTTATTGTACCACCCAGAAACCAATGGCATGGTTGAGAGGTTTAATCGTGTGCTCAAAGAAACCATTCAAATGGGAAAGTCTGCGGGCTTAGAATGGCGTACTGGCATTTTAAAAAAGGTTAAGGTTTATTGATTATCTCCTTATGCCACCACCAATCGGACCCTGTTTGAACTTTTTAGGAGTAGATGTGCTAACAGTCTAGTTTGCACCCCCTTGGGTCAATGACATGCAACCTGATTTATTTTCTGAAAATGAAAAGTGTAACGAAATTAGATGAGTCAAAGAAAATTGAATCTAGAAAAAGACTCTATAACTTTAAAAAAGTGTTAAAAAAACAATAATGAAAGTTGGTGATTGGGTCCTCATTATGCGCCCGATTCACAGAACTAACTTAAGACAAAATCCTAAACTTACTACTTTTGGTATTCACAGAAGTTAGGATTTTGTCTTAAGTTTGTCTTAAAACAGACTTAAGACAGACTTAAGACAGACTTAAGTTAGTCTTAAGTCTGTCTTAAGTTTGTCTAAAGACAAACTTAAGACAAAATCTTAACTTCTGTGAATACCAAAAGTAGTAAGTTTAGGAATTTATGTCAAATTTTAAAAATTTCATTTAGAATAAGAAGTTTAAAAGCATTATTAAACATTGTAGAGAATTTAGTTAAAAACCGCTCCAGAGTGGTCACAAATAAATAACACAATCAGAGCTCACTAAATATCAATTTCCAAAAGGTAACTTCGTTTCAGAGGAATTTAGAGATTGCAACCACATACACTGGGTCCATATCAAATTTTAGAATTCTAAAGAAAACACTGTGATCCCTGATACCCAAGTTCCTACACAGTTGTATGGTCCATTTAGACCTAGCCAGCTTATAAGCCGGGCAGAAAAAAACCCATATATTTCTGTTTCCTCTGCCACACGGCATCGAGGACAAAGATAGCAGGCATCATCTGACCACTTGTTAGTTGTTGCAAATAGTGACAGGGTCCCATATCTAAATTGAAGGAATAGCCTCCTTGTGAACAAGGGATTTATAG